>NC_133549.1:31150590-31884965 GCF_048773025.1 Camelus bactrianus
TGTGGAAATCTGTACTGGAAAGATTAAGGGGTTTTTTGTTTTTTGTGTTTTTTTGAGGTCAAACTGTACTGAAGTCAAAGTAAATCTACACATCTGATCTTGTGGTTTTTTTTTTAAACTCAAAACCACAGTAACTCTGAGCATAGTTTTTAGTAGATGAGCAGTACCACCATGTCCTGTGTAATAAGCAAAAGAAATGTGTTTTTCTTACAACTCTCTAACCTAGATGGTAGAGTAGAAGTAACACAGGCTGGTCTAGGTTTAAGTTTTACTTCACCACTTACTAGTTTTATGTCTTTGAGCAGTACTTGTCATTTTTCTGAGATTCAATTATTTCACCAGCAGAATAGGAACAATATTCTTTACTTCCTAGGACTTAATGTGAAATGGATAAGCTAATATGTGTAAGAGCCCTGCATAGTTGGTGCTTAATAGTGTTTATTATTTATTATCACAATTTTTGTGTGTGTTAAAAGTACTGTGTCTTTAAAAGACATCATTTCATCAGGGATTCCATGTCACCTTATAGAACATGCCAGAAAACTATACCATCACTGACAGTGCACTGAACAAATGCCAACATGTTTATCATTAGCTTTTTCACCAAAACCCTCTGTGAAGCACTCGCCAGGTAGAATTAAAACTTGCTCACCTGCTTGCAATTTCTGTAAGTAGTGGGAAGTCAAAGATAATGTGTGCGTGCATAGATGTAAGTCAACTGTTAGAAAAACGCACGATAAAGAATAAGAGATCACTTGGTTTGGTTAGCAGGAGCGCGTAATAGCTCAAGGGAGATGCCGGGACAGCAGCCAGTAACTTCTGACCTACAGACAGAGAAGAGACTCTGGGAACTGAAAGGCCGCTTATCATGTTTTAATTCAAAAAATAAAATCTTAGACTCTGGAGTCAGAATCTATACATGGAAGAAGATGTCAGGAAGAGTAGTGTTCAGGTGATAAACTGTGCATTTGGCAAAGAGCTTTCCATGTGTGGCATCAGTGAGGCACGGAAGTCTTTTTCTGTCTATTCCCACCATGCTTATCCTCAAAACAGATGAATGCCTGGAACTTAATGATAATGCCGTGCATTTATTTAACAGCGGAAATACCAGGGCACCTTGACATACAGGACCTCAAAAGTCTGCCTGTCTCTTCATCCATCCATCCATCCATCCCTCATCCATCCATCCACTTGCCTACCCACCTACCTACCCACCTGTCCACCCATTTCATCCACCATTTAACCAACATTAACTGAACTCACAGTCTTTGCCAGGCCCTGGGCTGGAGGCTGATGCTACATGGGGGAAAGGGTCAATCTTACTCGTCAAAACTCTTTCAAAGCACTGAGAGTCAGACATAGTCAAAAAGCAGAAATGTTCAAAATTCACTGAGTTACACATGCATTGGGCATAGAACAGAATTTCAATGAATACTGAATGAAAACAATACAAATCAGCCACAGGTGTGGCAAAAGATGCCCTTCCCAGCTCTCTCTACAATGTTGAATCTGAGAATAAGGGACTTTGAGCCTGACTTCTGACAATTTGGGTGGAGTCACTTTACCAAGCCTCTCTTTCAAGTCTACGTTCTTCCTCTCCAGTGAGAATGAACACTGCGGCTTGAAGCTTTCATGGAGCCAGCGCTCCCCCACGGGCTGTCGTCACTTCAAGCGAGGGAGGGCTATTTACTGCATGCTTCATCACTGACGCTCCCCGTGGAGAGGACTCAGGAATCACATTCACTTTCAGCCGCTGAGTGGGCTGGACCGGAGCCATCCGTGTTAGTCTCCCTTTATCTAATATGTGTGTATGGGGCAGCCAGGAATGTATTTTAAAAAGAAACACTCAGAAAAGTTCAAAAATGGCACAAGTGACACTCCGAGTTCAATATCAAGTTGTGATTTATTGTCCATTTTTCATTTGTATTTTGTATGTTTTGCCAAGGGCTTAGCCATGGATACTTTGGCTTTTATAAATTAGAATTTCCAGCCATGTGGAAACTCTGGTTTTAAACAAACAATCAAAAATTGAGTGCCATGCTTGTCTGTTTTAAACATTAGCAAAAACTGAAATTGATTTTCATATAATTGTGAGTTAAAATGACTTTCACCTACTTGGATTTGGTTTGCAGTTTTGGCATAAACTGGCGAGAGCTAAAATAGTGGTAAGCTTTCTTTTTTTTTTTTTTTTTTTTGAATTCTGGTTTGGATTTGAGAGATTCTGGAGGTTTGAGATTTGAAAGTCATCATTATAAAACATTTCATCATCAATCAAATTACAGAGACCGCGGTGTACATGGTGTTCCATTCCAGGCTTGTGGAAATCACCCCATCAATTCTAATCTGGCCATTGTCACTGAGTAGGCAAAGAATCAATCAAATCAACAAGTATTTATCTAGGACTTGTTACATACCAGCACAGTTCCAGGGGATTATTTGGAAGAGGAGCAGGAGAGTGTGGAAGAGGTGTAGATGTGTAACACACATTCCTTCATTATGTAAAAAGTTGGGGGAAGATGACAACGACTTCCTCAAAATGCGATCTTCCTTGATTGTCAGCTTTGAATAGCTGCATGATTTTAGGTTATAAGGTTGAACTTATTATAACTGCTTTGTACTCTCAATGTGAGATGAGTTATTTGGGGAAGAAAAAGCTGGCAAATTCATTATATTGGTTTGGTTCTTTTCTCTTTACAATTGCTGCTGATTTTGGCAGCAGCGAAAGGACGCTACATCCTGTCTGCTGAAAAGCACAGCAGTATAGAGAGAGCTTCAAGGGAATTCTTCCCTCCCTGGCATCCTCACTGTTGAGTGAGTGGGCACAGGACCAGCAAGGCATTATGTTCTCTCAAAGGCCCGCAAAACTGACCGGCAGGCAGATGGTTAGACACCGATGCTCTGTCTATATTCCTTGAAAAGGGGGAAGCGGCCAGGTTATATAATAGTCTGACTTTAAGAAACGGCCATACCCTTTTCCAATAAAGAAAGCCGCAACTGAGGAGCATAAGGGGCAGTTCCTCCTGTGCCGCCCAGCGAGGGACGGGTTTCACAGCACCTATGATCTCTCTAACAGCTTCACTGAGGTGTAATTTACGTAGCATAATTCACCCATTGTGAGTGCACAGTTCAATGAGTTCTAATACATTTATACAGTTGGGCAAGCAGCACTAGAATCCAGTTTTAGAATACTTCCAACACCCGCAAAGGTTCCCTCAGGCCCGTTTGCAGTCAACCCCTGCTCCTGCCCTCAGGCCCGGGCAACCACTGATCTGGGTTTTGTCTAGAAATTCCATACAATATGTTACCTTTTGAGTCTGGCTTCTTCCTCTTAGCATACTGTTTCTAACGTTTGTTCGTGCTGTTTCATGGATCCGTAATTTATTCCTTTTTATTCCTGAGTAGTGCTCCACTGTATGCAGAGACCATTTTGGTAAAGCTCTCCATCAATTGATGGACATTTGGACCATTTCAGTTTTTGCTGTGGTATCACTTGGTCACTGACCATTTTAAGTCAGCTATGACACTAGTGTTGAAATGGCCATTTGACCCACCCCTGATTTGAGTTACTCATGTCACAGCACCAGCTCTAGATCCACACGCTATCAGGCACATTGGAAAGGAGGAAGTTAAAATGGGTATTTTGTCCAGTGAAGGCTTCAGTGATGCCACATGAAGCTGACCTTAGCAGCTTGGAAGGAGCCAGATCTTCTTGCAGAGCAGATTTGCCCCCAAATACTCTTATGTTTTTTCCCTCTTGTCCATTTTCTCATAGTTCAAGTACCTCCTCATTCTAGCTACCCTGCACTTCATTATTCATGCGTGCACTGATCCATTCATCTCCGCCTGCTCCACAGATGTTTAGTGGACATCCCCACTGTGTTAAAGCACGTGCTTGGTGCTAGAAGGTATAAAAAAGAATCAAACGTGAAGATTATAACCAGTTCTGCATAGACATCCAAGTCAGGGTTTTGAACGTGTTTGACCAAGGCCCACAGTCAGCGGTATATCTCACTTATAAGTGCAGACCTGACACAAAAGTTTCATAAAATGATACTTTACCACATGTAATGCACTATGTTATTTTCTATCTAATTTTTAAAAAAATGTTGATAGCAATCCAGTGAACTGAGTTTTACCAATATTAATGGGATGCAAGTTACAGTTTTAAAAAGCATCCCTGAAGTATTAGCACTTTAGGATGGGAGAATTGTAGGGAAGCTGACGGTGGCTGGGGCTGCGGGGGGCGTGGACAGAATAGAGACAGCGGGCACACGACATAACGCTGCTGGGAGCACTTGTCACTCTAGTTTCCATCAGGGCTTGGACCACAACCATCCCAGCAGTGAATCCTGGGTAATGGAGAAGCCGGGCCCCCCTGGCTTAGCAGAGGCGGGTGACAGAGGGGATGACGGTGAAAGGGATTTTCCCAACTCCTATAGCAAATGTGCCGTCACTTATTCTCAATGTACTGCCCTTGGATTGATAATGCTTCTCTGAGAGAAGCTAAAACTCACAAGAACTGAACAGACTTGATGATCTCCCTGGAAGACGGAACACTTCGACTGCCTTCCCCTCTCTTTCTGAATCAATAATTATCTTTGGCTCGTTTTTCTTTCCTCTTGGTCCAATCCTTTAAAAATTCCTTCTCCAGCCTGTTTTCTCTCAGTTGTCTTTCTTATGAAATAACTAAAACTGGGCACCATAACAAAACAGCTCCTTTTAATAAATGTCACCCAAATCTTTTATTTGGTGGTACTTCTCTCCTTCCCTAAGATTGGAGGGGGACAAGGACTGTGTCATAGGTGGCTTTTAAATAGGCAGGGGAGGGATTTAAAAAAAACACACACTTATTGAGAGTTTATTACTGACTAAGGATTTTACATACTTTGTCCCATTTGATTCTCAAAATAAGCCCATGAAGGAGGCACCCTCACTGCTATTTTCTGGTACAGAAAATGGAGCTCAGAGAGGTTCGTTAACTTCCCCAAGTTACTCGGTGGTGGTGCTGAAATTCCAGCTCAGATCTTCCGACTCAAAAGCATGTGAAGTTGGCAGTACTGACCCAGCAAACATTCATAGAGACTCTGTTAGGTACAGACATAATCCCTGTCCCGAGGGACTCACGGCATTGGATGGTATGATGCTGAAACAGAATGAGCTGGCCGTGGGAAACTGATTTGCGAGATCAGTGGGGGTGGGGGTGCAGGGGAGGGAGTGAGGAGTTGGAGGTCAGTTCAGTAGGAGGCGAGGAGCTCCTGGAGGTTTCTGAGCAGGGGAGTCACTTGGCAGATGTGAACTCCATCTGGCAGCAGGCGAGAGGGCCTGGGCATCTGGCTCAGGGAGGCAGCAGTGGGAGGCAGATGAGAACATTGCAGATGTGGAAGGGAGCCTGACCAGACTTGATGGTTGATTCTGTGCAGGGATCAAAGCATCACGTTTTTTTCTCCCAGTCACTGTGGCTGACTGGAGTGACCCCTTTCCCAGGCCATCCAAGATAATCCTTTCGGAAAAGGTCTAAGCTGTGCTGTTCCCAAATTCTGCCTTTGAAAGAAACCCTGTTGCTTTTTCACCTCTGGCTGCTGCGGGCTTTGGCTGGAGGTCTATTTCCCTGGGTATCCTGAACTCATTAGCGTGTATGACAAGTTTAGTTGCTCTCCACCACAACAAATTATTTCACATTTTCCCCAGTTGCACTCGAGCGATCTTGGAGCCTGTGATTTTCCTCGCCTTGGTCCAAGTTCCACGGTGCCAGCAGTTGTGCGGCCCCATTCCTGCAATATGTTCCCCCCATCTGCCACTACTTCCCACAGTGTTTAACTTGAAAAATCTTGAGTAAAGCCTTCCACGTTGGTGGATTCCCATTTTCAACATTTTCCTCCAGCTTCATAGTTTCCTCCACCCGAGGAGGAATCTCGTGTTGCAGACACGCAGGGCTCAGATCAGGACTGCCCATCCCTTTGACCTTGGTCCGTTTTGTCCCTCCCTTTGGCTGCTCAGCCCTCCCAGCCCTGGTTGCTTACCAGTCTCTTGGTCTGTGGGAAAGGAATGAAATGGTCAAAGGACTCCACAATTCGGAAGCATCAGGATCTAAAATTAAAAAAAAAAAAAATCAGAAACAGCTCTAGTAGTCGGGGCCAGTTCTGCCTCTGAGAAGTGGCATGATGCAGAGGACCCTGTATTTTCCAACTACGACAGCAACCAGGATGGGCAAGTTGGAATGAGGTTCAATGGCTGTGGGACCTCAGGTTCTTTGACTGCAAAATGGAACAGAAACCACAGCTGGTCCTACAGTGGGTGCCAGAGTTGAATGAACTACCATTCGCACCTGGCAAGGCTGGCCATGCCTCGACCTTCTCATCCCTTATTTTGCCTTCGTATTTTTGGTTTGTTGGCCTCTGACTCCTCCAGAGCAGAAGAGGAAGTGGTCAAGAACAGTCGGAAGTTGGGGTCAGGAGCGCAGGGGTCAGGTGCAATCACTGTGCTCCGTCTGAGTTCTGGGCCCAGTCCTACCCTCTCCAAGCTATGTAACCTAAAGAGCTTACCCAATTCTTTAAGCCTTAATTCCTCATCTTTAAAATGGGATAATAATGGCTTCTATGTTATTGTGAGAATCAGGTGAGCTCATGGTTGTGCAGTGCTTGAGAGAGTCCCCGGCACAAAGTAAGGATGTGTTCATGATCCAAGGCCATCCCATCCTGACCAGTGTGCCCTACTGTTCCAGAAGTTTTTGGGAAAAAAGGCATAGTGGCAAAACCACAGAGATGGTAAAAAGATCAGTGGTTGCCAGTGTTCCAAGGAAGGGGCAGGAGTGAATCAATGGAGTACAGGGGATTTTTCCGGCAAGGAAACTGTTCTGTATGATAATGGTGGATATGTGACATTATGCATTTGTGCAAGCCCATAGAATGGACAACGCAAAACGTGAACCCTAATGTAAACTATGGAGCTCTGTTTATAATACTGGTTAATTCACTTTGGTTCATCGATTGTAACACACATACCACACTGATGCCGGATGGTAGTAATAGAGGACACTGCATGAGAGGGGAGAGGCTATATGGGGATTCTCTGTACTATCTGCTCATTTTTTCTGCCAGCCTGAAACTGCTCTAAAAAATAAAGCCTATTACATTTTTTTAAAGGCATGGTAATAAACAATACAGTGTGTTATTCCACCTTACTTCCCCCCATCCTGGAGGAAATGTGCTCCCAGTGTACCTGCCAACAGGTGCTGTTTTGAATTTCTCTCGTTGTTTGATTGTCCACCTCCCCCATCTCATCCTTTGCAAGGTTTCCCTCCGAAGGTGCCGTCTAATGGGAAAAGGGTTTTGATTGGATCTGTCGTCATCTGACAGAGAAAGACAGAACTGTCCTCTTTCTTGGGAGATTTCTCCTTTTACAGGGACTAATGGGAAGAGCATTCAAGCAGATGCCCCATCCAAAGATGGGAGGGGAGGGGCCGGGAGGCACAGTGAGAACATTCAGAACTTACCCTTGGATTGCATTTCAAACAGGCGAATTCTTCTGTAATAGGTTATTGTCCTAATTACAAGACATCATCTCTTATTAGCTGCTCTACTGGCCAGCAGTCAGCTGTAAATGATGATGAAAACCTCACGTTTCACAAGGGTATCTGGGTTCCCCCCTGGGCTGATTCTAGAGCCTCCTCTCTGCACTGCTCTGTTTGGCTTCTGCTCGTTCCAACTACTCTCAAGTAATATGATTGCCATTTTCCCTTTCAAATCAAATGAAAAGATAAGGAGAGAATATAGCTTGCATTTAACACCACGGAGACCAGCTGACGGCATATTCACATAGAAGTATTCTGGAACCAGTACGTTTGCCTTGCTGAGATCAATATTCAGCCTTTGGAACTGAAATGCAGCCACAAGCTTGTTAATTATTCTCAGCATGGGACACGCCACTATCACATCAACGCTGAAGGATGCCTTTGGAACGTTACAGCTGCGCTACCCTGACAGGCAAGTGCCTTAAGCCGAAGGCAAAAAATATCAAGTGTAGAATACCTGTAGGTGTTTAAGAAATGGGCATAAGTAATGTGATATTAGCTGTTGAAAAGCTTTGAAACTTACCTCTGGTTGCTAAGCACAGCCCTCACTGCCCACCCCCAAATGCCCTTCTTTGAAGTTACTCTCTGTCCAGAGCCCTCAATGAAGGCAAAGTCTGATTTTCTTTTTAATTGAAGTATAGTTGATTTACAATGTTGTGTTAGTTTCAGGTATACAGCATAGTGATTCAATTACACATATACATACATATATATATATATATATATATATATATATATATAAATTTTTCAGATTCTTTTCCACTATAGGTTATTACAAGGTATTGAATATAGTTCCCTGTGCTATACAGTAGGACCTTGTTGTTTATCTATTTCATATATAGTAGTGTGTATATGTTAATCCCCAAATCCTAATTTATCACTCCCCTACCTTCCCCTTTGGTAACCATAATTTATTTTCTATGTCTGTGAATCTATTTCTGGTTTGCAAGTAAGTTCATTTATATCATTTTTTTTAGGTCCCACATATAAGTGATATCATATGGTATTTGTCTTTCTCTGTCTGACTTCATTTAATATGATGATCTTCATTGTGTTTCTGTAAATGGTATTATTTCATTCTTTTTTATGGCTGAGTAGTATTCCAGCGTGTGTGTGTGTGTGTGTGTGTGTGTGTGTGTGTGAATGTGTGTGTGTGTGTGTGTGTGTGTATGCAACATTTTCTTTATCCAGTCATCTGTTGGTGGACATTTAGGTTGCTTCCACTTCTTGGCTATTGTAAGTGGTGCTGCTGTGAACATTAGGGTGCATGTATCTTTTCGAATTAGAGTTTTCTCCAGACATATGCCCAGAAGTGAGATTGCTGGATCATATGGTAAGTCTATTTTTAGTTTTTTAGAGAACTTCAGTACTGTTCTCCATAGTAGCTGCACCAATTTACATTCTCACCAAGTGTAGGAGGGTTCCTTTTTCTCCACATCCTCTCTAGCATTTCACTTATTATTTGTAGACTTTTTGCAGATGGCCATTCTGACTGGTGTGAGGTGATCCTTCACTGTAGTTTTGATGTGCATTTCTCTAATAATGAGTGGGACTGAGCATCTTTTTATGTGCCTGATGGCCATCTGTATGTTTTCTATGGAGAAATGTCTATTTAGGTCTTAGGCAGGGGCTGGTTTGATAGTGTTTGCTTTATGTGACTGGCCCTCTGGCCACAGCTGATTGGGCCACAGAGACTCCTGACCTCAGAGGAGAAATATTGAATGAGGGGACAGAGAGATCGGAGTGTACTAGGGGCCCCTGGAGTTCTAAGGTCATGTGAAGATGATGCTTGGGCATGTATCCTGGGAAGCCAGCCACTTAGGTTGGGGGTGGGAAGAGGAGGTTAAGTGCCTCACACAGGGAGGAGTGGACGAGTGGGGAGAGCCAGAGGCAGGACTACACCATCCCCAGAGGAGGAACAGGGGCAGCCTAGTGGTCTGATGCCTTTCCAAGTCCCAAGGGGCCCACTGAACTTCCTGTACCAGGATCCCAGGAGGGGTCCCCTTTGCCTCATAATAACCCTCTTATTAATTGTGCTTTTTTGGGGACTCCATATCTGTTCCTTGCCACCAAATGCTCTGTGTGGAAAGCTCTCTGGTGCTGGGTGTCTGCCCATCAAAAGCAGATTTCTCCAGCAACTCATTTCAAAAATGCACAAGAAACTTGAATAGACATTTCTCCAAAGAAAATATACAAGTGACCAATGAGCACATGAAAAGATGCTCAGTGTCATTAGTCACTAGGCAAATGCAAATCACAACCACAGTGAGATACCACTTTATACCCATTAGGATGGCTATTGAAAAAAACACTCAAAAAGGGAAATAATAAGTGTTGATGAAGATGTGGAGAAATGGGAACGCTTGTGTGTTGATGGTAGGAATATAAAATGGTGGAATACTGCGGGAAAGCTTGTTAGTTCCTTAAAAAATTAAACACAGAATTACCAATAGGACCCAGCAATTCCACTCCTAGGCATCTACCCAAAAGAACAGAAAGCAAAGTCTCAAACAGTTACTTTCACACGAATGTTCAAGTATGTGAATAATTGCTCTGTTATTCACAGTCGTCAAAAGGTGGACACAACCCCAGTGTCCATCAAAACATTTTTTTGTAGGAATAAACAAAAGGTGGCATATCCACTTGATGGACTAAAACTGACACACACTACAACATGAATGAGCCTGGAAAACATTATGCCTAGTGAAAGAAACCAGACCCCAAAGGACAAATACTGTCGGATTCCACTTACGGGAGGTGCTTAGAGAAGTCAGATTAACAGACACAGAAAGTAAGATGGTGATTTCCAGGGGCTGGGAGGAGAGGGAAATGAGAAGTTATTGTTTAATGGGTACAGAGTTTAAGTTTTGCAAGATGAAAGAATTCTGGGACAGCTGGCATTCTGGGAATGACGACAGTTACACAACAAAGTGACAGCATTTAATGCCACTGGATTGTACACTTAAAAGTGGTTAAAATGGTAAATTTTGTTATGTGTGTTTTGCTACAGTAAAAACAAACAAACAAATTAAGTAAATAAAAGGCAGTGGAGAGCCAACTCGTTTCCCTCCTTCTTCATCTTGTCACGGTCGCCGAGCCCTTGGCAAATGCTTCCTGATGCTTCATCATCAGGGGGGCTTTTGCTGCCACACGTAGGTGAGACTTGGCATCCTGATATGAGGGAGATTGTCGCGTCTGTGTCGCAAGCAAAGTGTTTTTCAAGAGCAGTTGGAGTCTCGAGTGCTAACATGACAAGCAAAGGAAGGATGATTTTGTGCATATTCAGTGGAACTGCTCACTTAGGAACACACTGGTCTCAATCTTTAATGGACATTCTTTGCGACTTCTTCCTAGTTATGTGATGCTGTATTTTTTCTTACCATGTGAGTAATTCTACCCACACAGGACGCAAAGATTCCCCCAGGTTGTTAAAAAATGTGTTAGGAGGAGGAATGTTCATCACAGAACTGTGTGATGAGCAATGAAGAGTTGAAAACAATCTCAATGTCTAAGTAGGAGTATAGCTAATTCTGATATATCCATATGATAGAATACTATGGAGCCATTAAAAACCATGTTTTTAAAGATATTGAATGATGTGAAGACATGCTTACAATATAATGCTAAGTGAAAAAGCGAGATGCCAAACTGGGTATTCATCATGGTTCCAATTGTGTTATGACCTATGACCATGCCCGTATAGAAAACTACTTTAAGAAAAAACACTAAAATGTTAACAGTGATGATTTCAGAGTAAAATGCAAACAGGTGATTTGATTTTTTTCTTTACACTTTACCGGGTTTATTTCTATAGGGCATAATTGAAGTTATTTTTATATTAGGAAAATTAAATATTATTAATTTTTTTAAAAGAAAATAAGATGGGTCAGTTTTGATGTTTAGAGGGAGTCTAGCACAGCACCCCCAGGACAGTTCCACGAGCCCTTGACCCTTGGCCTTTGACCTTTGGCCTTTGACCTTTGGCCTGGGTCTGCAGCTGTCATGTGTGTCAAGAGTGTTGATAAACAGTGGTTTCCAACCCATTATTCCTCCTGGAGACATCACTTTGGTGCATCATTTGTTCTGTTTGTCAATGATTGGAGGTGGAATCACAGCCAACCACCTGCTCCTTCTCCTAGAATTTGTGTCTGAGTTTAATCACTCACTGTCCCATTGACACCTTTCCTCTCTCTGATGCTGTCACTACCTGTCCCCTGCACTGTACCCAAAGTTGCACGGCCCCCACCTTCCACTCCAGTGTCCCACAGCGGCCCCTAGTCTCCAGGGCTTTAGAGTTCCTGGTCGCTTACTCAAAGAGATGAGCGATTCATGCTTGGAATTCCAGTGCTTGTTTATAATCTACCAAAAAGTTATTTTGGGGAACTTTGAATTCATCTTGGTTTGAGTTTTGCGGAAAAGAATAGATTACTCTTCTTCCCCAATAAAATACGTTCCCAGATGGCCATTGTATGGAATATGTAAACTATAAACAAAATAAAAGCCAGTGACATACTTCCTGGCGCTAGCAACACAGGCTTTATTACGCAAAGAAAATTAAGTCAGCAATTCAATCCAAGTGGCATTTTATCTCACTTATTATTGCCATTTTTCTTGATGACCCCAGTACTTACGATTCCGTGCAAATTAATACATTTGTGCTTTATAAGTCCTGTAAACCCTGCGATTGGCCTAAGTGTCTTCTCTTTTGGAATATTTAAAATATTGAGTACGATTTGTGTGTCTTTCAAAGTACATGGACCGATGTGGAATTGTGTGATAATAATTTTACTCACAGTTATTAAATCTATAACCATGAAGTGGAATACATGCCTGCAATGGCTCTGAGGAACAGTGTGGTTTTGTTTTGTTTTATCTTAAAATAATAATGGCAGTATATTCTTTGGCATTCGTTTCAAAAGCTACCATGTCTAGGCAAAAGCACCGTATTCTTTGAAGTCTTTGGAAACAAATCACTTTCTTTAGCCAAAAAATGGAAGCAACCAGGCCATTAAAATGATTATCTACTTCAAAAACGGAGACTCTAGAACACTGGAGTGTAAAATACTCCTACACCTCGAAGAGCACAATCTCAAAATAAAAACTAACCTAGAACACTTGCTAGAAAGAGCAGCAGGTGTCGTCAAACTCAGTTACAGCAGCACAATGCACCCTTGAGAGTCTTGTTTGACACTGTTGAATATTAAGACTATTTGGACACAATTATGGCTATTGTTGGTCACAACTCTGGCATGGCATTAAACTAACAACATGCTCTGGCTGTTGTTGTCTCAAGGTCAAGTTCAGACCATACCAGAGAGCTTAGCTACAGCTGAGGGGGTGGTAAGAAGCAAGTACAAGATCAAGACCGTTTGCTATGGCAATTGAACACCATCATAGCAAAAGCATAATTTTTAATCAAAGGAATGTTTTATCCGTAAGTGGAGAATAATTCTAAATATTAAAAAACTTGAAAGAAAAGGATACCCAGAGGGGAGAGGCTGTGAAATTCCTCTAACAAGCAGCGCTCTGTTTTCTGAAGGGCACAGCCAGGGAAAACCCCAAAGGCACAGAAAATGTCTAGCCTTGAAATGGCAAACTCCTTGACTAACGTTAAGAGTCCATCCTAGAGGCTGGCCAATAAAGACAATTACAAATGAACATGTGGATTAAAAAAAAAAAATCTTAGGAATGTAATGCACCAGGTTAAAAACATCAACTTTGAGTCAACTTTTGTTAACTGATTTTCATGTTGTTTAAAAAAAAGTCTAAATATATAATAGCATTTATCAAGACAGTATTGATTTATTGATTTTCATTTAACTTGCTGAATCCGCTGCTAAAAATAGGAAGAAGAAATAATTTAGGAAAAGTAGCATATGATTATTATTTTTAACAGCTTTATTTAGATGTAATGCACATACCATCCACTTCATCTATTTAAATGTGCCAATCAGTGGCTTTTACTATATTCAGAGTTGTGCACCCATCACCACAATCAATTATAGAACACTGTCATCACTCCCCAAAGAAACCCTTTATCCTTTAGCCATCAGTCTCTAATCCCCCTACCCCACCTCCATCACCTCCAGCCTTATGTGGCCATCAGTCTACTTTCTGTCGCAATAGATTTGCCTATTCTGGACAAAATGTGATCCTTCGTGACAGGCTTCTTGCACTTGGCATAATGTTTTCAAGGTTCAACCGTGTTACAGCATGTATCAGGACTTCATTTCTTCTTATGCCAAAACCATTCCATTGTATGAATATACCACCTTTTATTTATCCATTCATTAGTCGATGGGCATGTGGGCCTTTTTGATGGACATGTTTTGTTCACTTTTTGACTATTATGAATAATGCTGCTATGGACGTCTGCATATAGATGAAGATTTGTTTTCAGTTCTCTTGGTAAACCCCTAGGAGGAGAATCGCTGGGTCATATGCCAACTCTATGTTTAACCTTTTGAGTAATAGTAACTTATAATTATGGCATTAGGTTTTCTGAAATATTTGATCCAGCATGTATTTTTTTTGTAACTTAAGCAGATAACCCCTGATGTCCTTATTATTAGCTATAGTTCACCCTATTAAGGCAATTGATTCAGATACTCCCTAGGGCATGCAAGTCTCTCATTGCTCCAAATGATTATAGTACTGAAGTTTTCTATATTGACTTGGTTTTATATATGTGACTCTTTAAAATAACATAATATGACATCTTGGAAATTATCCTGCTAATTGCAATAACAGCTCGAGGGGAAGAGAGACAAAGTTAGAGGCACTGAGATGTTGAGCTGCTTGTAAAAAAATCACAGTAAGTTTGTGGTGGCCTGAAATTAAAATCTTGGACCACCTGATCACCATGCCTATACCTAAAAGATGCAGCCCATGGTTGTCTTCTAACTTATAAGGGATTTCTCTTTATGGGCATAGGTCCCTCTTATTTTTCCAATATTCCTAGGACTATTGGCAGTGTTTTCAGGTTTTGTGTGTGTGTGTGTGTGTGTATGAAAAAATTAACTTGAAAAGAGGCGTGAAGTCTCTCCTTAAGTAGGCCAGTGTGAATACTCTTTCAAACAAGGAATTCTGCAGTTCTCAGGGATGGATATGTATGTCACCCAAGCACCTTTGGGGAAATTTTAAATGAATCCTTTTCATTAGTTCTAGGATTACACTCTTATTTTTATATGTATTTTTCTCTGTAAAAGCCTATAATTCTTCTAAAAACTTTTAATCTGATAATCTTGTATCAAGATTTACTTTCCTGTAAGTCTTGGCATTCTATTCATTCATTCGTTCATAGCCATTCATTTATGGAAAGCCAATGGGGGTTTTCAAGGTAGTAGGAGAGAGATCACAGAGAGACATTTGACAAGATGGGCAAAGGTAGATCTGGAAGGGCTCTGTAGGTCTGATAGTGAGGAGTTTTGAGTTTCATTCTGTGTTCAGTGGGAAGCCACATATGGGTTTCAAAGGAAGAAGTGATACAATATGTTTAAAGAGGATGCCGCTAGAATATTGGAAATATAGGGCCATAGCAACAATCCAGAAAAGAGATGATGGTGGCCTGGGTTAGGGAGGTGACAGTGCAGATGGAGAGAAGACGACAGATTGGAGGTATATTTTGAGAGTAACCATAGGAGTGGAATTGAGAGAAGGAGAGAGAATCAAGCATTACTTCAGGTTTCTGGTTCAGGCCATGGGGTGTATGGTGGGACCCTTCACTTGTATGAGTTAGACTAGGGAAAAGGGGGAATCACAAGTCCATTTTGGATAGAGAAAGTCTAAGATGCTTGTCAGACATCAAAATGCCAAATGGAGGTCATAAATGGGCATCTGTATGCCAGGGAGAGCTCAAAGGTGTGACTCAAGCCCGAGAGACAATTGTGGGCATTCATAGCCTGTGGATGATACAGCTGTGGGAATAGTATAGTCCCTTTGGGAGAGAGTGGGGAGGGAGGAGAGGAGAGGGCTTGAGGCCAAGCCCTGGCAGACACTGAGAGGTTGGATAGAGGAAGAGGGTCTTGCAAAGGAGACTCAGAAGGGTCAGAGATAGAGTAGGAGGCAAGCCAAGAATGTGGGTGCCACAGAAGTCAAGAAAGAAGAATGTCTTGTGAGGGAGGGATGGATTAAGAAGATGGAGGTCTTGAGCAGGGCAATTCTAGTGGAATGACAGGGAGACAAGAGTAAAAGTTGGGTTCTGGTAGGTTAAGTAGTGAAAAGGAGATGGATCCAGTGGGTGTGTGGACAATTCCTTTGAGACGTTTAGATGCAAGAAAGAGTGGAGAAATGGGGAAAAAGCTGGAGATGGATGAAAGGAGAGGCTTCCTTTAAGATTAAAGAGAATGTACTCATTCGCTGATGGGGATTAATGAGAGTAGAGCGAGAGCGATTTCTGGCTAATCGTTTTTAGTTTTTAAAAATATTCCAGAGGGTCGGTCACACTGTAAGACTCATGGAGGTCTGTATTAGTTTTTATTTTTTTTAAAAAATGGAAAGCTGGGGGGGGGATGGAGAAGCAGAGAGGAAAATGTTTGGAATTCTTATCTTGTTCAGGGGAAAAACACACTTAGTAGGGGGAGTAAGAATCGGAATTTCAGGCTGTGTTGAGGACCATTGGAGATAATTCATTTAAAGTGAAATTAAATTATCCAGTGATTGTGAGGTAATTTTCACTGGTGCAATACACAAAGTTAAGTAACAGCAGACCTTAGAGTGGGAACATTATTCTCTTTTCCAATTCTCTCTCCGTTAACCAAGGAGAAATGCTCAGTGTGGTGTGAGCCCATCCAAAGCACTTGTCTAACTTCTGCTGAAGCCACCTGTTAATCAAGAGAGAGTGGGCCTCAGGCTGGAGCTTTCCATCTGCAACTCCATCAGGCAGGAATTGAATCACACGACTTTACTTGCATTGTACTTAACTTTTTATGATTGTTATAGTTTTGTCACATGACACCGGTTTTCCATCCGTGTCAGTGATATGCTATTTCTTTAAAAGCGGAATTGAGTTTGAAAAGGGAGGCAATATAAAGAAAAATCTACAGTAAGTAATAACATTGGAAGTATGGGATGTGACCAAAATGGTGACAGTGGCATCGGAAAGGCAGAATTGGGAAACTCCCCAGTCCCTCATGTTGCCTGACCTGATTTTCCTTAAGGTGAGAGTTAGCTTCATCCACTTGTGTAAGTTAGCATCAAAGAGATGAGTCCCAGGGTCCTGGGGGCAGGGTGGGCAGCACTGTGGGATGGGAACCACATGGAGCAATGAGTAACCCAACATCCCAGGAACCACCACACAGGCCAACCTAATGGCAAGTGTGCGTGAGTTAGCAGGGTGATGGGAAACCCCAGGGCAGAGTTGCAGATGGTTGCACTGCAGAGCTCTATGCTATCCCCCTCCACCCTCCACCCCAGCTGCTGCCTCCTGCTACCAAGTCCCTCCTCGCGTCCAACGGCAGCCACCTCCCCTCTGTATTAGCACTCTGCTTCAGGAATGTTCTCACAGCATTGAGTGGCAGCTGCTTGCCCTGCTGTGCAGGAAAGAGAGACACAGAAGTCGTGGACATGTTTCCAACCTGTCTAACTTGAGAATTGGCCTTTGGTCTTGGGAGGGCAAGGGCAAAACCATTGGATGAATCAGAGATTTTGGAATTTTCCCAGTCAATGATGCCTTAAAGGAACATATCATTTCCTAAATTGAGAGTATGCCCTTCCTGGTAGCAGGAGGAAAAAAGTCCCTTTTCTTTGTTGTTTCTGGATTTCCAGCCATATACGTAGACTTGCGTCTAGCAAAATAGGACCTTGTAGGGTGACCAGCTCTTTCCAATTTGCCTGCAACTGTTCCGGTTTTAAAACCAAAAGTCCCATATACCAGGAATCCCCTCAGTCTCGGGCAAACTGGGATGGCTGATCGCCCTAATCTTAGGTCCAGAGACAAGTGTACACTCGTAGGGTGGTGTTTCTCTTGGACACTAAAGAGTGTCTGAACGGTTGTGTCCAGAAAACCGTGTTTTGACAAAGTCAAAGGGTATTAAGTGATTTCCTCATTCAGATTTAGCCCACAGTGAAAGTATTAAAACCATGCTGTTTTTGTGAATACTAGTTATGTAATGCATTAAGAGACGAGTTTGTTGCATCAGCAGTGGCTTTAATTGGGCTGAGCCAGGAAAACCTGAAAAGAACCATTCTTCAAGGCATGTTTATAAAACCTGCTGTGTTCACAGTGACACGTAAGCCCCAATCAGCTTCTTACAGTTGGCTCTGATCCCACGGTGTGCCTGTCTGCAAAACAGGCTGTGCTTACCCCAGATATTTGGGATTTGCATTGTGTGTTTCCTTAAAGTAATGCTAGCTGCTATGATAAACAACCCCCAAATATATAATTGCTCAACACAATAGAAGTTAATTTCGCATTCACATAAAGGCCAAAACAGATGTTCCTGATTGGCTGGTAGTTCTCCTCCAAGCGGTGATTCAGGGACCCAGTCCCCTTCCATTGGGTGGTATATCCAACATAGGGCTTCCAAGTTTTGCCCTGATTATCTGCATCCAGCCAGGGGAAGCGTAGAGAGCGTAGGATAACTTGCATGAGGGTTTTGGTGGAGGGCCAGCTTGGGTGTGGCCCTCACCATCCATTCACATTCCGTTGGCTAGACTTCAGCCACAGGTCACGGCCAGCTGCAAGATGGTCTGGGAAATGCCGTCTCACTAGCGCCCACGAAGAGGAGGAAATGGGTTTGGCGAAAGCTAGCAGTCTGTATCACAGGAGAGTATCTTCATCTTCCTCCCTATAAACCAGAGGCAGATTTCATCTTGAAGACAAGAAACCTGGGAGTGTAGATGCAGTGGGATTGAATTCTGTTTGTTTCTTCTCTTCTTTCTGAACATACTCCCTCTTCACACATAAGTTGTCACACCTTTTTTTTTTTTTAACTCTAAAACCATAGCTTCTTTGGATCAAATAAAAATAGAGTCTGTTTCCTCATGTGCCATCTCAAACTCTTTAGGAAAAGAGATGAAGTCCCAGTTATAAACAAATTCACCTTTCTATAATATGTAAATGACCTTTCTGGTTGAGCAGGGCTGGAAAACTCCCCTCTCCCTAAGACTCTGTAAGACTCACGAAGGTCTGTATTCGTTTCCTACTGCTGCAGCAAATTTCCACAAACTTAGTGGCTTACAGCAACACAGATTTATTGTCTCTGGAGGTCAGAAGTCCAGGGTCAGCCTCAGTGCGCCAAAATCGAGCTGTCGGCAGGGCTGCTTTCTGTCTGGAGGCTCTCGGGGAGAATCCACTTCCTGACTTGGCTGGTTTCTGAAGAGAGGCTGCTCACCATCCTTGGCTCATGGTCTCACATCATTGCTGACCTTTGCTTCCATCACCACATCTCCACCTCTCTGACTCTCCTGTCTCCCTTTTATAAGGACCCTTGTGATTCTGTTGGGCCCACCTGGATAATTTAGTATCACCTCTCCATCCAGAGATCCTTGACTTAGTCATACCTGCAAAATCCCTTTTGCCATGTAAGGTAATGTATTCAAAGGTTCCAAGGATTAGGACGGTGAGAAGTTCTTGGGGTGAGCGGGAAGCTATTACTCAGCCAACCATAAGATCCTATGCCTTGACTTTGAATGATGATTAGCAGATCTAAGCATACATTAAGAGGAGGAACAGGTATGCTGTATCATTGACCTGCCTCAAGGGGTGTGGGCTAGATAGTCATCTGTGGAACACAGGGGAATGGAATCCTCGGGGACTGTAACAACCATGAACTAATAGCATAGGCACATAAGAGGAGAAACATGGAAACAAGAGAAACATGAAAACAAGAAAATGCAAATAATAATCTGTGAACATCTTCATGGAAATTCATGAACATATGAGTGGAAGCACATCAGAATCCTTGCGTAAGGAAAAAAATGGAAGGAAAAACAGAAGTGGTTGTTGTGGAATGTATTACAAGTAAATTAAAGAAAGATTCCCAAAGTCGATCACAGAATTGGCACAGGCCATGAGAATGAGCAGGGAGGTGACTTCTGCTCTCCAGTTCTTTCTTTGCTATCAGTTTAATCTCCCAGGAGTTCAAGAAAGCATTTGGGGGAACCAGCTGACACCCTCAGGATTCAGTTCTGGCCAATAAAGAGAAATTAGTCTGCAGAAAGGAAAGGAGTCTTGGGGAAAAGAAACCATGAGCTGTCATGTGCTTGCATAGATGATTTTGTGTGTAGGTTGAGGGAGAGGGACGAATTATATTTGTTCCAAGTGCTATGCTAGGTGCTTTACTATCTTATCTTCTTTAAACAATGCAATAATTCTAAGAAGTAGGTAATTGTATTAGTTATTTATTGCTGTGTAACAAGTTACTCCCAAATTTAGTGGCTTAAAACAATAACAGTCATCTACCATTATCGTCCCTTATAGTTCTGAAGATTGACTGGGTTTATCTAGGGGTCTGGCTTGGGGTATCTGCATGTCTGCAGGCAGACAGTAGCTGGGGCAGGAATGATCCTGAAGGTTTCCTTGCACACATGTTTGATATCTGGGCTGGCAACACTCAAACACTGACCAACTAGAAGAGCTCTTGGCTTCAGGGCAGCCAAACTTTTTACATGGTGGCTCTGGGCCCCAAAATGGGGGTTCCCATATAAAATGTAGGACATTCAGGTAAAATTTAAATTTTAGAGAAACAACAAAGAGCTTTTTAGTATAAGTATGTCCTGTGCAATATTTGGGACATACTTGCATTAAAAAAATTACTTGTTGTTTTTCTGCAATTCAGATTTAGCTGGGTGTCCTGTATGTTTAAATGCTGAATCTGGCAACTGTATTCCAAAAGCACATGTCCTGAGAGAAAGCCAGGCAGTGGCTCTGTTGCCCTTTATGGCTTAGTCTCAGAG
Source organism: Camelus bactrianus (assembly GCF_048773025.1). NCBI lineage: Eukaryota > Metazoa > Chordata > Mammalia > Artiodactyla > Camelidae > Camelus > Camelus bactrianus. Next base: position 31,171,058 of record NC_133549.1, read on the forward strand.
AAGTCGCACAGTATTCCTCTGCCTGCCTGGATAGGGGGATGCCAGCGTCACATGGTGAGAAAAGCATGTGGGATCTGGTACATATATATGTCTACTGGAAAGCAGCATCTTTAGAGTACCTTCCTTTGGTACAGGTTAGGAAACTTAGGTACAAGCAAATTCAGTGACTCAGTGAGGTGATGTTGCCAATAAGTGGTAGAGCCAGGATTCAAGTTCATGGCTGCCTGGATCCAAAATCCATTTCTAAGGTCATGATTGCCAAGGACAGGGAAAGTTTTACAGTTAAAATACACAATCTAGACCTTGGGGAAGCAGATTTCCCAAAGGTTAGAGGAGAGATAAGCCAGATGTCACCGACAGAGACTTTGAAATGACTAATGTCTCCAGGGGGCTGGGACGCTCTCAGAAATGTCACTCTGAATCTGCAATCGCAAGTGATCCTTTTGCAGAAGGAAAGGGAAGGGAGCTAGTAAAATCAGAGGCTGTGCAGGAAATCCTCTGATGCTCTCAGACTTTAAAAGGGCAGTAACAAATATGGGAAGGAAGAGCACTTAAGCAAGGACAAATAGAAATCAGTGGCGGAGAATTGTTGGACTAGCCACAGGAAGCGTTACACCCCAAATGGTTTCAGGGAGAATGTTTGGGAAAACAAGACAGGGCTACACTTGCTGCTTTGGGTCAACGATGTAACATTTATGGGTCAGAAAAGGAAGGAACTCTTCCAAGACAATGACCTTGAAGCTAAAATAACCTCTGGGACACAGGAGAGGATCAATACATATTGGTTCAATGCATGAATGAACAAGCAAATATATTTAGGAGGGGAATGAAGTTATGTCTGGACTGGCCACAGTAAGAAAGCACTGAATTCTTTTAAACGGGGCTTTGGTGCAGAATATCTATTGCCTGGTGAGGAAGGGCTAAGAGTAGAGACGATAAAGAAAGAAAAGTCAGATGAGCAAACATCTGTCTAATGTCTATAAAGAATACTTAATAACAATTAAAATGGATTTCTTGGCGAAAATTAGGACCACTATATTCCACTGAAGAATTGACAAAAGAAATTCTGACTCAGAAGTATCTTTGGTTTTAAATGGTTAAAATGTAAAACACTGACATTTGTTTTAAAGGATTGTCTTCTTTTAGTATACTATAATTTAAAAAATCTTCTAATTCTGTATTTTCTTGCTAGGGAAAAACCTTAAGTTTAATTTCTTGCTTAAGAGGTACCAAACTTTAACTTTTACTCAGACCCCCTAGCTTTGAGTGTAATTTACTAACAAAAGACACTGTCTTGTAACTATTTCAATATTTAGTTCTCAGAAAAGCAGGGGACTTCTTTGTGAATTTGGATATTGGATACACGATACACTTCTTTGGATATTACGATACAATCAAAGATTTGCTTTTGGTTGTGTTGTTTTAAAATGTGTTGATAAAAGTAATTTGACTAAAGTGATCAATAAAATGCTTTGTCTATTCATTTATAGACTTTATGAATGAATGCTAGAGTTTTCCCATTAAACCCTTGTGAGAATTGCATTCAAAAAGCCTATAGTTGAAACCATTTTAGCTTATTTTGGTATTCAGAAATCTGTTGTGGAAAGGTATAGCTCAGTGGTAGAGTGTGTGCTTAGCATGCATGAGGTCCTGGGTTTAATCCTTCATACCTCCGTTAAAAATAAATAAACCTAATTGTCTCCCCTGACAAACAAACAAACAAAAAGTTTTAAAAAATCTGTTGATAGACACCAAAAATAAAAAAACATCAGATACATTTATTCAATCATTATTTTTTTGAATTCCTACCATGTGCAGTCCACGCTGGAGATAGAGCAATGAATAGGACAAGCCCTAGCAAGCAGGTAATCAAATAAATTAAAAAAAAAAATAACTTCAGAGAGTAATATATGCCATTAAGAAAAAATCAAACAGGTGAGGAGACATGGAGTGACTGCAGAAGCTTTGATTTTACATATTTAGGTAAGTTTTTATAAGATGGTGACATATGAATATAGCTTAAAAGATAAGCCAGCCATTATGTATGTAAGTATAATAAAAATATATTATCCTTATAATAAATCCTATTAAAAAACCTTATTTATTTAGTTCGTTCGTTCGTCATTTAGGATTTAGCCTCACAGAACTCTGGCAGCTGGCCAACTAGCCAACTTGAGGCTGTTTTTTCTGTGTCTTCTGCCTCATTCTGAAGTCAGCAGGGCAGGCGTTGGCAATGATGTGATGTGATGTGATATGAGGGAAGGAAGGACAAGCTGGGAGTTGCAAGGATGAGCTGGAACCTGATTGGTCTCTCAACATCTTCAAGCCTCCATCCTTGGCACCCTTGGTCACAGGGCTAAGTGCACACCTGGCCAGGAGCTGGAGTTGCTGAAGGAATAGATCCCATGAGAACTGAAGGAGCTACAGCTCAGCTGATGGCCAAGAAGACGAGCCAGTAGAGAAGGATCAATGGGCACGAGCTGTGACCATACCTGGTGCCCACACTGCCTTCCTGGCAAAAAAGCAGTAACACCGTGGCTTCGTTTCTGCCTTCCAAACCTCATACGTGATTGTGGGCCGTGCTAACCTGGAACTATGCATAGAAGGGTCTAAGCCATAGACCTCAGCTTAGCTGAGTTGACACAATACGAGCCCACCCCAGCCGGTTTTAGGAACAGCAAGATGACCATGGTGGCTTGCCTTCCTCATCTTTGCTCTGGTCTTGTGCCTTTATTGTGGCTCTCGATGGGCCAAACTCAACACTTCCAACTCCTCTCTAATGTCTCCGCTTCCCATAGCACTCGTCTGCTTCTGTACACCCTATTATTAGCTATCATCATGTTTATTGTTTGCCATTTGTTTCCCATCCATAGAAGCTCCACAAAACATAAATATTTTTCCATTTTGTCCATGATGTGTCCCAAACACCTTGGACAGCCTTGTCCCAGAGTGAGCACTTAGTACCTGCTGTGGAAGGAAAGGAAACAATGGGGAGAGTGTGGGAGATGAGTCTGGAAAAGTGAGCAGTGGCCAGGTCGGGTAGCCTGGGTTTTATTTTACGTGTGGTGAGAAGCCCTTGGGAGGTTTTCCATGGAGGAGTCATGTGTTCTGTTTGACGTTTTTAAAAGCCCACTCTGGCAATGTGTGTGTGTGTGTGTGTGTGTGTGTGTGTGTGTGTGTGTTTGTGTGTGTGTGTATGTGTGTGAAGGGCTGGGCATGAGGGATATGGAGAGCCTAGAAGCAGAAGACCAAACAGGGAATGACTGCAGTTGTCCAGCTGGGCTAAGAGTGACTTGGACTATGGTGTTGGCAGAGAAATGGAGGCAAGTGGTCAGTTTCAAGCTATATTTTGATGGTTGATCTGTCAGTACTTGCCATTGGTTGTGACGTACAGGATGAGGACAGCTCAGGGTTTTATCCTGAAATACTGGGTGACGTGGTGGGCCCCTTAGCAGGCGTGGAGACTGGGAGAGGAGCAGATTTGAGGAGAGAGACGAAGATTTTCACTTGTTTATTCAACAAGTATTTACTGAGCCCCTACTATGTGCTGGATGCTGTGCTGAGTCTTAGGGATACAACAGTGAACAAACAAACCAGACTAAAATCCTTGCCCTCAGGGAGCTTACATTCTAGGAGGAATAAACAATAATCAGGAAAGTCAGTAAGATATTGTATGTTGAGAGGTGATAGGAGGTAGGGGTTGGGGAGGGAGTAGGGAGTGTGAAGGAAGGTTTTAATTTAAAATAAGGTGGTCAGAGAAGGCCTGTTTAACAAGGTAAAGACTTGGGGAGGCGAGGAAGAAAGCCATGTGGACACCTGGTGAAAGAACTTCCCAGGCAGTTGGAAGGGCAAGTCGTCCTAAGGTGAAGTCTGTCTGTCATGTTTCTGAAACAGCAAAGAGACCAGCATGGTGGTGGGGAGAGCAGCGAGCGAGGAGGACAGGGAAGTGATGGGCTTCCTGGGAACATAGATTGGACCATTTCACCAATTTGTATTTGGCATGACATGAGAAACCATTGGAAGGGGAGCAGAGCAGTGACAGGGGCCAATTTAACCTCTTGAAAGGTATGAGGCACCCATCGGACAGCCTAGCGGAGATGTCAAGGAGGAAGCTGGACGTGAGTCTGGAGCTCAGGGGAGAAATCTTAGCTGGATGTGGATGCAATCAGTGTGCAACAGTATTTAATGCATGGGATTAAGATCGGGTCAACCAGGGAAACAGTAAAGATGGGGAAGAGCAAATAAAAGGCAGCAAAAATCCAAGAAGAAAGTGTCACACACGGAGACTCAGCCGATCTGTAGTTGTTCATGGTTCTGCTTCCTTCACACTGGGGGACCACTACTAGGAACCATGCTTGATCTAAGTCATATGCAGTGCTCTGGGTGTCCACAATAAAAGAAACTTACAGATTTTATATTGCAATCCTTTGTAAGAAAAGCTGTGACTCTAAGTGGTTTCTGGTGGGCAGATGTAGCTAACAAGACCCACAAGTGACCAAGATTCTCAGCTACAGGTACTGTCCAACCTTTGTTCCAGGGACCATAGACTGCTGTTGGCAGAGGCAGGTGCTTTGTGCAATAAGGTCTGTTAAGGTCACCGTCAGCTTGAAGCTTTCGCTCAAAACTTACTCTTGCCTGTGCACAGATGGTCAGATGTTGGCTGTAGTGTTCCTGTAAACCAGCTCTCCTAGAAGGGAGGGGGTGGGAGGAACCCAATTTGTAGTGTTTGCTGATTTCTGTCTTACCATAGCTGATGTCAAGTTACCAGTGATTTAACTGACTCTCAAAATTCCTGCAATTTTCCTGAATTCCTGGCTCCAGTGTACTAACTTTGTTCCCTCCATAACCCATGGCTAGGCTATACTTTTAAAGCCCCAATTCCCGTAGCTTCTCATATATTCTACACATCCTGTATCCCTGCATATTGTTCACTCCGACGATGGCCAGGTGGCCAGCACAATGGCATTTACCTCTGGAATTCGGGGCTCCTTTTCTGTGACAGTCACTTTTAGCCATAACCCCAGGAAGACATCAGCGGCTGTTTTCTGAATTGAATTGCTGTCCTTGTCATTTCCAGCTACAGGATTCTTGTCCTCACTTGGGATGGGCCATATATCCAGACATAAATGACTCTTTCTGCATTAAGTTATTTTGAGACCTTTTGTAGGGAGGGCCCTGAACTTGATGCTAGGGATATAATAGGCACAAATCTGCCCTCCAGGGCCTTATTGGAGAATCAAGAAGAATGGAAAGAATATCTAGGAAGGTTGTTGTTGTTGTTGTTAGAGTTAGCAAACGTTCCATGCAAAGTGGGGATAGAGATGGTGGATGCTGGGGGAGTTCACAGTAGGCAAACTCAGGCAAGCTTCCGTGGGGGATGTGGGGCTGAGCATCACATGGAGCTTGGGACTGAGAGTCCATCTGCTTTTCTCATTTTCAGTTATCGCTTTGCATCCAACACCACTTCCCAAAGCACTTTAATGATACACCTAATGCTGTGGACCTCAGGATTGATCGTACTTTGGAACAAAGACAGGCTGTATATATATATATATATATATATATATATATATATACACATATATATATAATTTAATTCTATGCACAGCTCTCCCCCTTCCCCCAAATTCCACCCCATTTCTAAAAGTCATATATGGAAAGTTCAACATCCTTTGGGACTCATTGCTACTTAGGGGTGGATAAGGATCTCTTTACTAAGCGGATTCACCACAGTTAGAGCCCAGTGACCTTTCTCTCATACACACGTTGTTTGGAGAAATGATTCAAGCTCAGTTAGATGGTCAGCCGGTTCCCTACTGGTCATTGCCGCCTCTTTTTTTTCCATGCTCATCAGCTCACTTTCCATGAAACATCGCAGGTGGGTCATGTGGCTGCGAGAAGAAGGGAGACACAGCCACCCCAGAGTGCCACCACATCCAAGTCTCCAGGACAGGAGGAGTTTTGTGGTCCATGGAAAGGGTGACTGTCTCCCATCACTGTTTTTGTATTTGTGATGGTGATCCAGACAAAAACGCACAAACCAGAAAACATCCAGACAGTGGGCTGTTGTCACTGGCGACATTTGTGCTGCATTCTTCCTCGCCCCTGGTGTGTATTGCAACACCCAGACTGGTGGCTTAGGGAGCCAAGTGGCTGATTGGGAGCCCCAGGAGGCAGCAAATACAAATTAATCGTCAGGCCCACCAGTTCCCCTGAAACACACCACTTGCTAAACTGTGAATTTCAAGCCAACAGCAGCTATTTTCCACAGCTCAAGTCTGGAAAAGGCTATGAAATCACATGCGTCAGAAAACCAAAGTTGGTTTTTTTGCTATTTTGCATGGAGAACCAGAAGGACAACTCCAGCATTCCAGATGTGCAGCAGCTGGAGAAAAGCATGTGTCTACAAATCAGCATAGCAGCTGCAGAGAGGCAACTGCTGGCGGCTTTTAAAAACAGACCCTTGACATTCTTCTTTTCTCTTGTCTTCTTTTTCTCTGAACCTCTGGACTTGTTTGGAAAGAAGTAAAGGAAAAAAAACTGGCACTCATTGTTTTGTTTTCTCAATTTTCTTGTCAACTGACTCATGATAAAAGAATGTCAATTTCAATCAATTTCAATTCCACAGAACAGGAAAAAAAGAGAATTTATAGGCAACTATTGGAAACAAAGGAAACATCTGTTTTTTTAAGTATAATATTTCTCTGAAATAGTTCCCCCCAAGTACTCGGATCATTTACTTTTCCTCCCTGTATCACTGTGAATATTCCGATTTTTCCAAGAGCCGCAGAGCCCAACTCAGGTGGATTTATTTGAAAAGACCCCTCCTCCTCTGGGTGGGGGGCCTTCTGGAGCAAAAGGCATGTGGGGTAATCAGGACTTCTGTCTGTTGTGGGGAGGGCTTTATTATCATGGGAAGCAGCCCGGGCGACTGGTGGAGGTCATCCAACCCTGGTTATTCTGGTTCATTTATCATTTTACAGTGACAGTTTTCACTTTCGCCCAGGAACCTCCAGGGACATTTTTTACAACATTGTGACTAAAACTTAAGTCATGTGCTGGTGGCTTCCATAGACTAAAGATTTACTAGCCCCAAAGCCAGAGGTGGCTCCGTCGGTGGGGATAAGACTTCTGTAACCTGTGTGATGGCAACCAGTTGTCTCGAAATCTTCCAGCCTTGGGATCCGCTGTCCTTTCCTTTCTATAGGATGCTCACTGGCTTGCAGCCCCATCCCACACTGAGGAACCACCTTGCATCCACTACAAAGTTTCTGTAGGTTCCTGATGGAGCCCTTGCATTCTGCTCACCAGCCTCAGTGATTTCCCTGATACGGAGTTGCCCCGCTCAGAAGCGTGCCCTTCCTGGACCCTTCTCTGCTTCTCTCTCTCTCATCCACCCAAATGCTGAACGCAGCTCCCTTTCCATAAAACATGCTATCACGAAATTGTGACCGACTTGGCCGGCTTTCCTGCAGGCTTGGGAGTGATGGGGTGGAGTTCCAATAGAACATTACCCGGTCCCGACCTATGCCCGACTTTGCTTCTTCAGGCCCTTGGTTTCCTGCTCTGCCTCCTACAAATTCTCACTACATACAGAAGACTGGTCAAGACTGGTGTGTCCCTGAACGTGTGAGGCTGACTTGAGGACTGCGGAGAACCCCAGGATGTGTTTCGGCCCGTCATTCCAGCCACATTCTGCTTTACCTCTGGGAATTCGAGCTGGACTCCCAGGTTAAGCCTAGAGAAGAGACACAGGCTGGGAGACCACACTGCTCAGAACATCCTTGTGGGCTCTGGAGTCCCAGAAGCCAAGGAAAAGTCTTGGGGGGACTGCCCTGTGTTCACTCCGGCTCTGACTCTGACTCTGGCTCTGGCCAGGGGTTGGTGGCCAGAGCTGGGGATATACATTTATAGGGTGGGTGATGGCTGGAGAAAGGGTGAGGGAGGACCTGGGGCCCAGAGGGAGGAGAAAATTTCAATGAGTGGGAAATCGAATGTGCCTCATGTAGCGAAGGCTTAAAAGAGAATTTGGAGGAGGCTTGGGTGTGAGAAGAGGCTATTTGGCTTGGGGGTCATTGGCGTCTGGTCAAAGAGGAGTTTCAGTTCATGGCATAGATAAGAGACCAGGCCTGCGATTGTCCAATGTGGTGGCCACACATGACTGTCAAGTGCTTGAAATGTGGCAAGCTCGAGTTGAGATGGGCTTCAAGGGCAAAAAGCACACTGAACTATGAAGATTTAGAAAAGTTAGGGGTAAAAAATGAATGCAATATGTCTTAATTTTTACATTGATCACATGTCAAAATGATCTGTTCATTTCAAATATAGGTGAAGTTTGGTTATATTAAGTTAAATAAAATATGATATTAAAAGTAGTTTCAACTATTTTTTTGGTTTTTTACTTTGTCAATATGATTGCCAGATACTTTCAAATTACACATGTGGTTCATGTTATATTTCTTTTTTTCTGGGTGGTATTATTTTGAACACAAATATTTCTCATAATTTTGTGTGTGTCTTTGTCCATCTCTTTCTCTCCGACAGATTAGTGGACTTTCTGAAGGGATGAGGAAATGCATCAACCAAGAGTCCAGCTGCATCTGGAAGTTGAGTGAGAAAGAATGGTCCTAAGGTCTAGTGATAAGAGCCATCATAAAAAACAAACAAAAAAATCAAAATTTTCTAGGCAAAAGGCAGGGTGTTTAGTTGATTTAAAACAAATATTTTAGTGAGGGTGGATTTGTTCCAGCATACTGAAAATGCTAAATACCGTGACACCCCATTATGTATTATAAGTAGATCATAAGGGAATGGTGGATCTGATCTCATTCCTTCATTCACTCATTTATTTACTCAAAAAATGTTTACATTTCTTCAATGTTTACTGTAATGCTTAGTGTAATATAGTAGATACTCAGTGACTATGACTTGAATTAATTCGTGCATGCATTGTTGCATTAATATTTACAGAACAGTCACCTCAGACCAGACCCTGAAGTCTTAGGGATATATTGGTGATTAGTTAAGATAGTCTGTGCCATCCTATTTCCATTGGATGCAGCTGGCAACTCTGCTGGGGTTAAAATCCAACAGCGTGTATATATTTTTCCTCCTTCCTTCCTTCCCTCCCTCCTTCCTTCTTTCCTTCTTTCCTTCCTCCCCCCTTCCCTTCTTTCATCCTCTTACTTCCTCTCCACCCACCCCCCCCATTGCCACCTCCGTACCTCAACAAATGCCTTTTAGCAACTACATTATTTTCTGAATGGAAGTCTGAATAGTTGATCTTGCATTCTCAATAAAAATGGATGCTTTTTATAAGAGCAAATCATTGCATTGCTTTAGCGTTAAGTTGCCTGGAACTATATTAAAGCCAGTGGTACGTGGTCCATTAGCTGTACTGAGCTCTTAACCTCCCTGGGAGAAAAAGAAATGACATAAATGAGGTTTCTTTTACATCAAGCAGCAAATAAATGAAGGCCTTTGAAGAAACCGCCTACATGAAGTCTTGGAATTGTAACCACCCAACTCTCCAATTTGGCAAACAGAGGTTTTCTTACAATATAACCGCTTCCCAGACAATAGTCCCTCCAGGTGGAAAGACTGTGGGTTGCATGGGCCCAAGACAAAGGTGTTACTGATGTGGACACTTGAAATGCTGCTTAAGAAGGAACTTCCCAATGTTCATCTTGGCTGGGGTCAGGAATTGTTCTTGGAAGCTGTGAGGTCAGCCTTTAGTCTTTATGGATCCACTTGAAGTGCAATGAATTTGCTTACTTCTCAGAAAAGTAAAAGGACACTTAATAAAATAAATTGCTTCTCCTTCCCTCTGGTTTCTATGAAATAAAAAATTTGTATTAAAATTCAGTGCTCTATAGCTGTGTGGACATCCTTCCCAGAGGAGACAGAGCACTTTGGAGCTGGAAAGAACCTAGGAGGCAGTCATTACGATGGTTGGGGAAGTGGACTCAGAGAGGTCCTAGGGCCCCAGGATGGCTTCCCTCGTCCGACAGCAGCTGGGTGGAAAGGAGACCACCTCTCTGTCCTGCCGTCTGCTCCCCACTGCTTGCCTCTCTGCTTTGTGTCCACCACCTCCCCTTCTCCAGGAAACCCTATGGGCACCAGAGCCGCCCAGATGCTCCTGTGCCTCAGGGTACTGCTCTCCATTACAGTGTTTTGTTTTGTTTTTTTTTCAAGTTAATGAGAGGAAAGGGTTTTCTTCCTCAAATATTTATTTAGGAACTTGGGGTTTCAGTGGACACATCTAGTGACCACTAGTATTTTCTTATCAAGGAGCAGTGAAAATAAAGCCAAGACTAACTGATGCTCTCTTAGGTCTGCGTGACTGTGATCTGAGTAGAAGGACAAAGAAGGAAGTACAGAAATTCCCCATGGAATGATCTCTCTCTAAAATGGAGGAGACCATCTGGCATCCAGAACCCTAACTCAAAAGTGGGACTCACCTCAATATCAACCATGTCATGTTCCAAGTGAGTCCAAGTAGAGGCTGGGGTTCTCATTGGCTGTGAACACCTCTGGCCATTTCAATATGTCTGGGTTTCTTGAAAGCAGACCCAGAGATGAGGATTTGTGTGCAAATGATTTATTAAAGGTCTTCCCCAGGGACTAGGGGAGCAGGACAAGGAGGGGTAGAGGCCAAGTACAGGTGTGCTCTCAGGTCCAGTCCCAGCCTCAGCCTGATCCCACAGGGAGCCCTGCAGTGTCAGCTACACCTTGGGGCCAGTCCACACCTGGGGCAGGAGAGCCGGCCTTTCATCCCCCCACACCAGCTGGCCATTCGTCAAGGGCCAACCTGGCCAAGGTGAGCTCCCAGGTAGCCCCAGCTCTGTGGCAGTGCAGGCTCACAGGGTAGTCTTCTGGTGCAGGCCAGAAGCAGGGAACACAGGTCCTGGGGATGGACACAGGAAACAGGGAAGGGATGGAGGACATCTCGGTGTGGGGCTTCTAGGCTCTTTATCTGGACATCTGAGCTGGAATGTGTAGTGGATATTTGTCGTTTTTTGGTTGCCCAATCTCCATTCTCCTTTTCCCTTGATAATTGTAATTTAATTATTATTAGAATAATTTAGCAATATTAAAGTAATAGTAATTTCAGGAAATTACTCTTCTTAGTCTGTATCTTTTGGCAGACGTGGCTAACCAGACTCCGCGGGTGGGCATGTGCCCAAGGCCCAGGCAATTTACGCATTCCTTTCCCTCTGGCCCAGTGACTAGTTCAGGGATGGTGCCCTCGCCAGGAGTCAGACACGGGGAACAGGAATGACTTCGGCATTTTTTAAACAGAAAGATACTCAGTGCAGGGAAACAACTGCTCATGAAATTGCTAGAAAGGCTGGAGGAGCAGACTGTGGCTGAATCTCCAGGAAAGATGCCTTTTGCCCACCAGGGGTCAAGGTGGAGAGGGAGGAGCTCCCCACCTGGCCCTGTTCCAGAACCATCCCATTCAAGAATATACCCAAGTGCAATCCAGGCTTCAGAAGCTTCTAGACACCCATGAAGCTACAGACTGCACCAGGCAAGGAACCACAGTCAAAGCAGCAAGAGAGTAGTGCCCGTCTCATTTCTGCCTTCCAGATCTCACGCTACAACATCTGACGAATGGCACCTAATTTGCATGCAGAATCCTAGCTGAGCATGGGGGTCTGGTGGGGGCGGGAGGCACTGAGGGTGTAGATTTCCATTTTGCATCCTTTGCAGCACAGGGAGGCGTCCTGAAGGGGTCAGAAAGGGCTGTAAGGGTTGGTTCACCGTGACTCCCATAGATGGGTGCAGCGCCCCTCAGGTGACGAGAGTCAGCACTTTGGTTTGGCCAGTGATGGGGAAGAAAAGCCCTCTCTGTTTCCTGCCGGAAATGAGCTTGAGAAGAAGGCTGAGAGCTACTGGAAACCATCTTGCCATCGTATAAGGTCTGAGAAGGAAGCCACTGCGAGGTGGAGAACAGAGCCCGTTTGGGAGATCTAGAGAGATCCAGTCTTGAAGATGCCAGCTGAGGGCCCAGGGAGAGGAGGCAACTTCTTCAAGTTCACGTGAACAGTGAAGAGTGGAGCTGGGTCTAGACCACCCGCCACCTGATGCTCGTGCAGGCTTTTCCCCGTCCTGTGACCCTTGGCCTTCTTAGAACCTGCCGTCCCGGCCCTGCCCAGCAGCACTCCTGCTGGCAGCTGGAGGGCTCCACAGCCCCTGTCTATCAGTCTATTAAAGGAGCTGATTGGTCTGACCCCTCGGAGCTGGGCAGAAAAGCACTCAGAACACACTTCCGTGGCAGACCTGGTGGAGCCCGGGTGTGTATGAGTAACCCATAACTGGAGCCTGGCTTTGAAAACACCCTAGGGCTTCTGTTTGAGTGGCACACTGCAATGTGGCCACACCGGTTCAGGCTATTTCAAGCTTCAGAAACCAAGGGGGGTTAGGCGGGGTGAACCCGAGGGCTCTCAGGGCAGATGCGTTCCAGGCTCACTTTCTCGGTGCCTCCTAGGTCACCTTGGGCCCTTCCTCTGTCACCTGTGATCTTGCTTTCCTCTCCCGTCTTCCACCTGGAAGGATGGGAAGGAAGGACCCTTCTGACCTGGGGGGTGGGGTGGGGGTGAGCTGAGCCAGGAGCGGGAGTCGGGGCAGGAGTGCCTCAGTTAGTAAGATGGGCAGGGGTGTTTTTGGCCAGACCCCGAGTGCTTCCCCTACACTGATTCCTTTACACAGATTTTTATAAAAACCCTTTTAGGTATGTAAACCGTTCTCTGCATTTGTCACAGGAAGAAACAGAGGCTCAGAAAGTAAAGCGCTCGCCCAGGGTGACAGAGCAGAACTGGGATTTGAACCAGCTGGGCCTGCGTCCCTAACTACTATGCCCTGTGGCCTCAAACCCCAATGATAATCAGAGCTACCCTTGGCGACACATAGACTACATTCTCTACCTCCCAACAGCTCTAGAAGTTTCATTTCATAAGCCCCACTTTTCAGATGGAGAAACTGAGGCTCCACAAGCTTCAGGAATCTACGCAAAGACACGCAGTCCTATGTAGCAGGGCCAGGACTGAACCCAGGCTTCTCCCTCTGTGATCTTTCTACTATGCCAGACTTTAGTTCTCTGAGACAATTGCGCAGGACTCCTCTTCTGGTCCCTCCTCATTTTACGCTGAGGAAACCGAGGTTCTCAAAGTTTGGGTGACTTGCCCCAGACCCGCAGCAAACGGCTGGGTGGACTTGAACCCAGACTCTGGACTCTTCGTCTGTGTGTTTGCAAACTTGTATTTCCCGACTCATGTTATAATTTCAGGGATGTTTTGTCCCCATTTCTAGCTAATCTTCATTGGGCAGTGGCTTCTACCACTTTGGCTTAGGTTTTACCTTACCCTCTGTCATGGAGTTAATGATCTGTGATGGCGTGAAGAGGAAATTAGGTTAGGGCTTCTGAACTGCAATGGATATGGGGAGACTCGTTTTCAAAACACAAACCCTCCAGTAATACAGCGTTGAAGCCTATAATCTTTTGCCAGTGAGGTCCTGAGCGCAGCTACACTAAAACTCAAACAGCAAAATTCCTCTAGTTACCCCCTTGTATTTTCCTTACAGAAACAATTGTTGAAAGGTGGGAGGGGGCCTGGGAGGGTGAGCAGTGGGAGAGAGAAAAATCTGGGAATCAATAGGCATTTGATGTGATTTGGCTTTTCTTGAGGATTTTAGATGATTCAGGGTTTTTAAAAATTATTTAAAGTATTTTATTTTATTTTTATTGCACTATTGTCAGGTTACAATGTTGTGTCATTTTCTAGTGTACAGCATATTTCAGTCACCCATATATATACATATATTTGTTTTTATATTCTTTTTCATTATAGATTACTACAAGATACTAAAGATAGTTCCCTGTGCTCTACAGTAGAAACTTGTTGTTTATCTATTTTATATATAGTAGTTGGTATCTGCAAATCTCAAACTTCCAATTTATCCCTTCCCACCCCCTTCCCTTCCTGGTAACCACAAGTTTGTTTTCTATGTCTGTGATTCTGTTTCTGTTTTGTAAATAAGTTCATTAATGTATTATTATTATTATTTTTTTAGATTCCACATATGAGTGATATCATATGGTATTTTTCTTTCTCTTTCGGGCTTACTTCACTTAGAATGACAATCTCCAGATCCATCCACGTTGCTACAAATGGCATTATTTTATTTTCCTTTGGTAAATTTTATTTTATTTATTTTATTTTTTTAACTTTTTTATTGATTTATAATCATTTTACAATGTTGTGTCAAATTCCAGTGTTCAGCACAATTTTTCAGTTATTCATGGACATATACACACTCATTGTCACATTTTTTTCTCTGTGAGTTATCATAACATTTTGTGTATATTTCCCTGTGCTATACAGTGTAGTCTATTCTACAATTTTGAAATCCCAGTCTATCCCTTCCCACCCTCTACCCCCCTGGTAACCACAAGTCTGTATTCTCTGTCTGTGAGTCTATTTCTGTCCTTTATTTATGCTTTGTTTTTGTTTGTTTGTTTGTTTTTATTTTTGTTTTTTAGATTCCACATATGAGCGATCTCATATGGTATTTTTCTTTCTCTTTCTGGCTTACTTCACTTAGAATGACATTCTCCAGGAGCATCCATGTTGCTGCAAATGGCATTATGTTGTCAGTTTTTATGGCTGAGTAGTATTCCATTGTATAAATATACCACTTCTTCTTTATCCAGTCACCTGTTGATGGACATTTAGGCTGTTTCCATGTTTTGGCTATTGTAAATAGTGCTGCTATGAACATTGGGGTGCAGGTGTCATCCTGAAGTAGATTTCCTTCTGGATACAAGCCCAGGAGTGGGATTCCTGGGTCATATGGTAAGTCTATTCCTAGTCTTTTGAGGAATCTCCACACTGTTTTCCATAGTGGCTGTACCAAACTGCATTCCCACCAGCAGTGTAGGAGGGTTCCCCTTTCTCCACAGCCTCTCCAGCATTTGTCATTTGTGGATTTTTGAATGATGGCCATTCTGACTGGTGTGAGGTGATACCTCATTGTAGTTTTGATTTGCATTTCTCTGATAATTAGTGATATTGAGCATTTTTTCATGTGCTTTTTGATCATTTGTATGTCTTCCTTGGAGAATTGCTTGTTTAGGTCTTCTGCCCATTTTTGGATTGGGTTGTTTATTTTTTTCTTATTGAGTCGTATGAGCTGCTTATATATTCTGGAGATCAAGCCTTTGTCGGTTTCACTTGCAAAAATTTTCTCCCATTCCGTAGGTTTTCTTCTTGTTTTACTTCTGGTTTCCTTTGCTGTGCAGAAGCTTGTAAGTTTCATTAGGTCCCATTTGTTTATTCTTGCTTTTATTTCTTCTAGGAGAAAATTTTTGAAATGTATGTCAGATAATGTTTTGCCTATGTTTTCCTCTAGGAGGTTTATTTTATCTTGTCTTATGTTTAAGTCTTTAATCCATTTTGAGTTGATTTTTGTATATGGTGTAAGGGAGTGTTCTAGCTTCATTGTTTTACATGCTGCTGTCCAGTTTTCCCAACACCATTTGCTGAAGAGACTGTCTTTATTCCAATGTATATTCTTGCCTCCTTTGTCAAAGATGAGTTGACCAAAAGTTTGTGGGTTCATTTCTGGGCTCTCTATTCTGTTCCATTGGTCTATATGTCTGTTTTGGTACCAATACCATGCTGTCTTGATGACTGTAGCTCTATAGTATTGTCTGAAGTCTGGGAGAGTTATTCCTCCAGCCTCTTTCTTTCTCTTCAGTAATGCTTTGGCAATGGTAAATTTTATTTTTAAAGTAGATGATACAGTTCTAAATAATATGACAAATATGGTGGAAAGCCACATTTTAATTCCTTGGTTTACGCCTCCTTTTCTGAGATCAACAATTTCTTACTGAACACCTCCCCTGCGCTGGACACTGCAGAAGCCAGGTGCTGAGGATCCAGAAATGAATCAAACCAGGTCCCTGCCCTGCCCTGGAGTCCACAGTCTAGTGAGAGAGACGAATACAGGGCTGACCCTGTTCATATCACAGCTCCAAAGCCGCGCGCACAGTGCTGTGAGGTGAACAGGGTCAGTGTCGGGACAGAGCATGTAAAACAATGGCCAGTGGCCAGCGGCGTCTCCTTGGGCCGGGAAGTGTAGGATGCTGGGGCTTCATGGAGGCTGGGAGGCTGTGCTGGTGGGAGGAGGGGGCATTGCAGGCAAAGGGAGTGGCTTGAATAAAGGGCTGTAGCTGGAATGAGTGACCTGGGGGCCTGTGAGTGCGGAGGGCAGTGGGGGAAGGAGGGATGAAGTTAAAGAGCTTGGCAGGTTTGGTTTTGAAGAGTCCTGCGTGTTATGGAAAGGAATTTAAATTGTCTCCTGGAGGCAACGGGGAGCTATTGAAGAGGTTGAGCAGGAATGTGACATGACAGGGTTTCTATTTTTGAAAGTCACCCTGGCTGCCGTTGGAGGATGGACTGGACGATTAGCGAGACCAGCAACGGGTAAGCCATTTAGGGGAGGATGTCCGTGCTCAGAGGAGGGTCTGAAGCGGCACCACGTGTCCGCACCAAAGACCAGAAGGTGGAGATAGAGAAGAGAGGACGAATGAACTGAGATGTTTAAGGAGAAGAAAAGACAGGCATCAAGAATGAGCGCTAAATTTTTTAATTAGGTGTTTGGGTTGCTGACATGCTACAAAAAGGGATGGAGGGGTATCTTTTTTTTATGGTATACAAGAAGTTAGGAAAATAGAGAAAAGGAAAAAATACCCAGTAATCCGCTCATCATAGCATAACAAGTCTGCATATTTTGATTTAGCCCTGTTATCCCCTCAAGTTTGTAACTCAAAATCAAATTCTTACATGACACCTTCTCTTCAGTGTTGGATGGTAATGAGAATGCTTCCTCAAGCCTGTGGAAGACACACTTTTAGACCCAGTGCTGGAGGCTCCATCCTCATTTCTTATTTTAAGGCAGGCCAAATTGCTTGCATATCTAAGAACCAGTCACTTTGACCCAGGACTGGACCGGGAGCATTTTATCGTTTTCATCTGTTCCATAGCTTGGTGCATCCAATTATTTGTTCTCTTCTACCTCCCCACCAGCCATAAAAATGATCAAGTTGATGGAACATGCCTTTGTGTCCTAGAAAATTTATCCTGAGATGCCAAGAAATGATAGTGTCCAAATTAATCCTTGCCGTGGCCAGTGAGGCCCACTTGTTGGAGAAGCTGGTGGGGAGATTGGAGATTTTTTTTCACTTAACGCTCTGGTGTTTTCACTGCCAGGATATCCTCTGAGCACAGTTCTGCTGCCAGCCTTGTGCCACGGGGAGTGTCCAGAGTGGAAAATAAAAAGTAATTGACGATGAGAAGCCTACGGAAAAGTTGTCTTGGCTCTAGCGGGCTCTTGTGGGTCAGAACAATTCACCGTGAGCAAGCTCTGTGTTTTGCAGAGGCTGGGAGAGAAAGCTTCAGGCGTTATGTAGACGAAGGTATTATGCAGGGGAAGGTATTAGCAGAATGTCAGCAGACTTGGCCTTGAATGAAAGGCCTCGGCAACAACCAGACAGTGGCCTTATTCTGTATTATCAGGCTGGAGGGTGATCTTGGGCAAAGCAGACATTTGATGGAGACAGCCAAGCCTGGAAGGGGAGCCAAATTAGCTGGCTAACTCGGAGCAAAGATGTGGTTCCAGTGGAGCCTTGGCAAATACGAGGCCACTGGCTTCATTCCTCGGCTTCTCCCTGCTCTCCATGGCCACCAGGAGACTTCCCTCTCCGGAACAGCCTCTGGGAGGAAATTCAGTGATCAATGGATCCAGGGCAGGAGGGAGATTAGAAGTAGGAGAGGGGAAGTGAGAACTGGGAAGACATTGTTGACCAGTGCAGGGGTTGGAACCGTTTTTATCTGTCACATGCCCTTGTGCAGGGAGAGTGGGATGGCATCCAATGGTATGTCCCCTGGGGCTTTGCCCAGGCTAATTTTACATGACAATGGCTGCTCTGTGTTCTTTCATGGAGCCTTGGAACGATTTCGCAGGCCCCATGTGGCCTGGTGGCCAGAATTGGAAGCGACTCCCTCTTGGACTTCCGGTGGCAGGCACAGGACAAGGGTCTGTGAGTGACCTGGGAGTTCAAATGAGCCTTTTCCCTGGCTGCTCCTGCTGTTCTTCCAGTAGGGGGCCTTTACCTGTCACCGGAAGGGCTCTCCAGGACATGGTGGGCCACTGTCCCTGACCACTGGGGTCTTTCATGCAGGCTGGAATGAAGGTTGGACTTTTCACTCCATGTGGCCTCACCAGGAGATTTTGCAAGACAATGTGTCAGAATGTTTGTGTGGCTTCCTGAGGGCCTAGCCCTTCACTCTTTGTCCACGTGAAGAGGCCCATTGTGGCCAGGGAGAGAAAGATGCCGGGGAGCCAAGACGAGGCTTGGGCCAGGCTTTGTGGTCACCCAATTTGCAAGCCGGTTTTGAAATTTGACTGGTGTCTTTAAAAATAGATAAAGAAAACCGAATAACTTTTTCTTTTCTTTTTTTTGAAAGGAAACCACTGATAAAAAAAATTGTGACATCAACAACGAAAAATGTAAGCACTCTGTTCTTTTGAGAGCAGTAAAGGCAGCGAACAGGGAAATGCCAGAAGCTGTGACCCATAGTGAGTGCTCTTGTCTCATATCTCATTTCCATTTGCACACAAAGGGGAGATTCTTGTTTTCAAGTTGCCTTCGTAAAAAGATATAACTCAGTGAAGGAAATGAGCTAGAATTATTATTATTATTATTTTTACCTTGTTCTTGAAATCAGAATAGTATTCCAGTGCATCTTAATCTCTTACGTCAACACATGGCCCGGAGAGCCTGCCTAGGCCCACACTCACACCAAGGGCATAGGTGTCCAGGTAGGAATCTCTCCATAAGGAAGTTAATCTCCATTAACCCCATGGGCTCCTCCACTTACAGGGCCCCTGGGCTTCCTTTGTGCTATGTTCCTGGAGTGTGTGATTCCTGAAGCCAGAGACAGAACTAAGTAAGGCCTTCCTGACTCTTCTGGTAGCAAGTGACAGAAACCAAACTAACATTCCTTTCTAATCACACAAAGAGGACAGGAAGGAGGGGGGTTGAAAGTGCTTAGCTGGGAAGAAGTCATTCCTTTCACCCAGTTTTTGCTTCTAGAAGAAAGGGAAGAGGAGCAATGTGGGTAGAAATAAGAGACTGCCACCACAGCCTCTGCCTTAGAACCCAAAGGACACAGTAGCATCTGCCTCCTTCATCCCCACAGCCTCGGATGCTACTGCTTGTCTGTGATCACGGGGTGTCTCCCACTCGGGAGCTTTTCTTTCATCTTAACTCATCTTTCCCCCACTTTGAGCACATGGCATACATCCCAGTGAAAATCCTCATCTTTCTAATGCTTATTATAGGAAGACCAAAGTCCACAAAATAGCCTTGGGCTTGTGATAACCCAAGAGTACTGAATGGGTAGGATGCTGCAGTCTTAGACTCTTGCATCAGGGCTGACGCTGGTGCAGCATGAAGATGCAACTCAAAGTTCTTCCCTTCTCATCTCAGTCAGATCACCTGTTCCCACAATTTCAAGGCCGGGGGCTTTTGACTATAGTTACTTTGAACTGCTTCAAATCATTCCAGACTCAATAATTACTGACTTCTTCCTGAGCTAAGGGATGGAAGAGGAGACTGGGTTTTGCTTTGATTCTTCATTGCATAGAACAGAGACCTTCTCAAGTGAGCTCATATAAAGATTCCTACGGTACAATTTAGTGGAGATTCAAGAGTCAGGCTGTCTGAGCACTGGGCATTACAGAGAATGGAGATGGGAGATGACTCTATATTCATGCGAGGCATGTCAGTGGTGGGTTTCTTCCTTTTCATACTACTCACTGGAAATGTATGGGATCTTTTGGCTTTTGTTTTCAGCTCTAAACTCCTGTTAGGCTGCAAGAAAGATATTCATATCATTCATAGCTATGTCCCCCCAAGACCAGCCCAGAGTGAAGACATACAAGGAAGTGTCTCTTGTATGTTTGTTCAATGAGTTTATGAATCTTCACCGTGTGCTCCACCATGTCAGTGACCAGCTAACTCTGTGTGTCTGTTTCTATCGGGTCTGCTTCCCATGTGCTCCTCTGGTTCCTCTGAAGACCCAGTTTCTTCTCCCATAACTCTGGATTGTCCCTGATCCATCATGATCTTCTCCACGTCTTCTCCATCACAACCTTTGGGTTTTAGCTTCCACCACTAACTGGCCAATTCTATCCTAATTTATTTGCCCAAACTTTTGAGAGGGAGGGAAGGAGGGAGAAAGACGGGGAGAGAAAACCAATTAGCCAGGTCATCCACCTGTACCAAGCCATAGGTCAGGAACCAGTCAGAAGATGGACTGTTCTTGAGACTGAGGCCCACTTTGGTTGTCAGCTGAGGTGAAGGACAGGGGTTAGTGTCAACTGGTTTGAAACATAAGTTTCTAGGCAGCAGGGCCTGTGGGAAAGGCAATTTCTTGAAGATTGGAGTATGAGTGCAGCAGGCAATTTTTGACCTTGTTTTCTTGTGTGCTTGGTTATTATTATTATTTTTTTTACCACGATCTGCTCATTTTCCTTGGGAAATTATATTTGTAAGACTTTTCTGAGGCCCAAGCTAGGGATGCATTTTATCAAAGAAGATTTGTGTTTGCTTCTGCCAGGTACTTAGCAGTTCAGGACCTCTTTCAATTATATGAATGGCTTAAGATTTCTTTGACCATCCAGGTGGAGTGAATTCAGGCTCCAGTAGTGGGCTGAATGGTGGTCCCCCCAAAAGATATGCCCACTTCCTAATCCCCAGAATCTATGAATGTTACCTTATTTTGAAAAAGGCTCTTTTGCAGATGTAATTAAGCTAAGGATCTTGAGATGAGATCATCCTGGGTTATCTAAGTGGTTCCTAAAATCCAATGACAAGCATCCTTATGAGAGACACACGGGAGAAGAGATAGAGGAGTAGGGGAGTCAGAGATGAGAGTGATGCAGTCACAAACTAGGGAATGCTAGTAGCCACCAGGGGCTGGAAGGAAGACAGCCCTGCTAACACTTTGATTGCAGACTTCTGGCCTTCAGAACTGTGAGAGAACAAATTTCTGTTGCTTTAAGCAGTTTGCTACAGTAGCCGTTGGAAACCAACTCAGGCTGCAGATCCACACAAGGACTGACCTGTTATCACAACTTCTCTAGGACTTTTCCCACCTCCCTTCCCTGCTTAGCACCTACACAAGATTCTTTGCTGTCCTCTGGGGGTAGAGAATGTCAAAAGTTGTGAAGCGTATTTTACTTGTAAATAGCCTGCCACAATTTCATGGATGTCGACAGAAGATACAAGATTCCTGGGTCAGAGACAAAGGACATTGTATTACTCACTGCAGTAGCTGTAGCCAGAGTATCAGCATTTGTGTCAGTTCCATGCACCCCAATTCCCATACGTGAAGACACAGTGAGTTTGTCTTAGGAAAGGAATTTTGAGTTTAGGGAACTGAAAGTTTTATATTGGTCAGTAAACATGCCTGCCTTTTGCATGACAAGGAGACATTATTACACAGGAGAGTAAGTCTGCTTATCGTTTGCTGTGGAGGGAGAAACTATACTTCTAAGGCTGTTCATTATACAAACATCTTTGAAAAAATAATCCGGAATGAAGGCAGTCAGTGCTTCTGCTCACAAGATGTGTAGAAATGGAAGAGAATCACAGAGAATTGTCTCCTCGCAGAGAGGTGGGGAAGAGTGGGCGGGGTTTAAAACTTCTAATTCGCTCTTGGTCCCAGGGTGTAATTGTTATCAATTGCTGCATAAGACAATCTGCTCTATCATGAGAAATGGGCCAGGACAGCTCACATATACCTGCCTCGTGGTAATATAGACAGTAACATCAGGACTGGGCGATTCCTTATATGAAATGGCAATGAAAGCAATGCGCCGACTTCCAGGGCTGTGATGATCTGTGCTTCATAAACTACTCCGAGAAAGAAAGCGATTGTGGCCTATTGTCCTGCGAAACTCTTGGAGCAACCATAGGCATGGTTTATAAAAAGGGTGAGGGGCTTTCCAGGGTGGCTACTTTGAAGACGGCCTCATTTATTTGTATACAGGGTTCAGTATGATTGTTACTCAGCAAAACAGCAAGCTCACTGGTTTATAATTTGCCCTCTTATTTCCTGAGAGCCTGCCAGCAGTAGATCGTGAGGGAGAAAGCAGGCAGAAATGCAGTCCAGGGATAAAAATAAAAGAATGCTAGCTACACTGGGGACCTTTCTTTGCCCGCACATTGGCACATCCCCACCTGCAGGGTCTCGGTAGCCAGTGCTTTGCTCAAGGCTTGGGTAGAAGCAGAAGGGGCAGAATTTGGGAAAATCCCACCATGGCCCCGTCATTTGTTTTTATTTGTTGTTTCCGTATTTGAGGTTCTTTCTGAGTTAGGAAGCTCCTCCATCCCCTGCCTCTGTGAGTTTTTTACCACCTGCCCACCTATGCAGCCCCTTCCTTCAGAGCCCTTTTGGGAATGGAAGTGCTCAAGCCAAGACAGAGTTATACCTTAGTTCAACAAAAGTTGATTGTTTCATTGATTCCATGGGTATGAGACTGAACTCTGCTGAGGCAGAAAGCCACTGAAGGAGCAGCAGATAAAATGCAAGTATATCAGTTGATTGAGCTAAGGGGAGAGTCAGAGACAGAGAGAGTCAGAGAGAGACAGCGAGAATGAAAATCCAGATTGCCTTTGTTAATTGAAGTAAAGCATTTCTCAGTTCAATACCTAATCCAGAATAAACCCAAGCCTTGAGATGTGAACTTTCTTTTTCTTCTTCTCTTTTCCATTTTTATTTTTGAGAGCAAAGCACATGTTTCTCCCTGCGTCAGCAAGCGGGGCAGATGCTGGGTTTGAGGCAACCAAAGGACATGAACTTGAACTAAAGCTTGAAAATATAGACTGTCCTAGATACAACCTCAAGATTAGGAGACATTTTGATATAGAGCTGAACATAAGTCTTTTCTCCTCCAAAGAACTTGTTACCCTTCATTCTGGAAGCAGAAAGGGATAGTCCATATTTCCCAGGGTTAAAAAAAATTTTTTTAAGGCTCTAAATGAGCAAAAATCACAATTTTCCCAAGAGTTATTTTTGTTCTTTATCTTGGGGCAGGGAGGACATTAGACCTTGAGTTGGAAGGTACATTTGTAAGTGTGAAGGTGTCTCCAGGGATGGTAGCTGCAGGCTTTACTTAGAGTTTTCTAGGAATGCACAATGACCCTTGGTAGCTTGAATTAACTTGTGGTCCAGTGGCATTATGTGTGGTCACATGTGAAATACTGAAGCTGGCGATGTAGAAAAGAGCCGGGCCACCATCTCTGCACAGATCCTGTAACAAGACAAAGGGCCTTTATACACTTACTCTGCTCTAGATCAGGTCTGGAATCTTCAGAATGAGGCCTGAGAAAGCAGGCTAGGCCAGAGGGCAGGGCCCAGCCTCAGCTGGACAGTCAGTCTGCACCAGCCTCTGGACCAGCTAAACTAAGAGCAGAATGGAACTTTAGAAAACATCCATCCTCACTGCACAGTAGGTGCAGGGAGACATGGAGAGGAGAAATGTTTTCCGCAAGGCTTTGTGGTCACTGCATTAGTCTGGTCCTCCAAAAAGCAGGTTCCAAGACAGGATTCCAGATGCCAGGATTTTATTAGAGGAAACACCTGGGTGTGGGAAAATGAGGAGGGAACAGGGGAAGACCACGGTGCAAGTCTGATCTGAGTGAAATGGTGAGCAGAACGTCTTAGACTTCTGTGTAGCCCAAGGAAGGGTCAGCAAGGCTGTGTGTCTGTGTGTGGGGGTACCCCCACCAGAGTCGGCTGAAAGAGGAGTCTGGTGTCTCCGAGGAGGGGGACTGCCTTAGAATCCAGACGACTGTCATTCACTGGCCAGGAGCAGTTGATGGGATATGTGGCCTCCATGCAAGGCCAGCGATGGATTCCAGGAGCAACAGCTGGGGCCCTTGGCCCTTGCCGATGGAGATCTGCTAATGCATTCTCATGGCCACTTCAGTGTAGTTGGCCTTAGAGTCACAACTGGTACTCCTCCTCTCCCTTCTCCACTTGCCATTCTAAATCCCTCTCACCCTCAAGACCTTGGCAGGTCTTTGTGGCATCCTTGGTGGTATGACCCAAACCTGCATTCCTAGGTGGATCTGAACACTTGATAGCAGGCCCTTTTCAGCCCTCCACCCCCAAATTGTAAAAGCATCCATTTTTCGGATTATCAAGGTCAATAGCTCTGGCAGTATAATAATTTCTCTCTTCACCTGCTGATCCTTGGGCACAAGTTCAGAGTACACAGCCATAAATTATAGTTCAGCGGGAAACTTGCCCTGTCCTCTGCCAAGAGTGGGCCCCTTTGGGAGACCAGAACCTTCAACCAGGAAGAGTCCAGAGTTGCAGGAATAGGAAGCACAAGATCCCCAGTGGGTCACTGGGAGTGATGGGTGAGTGCGGCTACTGCTGCGTCTTCCCCCTGGTTTCTGAACTCCTGTATCCTTCCTACTGAGACACAGGTGAAAGTAGACTTATTCAGGGAGAGGCACACTCCAGAGACAGAGCGCAGGCCATCCCATCCCACTCAGAAGGGAGAATGGCCAAGAAGTGTGGGGGTGGTTAGTTTTTATGGGTTAGGTGATTTCATATGCTAATGAGGGGGAGGATTATTCCAGCTATGTTGGGGAAGGGGTGGGGATTTCCAGGAATTGGGCCCTGCCCACCTTTTAGCCTTTTACAGTCAGCCCAGGAACTATCATGGCACCTGTGGGTGTGCCATGAGACTCAAGGTCTACTGGAAGTCAAATCTTCTGCCATCTTGCTTCTAACCAGCTACCCTATCCTCAGTTGCTATGTCATGTGGTTGTGCCCTGCCCCTTCCCTCTTGTCTCACAAGGACAGATTTTAGAGACTTTATCAAGCTTACAGGCAGGTTGGAGGACCATATTTTGTTTTGTTTGGTTGTGACTGCTTGTTTATAAAGTTAGTGTGTGTGTCAAAATTTGGCTAGAACTTCTGGATTGTGGAGTGAGAGACAGCGCTCCCTTATTGCAAACTATTTAAAGCTACAGATGGAAAACATGACTATAATTGTGAGCCATCAAACTGGCTTAGAATAGACCACAATAGAGAGAAGCACTCTTCTGTCCTCCCTGATTGGAGGGATGACAATCACCTTTCCCAAACACTAAGCCTTCCCAAAGACCGAAGGACACAGTGGCGTTGCACCCTTTGTGGACTGATCGAAGAGGAGGGAGGAAGGTTTGCCATTTCTTGTGCGGGAGGGGGTGCCTGACCCCATGCCTGATGGTTCTTTTCAGAGGATGAGATAAAGAGCATTAACAAAAAATTAATCAGTCCATCTGAGAAAGAAGTGGAAAATTTTATCTGAGCCAAATTTGAGGATGATAATCTGGGAAGAGCATCTCAGAAAGCTCTCAGAACTGTTCCACTGGTTAGATATCAAAGCACAGTTTTATAAGTTTTTTGAGACAGAGAGATGTACATCAAATGATGTATTATTGACAGTTTACATAATCCAGATCTAAGTATCATCCTGGTGGGTCATGTGACCCCTTTCAAGACCAGGAAGGAATATTATCTGTTAAGGAGTTGTCTTGTTGATGCTGGTTGAGCAGGTATCTTGCCCTCGGGGGACATTTGGTTGATGCACCGTTGGAAGAGGAGTCCAAACACACAGGAGAGTTTTTTATGTTTAAATTTTTCTTGTCTTGCCATAAAATATAAATTTTGTATTACAGTAGCAGCCTGTTTTCATCTCTGGGCCCTCATTACTGCCCTGGGGTCCCAAGTAATATCAACATTTACAAATGCAGCACTGCAGTGCAGGAAACCCCAGAGCGCTCATATGGCTAACATCCTCAAATTGCAAGAGAGGAAAAAGAGGCCCAAGGAGGCTGAGCCTCTTGTCCAAGGCCATTCTTATTTGGTGGACAGAGATGTAAGTGGACCCCGGGTTTCCTACCACATTCAATGTTCTGCGTGCACCTGAGCTGAGGGTTTGGTGAAGCTGGTGTAGTAAGTTTAAGTGCAGGTGAGATGGGAGGGAAGGGGGCAGGGCACAACCATTAAAAGAATGACACAGCAGTTAGCACCAAGATGGTGGAAGATTCAACTCCCAGTAGGCCTTGAGGCCCAAGATGGCAGGAGATTTGACCTCCAGTGGCTTCATGATACACATTGTAATGTCCTAACATGGTGAATGATACGCCAACAGGCGCCATGACAGTTCCAAGGCCGACCATGAAAGGTCAAAAGAGGGCAGTGGCCCAATTCCTGGGAATCCCTGCCCCTTCGCCAAAGTAGCTGGAATAATCCTCTCACTTGTTAGCATATAAATCTAGTGACACCACACCTCGCTTTCTTTTTCTCTTTTTCTTGCCTTCTGAGATGGCCTGCACTCTGTCTATGGAGTGTACATCTCTCTAAATAAATCTACTTTTACTTGACTATGGCTCACTCTTGAATTCTTTCCTGTGTGAAGCCAAGGACCCTCACTTGGTGGGGTGCATCCCAGGGACTCAACTGAGACCTGGGACACAGCCATCCTCTCCTGTTCCATTTTTTCCTGTATCACAGGGTTCGTATGGAAGCACATTCATCAACCACCACAATCACCAGGTATTTACCCATCAGTGACGAAGTCCCCAGAACTATGCTGAATGGGTCACAGGAAGAAGAGGAGACAGACTCCTTTTCTGGAGAGTTCACTGTCTGGTTGGGGGCTCCAACTAATACAGAAACAGCACTGAACTAGCTCACTGGAGGGGACAGCTCTAGTTCTCGGAATGCAGGAGCGCAAAGAAAGGACATTCCGGTGGTGGTCAGAGGTCTGCTCCAGACTCAAACAGACCTGGTTTGAATCCCAGTTCTCTTTAGGGAAGTCACTTAACCTTTCTGAGGCCCACACTGCCTATGTCCACGGGACTAATAAGTGCCTCTGTCACAGGACAGTGAAAATAAATAAGGTCCTGCCTGCTAAAATGCTTGACATAGAGCTGAGCGTCATGACAAATGCTCTGTTGTTGAATTAATATTAATTAGTTAATTTATTTAGTAATCAAGGAGGAGAGGGGTACTGTTACCTGAAAACGGGGTTATCCTCTTGGTGAGTGTCGAGCCAAAAGAGACAACCAAGCCAAAGCACGGGAGAAGGAAGGATTTACTACTTGCAACAAGTGTGGAGAACACCAGGGAAGCAGTTTGGCTTCCCAAATAGCAAAATTAGGGAAGTTTTAAGCTAAGAGTGCACATACATTTACGAAGGGGCTTGGGTGGTCGGCAGAGTCCAAGCTTTAGTTGATTGAAGTCATGAGGGTGAGAAAAGGTCGACATCATCCCTTAAGCTCCAGCTGACCTGGTGGTTGAGCACCTGAGGGGGATTTCAGTTCCACAAAACAGCTCAAGACAGTGCCCTCTGCTAGTCTTTTACCATCAAAGTAGAACTGGGAGTCTTTACAACTGACTTGATGTCTCTGCTATTGTTATTTCTCTTGCCTGATAAGTTAGTCCTTTTGTTCTCTTAAGATCATTATTACTGAGACCTGTTCAAGGACAAGCATCGTGGCAAGGTTTAGATCACCAAATGGCTTAAGCCAAACATGGCTTCTCTTATGTCAGGAGAGCCACACCTGGTTCTCTTTCTCTGAGGAGCCCCCTACCTTGTCTACTTACAGTACCATAACTGTACACCTTTCTTATTGATCAAGCATCATAGTGCATATGGTATTCCAAAGGGGGCCATTCAAGGGGTGGGATAACCTTCAAAAATACTAATTAGGTGACTGAGATGTCCTGCCAAGAAAACATGATCTAGAAACAGGATTAGCCAAGGGTCAACCAGTGAGATTACTTGATGCTGCTGGGTCAGGGTTGACTGTGTGTCACTTAGTATTTGGGGAGCAGCCGTCACCTACTTTCCCCCACACTTCCTCATCTTCAGCCTTTTAATCCACCACCCATACAAGCACAGAGCTAGAAATGACCAAGAACCCATTTTCAGAGTTGTTGTGCTGAGCAACTGCCATGTAGCTATGTAGAAATGGATTAATTGTTCTTAAGGTTTCTTGTTTGCTCTTCTCCTTACTAGCTTCACAAACACCCTGTGGTCACGTTTAGTCCTAGATCAGTTGATTGTAATGCAACTCCAGGGTGAAAACAGGAGGCCGGACTGCGTTCCTGTCCTTGCATTCTTCAGGAGCTAATTAAAAGGATGATCACCAGGCTACCCACACAAAGGAACCCAGAAAGAGAACATTGTCTATCTAGCTAAGGGACAAATATTTGCCTATAAGGAAGGTGGAGTCAAAAGTTCCAGAAGCCTGCAAAGGTGATTTTGACTCAAAAGCCAATATGATTTCAGTTTGAAATATGTTTTCAAGAGAAAACAAAGCCTTAATCTGGTGCAGACACTGCAAATAGCCCAATGGTTTAGAATCAATGAGAAAATACAGAATATGAAACAACTGAATTTTGGTTTAGTTAGGTCTGTAATCTGACTATTAATATGTAGAATTTACAGTTCTCTTAGTACCTCTGATGGTGACAAACCTGAGCCTTTTAAACCAACTGACACCGACTTAACAAAGCAAATAGAATGAAATCTACTGGGAAGAGAAATTCCATCCCCAGATTTGCCCTGAGAACTTCCTGACTTAACCATCCACTTCTAAGGAAAGTTTTTTACTTAGAAGAATCAGTTTTGTCTAGTGATTAGCATTGTAATTTCTTCTGAGAATGCTGTTTTCTCAGTTACCTAGAAAAGGTTCATTTTTCAGTGTAGGAACCACTTCACATCCATTAGGATGACTGCTATCAAAAACCCCAGAAAATAAGAAGTCTTTGAGGATATGGAGATACTGGAGCCCTTGGTGGGACTGTAAACTGGTGTAGCTGCTATGGAAACTAGTATGGAGTTTGCTCAAAAAATCAAAATAGAACCACCATATGATCCAGCAATTCTGCTTCTGGGTATGTACCCCAAAGAAGTGAAATCAGGGTCTCAAAAAGATATTTGCACCCCCATGTTCACAGCAGCACTGTTCACAATAGCCAAGAGGTGGGAAGCAACCCATTCATTAGGGAATGTGTGAATAAACAAAATGTGGTTTACACATGCAATCGAATATCATTCAGCCTTAAAAAGGAAGAAGCTCTTGTTATCTGCTACAACATGCATGGACCTTGAGGATGTTATGTTGAATGAAATAAACCAGCCACCAAAAAGACAAATACTGTAAGATTCTATGTATTGGAGATACCTAGAGTAGTTGAAATCACAAAGTCAGAAAGTAGAATGGTGGTTACCGGGGCTGGGGGAGAAGGGAAGGAGGAGTTTTTATATCAATGGATTTTGAGTTCCAGTTTTGCAAGGTGGAAACAGTTCTTAGAGATCTATATTATAACAATGTAAATATACTTAACACTACTGAACTGTCCACTTAAAAATGGTTAAGATGATAAATTGGATTTTTTTAGCACAATAAAAAAAATCAATGTAATAAATGCCTCATAAAGGTAAGATAAATTGACAGATGGAAGAATGGATAGATGGACAGACAGGTAATAAAGCAGGTATAATAAAATGTTAACTGTGGACAGGTGGTGGGTATATGGGTGTTTACTATAAAGATTTCCTCAACTTTTTTATCTGCTTGAAATTTTTCATAATATTGTCAAAGAGTGAAAAAAATCAATACAGTAATTAAGATTTATATACATGCAGTCTGCATATGATTCCTATGCAGATGCAGCTGACACATATGTGGTACATTTTTCCTAAAAAGAATTAAATGTCTCTGAAAGAGTAGAATATTGTTAAGATAAAAAAGGGACTCTTCATTACATTAATTTGCTCAACAATTTTTCCCCGTCACACAACAAATAACACATCGTCTTTTAGAAAATCAGCTAGGGTAGAAGGGCTCTGAGAGTGAGTAAAAACTGACCTCTGCTCAACCCTCTCTAACCCCAGTCCTGCTCCCCAGAGCAAACTGCATTTCCTCATTTGTGTTTCTAGGGGTGAGTTCCCTATCTTTAACTAAAATGCTTATTCCACTATTTCTTATTTTATCAGCTTTAGACGCTGTCTGGGGACTTCCTGTTCTGATAGGTGCAGATTTGGCTCCCATGCATGATCCTCGTGAACCGTACGTGCCACACCCCCCGTCACTGCCTCCTCCCTCCCCTTCCCCCCGCCATATACTCTACCCTCGGTTCCTCCACCCAGACCGCCACCGTTTGTGCCTTCAGCCATCCCTATGGCCTCTTGATTCTCTGCTGTAAGGAGGGATTTTGGTAGTCCCCTCCTCCCTCTTACTTCTCCTCCCACTCACTTTCCGCCCCTCAGACTGTGCACCACATCTTTACTTTGCTATCGTTATGTCAGTTTGAACACATCACAACAAAACCCAAAACCCTGTAACAACTCCATGGTGAAGGTTCCATTCCAACATAGTTGAACACACACACTGCTAAGAACACAGTAGGCGCTTTATAAACACCTGGACAGTCGGGTGTTAGTCATGTTTGCCAACACTAAGCTCAAGAAACAGGCCTCACTGTTGCCTCTTTATCTCTGGGAGACAGCAAGTTCATCACGATACCAAGTGAGAACAAAAACAAAAGTCATTTCACAAACTTCTATGCTATTTAAAGAAAAAAAAAAAAAGCACCGTATCTACTCTGCATCCTTTCAGGGCTCTGAAAGTTCTCTACAACTGCACCAGAGTTTTAAAAGTAATTTTAATAAATGAAAGCAAGACAGAACCAACATGGACCATTAGAAGGAAATTAAGAAAATTTAGAGAATGCCCCTGGCCTTCTCGGTTTGGCTGAGCTGTTGACAAAACTGTTTCTTTGTGTCCGTAACAAACAGAGACACAAAATGGTGTGGATGGACCACAGGTTCCAGCACTGGCTCACCTTCTACCTAAGTCGCAGCCCCATTTCGTCCTGCCGTGCGTCCGAGTTATGTGTGTACTTGATGCCTTCGCTGAATTATATACAGCTTCAATCTGGGGACACAAGGGGTTCAGTCATCTTTGTTTCCTCCTAAATCCCCAGCAGCTTTCCCTCACTGACATTACACGGGAGCCCAAGTCTCCCAGTCCACTCGACGACCTTGCCTGAAACCCAGCAGACTGAGCCAGCCGCTATTTCATCAGACACTGGTGGTTCGCGATGTGCTCTGACACGCGCTGGGTGCTCTCTGTGGTCTGCTGCCCCCGGGGCACAGAGGGCAGCCTCTTCCCAGGATTGCTTATAACGCTTTGGGAGTGTGACGGCCTCAGATGGCTATCTGAAATGGCACATGAGGTAGAGAACTCCTATTTTTCTTATTTGACCAGAGAAGAAAGCAAAATTGCAGCGCAATGCCTCACTCTAGTCCTGCAATAGTTTGCTGATACTGCGTAAGCTTGAACAGACCTCTGTTAATTCCAAGTTTAGAATCCTGGCCTCCATCTGCCCCCTAAGGATTTCTACCTGTGAATCCCTGGAACCTGTGAACATGTTACTAGGCAAGAGGGACTTTCTAATGTGGTTAAGGTTAAGGACTTTGAAATGGGGAGATTTTTCTGGATTATCCAAGTCCAGTCTAATCACACGAATCCTGAAAAAACAGAGAACCTTTCCTGGCTATGGAGAGATGTGACTGCCGGAGGAACGAGTCAGACTGAAGCAATGTGAAAAGGACACAGCTTGGTGTTGCTGGCTTTGAAGCCTGAGGAAGGGGCCGTGAGCCAAGGAGCGTGGGTGGCTTCTAGAAGCTGCAAGAGGCATGGAAACAGTTTCTCCCTTAGAGTCTGCAGGAAAAAAAGCGCAGTCCTGCCAACACCTTGAATTTAGCTCATTATGATCTATTTTGGACTACTGACCTACAGAACTGTATGATAATAAGTGTGTCTGGTTTTAAATGACTAAGTTTGTTGTAATGTGTTATAGCAACATTAGACATCTAATACACTGCCCGAGTCCTAACAGGCATGCCCCCGGGCAATATAGAAGCAACCAACTGTTTACAACTTCTAGGCACTTGAGAATGGTTTCTACATTACGTATGAAGTCTCAGCTATCTGGGTCTCTTGTAAAATATGTCATGGTGATAACTAAGTCTTTCTAAAACAGCTGAGGGTTTACTCATTTAAGACCTGAAACATTTTTTATTTTAAACATTTTGTAAGATGAACATTTTTAGCTTTCATGAAGTTTCAATTTTTAACATTTTAAGTTAAACATTTCAAGTTCAACATTTTAATCTTTAGGGCGATTAAATCCTTTATGAGTCATCTATATGAGTCATCTATATCATATGTGTCATATTTATTCCTTCATATATACGAATATATACATATATATATGTATTACTTTTTACTTAAACAGAATACATTAAACTTTATTTAACATTTTCACATCGTGTGGGGAGATTTCTTATTTTGAGCATCAGTCATTACCCAATATTATAACATCACCCTTGAGGATCCCTGAGTATTAGAAAACTACCATATGTCGCAGATTTTTGGAATGATCCCAATTGTAAGTATCTGTTCTACTTGCCTTATTCCTTTCGGATCACCCTCCTAATTTTCAGCTCAGGTGCAGTGATCACTACCGCTGAGAGGCTACTTGCCTTTATAAGTGGCTCCAAACTGCCATCCAACAGAGAATCATAAATCCTGTGTTTGCCTTGAATAAATTAAAATGAAATAAAAATATTTTGCAGTTTCCTGTTTGTTACCTTTCAACCCTGATAAATAATTTCCTGCACGTTTTAGTAGGTAGGATCATCCGTGTGGGTCTCTTGGCAAGGTGGGAAGAGGAACCCAAGCCACAGGAAGTCCACTGGCAGTGGCATCAAGCAGCCGATCGGTGTCAAGGTCATGGTGAAAACGTAGAATCCCTTAGGTCTCTCTCGATTCCTTGACCTGCTAAAGCGACCATCCTGCTTTTGACTTAAGGAGCAAAACTTGCATCTCTCCTGAGGTGTTTTTTAAAGAAGAGTAGAGCTGCCAATCAAACCAGCCAGTGTGATTACGATCTCCTTCCTCAGAATAATGCTTCCTTCCTACACCCAGGTTCAGAAAATCGAAACCAGCACAAGCCTCCAGACTCTAACTACAACCATCTTCAAAAGGCATATGAGACATTCCAGTTCTCCGCAGTCTGGCTGCAGCTGCTAGAGTCACCGCCAGCTCAAATGACTGACACAGGAGGCTCCTTTCCAGGGGGTGATGTGGCTGGAACAAGTTTCCTATACGAGGCCTCCCAGCTTTTTGGCCCTGAGCCTCAGAGTATTTGATTAACTAAGACACCCCTATGGTTACTAATCACTCTTAATACAAAGAGATGTCAACAAGTAGGTACCCAGCTGGCCTTCTGAGTTGACTTAGCTTAGCCCAGGCAGGGATGGGGGAGTGTGGGTGTGTGCGCGATTCTGTGGATGTGCGAGTGTACGAGCTGTGTGAGCTGTGAGTGTGAACTTGCAGGGAGTTGTGTTTGTGTGTTTATGTGTGAACGTATGTGTGTGTTCAGGCAAGTGACTCAAGGAAAAACAGAGAGAGATGGAGAGATGGAATCACAGAAGGAAAAGAGCCACAAGAAATGGGCACGCATAGGAGCAGATACAAGGAGAATGGAGAGTGCAAGAAGCAAGGAGGGGGGCTGGAGGGCAGGAAAGCAGGAAAAGAAGAGCGAGCACAAGACAGAAAAGGAGAGATTCAGAGGTGCCGGGTCTGCATTATTTCCGGGGTAAAGAAATGCCCTTGGGGGAGGGGAGGTGGGGGAGGGCAGGCAGAGGAGGGCAGGCAGAAGCTCTCTGAAGAGCAGTGTCGTTCCCCTGTCACTTTTGTCACCTCACCACACTGCTGCAGTCTCCAGGTCCCAGTGGTTGGCGTCACCTGGCCTCAGTCCGGACTCCAGCCCCCAGGGCCCTGGGAGCAGGTGCGGCCCAGTCACACCTAGAACCTCACTGTGGAGCCTGTGGTTTTATTATCAGTTTTTTCTAATAACTTAGCAACATCAAACAAAGAAAGTCACGCTTGTCCTCTGCCTCAGTAAGGTAAATGGTGGCCCCACCCTCCCAGGACACACACGGGTGGGGCGGGGGTTGGTGGGGTGGTGATTGGGATGGTGGGGCTGAAGGGGCAGGGCCTGAGTTTGAGAACAACAAAAACCAAGTCCTGCATTTGGTTTGGAGCGGTGGCAGGGAAGAGGGGCCGCTGAGCTGGGAAGGGATGCGGCCCCGGCAGGAGCCTTCTCAAGCCTGTGGGACACAGGAGGGACTCGGCCTTTCTCCTCCGCAGACCTGCTGTGACTTGGAAGCACAGCTTTCCTTTTTAGGCTGGAGTTTGCTCTTCTTTCTTTTTTTCAAAGTGTAAAATTCTAGGAGCTTTTAATTATTAGTAGTATTGAAGTGTAATTGATTTCTAATATTATATTAGTTTCAGGTGTACAACAGTGATTCAAAATTTTTATAGATTATACTCCAGTTAAAGTTATTAAAAAATATTGGCAATATTCCCTGTGCTGTATAATAAATCCTTACGGCTTAATTATTTTATGCATAGTAGTTTGTTCTTCCTAATCCTCTACCCCTGTCTTGCTCCTCTGCCCTTCCCTCTCCCCACTGGTAACCGCTAGTTAGTTCCCTATATCTGTAAGTCTGTTTCTGTTTTGTTATAGTCACTAGTTTGTTTTATTTTTTTAGATTCCGCATATAAGTGTTAACATAAGGCATTTGTCTTTCTCTGTCTGACTTATTTCACCTAACGTAATGCCCTCCATGTCCATCCATGTTATTGCAAATGGCCAAATTTCATTTCTGTTCTTTTATGGCTGCATAGTATTCCATCATAGCCGGGGTTTTCTCTATGTGCATAAGAAGGAGTTGTGCTGGATCAGAGGGTTCCAAACAGCTCTGGGGATTCCAGGGCCTGTGGACGGGGGTAGGCCATTGAACCTGGGGTCATTCTCCCTTCTGCTCTGACCTGAGCTGCCCCATGTTCATAGTTTACTTTTGTTTTTTTTCTTTTCTTTTTTTAAATTGAAGTATAGTTGATTTACAATGTTGTGTTAGTTTCTGGTGTACAGTATAGTGATTCAGTTATACATATATATATTCTTAATATCTTATATATAATATAATAAATATGATATGTAAATATATAATATACATTATAATATATATAATATACATATATATTTCATTATAGGTTATTACAAGCTAGTGAATATAGTTCCCTGTGCCATATAGTAGGACCTTGTTATTTATTTATTTTGTATATAGCATTTTATATCTGCTAATCCCAAACTCCCAATTTATCCCTCCCCCACCCTTCCCCTTTGGTAACTATAGTTTGTTTTCCATGTCTGTGAGTCTATTTCTGATTTGTAAATACGTTCATTTGTATCATTTTTTTTAGATTCCACATAAAAATGATATATTTGTCTTTGTCTGACTTACTTCACTTAGTATAGCATTATTTCATTCTTTTTTATGGCTGAGAAGTAGGGAGTGTGTGTGTGTGTGTGTGTGTATATATATATAAAATCTACCACAACACAACATCTTTATCCAGTCATCCATCAGTGGACATTTAGGTTGCTTCCACATCTTGGCTATTGTATATAGTGCTGCTTTGAACATTGGGGTGCATGTATATTTTCAAATTGGAGTTCCCTCTGGATATACGCCCAGGAGTGGGATTGCTGGATCATATGGGAACTCGATTTTCAGGGTTTTTTTTAAGGAACCTCCATACTGGTTTTCATAGTGGCTGCACTGACATGGCTTACTTTTGTTTGATGACCGCTAAGCAAAGCAAGCATGGAGCCCCTAAGCTGGAAGTTGTCTGCATCCTTGTGAGTCCTAACATTTGTGACTCACCTTCCTGCTCCAGAGGGTGTAGTATGTGTGTGTGGGGAGGCACTATTGAGACCCTGGGACAGAGTTGGCAGTAAACTTTGGCAGAGGAGAAGGCTTGTTTTTTCATGTGATTAAGGGATCTAGACTCTTCCTGGCTGCCCCCAGCACTGGAAACTCATCCACTGAGGCTGATTCCTTGGGACTAAGGCACTTCTGTGCACAGGCTGGAGGAGGTGGAAGGGTGCACTCCCCGACACACTGCCCCCTGAAGGACACAGTCTTACTGCTCTGAAATTTCTGAGCTGGGCAAACCATTAGTTGACATAATGCTCAGCCATAAAGAGAAATTTCTTCCTTGAAATCAGTGCTACTTTGATGATTACAAATCCTGAATGAAACCAGGGGAAACCCAGATGGGATGACTCATTGGGTTAGAAGGTCAGATTCAAGCTCCCTCGGGTGGCGGGGGCTCTGCCTTCCTGCCAGCTGGCTCCAGTGTGTGTGCCAAGGCCTCCCAGCTGGTCCAGCCCGGCTCTGTCCTTCCACAACTCGCTGGGACCCACCCACTTTGTCAATGAGCAGATATTACCCGTCAGGGTGTGTCATTTAAGTACATGTCATTTCTGGGCTCCTGAGCTGCCCCCACCCCCCTGGATGTCACACTGGATTAGCCATTGCATTTTCTGGAACGATCAGAAAGCAGGCAACCAATGGAAGAACTAACCACCCTGTGTTGAGTTCTCCTTGACTTTTCCTTGGATTCGGGAGCTTGGGGTGGTGGGCGCCGGCCTGTACACTGAAATGGGTGGAGGGAGGCATTTGCCGCCAGACTGACAAGTGACCAACTGCTCAAAAACCAGGTGGATAAATCTGCCAAATCAGTGAAATGGCATCCTGTTCCACCCGGAGGGTGCAGCAAACACAGATGTACAAAGCAGAGTAGTAATTACATCACAGAAGAAGATGCTAACTATTTAAACGCCTGCCTGGTGCCGATTCTTATCAGAGGGAACTTTATGATGTTGGGTTTTACAAGCAGTAAACTTGTGTCCTGAGTTATTTTTTCCTTCTTGTAAAAAACGCTGTGTCCATATTTTACCATGCAGCAGGTAATAGCTTCGGTCCCTTTATGTCAATCATTGGTTACCTTCACCCCAACGGCCTGAGCTCTCACACTGGAAATTTCTTTACGAAGCTGTGTCTTAGCTTGGGAAATCACTTCACAACTGGACCACAGTTTGTTTCTGTTTCCGGGGGGCAACTTCTTCAGATTCTTAGCGTGTGGATGGTTTGCATACGTGGGTTACGCAGATGTCACATTCTTCCAAAAGAACCAGTTGTCTCCTTTGACCGGACCAGGGTCCTCATCACCAAGCTGCAGTGCCTGGGAGGCTACCCCGCCACTGCAGGGGCCACAGGGCCAGCCCCCGTGCATCACAGGACAGCGTGATTGCCATGTGGAAATGCTCCACTGGCCCCAGTGCCTCAGGTCACGGCTCACCTTTACCTGCCCTCCTTCTTGCACTCCTGTAGAGCTTTCCTGAAAGGCTCTTCCTCCATGAATCACATGCCTCAGATTCCTGTCTCAGGCTCTGTTTCTAGAACCTGAACTAAACCAGTGAGTCTCTATGTCAATGGCCAAGAAAGAAGAGCCTGGCATTCCAGGTTCTCTCTCCTGGTGTCACAGATGGCTCCCCTAGGCCAGTCTGGTTTCTCTAGCTCCCTTCAGAACATGGCCTGGGTGGTGGAGGCTGTTCATGGTGGCTCCCCTCCAGCACAGAACTGGGAGACAGCAGTCACTTCACTGGAAAGTACCCTGCCAGTTGACCTTGGCTTCAGGAGATGAATTCTTTCTCAGACGCCTCCATGGGCAAAGCGTTTCAGAGCTGAAGTCCACAGGCTTAAGGTGACGGATAGAGATGAACTCTGTTGCTTTATGCAGACGTATAAAAGGCTGCTGTGAATGGGGTCTCCCTTCCCAGACGTCAACTGTGCCATAGTTCTGTTAGGCTGCTAAAATAGAATGCCATAGCTTGGATGGCTTACAAACAACAGAAATTTATTTCTCATAGTTCTGGAGGCTGGGAAATTCAAGATCAAAGCCCTGACAGATTAAGTGTCTGGTGAGAGTCATCCTCTTGTGTGTCCTCCCATGGTAGAAGAGGCAAGGGACCCTCTCTGGGGTCTCTTTCATAAGGGCACTAATCATGGGGGCTCCACCCTCATAACCTAATTACCTCCCCAAAGCCCACCTCCAAAGCCATACTCGGGATTAGTTCCAACATATGAATTCTGGGGTCACATAAACATTCAGTCTATACCAGGCTGTCATCTGAAATTTTACTTTTAGAGATTCAGTCCTTTATATGAAAACACATCGTGACTTATTGTGTTATTATGTTGTCAGCTGTTAGCAGCTTTATGTGAATGAGTCTGTTCCAGAGTCCAATGTGGATGGGGGAGGCAGGAAGTCAGGACCAGAACAGAGGCTTGGATGAAGGCATGTCTGCCATGGGCCTGGGTGCCATGAGAGGGCTTAGCCAGGTTTGGTTTCTTCCCAGATTTGCTGATGGTATTGGTGCTGATGACAACAGCCCCAGCTTTAAACTCCCCCCCCCCCTTTCCATTTTTCACAGTCACACAGAGTAACGGACACATAGCGGGCTCTAAAAGTGCACGCTCTTCAACACAAAGACAAATACTGTATGATTGCACTTATATGAGGTCAAACTCATAGAAATAGAGGGCAGAGAAGTGGTTGCCAGAGGGTGGAGAGAGGAGGAGATGTGGAGTTGTTCAACGAGTACAAAAAAATTCTGGAGCTCTGTTGCACAACACTGCGAAGTTACTTACTCCTGCTGAACTATACACTTAAAAATGGTGATGATGGTAATTTTATGTTCTGTATATTTGCCGCAATTAAACATGCTCTTCAAAGACAATTTGGGCTTTTCGTATAGTGGGTCCTCATGTGGTAGTCAATTATTTGTTGACTTTGTGATCTCCCAAATCTAAGAGCAAAGCTCAACAAACAGACAAACAAGCAGACAGACAGACAGACAGACACAGTGTAAAGGGCTGGAAGACAGTCAGAGCCTGCTTCCAAATTCTCCATGTTGAGGCTGTTCCCAACTCTTCTCTTCTCCCTTCCAAACTCTTCCCCACCACAGCCCTGCCCACATTCTGTCTCTCCTGTCCCTCCCTTCCTTTTGGATCCGCTTTCTAAGGTAGCCTACTTTCTAGGATGTAAACTCTTGCCCTTTTCCAAAGCACGTCTGTTTTCATTGCCACCTTTGTTCATTGCTCTGATTCCTTACTTGGTCAGCATCAGATCTAGAGGTAGGTTTGGGGGTATTTACTGTATTCTTCTTGGCCGGGCCAGGGGGACAGGGATGGGGTGTAAATAGGAGCCACTGGGGAGGGGATGGTGAACACTAAGGGACAGTGAATACGTTTCCTGTACAGTATTTTTTTTTCCTGTTCAATCAGGGTTTTTATCCTTTATTTCTCAGACTTTATGTGTTTGGGTCCTTGTTCA
Source organism: Camelus bactrianus (assembly GCF_048773025.1). NCBI lineage: Eukaryota > Metazoa > Chordata > Mammalia > Artiodactyla > Camelidae > Camelus > Camelus bactrianus. Next base: position 31,210,530 of record NC_133549.1, read on the forward strand.
TATTCTCATGAAATGGTGGAATGTAATTCAGTTCATCAAATTCAACAGACCTTATTGGAATCTACTGGGTAAAGGATGCCATTCAAAGGATCAGAAACAGCACCTGCCCTCAAGGAGCTTGCAGTGTGGGCAGAAAGACACAGAAGGTAAACGGAGGCTTCTTCCGAAGTCACACGTGGTCTGGGGACACAGGCTCTGCAGAAACTCTCACTTAAGCAGAAAGGGGGCTTTAGAATATACCAGTTTGTTAGAATGAGGCTCTTGGTTTGGATGATCAGTGTTTCTCCAGGAGGAGGGTTGCTACTGACATTTGGGGCAGGGTGTAGGGATGTCCCAGGCATTTCAGAACACTTAGCAACCCTGTTCCAGGCACTAAAATGCTAGGAGAATCTTCCAAACTGTTGTTTCAGCAATCCTCAGAAAAATAGATCTTCATGAACTTCCATGTGCTTCCTAGGGGGTGGTGTTGCCTGACTGAGAACCACGCGACCCAAGAATGAATATAGATCCCTCCTCATAGGTAACTTTCCAAAGAACGTGACCCTAGGAACTGCCCCACCACTCTTAGTCCCCAAAGCCAGAACACAAATGAAAAAGAGGGGATCAGATAAGGTGGAATGAATGCTCAGGGGGCAGAGGGGTTTTGCTGTGAGCACCCCACCTCCATCCTTTACCCAAGTGTAACCAGTGGGACTTCCAGAGGAGCCCTTGAGAGCTTTGACTGTCCATGTAGTTGGGAGATCCAGGGGGCGGGCCTGTGACTCCACGGGCTGGGGTCTAAGTGCTGTGGGAAATCTGAAGGCCTGAGGGGGCTGAGTGCATTGGAGGGGCCGGAGGGGGAGGTCTCTGCTCCCTACAGCGCTCTGTGCAAACCTGCTTCAGAGAAACACGATCTGCTTGCTTAATAGACAGCAGGGATTTTTGGCAATGGAGCAGGTTTTAGAATCGCCCCTACCCCTATTTCAGGCACTTAGGCCAGATCAGTCTCCATTTAGATGAACAGTGTGAGCTTCTATAATTAACATACTGTTGTCAACTGGACCGTCTGCCTGGATGGAAAAACGCAATGTGTAATTTATTGTGACTGGTTTTCACTGAATGGGAGAGAAAAAAAAGTAAATTAGCCATAAATTTAGAGAGATGGCACATGGTGAAACTTTATGGAAACTGCCACATTAGCAGTCAGAGAAAAGGCCAGCTCTGAAGAACACGTAAGAGGAAAAATTTACTTCCTGTGAAGTTCCTCCAGTTCCTAGGACTGTAAGAAATGCTGGTGTGAGATTCCGGTGTATAAGGACTGGTGCTTCCAAGTTTTCTAAGAGAGAAAGAAATGACATGAGGCTCTAGGATCCTCAGGGCTGAAAAAGGCTGCTCTCGGCATGAGCCAATGGAAACCCATCGGAGCTGTTTGCGGTCCACGCTCATGACTTGCCAGGTGGCTTGATGGCGAGGCTGCTGGGAGATTTGCTGCTTTACCTTCAATGTCTGGCCAGTGCTCAAGCTGCTATAACAAAAGACCAACGACTGGGTGGCTTAAGCGACACACATTTATTTCTCTTGGTTCTGGAGGCTGGGAAGTCCAAGATCAAGGTGCCAGCAGACTCAGTTCTTGATGAGGGCCCTCTTCCTGGCTTGCAGACCACCTGCTTCTTGATGTGTCTTCCCATGGTGGAGAATGGACTCTCTGATGTCTCTTCCTCTTCCTGCATAAGAGCACTGATCCATCTCGGGGACTCCACTCTCAAGACCTCATCTAAACCTGTTTTCCTCCCAAAGGACTATTGACTGAAATAAAAGTGCACCACGTGAGAGCTTGGAGTTTTAGTTTTCTTGGGGAACTTACTGAGGACTATAGCCCAGGAGGCAGCCTCTCAGGTAGCTCTGAGGAACTGCTCTGAAGAGGTAGTAGGGGAAGTCAGTACATATACGTGATTTTGAAGAAAGGGTTCTTGTCAGCAAGCACACATCTCCGTAGAAGGTTGCTGCTAGTCACAAGGAACAGATATCTTAACGGTTTTAGTGCTTTGCTAAGTATGGGAAGATACAAGAATTGGGTTCATAAAATTTTCTCCTGAAAATATCTAACCATCTGAAAGTCTAGTCTGCCAGATTTCCCAGAGGGCCTTATTCTTGATCTCTACCCTGAATTCCTTTTAGGGTGTGTTGAAGGTTAGTGACTGCATGGCTAATGACTTAATCCTTGTAGAACCAGATGGCAAGGGGACATTCTTTAGTTCGCAGGACCCGCCTCCAAATACCCTCACATTAGAGGTTAAGGCTTCAACATATGACTTTGAGGGGAACACTTTCAGTCCATAGTACAAGGTAATGATCCTGGGGCACAGATAACGGATCCTCTGTGGATGTTCTCTATACGCCACTTGTGCCAACATCCAGTTGACAATACAGTTGCACTTCTGTATCTGTGAGTTCCACACTCATGGGTTCCGCATTCGTGAATTCAACCAGTCTCAGATTGAAAATATTCAGGAAAATAAAATTCCAGACATTTCTGAAAAACAAAATGTTGCCAAGCACCAGCAAGTATTTACATAGCATTTCCATTGTATTTATACCTGTTTACATAACATTTACATTATTATGTATTCATTCACCTAGAGATGGTTTAAAGTATGCGGGAGGATGTATGGGAGTTAATATACAAATACTACCCCATTTTACACAAGGGACTTGAGCATCCTCACATTTGGCATCTGAGGAGGGTGAGGGGTGGGGTGAGGACCCTGGACCCATCCCATGTGACTATGGAGGGATGACTTGTACAGCCGGTTAAGACGGAGCTGTTCCCTTTTTCACACTCCAGGCTTTCAGAGGACCAAGTGGAGAGGGGAAAAAAGCCTGAGCAGTGGCAGGATCAATGAGGGCTTTCAAATATTATTTGTTAGGATGAGGATATTTGTGTCTATATGTGTATCTGGTTCTAAAAACAGTTTAAGGTGGCTTGCAATGATAAAAACATTAGAACTTGGTAAAAGAGACAAAGTACAAGACAGCCAGAGCAGGGATGAAATACAGGGTCAAGCCTTAAAATAGAAGGCAAAGGAAATCTATTTTGCTTCAGCAGGGCACACTGCCATGTTGTCCGGGAAGCCAGCGACATTCTCGTCCATTTCTCTTTTAAGCTAAAAGTTAAACACTGTTAGTCTCAATTTAGGGGACTGCATTTTGATGAGTTTGTTCTGTTTTGGTTTTTGTTTGGTTCCCTGACCTTAAATCTCCATTTCAATAAGAAAATCGGGCTCCGTCACAGCCAGTTGACAGTTTTCTTGTAACTGCCTTCCTCTAGGGATCTTTTGGTGGAGAACTTGGCAACTCGCGAGGGTAGCAGAGGAAGTCAAAGGTTAAGGAAGAATCGGACAGCCTGTACAATACAGGAACTCAAGAAAATTCCGGAAGGAACATCCGTTTTACCACTAGCATTTAGATGGTTCAGAATCTAATTATTTTCTAAAAGGGAGTAGGACTAGGTGGGCATCCTCTACTAGAGCTAAAAGCTTCATAAATAAAACCGATTCTCTGGATAATTGACTTGACTTTTTGCTCTGGCTGTGTAGGCACAGTGAAACACAGTCGTGTTTGTTCAATTTTGTGATATTTTTATTTGATGAAACAAAGGCTATCTTTTCTTTCAACCTCAAGATTTGCTTGCCAAGATTATCTTTATTTACATGCTCTCTGTTAATAAGCAGCACCTCTGCAGTCTCATGTAAAACAGTCATTGTTGGCCTCCAGAATTAAACAACAAAACAAAGAAAAAACAGGGAGGTGATGTTGCCGAAAGATCAGCCCCGCCCCTGACGAGCCAAGTAACTCAGAGACAAGGTCTTGGAGCTTAGAAGAAAAGAGGCAATTTTATTGCTTTGCTGGGCAAAGGGGACTCACAGCAGGCTGGTGCCTTCAAAACTGTGAACCCACCTTGGGGATGGGGTGGGGTGGTTGTACAGCCATAGCTCAAACAATAAAGCATCGATAACAAGCAACAGAATCATTTTCTCATCAGAAGACAGAATGGTGTCATGATGCCTCCAGGCGACCAGTTCTATAAAGGCCAGCTGTTAGATCTCTTTATCTCGTAAGCACGCAAGGTGTGGTCTTGGTAATTCCGGCTACTTTGTAAGGTTACAGTCCTGTGACCTTTCCCTTGGAGAAGGACTCAGAGACCAAACATGATTATTACTTTCAATGACTGGAATAAAGCAGAAGCAGTAAGATCAATAGCTTTAGTTTCAACAATGGGCCTGGAACTGTGAGTAGCAACCGGTCAGTCAGGTCAGTTGACCGTTTTAAGGGCAAGCATAAGAATAAGCAATCTGTCAGCCTAAGTGCAGCCATTTTATTAATCCTCCTTCAGTGACACAAGTGTTTCATTAATACTGTCGAACGATTCCCTGTTATCTACAGAGTTAAGTCCAATTCCTTAGCCAAGGATGAAAAGATTTGCTGTATGTATTCTGACTCTTCTAACATAATACTTGATTTTTCCTCTAAAAAACATCCCTAAGGGAACTTTGGCTCCATTTAAAAGTCTCTGATGGGTGTCTCAGATGCAGGTGCTGACATATCCCCTCTGGGGAGGGGGCCAGAGGGGGCTTGTTGACAGGAAGTGCCAGAGAATTCACGCCTCTCCCTCTCCACCACTAGGATCAATTAGCATCACTTGGGAGGTTTTAGGTCCGCAGAATCACTTGGGATCAGTACTGTTATGCGCTGAATTGTGTCTCCCCTCCCCTGAAATTTACATGTTGAAGCCCTACCCACAGTACCTCAAATGTGACTGTGTTTGGAAACAGGGTCTTTAAAGAGATGATTAAGTTGACATGAAGCTGTTAGGGTGGGTCCTATTTTAACATGACTGGGTTCCTTTTAAGAAGATAATTAGTATCTGCAAATCTCGAGCTCCCAGTTTATCCCTTCCCACCTCCTTCCCCCACTGGTAACTGTAGGTTTGTTTTCTATGTCTGTGAGTCTGTTTCTGTTTTGCAAATAAGTTTGTTTGTCTTTTTCTTTTTTTAGATTCCATACATAAGTGATATCATATAGGATTTTTCTTTCTCTTTCTGGCTTACTTCACTTAGAATGATGATCTCCAGGTCCATCTATGTTGCTGCAAATGGCATTATTGTATTATTTTTTATGGCTGGGTAGTATTCCAGTCTATAAATATATACAAAATAGATAAACAAGTTTATACTGTATAGCACAGGGAGCTGAACTCAATATCTTATAGTAACTTAGGGTGAAAAAGAATATGAAAATGAATATATGTATGTTCCTATATGACTGAAGCATTGTTATTCACCAGAAATTGACACAACATTGTAAACTGACTATTCTTCAATAAAAATATTAAAAAAAAAAGAGACCTGGATGCAGGGAGACACCTGAGGGATACACACACACAGAGGAAAGGCCACGTGAGGACACAGTAAGATGGCAGCCACGTGCAAGGAAAGAGGCCTCTGGAGAAACCAAACCTGCTGACACTGTGACCGCGGACATCTCACTTTCAAAACTGTGAGAAATTCATTTCTGTTGTTTAAGCCACCGCGTCTGCGGTATCTTGTGTGGCAGCCCCAGCAAAGTAATGCACGTGTCCTCCATACAGGCTTGTTTTCCAGCTGTAATTATTCTGCCTTTCAACTCATCATTTTCTGTACCATTCATTTGAAAGTTAATCCTGAAAATTTATTTTATTTAATTCTTCATGATTTATATTTTCTCTCCAATTCTTCCTTCCATCATTAACCAAATCTTTACTGAGCACTACTGTGTCCTGTTCTAAAGCACGTATGTGCTCCAGTTCAGCTATGAACCTATCACAGAAGCAAAGCTGAGAACACTGCAGGGCTTAGAAATATGATGATTTTTTTAAAAATAAAATCATTATTTTTCTGATTATCATGGTAATTGGAATTATTAAAGGATTTGGATAATATATAGAAATGTATGACTATGAAAAACAAAAATTACTCCTAAGTGCCACTACTTGGGGAGAATTACTGTTAAGATTGAAGAATTTCTTCCAATTTAAAAAATAGAAGGAATACTTTCCCAATGTTGTGAAGTAGCTTTTTAAAGCAATTTTTAATGCTTTAACAATATCCTACTGTGTAGGTTTACTTTATTTTACTGTTGACCTGTTACTGGACATCTGATCTTTCCTGTTGGTATTATTATATGTTAAGTAGCCTGGCTTATTAACTCGCCATACACATATTTCTTCAAATTTCTGATAACCTCCTATGATGATTCCAGGAAGGGAACCGCAGGATCATAAGAGATGAGCTTTGTTATTCTTGATAGATATTACCAAGCTGCTACCCTGGGGTGATTACACAAAACAGATGTGGGTTTTACTATAAAATAATCAGGAACATGGCTATATGTCCTGCTGCTTGAGTTTGATAACCCCAAACTTACAAGAGGAACGATTATAAGATAATCAGAAAATACCTGCAAATATTGAAATGTTGACTACAAAAGAGTTCAGTTTTTTTGCTATTGCATCTCCATTATGACATTATCATTAAGCTTGTCAAAATTGAGATGCAACACTGAAAAGTCGAGTGTTTTATTTTTAAGTCTAGAATTTTAAATCTAGTACCAAAGGTAGAAGGAATTTTAGAAGCCACCTGCCAACTTTATTGATGCCAAAATTGAAGGACAGGAGAGTGGTTTTTCTTAAGGTCATGCAGTTACTAGTCAAAGAGCTGATATCAGCATTCGTGTCTCTGAAGTATTCATCTTAGAAATTGCTCTCATGAGATTCAAATTAAGGCAGCCTGTAGAAATAAGGATATGACTTATTTGTAAACACTTTCAGCAGAGATACCCCTAACTCTGCTGCTCATCAGTGGCTTTCCAAGCACCTTCTACTAATTGGTTAATTAAGAGAACAGTGGTTTTTCAAAGAGGATTCTGAAATAATGAGTATTTCCAAGTAAGAGGTACAGTTGGAAATGAAGGTCGCCCATTGTGGAAACTACCATAGCTTCCCTGCAGAGGAAAATGGGAACTTAATTCCTCCTGGAGCTTGACTAACTGATGAAAGCTCTGTGCTCACCCCCTTGCTTAGGACATTTGGAGTGAATTACTACGGAGAAATAGAGGCTTGTTCTTGTTCATCTTGCAGCCTGGGAAATAAGGATCGAATATCCAAGGAAGGTGGGCAAGGCAAAATGGTCTTCCTTGTTTGAATTTGGAGACTAGAAATAATTCTTAAAAAATAAGAAATAATTCTGTATCAACACAACCCAATAGAAAGTTATGTGAGCCATACATATAATTTTGAATTTCCTAGTAGTCACATTTTTAAAAAGTAAAAATTAATTTCAGTAATATATTTTATTTAACCCAATAGATCCCAAATATTATCATATCAGCATGTAACCAATATAAAACTTATTATCAAGCTATTTTACATATTGGCCATATTAAGCCTTTGGAACCTGGTGTATATTTACACTTCCAGCCTGTCTTAGTTTGGATTCACCACACTTCCAGTGCTCAGTCAGCCCCACGTGGCAGGTGCTTCCATACTGGACAGCAGAGCCCTGTACAGCAGAATTCAGTCACTGGTGGGTCCAGGACTGTGGGTTTTGGTACCAAAGTAAAAGAGGTGTCTTAGAATAGAAAAGATAATATGGTCATTTTTATCTTGTAACAATGTCTAGCGGGCCGTGTGTATCAGTTGTTATTAAAAGTGGGTGTGGGACAAAGAGGCACAAGAAAGACTGAGAAGGCGCTTGAGAGAGAGAGAGGTTCATCAGCCTCAGCCCGGCAGTTTTGCACACTCGGCTGACAGCTTGAATTCCTGTCCCACAGTCCCAAGAGTCCATGACGGCTGGCCTTGTAGCAACTACCCAAAGGCCACCCAGCACCCCCTCCCTCCCCATTAGTCGCACCCAGAGAAGCCCCAGAGGCCTCGCCAGGGGGAGGGTTAACAAGGCGGGGCTAGGACAGGATGCCATAGTTGGCAGAAGGTTTTTCTTATCAGGGACCCACAGTCAGAGAAAGTCTCCTCTTTCAGGGAGGGTTTCTTTTGTTTGCTTTTTCTTTTCCCTTTTAGCTGAAGGAAAATGAATCCCATTGGAAGCGGAAATTCTCAGCAATAAGGAAAAAAAAAAAAAAAAAAAACAAACCAAAAACTACCCGTACAGACCAAGCAGCAGACCCCACCAAGCAACTATCCCAGCTTCAAAGGATTCAGCAAGTGTCCGCTATTCTGAAGTCTGTTTAGGCAAATTCCCTACCGTCCTGGGCTCTTCTAACAATAGTAATGTAGTAGTAATAATAATAATAGATACATCTATTTAGAGTGCTTACTCTGTATTCTTCAAGGTTCTTTATATGCATGAAACTCATTTAATCCCCATTATCCTATGAGACAGGTGTTATTACTAATCCCATTTTACAGAGTAGAAAACAGAGGCAGAGGAAAGTAAAGTAAGTTTGCCTGTGGTCACACAGTTAATCAATCACTCAGGAAGGCAGGTGCACTCCGGAGCCCGCCCCTTTCTTGCCAGCCCTAAAAGGGATGGTCTTGGCCAGAGGTCTTTTAAGTCCTTCTCAGTTTCAACAAGGAAACTTGAGAGGCAGCATTTCCAAGCTGAGCGTTGCCTGTGCCTTGTGATTTGTCCAGGCAGGCTGCTCTTGCTGCTTCCATTGCTCTGTCTCCAAAATTGAGCGACTAGATGCGGTTCAGACATCTGTGTCTGAAGCATCCTGTTGGACTGTGCAGAGGATACACAGTGGCCCTGGATGTGAGTCCAGTTCAAAGAAACAGATCTTCGCTTTGGCCGAAAGAAAGCAAACCCGTTAAAAAGGAAGGCAGGACGAGATGCCACCAAAAGGCTACCCATCCAAAGTCCAAGGAGGTCAGGGCCCTTGGGTTGGTGGGGGATTCCGGAAAGGCTCAGGTGGGGGTCTTGAGTAGAAGAGGGGTTGGCGCACCTCACAGATGAGAACAGCAAAGGTATGAGGTGGGACAAGGCCAGGTTCGCTAGGAGAATGCTGAGTTTGTTTACCAAAAACAACGCTGTTCTGAAGTCTGTTTCCCAGAGGTGTTGAGTTTAATAAGTACAAAACCGCCCCCAAATCCTGATGATCTGTTCTGCTTTAGGGGCTAGGAAACTGGATGATCAATATCAACAAATCCAAACGTAGTTTCCAGCTGGTTTGGAATGCGGCTGATTTGACTTCTTAATTACGTTGCTTCCCCCAGGCGCACATCACCTCGGCCGGGTGGGAAACCCGCGCGGACAGCGGCATTTATGTGGTGGAGAGGGCAGATCCCGGAGCGCGGGGCACGGCCAGGTGAGTTCTGTTCGCCTTATTATTTACACTGAGTGTGTGACCTTGGGCACAGCTTCTCTTTATCTTGGCTTCCGCCTTCTGTAAATGGAGGATGTATTCCGTCCTGTCTCCCTGAGTTGTTTAAGGAGCAAGTGAGCTAGCCTAGGTGTAGCAGACACTACTGATGGTACACCCAGATGTCCTTAGAGCCCTCTTCCTGGTTCTGCGTGCCTGTGCCCCAGTTTCTGAGTGCTGTGCTTCCTCTGGGGGATGGCCCCTGGGCTGCTGGAGCTGCTTCTCCCACCCCTGCCAGTTTCTCCGGGAGCATCTCCACTGTAGATCACTTGCACGTGAATCTTCTTGAGCCTGCTTCTGGGGGATCCCGACTGAGCACAGGTTACAAAAGCATTTTGGAAATGTACAAGTGAAACATAATGTAAGGAATTGCCATTTGAAATAACCAGAACTGACTGTACACATCTTCCATCTCTGAATTATTGGGGTCAGGACAGCACAAGAGTTCAAAAGGAGACTTGAAGCTAATTGTCCCATAATGTACTCAGCACAGTTGGCCTCCATGTGCATTTCCATCAACTAGAAGCTTTCATCTTCTTGGGTCTCGGGGGACCCCCACCCCTGCTCTGTCTGCTAAGCCTGTACCATTTTCCACTCAGGGGAAAGCATGTTCCCATGACACTCCCTGCGTGACCTTTCTCAGGGCTCCCGGAGAAAGGCGAAGTCCTGACAGGAGGATAAGGGCCCAAGCTAGATTCACTTTTTGAAAGAATTGACGTATAGTCAGTTTACAGTGTTGTGTCAGTTCCTGGTGTACAGCGTAATGTTTCAATCCTACGTGTAACATACACATATTCCTTTTCATATTTTTTCAGTATAGGTTACTACAAGATATTGAATATAGTTCCCTATTCCATACAGTGGAAACTTGTTTATCTATTTTATATATAGTAGTATCTGGAATAGACTCACTTTTGAGAGCTGTGTAAGGAAGGCAGGTACTTTCAGAAATTGTCAAGGAGGCAAATTATGAACCCAGATTTTTGATCAACAAAACTTAAATAAAAACAGAGGCCATTGATTACATCACCAGATTGAGTACTTTTAGCAAGGAACACCTACCTGCATGTTTTCAAAATAGATCTTCAAAATTCAAAGTCTTGTTTTGATATCTTTCCTATGGCTGATGAGTTTCAGTGACATCCATGTGAGTCTGGGGACAAGACGGACCTATCACCATGTTTGGATCCACAGAGTTTTCATATTCTTCATTTAGTGGGTACATTTCAACTCCCATATAAACCCAGATCGACTTAAAGGCATTAATAAATAATCAGACTTACCTTAGGAGATCCAATCTCGTTTTTCTGACGGCCAGATTCTTCCCACCCTGTCTGGTATGCCTCTCATATACCAACAATTGGAGAAGTAACACGTGTGCTTCATATTGTGTATGATAGCACTTCTTTAAATCAGATGTGTCCAGCCTGGCCCCCTTGACTTCCATTAAACAGGATAGGCTTAACCTAGAACTGGACCCACCCAGGGGCTGAAGAAGGCATGGGACGGGTGGAGGGGGACAGGCAAACCTAGCTGAGTCCTGAGACTGGGAGGGAAACCAGAGAGCTATTGATCCTAGTGGTCCCCAGCCTGTTGGGACATTAACTTAGGGACCTGAATGTGCACAGATACAGAATCAGAATCACCAGGGGCTTCACTCCAGCCCAGCCAGGGGAGCCTTTGGTTCTGGAGAGGTCTGGGCCAAGATTGTCCCCTGTTCTAAGAGGTGGGGAAGACACAGGGACAGGGGATCCAGAACCCAGCACTAGGGACATCTGTCATAGGCAGCGTTGTAGGGGAGAATGAGGAAGTGAGTGCAGAGGGGAGCAAAGCAGGGAGCCTTGTAGACGATGCCATGGAGGCGACCCCTTGGGCACAGAAGAGCAAAGCATGGATAGCAACCTAGGTACTGGGCAGCTGGCACAAGTTGAAGCTGAGAGCCAAGGGCAGAGCTGGTGAACTCCCTCCTGGCTTCTACAAGCCAGACCAGGATGGAGGCTTTCTAAGGAACCCAGGTAGTGATTGACCAGGTCCTCACTGAAACCTAGGTCCTCACTCAAATCCGGGTCCCCTGACTTCTCTTTCAAAGGCTCCATTAACTGAAGCCCCAAGAACCAAATACCAGAACATCCTAGTTCTAATCTATTACTCCCACCAGCCTGCCTCAGAGGACCAGAAGGCATTTGTCACGTGGGTCCTTTCTAGGGGTGCAGAAGCAGGAGCAAATGGTTTGAGGAACATGTGCTGGGCAAGACTCTGGTAGAAGAGTACAAAACACTTAACTGGGCCGAACTAGATAGACAGATTGCTTATAGAAAAGCCCAAAACCATCTTTTTCCAATTGAACACATCCAGCTACATCAATACAGATTTCAAAATCTCTAGATTCTGCTGGAATTCTGTCATAGCAAATATTGACTGAAATTGGTGGGCATCTGGTAAGGTCTCGTCAATGTTTTGGTTATCCGGAAACTCTGCCGGGCTGGAGTGGGAAGATGGAATCATGGGGAGTCAGGAGGCCCGGCTGGGTTCTGGCCCAGCCTCTGTGACCAACCAGGTGTCTTCCGATGACCCTCTTCACCTCACTGTTGCAGGATGAGGGTGTAGACCTAGAGAATCTCCAAGGTGCTTCCTAGCTTTAAAAACTCATGCTTTTATAACAAAGATGGGGACAATGTGGCTAAAATCATCTGATATTAATTGGGAATTAAAATCATTCTGATGGATGTTTTCAGGCATGGGAGGTGGTCAGATCCAAACTGACCTCTTCCAAACCCCAAACCTACACGAGATTTGTGGGGAAACATTTGGAGTCTCCAGGCTGGTACAGAATCTGGTGCCACTGACAATAAAGGTTGGTCTGTATCTGGCTGGGCCCTGCAGTAAGGAAGACATCAAGTATTTTCTTTCCCTTTTTAGCTGGACGGGGCTCAGTGCAAACATGGAGCTGGAAACTCCAAATGAGGACACAAGTATTTTAATAGATAGTCTGTTAAGAACATTAAAACTCCTCCAAAGGATGCTCCTGACCTTGAATTATCCTGGCACAGGCCTAAGTCCAGGCTGTCAGAACAGTCAGGCCAGCTGAGACCCTGCCTGGAAGACATGAGGGAGAAGCAGGGCGTCTCCCACACGGGAACTGTCTTGTGGAAAAGCTGGTCTCTGGCATCTGATCCCACTTCAGACATCTGTTGCTCTCCTTTAACAACAACAACGAAAAAGGTGGGGATAGAGATCAAATGAAAAAAGTTTTTCTTACGGGGAATATCAAAGCAGCCACGACCATGGGCGGGCCACCCTTTTATGCGAGCTTTAGACAAACCATCCAGTGTGATTATAGAGGGAACTTGGCTTGAAGCAAAAACACTGTTCACAAAAAATTTAATCCACAAAATAGTCAAGGGTAAAGGGGATTTTTCACTCCTCTAAAGGATTTACCATACATTCACTTGAGTAGGATGGGATTTCCCCTCAGGCTGCTCCCAGGCAGAAAGGAAGCCCATCTCCCGGGGTGAGGCCAGTGGTGATGTCTGGGTTCTGGATGCACAGAGGGAGGTTTGGCAGTGGACCAGGCACCAGACCAGCCTTGGGTGGTGATAACAGGGAACCAACGCTCTCCAACACTCCCTACGCCAGGCCAACCCTTTACCATGTCTACTGAGTGCGTATGCGTTTCTGACATGGGAGGAGACTTTTCTCCAGTTGTAAAAAGGCTATACAGTGTGCAGAATGTCCCAGGACTGAAAACACTCAGACACCTCATTAAACATACCTCTTACTTATCCGTGATGATGGCGGAGAAGGGTTACCTCGCTATTTCAAAACTACAGATAGTCCAAACATAATTTATATCAGGCACACGTATGATTGTCTTGTCTCGTTTCTTGAGTCCTGTTATGGAATCTCACATTTTTAGAATGGGAAGATTAGTTTGTTCCTTTAAAAAACATGTGATTAAAAAACATATAGCATAAATTTACCTTCTAAAACCTTTTAAGTGTACATTACAGTGTTGCTAACTAAGTATGCATTGTTGTATGCTAGATCTCTAGAACTTTTTCATCTTGCAAAATTGAAACTCTGTACCCATTGAACAGTTCCACATTTCCCCCTCTCCCTAGTCCCTGGAAACCACCATTCTGCTCCCTGTCTCTAAGAGTCTTACTACTTTAGATACTTCATATAAATGGAAACATGCAGTATTTGTCTTATGATTGCTTTATTTAATTTAACGTATTATCTTCAAGGCTCATCCATGTTGTACCCTGAGACAGGATTTCCTTCTTTTTAAGGCTGAATAATATTCCATTGTACATATATATCACGTTTTGTTTATCCATTTATCTATTGACGAACATTTAGGTTGTTTCTACCTCTTGGCTATTGTAAATAATGCTACAGTGAATATCAATGTCAAACTTCTCTTCAAGCTCCTGTTTTCAATTCTTTTGGATAAATACCCAGAAGTGAAATTGCTGGCTCATGTTGTAGTTCTGTTTTTAACATTTTGAGGAAACTTCATACTGTTTTCCACAGTGGCTGCATCAATTTACATTCCCACCAACAGTGTACGAGGGTTCCCTTTTCTCCACATTCTCGCTAACATTTGTTATTTCTTGTTTTTTGATAATATTCTATCAGATGTGAGGTGATATCTCATTGTAGTTTTGATTTGCATTTCCCTGTTGATTAGTGATGCTGGACATCTTTTCGTGTGCATGTTGGATATCTGTACGTTTTCTTTGGAAAAATGTCTGCTCAGATCCTCTATTTTTTAAATCAGATTCTTTATTTTATTTTTTGCTATTAAGTTGCATGAGTTCTTTATATATTTTGATATTAATCTCTTATCAGTTACATGATTTGCAAAGGTTTTCTCCCACTCAGTAGGTTGCCTTTCATTTTGTTGGTAATTTTCTTTGTTGTGAGAAACTTTAATTTGATGTAGTCCCACTTGTTTATTTTTGCTTTTGTTGCCTTTGCTTTTGGTGTCAAATCCAAAAAATCATTGCCAAGACCAATGTCAAGGAGTTTATCACCTATGTTTTCTTCTAGGTGTTTTATGGTTTCAGGTGTTGTATTCAAATCTTTAATCCACTTTGAGTTAATTTTTATGTGGAGTGTAAGATAGTGGTCCAGTTTCATTATTTTGCACATGGCTGTCCAGTTTTCATAACATTTTTTATTGAAGGAATTGTTCTTTCCCCATTGTATATTCTTGGCTCCTTTGTCATAAATTAATCATATACATATGGGTTTATTTCTGGGCTCTCTGTTCCATTCCATTGGTCTATGTGTCTTTTTATGCTGATACCATACTGTTTTGGTTGCTATAGCTTTGTAATATAGTTTGAAATCAGGAAACATGACACTTACAGCTTTGTTCTTCTTTCCTAAGATTGCTTTGGTTGTTTGGGGTCTTTTGTGGTTCTACACAAATTTTAAGATTGTTTGTTCTATTTCTGTGAAAAATGCCGTTGGAATTTTGGTAGGGATTGCATTGAATCTGTAGATTGCTTTGGGTGGTATGGACATTTTAATAATATTTTTACAATCTATGAGCATGCAATGTCTTTCTATTTATGTGTCTCCTTCAATTTCTTTCACCAATATCTTGTAGTTTTCACCTTCTTAGTTAAATTTATTCCTAGGAATTTTATTATTTTTTGACATAGTTGTAAATGGGATTGTTTTCTTAATTTCTCTTTCTGATAGTCCATTATAAGTTTGTAGAAATGCTTTTTGTATATTGATTGATTGTATTTTTGTAAAAAATATGATTTTTGTATATTGATTGTATTTTTGTAAAAAATATGATTTTGTAACCTGCAATTTTAGTGAATTTGTTTAACTCTGTGTGTGTGTGTGTGTGTGTGTGTGTGTGTGTGTGTGTGTGTGTGTCTGTGTGTGTATGTGTGGAATCTTTAGGGTTTTCTGTACATAACATCATGTCATCTTAAAAATAGAGGCAGTTACACTTCTTCCTTTCCAGTTGGATGCTTTTAATATATATTTTTTCTTGCCTAATTGCTCTGGCTAGGGCTTTTAATACTCTGTTGAATTACAAGGGCAAGAATGGGCATCTTTGTCTTGTTCTTGACTTAGAGTAAAAGCTTTCAGCTTTTCATCATTGAGTATGATGTTAGCCGGGGGCTTGTCATATTGGCCTTTATTGTGTTGAGGCATGGTCCCTATATAACCACTTTTTTGAGATTTTTTTTATTGTAACTTTTAAAAATTAATGTGCAAAGATGGGTCTTAGCTGGGGAGGGATTCGGAGCAAATCTCTTGGTATCATAAAATTAGATGAATTTTGGTTTTCTCTTGGTGGGTAAGGAGACTGGGGCTTGGGGGCCCCCAAACGTGGAGATAATGGTCCTGGCAGAGAGCAGCCCACGGAGAAAGAAGGGCAAGGAGAGATCCCCAGTGATGGGAATGGATGTATCAGGGAAGTGATGTCTGATGTTGAATTATTACTGATTCCTTTGCTGTTCTCCAGCCCATTCACTCCAAACCCCTGGTAACAATATATTGCTGTGTCCATGGTGCTGTGGGGGAACAAAGGAGGAGTAGTAGAGGCTGATATGGGGCAGAAATAGGACGGCAGCAGCAGGGGGAGGCCAGGAGCTGAACAGGAGTGGGGGAGATGGTGAGAATACAGCCCTTGGAGTCCAGGAAGTCTGAAGATGGTGCTGGGAAGGGGGAATGCATTTTGCTCAGTTATTTAAGGAAAGGGGGCTCAGGAAGGCTAAAGGAGACACTGTCCCTGCCCCTAAAACGGGCAACACTCCAAGTTAGGAGAAGGTGCACACACAGGCACACCCACAGGAAGTACACCTGGTAACTAAGGGAGCCCGTGCTAAACGCCCATTCAGTGAATAGAGAAGACAGGAAATGTGATGAGAGTTTATAATTCAGAGATTACTTGGGTTGGGGCCAGTGGTGGTGCTGGTAAATGTTTAACAACTGGCTATCTGGGAAGAAAAGGACAGTTTTACTTTGTAGCATTTGCCAGTTTCCATGGTGTAAATACCATACTTCCAGCATGGTCAATTTCAAGTCCCCAAGATGACTCCATGGAATGTTCAGTTCAGAAGAGATGCACAGAGCACATCATGATACAGTAGCTCCACCACAAAGGTGCAAAAGATGTATAGTCAAATGTATTATAATTCAGAAATGATGAGTTCTGATCATTTATGGCCTTTTTAAAAAAAAAAACTGAAGTGTAGTCAGTTACAATGTGTCAGTTTCTGGTGTGTACAGCACAATGTCCCAGTCATGCATATATATATATATATATACACACACATATATTCGTTTTCATACTCTTTTTCATTAAAGGTTATTATAAGATATTGAATATAGTTCCCTATGCTATACAGAAATTTGTTTTTTTATTTATTTTTATATATACTAGTTAATATTTGCAAATCTTGAACTCCCAAATGTATCCCTTCCCATCCCCTTTGTTTTTAACATAATTTATTTCATTGTAAGTTTACATAATTTAGTTTTTAATTATGCCTGTGTTCACTAACCAGCTTGCAAAATTCCTGAAAACTTATAAGTTGGCTCTTTTGACTCGATATGAGCCAACTCCAGCACACCACTGGCCAGAGTATCAGGGGAGGCTTTCTGGAGAAGGTAAGACTTAAGCTGGGCTTTGGAGGATGAACAGGAGTTTGATGATCTTGGCAAAGTTTATTCTAGGCAAGGTAGAAGTTGTAGCAAAGGGTGGCCAGATGGCATGAGAAAAAATAATGAGAACCTGTTTCTATATTTTAAGGTTAAGAAAGTACTTATTTAACCCAAAACAAACAAAAAACCAGAAGGGATGGAAAAACCAAGTAGGCATTAAATGTTCATAATATACATAAAGCATACAAGGCACCAAATATTTGTGATACACTAAATATACACAAGTCATACGAGGCACTCAGTATTCATAAGGTCGTAAAAGGGCCACACATTCTGGTTCCATATGTCCCCTGCCAGATAAAATTCATAGCTGCTCAACAGGCTCACTGAGAAGAAGATACAGCTGTGGCCCTGAGCACTTGCCACTGCATCTCCCCTTGGAGCAAGTGTGCGTTACTGGCCCAGGTACCTTGTCTATGGGTCCCTTTGCTCAAAACCTCAGCTCTGGTTCTCATAATCAAAGCATCAGTGAGGAAGGCTGATGTGCTGAGAGAGACTGGATACATGAATATTACATAATCCACAGCTCAGGCAATGTGGTCTTTCATTCCACTTGGATGTGACTCCATCTCTTTCCTCTTGTTCCTCAATTTTTAAATTGCTTTAATAAGCTGTATTAATGGCTCAGTCTGTTCTGGCTGCTATAACATAGTACCATAGACTGGGTGGCTTATAAACAACGGGAATTTATTTCTCACAGTTCTGGAGGCTGGGCAGTACAAGATCAAGGTGCTGGCAGAGTCAGTGTCTGGTGAGAGCCTGCTTCATAGCTGACCATCTTCCTGGTGTGTCCTCGCATGGTGGAAGGGGTGAGGGAGCCCTGGGGTCTCCGTAAGGGCACTCATCCCGTTCATGAGGGCTCCACCCTCATGACCGAATCACCTCCCAGAAGCTCTACTTCCAAATACCATCACTTGGGGGATTAGGTTTCAACATATGAATTTTGGGGGAGACACAAGCACTCAGCCCATAGCAATTAGTTATCTACTGTTGTGTAACAAATCACCCCCAGATCAGTGACTTTCAGTAAAGATTTATTATTTCAGAATTTCTGTGGGTCAGGGGTCCGGATGCAGTCCTCTGCTTGGGGTCTCTCACAGGCTGTGATCGAGGTGTTGGCTGGGGCTCTGCAGCCTCTCAGGGTGGCTGGGAAGGGTTAGTTCCAAGCCCCCTTCAGTGGGACTGGCAGGAGCCTCCAGTTTCCCACAGGCTGTTGCCCAGGGCCCTCCCTCAGTTTCTTGCTACCTGGGCCTCTCCACAGGGCAGCTCACGACACGGCATCTGCCCTCCATCACAGTGAGGGGATGAGAAGGCACAAGAGGGTGAGTAAGACAGAGCCAGAGTCTCTCCATAACCTAATCTCAGGACCTGCGTCCCGTCTCTTTTGCCAGATTCACTAGGAGTAAGTCACCGGGTCCAGCTGATACTCAACAGGAGGGGATCACACAAGGGTGTGAATAGCAGGAGGTGGGGAACACTGGGGCCGTCTTAGAAGCTGCCTCCCGCATACGGGTCAGTGACTCCTGGCTTAGCCCGCCTGGTAGCGGACGCAGAGGCTGCCACTGCCTCGCAGGAATTCCCACACCGCGGAGCCCACGGTCATTCCCACTAGTCTCCCAACACGCTTGAGATGGAGGGATGACTGTTATGGTTGTCATTATTCCCATTTTATGGCAAAAGCATCGAGACTTAAATGACTTGTCGAACTCCTCAAAATTAGTGAGAGCCAGACCTTGAACTCAGGTCTTCCGACTTCAAGGCTGTGCCTTTGGCCCTTTGCCATATTGTATGGAGTTGAGTTTGTCCCCGCAGAATCCATATCTGTCCAGAACCTCAGAAAATGACCTTATTTGGGATGAGGGTCTTTGCAAATATATTGAGTTAAGGTGAAGTCACACTGGATTAGGGTGGGCCCTAAGTCTGACAGCTGCTGTCCTTAGAAGAAGACGCTGTGAAGACACAGAGATGCACACAGAGGGAATGAGGCCTTGTGAAAATGGAGGCAGAAGCTGGAGGCTGCAGCTACAAGTCAGTGAAGGCCACAGACTGCCAGCCACACTGGGAGTTGGGAAGAGGTGAGGCAGGACTCTTCCTGAGAGCCGTCAGAGGGGGCACGGACCTGGCAGCACCTTGATTTCGGAATTCTTGCCGCCAGGACTATGAGGGAATAAATCTGTACTGTTTTAAGCCACCTAGCCTGTGGTCACTCGTTACGGCAGCCCTAGAAACCAACACACGTGTTACCTCCCTGGAAAAAGACTCCTGCCAAATGTCCCCAGTGTCTCCGATGTGTGGGAGGGGCTTCTGATAGTGGGTCACGATGCCCGGCTACTGCGGGTTAGACCCCATCTACCGCCCCCCGACAGGCTCCATCCAGAATTGAGCATCCCGGTTCCTCTCCTGGCCAGCACATCCTCTCTTCTTTAATTCCAAGCCAGCAGCCCTAAGGAGAAGGCACCAGTGAGTAGATTCATTGCCTGTGATCTCAGACGGTAAACATTACAGGACACAAGCATAGGTATGTGAGACCTTCTCTCTTCTTCCATGTGATAGGCCAGAGATCAGAATCTCTCTGCCCTTCTCCCCCTCATGCTCTTGAACTTAAATGCCCCTGGAGCAATTTGCTCACAGCAGCTCTGTGTACGCCTGTGCAGAGTTTTGGGCAGTCTCAGCTGCCTCGTAATTGTGCTGGTTTATAATAAGCAGCAGAGGTCAGGGTTCAGCTGGAATAGAGGTGGGTGTCGGGGGATGGCTGTGGGACATGTCGTTCTGCGCATCCAAGTTGGCAGGTTCACACGGAGGAATCAGCAGCATTGTGCCAAAGGAGAGGGAGGCTAAGAGGATGTTGTTCAGATTCAGTGCCACGGCCAGGGGCGCGTGCACGTGTTTGCAGAGTTTTTGAAATGCAAGAGTGTCCTCCTGTAGGAGGAGAAATAGAGCATCGTGTGAATTATGTTTAAGGTTAAGGATTATCCTTAAAATAGTGCTCAGAAATGACTGCTGCTCCCTAGCGCATCTCCTAGTGCGCGTAGCTGTGCCGCGTGTGTTCACCAGGGCCCAGTCAATGACTAGTAATTCACACTTTGTGGTCCCAAAGGGTCTCAAGCTGCGAGGGACCCTGGACATGATCTAAACCTACTCATCTGGCAGACAGAGAAGCAAAGGCAGAGACCCTTTCCAGTCTACTCAGAACCCTCCCCGTGCCACCCCCACAGCAGATGGCCCAAGGGCTCTGCTGTCTGTTTCTCTTCCTGCTTGCCTCTCTGCGGTCTTCTTTTTAAATCCACATCTGCCTGTACAATCTCTGTACAAAAAAAAAAAGCATCTACAGTTTAAGTTGTGGGCTCCAGTTGGGGGTAACCAACCATCCATTCACCCACACGTCACATAATCAGAGCAAACTGCCATGGATGTAGAAATTATTAGGGCAAGATCCTTGCTGTTAACAAGCTTATAGTTTAATCGGAGAGATAAAACTGATATGCCAGTAACTAGACCTCCAAGACTCCTTCAGTGGAGTACAGACTGGCTCCAGGTCTAACAAACCATTTAAAGAATTGGAGAAAAAAATCGTTAACTAGAGGACGTGGTCGGTCTTTCGGGTAGGTACCATCTATTGACCTGTATACTTTGAAAAATTAATGGAACATATATTTGGCCACCACACATCCTGAGTTTTTCCAAATGGCTCTGATATAAAATATTCTATTATCTTTTCAGTTCATGTGTCCTGACTATTGGTCAGGAAAAGCTGGATGTCACATAGTCAGAGTTTTCTGTACCCAATCTATTTTCTCTGCCACCTTTCTTCTCCTCCTCAAACAAATTCATTCTTTGGACTTGTTGCAATGGATCTGTCCCTGAAAGGGTAACATCCTGAGCCATATATCAGGCACATCTTTGTCAATCACCTGAAGCCCTGCTTTGGATGGGTTTTGGATGGGGTACTGCACAGGTGATACCAAGGTGCTTAAGTGTATCCAGGAGCACTGGGATACTGAGCGAAATAGGGGATAGAATCTCATGACTATCATGAAATAGGTACCAACTGAATGCTTAGGGGCTATTACCACTGGGGCTTGGAACAAGTATTGGGGATGCCTGGGAAGAATCTGAGAGAAGACTGTGGGAAGTGGGAGAGAATCAAATTCTTCTGACCATTTCATCACTTCATCCAGTGTCAGCTCTGCTGGACAGGAGCTCACCACTTGGGTGACTGGGGACCAAACCGTAAGAAGGAAGAGTCTTTAAAGTCTTTGTAATTCAGTTCTCTAGAAAACAGGAGCTCTGCTCTCTCTTTCCCCAATGGCTGAGAGGGAAAAATAAGTCAACATTGCTTTTTAGGTTTGTGCAAACACCTTTTCTCTCTGTATAGGGACAAATGGCTCCCTGAAAGGCAAATAATTCACTCAATCGTGGACAAATTTAACCGGAAATTAGGGAGCATCCCAGGGAAGGGCCTCAAGGCATCAGAGCCCCCTCCAGCCTGGCAGCTCTGACACGCCCCTGCGCTGTCACAGACGTCCTTATCCTCCCAAAGACTGTACCTTACTGGTGTTTCAACTCCAATTGTCAAGGTAATTTTAAAATATATTCTATGATATGCGTATTTGAAGTGGATGTACAAGTTTAGGACAGATTTGTTAGAAACGGCCATATTCCCTCAAGAAAACTTATTTTTTTTAATCTAAACATGTTTTGAGCACCAACTGTCTACCAAACGCTCATGGGGCTGAAAAACCAAGAGTCACTGGCCTGAGGCATGGGGTCCCAGCCTTCTGGAAATGAAGCAGGAGTTGTGCTTCCTCCCTGCGGGGCCATTTCCTCTTTAGATCTGAAATCTACTCTACAAGCCACACCATCGACAAAGCCTCCTGGCGGGGCTCCCTTACACCCCCCGCCAAGGGGTCTAAGGCGTTGTCCTAATGTTCCTCCCCATTGATACTGTCTGAAACAAAGTTCAGAAAACCTCTTCAATGTTTGACTTCGGTCATGTGACCCATTGCTTTCTGCAGTGGTGCCTCAAGCACTTGGTGTCCTCCCAGTCTGTGGTCTTATCTGTGGATTATAGGCAAGACCTCGGAGCAAGGCCCAGAGAAGCTCAGTGACCTCCTCCAGGTTGGACAGTGAGTTAAGGTGCTTGAGCATGGCCCCCAACATCTGCCAGTTTACCGGGCGATACATTCGTACCATCTCTGCATGGGAAGGACTTTAGCTGTCTATTGAGTGTCATGAGCCCTCATTTTCCAGATAAGAAAATCAAGACCCAGAGTGGGCTATTGATTGTCCAAAGTCATGGAATCACATGTATTTAGAGGTGGAAGTCACCTCTGGCTTTTTATGATCTAGTTTCGTCTCTGCCCCAGTGGAGAAACACTGCCCACGTGCTCTCTGCCAGATGCTCACCCAGCCTCTGCTTGAACACTTCCGGCAGTGGGGAGTACATGACTGTTTTCTGTCCGTTCCATTTACAGACGTGTCTAATTGTTGTCTAGCCCTTCTCTGTAATCAGAGAGAATCTGCTTTCCTGCTGCATCCACTGACAGCTGCCTTCCAGAGCTACCAGAACAAAACCCAGAGCTTTCCGGGTCCCGGGGGAGCTTTTCCCCCGTCCGTCCCTTTGCTAACTTGACCATTAAGCGCTCCTCACCTCAGGTTCCAGCAAGCGTTAGGTCCGTACAGATTCTCTTTAGTATAGCTTAGTATGTTTGTTTATTTTGCTTTTATGTATTAATGATAATCGTCACCTTCTAAAAGTCCCACCCATTTCCCTCTCTTTTCTGAAGTGCAGAAGGCTCTCATTAGAGCAACATAAGAGTTCACTGCACTCTTGAATATCAGGAAACAACAACAAAAAAAGAGCTTACGTATGCTTCCCCTGACAAGCCTGCTTAAATATAATCATAGATCTGTCACAAACTATGCAGGCTTATGAGGGGTTGTCAAAATCTTTCCCGAAGTGGGAGACGAAGTTAGGAGGAAAAAAAAATTTTTTTTTTAAATAAACTGAAAAGAAACAAAGGGGAACAAATCAAGGACCAAATGATTTCCTGACAGTTTTGCATAGCTATGATGTGGCGAGCTTTGCCTGGATTCATGATAACGAAGAGGATTCCCGGAAGAGAGAAAAATGAAGTTCTGTGCTGCCCGTGTGATTGGTCTAGACACCTCCATTCTCTGCGGTTTTTATTCCCTTTGGTTTTATTCTCTTAACCCAGTGAGGAAGCGGGTGAGGTGACAGAACAGAAAGTGTTAATTTTCACTCATCCTGATGCAAACCGGAGGTCTGGTCTGCCGGAGGAGTGGACAGGGGGCTGCCACTCTATACACACTCAGGTTTCTTTAAGCGATGCCCGGCTCAGATGATTGTTTCATTCCACACTATGGTGCTGGAGGGTGATGGGCTCTAAAGGGTTTCTTTAAAAAGATGTAAAATTTTCTTTTTAAAGCCATTTGGATTTGTATCACAACTTGAAGGAGAATTCAGATCCTTCTGAGTTCTGTAGATGGGATCAGTGGAGAGTGTTCTAATTTTCTTCATTTCTCGGGGCCACCTCTTTGAGGTTCTATAAATGTGTGCCTGGGCCTCCAAACCCTGAATGGATTGCTGTCTGGCCTACATATCCAGTTGGTTCAAGGGCCAGTGTAGACACAGCTCCACCTTGCACAGCATCTGGAGAAGCAGTTTTAAGAAGGACGCATGACTGACCTGGTGAAGGAGCCTCCGTGGCTGCTGGGCTTCTGCCTGGTGGGCATCCTTGCATCCTTCCCTCCTTGACTTCTGAAGAAGCTGAATCTCCCAAGCGTTTTAGTGATTTCTCAGTGACTCAGCAGAAATGAGCTGTCGGAGCTCAGCCTGGTTTCAAATGTGCTTTCCACTTTCGGACCCGCCCACTTCTTTGACCACACCCAGCCCTGAATTCAAAGTACATCAGCAAGAAGATTCGCAGGCCCTTGAACCGCCCCAATCGCACATTTCTATGGAGTTCTCTGGTCCACTTCTCCTTCCCCTTCCTTCTTCACACAGCCAGACTAAATGAGGGGATTGTATTCAGACACAACTAAAACGCCCTGTCGGAAAGAGCATCATGAAAATCTGCTTACCCTTTCCTCCAAGTGAGAAAGCTCTCCCACCCTCTTTATCTCCCAGGAGCCCTTGTAATGAGGATTATGAACACGCGCCGCAGACATCAATTTTCAAATGAACTCTAAGGACCCTTTCAAGTGCCCTAACCCTGATCGTAGACTATCGCAGTATTATTGGAGGTGGTTTTAAAAGCCAGGTTGATGGTGCCTCAAATTAAGTTATATAGTACCTGCACACGCAGAGGAAGGGGACATCAAAGGAAGAGAGGATTTGGATGGCAGACAGAAGTGAATGCCGGGCACAGACATGGAAGACATCTGGCTTTTCTGAAACCTGATGTTTGTTTCTTAGGTGGGGACAACTGGGGACTTTCATGAGAGCTGGGTGTGGCTTTGTTAAGTCCTCTAACTTTACTGTGAGTCTTTCTGAAGCCCACTTACTTTTGGGCACAAAGGATGTATTGATTGTCTTCTTTGTTACTCTTTCAACTTTATCTCAAATTTTAGTAAAGAAAGATAGTCTTTCAAGGGAGAAGTCAAGGTCAACCTGATGAATACATACAAAGTTGGGATGAGGCTCTTATCAAGGAAACACAGCTTCCTTACTTTCAACCTAGGGAAATAGAAAATTACTTGGGATGGGGAGGTCTCTGGGGGAATTGGTCACATGGGAAAATCACTATAAATGTACTACTTCGAATAAAAAATATTTGAAATTAATATGTCATTGGTCTTCTTTATGGACTTTGTGTTTTTGAATTTATTCTCGTGTGATTTTAATGATCACTACCTCCTAAGATCTTTTTTCACTTTATCTCTCTCCAAAATGTGTCAGATTCTGAACTGACAATTTTTTTGATTGAGGTATAGTTGATTTACAATGTTGTGTTAATTTCTGGTGTACAGCATAGTGATTCATATATGTATATATATGTATACACACATTCCTTTTCTTATTCTTTTTCATTATAGGCCATTACAAGGTATTGAATATAGTTCCTTGTGTTATAGAGTAGAACCTTGTTGTTTATCTTCAACTGACAACATTTTAATGAAAAGGGTTTTGTTTCCCCCACGTTGAAGCAGCATTGGTGGCTGCAGAGTTGCATGGGCCTGGGTGTGAGCCCTGGCTTGGCAGCACTGTCTGGGTGACTTTGGGGGCGTGGCTCCTAGGCTCCGTTTCCTCGTTGATAAGTGGGGAATAATCAGATAATTACATCCTCACTACCTGGTGGCGCTGCGAAGGATAAGAGGACGTCATGCACGTAGCCACGTATACCAGGGCTGGGCACATGATGTAAAGGATGTTAGTTGGTACCCAGGTATTTCTGGGGAAAATGGCACTGAGAGTTTCCAATTCATCAGGCAAACGCTTGCATCTGCAAAGGTCTCTGCTCTCTGCTGCCCTTCCTAGAACAAAACCAGACAGCAGGAACACCCAGCTGTGCCCAGATCTGAGCCCCGAGTAAATAACCCATTTAATCTGCATGGGAAGCAAATGCATTTTGTTATGGGGACAGGAACATTTTATCAATCTTTAGACAAAGTAAACAGTAGGTGAAAGGCCGTTGTTTTCCCAGTTTTCCTGATGTGCAGAGCCAGAGAATGGCAGCACGAGCATCTCAGCGGCCTTCCTGGCACCCGTGGTACCATAAATAAGACCACGATCGTGCCAAGTGCAAAGGCGGGGGCCTGGATGGGGTTTCCTAAATGCCTCGCTTCTCTTCCTGGTTCTGCCACTGGCAGTGCGCCTGTGGATAAGTCACCAACTCTGTGGAGAATGTGATGGCTCGCCTGGTCAGTCCCCACTGTCCTGGGAACTTCTGAGTCCTCAAATCAGGTGCTAACAGCTTGTCATCTCCCACTTTGGGGGTTAATAAAGGTGTTTTGTGAAAGCAGCAGGCCCATCTAATAAAACATAACCTTACACAAAGGCTCAAGGCAGGATGTGTTCTTCCTTCCAGACATTTGTGTCCAGGGGAAAAGTCCCGCCAGTTGTGCTTTGGGGTGTCACAAGGGGATGCATTTGGCCACGTTCCTTTTAGGGCCGCCACCCAAGAGAAGGTCGCTGGAGCTATGGTTAAAGGCAGGCTTCTCCGTGTGGAGGAGAAACACCTTTAAAGAAGCCTGTGGTGCCTGTCCAGATGGCCAGAAACACCTACCCAGTGCGCCATCAGCGTGATGGAAGGGCTTTACAGGGAGTTTTAGAACTTTCCTTATTTAGTTAAAAACTGCACGTCCTTGTCTCCATTTTGCAAGCCGGCCAGCTGTCTCTCAGTGGGAGTGCGTGCTGCTGTTTCTTCCCGACAACGTGGGTTTGCTTGACACTTGTTCCATTTGAAAGCAGAGTCCACTCGCCCCAGCCAGAAGAACTTGAAAATCAAATGCGCATCTCTGGTGCTTTTAGATGTGGAAGCAGCCTTCTGCTGGAAAATGGGGCACCAGTTCAGTTGTGTGTTTGGTTTAGTTGCTCATAATTTGTCAAGCTATCGTTTTCAGGTGCTACATGAGCAGAATAAAAGCAGAATTAATACAAAGAATGCCTTATCTGCCATAATTCGCTCCCTGAGGAAGCTGTTTACCTCCGTCAACTTGCCAGCTACCGTGACATCTGTAGCAAGGATGCCACGGGAAGAGGGCTTTGCTGCCAGGATGGGCTCGCTTTCCACAAAGTGAGCGATGCTCTCTCTTACTGTTCTCTTCCTTATTTTTATCCTTGACATAAATGACCCCAGTTTAAAGACAGAAGGTCTTATTCAATTGGTCATTTTTTTAAAAAGCAAAGGCTGGTACTGAGACTTAAGTTTGAATGTGTGGTTATAAGGGGCACATCAATATACCGGGCGAGGATGAGTATAGGATGTGGTTAAAAAAAAAAAAAAAACGGGAAGCAATGGATTTGGGAAACTACGACAAAACATTCACGAGTCAGTGGATGCCTTCTGCCCAGCCTGGTGCTGGTCCCTGGAGCACAAGGAGAGCAACTTTATAAAGTAGGTTGATTCAGGATGACGACCCCATTGCTGGGCTGAGACGGGAGAGGCTCTGAGGACTGCTTGCCCTTTCCGCCTCTCTTCTCTCCTTCTTCTTTTTTTTCCTTTAAACCAGGACTTCGTACTTGTGTTAGTTTGCTATATTGCTGTAACAAATTATCACAAACGGAGTGGCTTAAGACAACACCAACTTACTCTCTAACAGTTCTGAAAGCCCAAAATGTCTCACTGGGCTGAAATCAAGATATCAGGACTGCATTCCTTCTGCAGGCTCTAGGAGAGAGTCTGTTTCCTTGCCTTTTCCAACTTCCAGAAGCTGCCTGCATCCCTTGGTGACATATTCAGAGGTTCTAAGAATTAAGATGTGGACATCTTCAGGGAGCCAATTATGTACCTTCCACATGTCTGGAATCCTGGAGAACTCTGGCTGAGGGGTGGTGATGGGGTGGGACAGTGACTGCACCCAGCAGTGATGCTCAGCCTGCTTCCCTATCTTTCTGAGTCAGCTTGGAGTCCAGAGCTTCTGGAATGGATGTGGTATATTTATACAATGGAATACTACTCAGCCATAAAAACCAACAACATAACGCCATTTGCAGCAACATGGGTGCTCCTGGAGAACGCCATTCGAAGTGAAGTAAGCCAGAAAGAGGAAGAAAAATACCATATGAGATCACTCATATGTGGAATCTAAAAAAAAAAACAAACCACAAACAAAGCATAAATACAAAACAGAAATAGACTCACAGACATAGAATACAAACTTGTGTTTCCCAAGGGGGTGGGGAGTGGGAAGAGATAGATTGGGATTTCAAAAATTGCAGAATAGGTAAACAAGATTATACTGTATAGCACAGGGAAATATATACAAGACCTTATGGTAGCTCACAACCTATCATTCTGGAGTCCTTTATGTTGTTGTTTGCAGGGAGGAGTAATTATTAAAATTTTTTTGTCTTTGTAATGAAGGTCCTGGGGATTGAAGCCAGGACCTCTTGCATGCTAAGCACTCTACCACTGCCTACAGCCTCCCTCTCATCCCCCAGGCATTCTGGAGTCTTGAAAACCCACACAGCTCACTGTGCATTTTACCAAAACATGAGCTTGACGGACATGACTGAGACAAGTGTATAAAAAATAGATCAAAAATTATCCAGCATATTTTACAAATCTTAAGGTGCCCAGGAGACAAAAGGAAATGATTTTCTATTGAATTTAGCCCTTATTCTTTACAGGCAGGCAAGTCTTTCAGATAAGGGTTTAGGAAAGGAGGTTGTGTCTGTAGTAAAAGACACGAAAAATCCCAGAGTGCTTTTGAAGTGAGGGTAAAGGGAGTTTTCACCCAGTGACTACATTTACTTTGGCCCAACCCATGTTTACCACTGTCTGCACCTGTCCCTTACCCTACAGTAAATAAAATCAGGATTTTTCTTAAGCAAAGACCATTGGTGAGTTTCCCTTCCAAAAGCTTGTTTTGGGTGCCACTGCCACCCAAAACAAGAGCAGCAGACATATTTTCATGCCTTTGGGATAATTCACATTTTTAAAGAAAAATTTTTCTATTGGGATCCTAAAGTTGTCTTTAAAAGATTTCTTTGCTTCTCAACCCCCTTCCTCCCACAGAATCACAATCTCCAAAGAAACATTTTAAAAGGGGGTAGGTTGGATAAATGTTCATGAAATTTCTAGACTTTTCTCACTTATTTTTGTGGGCCAGCAGCCTGCTTAGGGTAGGAAATTACGTTCATTTGTAATAGAGTTTGGGGCTAGGAAAAGGCTAGCTAATAGTCCTTTGACAAAGACCAATTTTATGCCCCATTTTAATCTTTAATCTGGTCACCATATGTTGTTTCTGAAGGATTAGTTAATTAAAAAACCTTATTTTTAGGACAAGCTGGACGAGCATTGGCAACATGCCAGAAAATGAGGGGGAAAATAAACTTATCAACTGTAGAAGTGTCTGCAAAACTGCTTAATAATTTCTTCTATTAATAAGGTTTTTAAACATTTAAGCTGAACTGGAAAGGGAGTATAGATTTTACTCCAAATTCATGAGCTTTTAACCCAGAAGAGACGAGTACTCAGTTCTTTTAGAGAACACAATTAATGGTCCATTGGTAATAGTAATGACTGTGCCCGTGGGACAGGGACACCTCTCAATCAACCGTATTTCTCAGGTAGAATTTAAACCAGTAAGCCAGTACTACCCAGTGAGAATTCAATAGTATGTTGTTGTTGTTTAATTATAGTAAAATTTGCATAAAGTTAATTTACACAGTTGCTGTGTTAGTTTCCTAAGGCTGCTGTAGCAAAGTGCCCCAGCCTTGGTGGCTTAAAACAACAGAAGTTTTTTCTCTCACGACAGTCCTGGAGGCTGTATGTCCAAAGTCAAGGTGTTGGCAGGGCCATGCTCCCTCTGAGGTTCCGGAGAAACGTCTGTTTCATTCTCTCTCCCTAGCTTCTGATGGCCTCTGGCAGCTCCTGGCATCCTTCAGTTCGTAGGTGCATCACTCCAGTCTCTGCCTCTGTCTTTACGTAGCCTTAGCCCCGTGTGCCTCTGATCTCTGTGTCATCACATGGCC
Source organism: Camelus bactrianus (assembly GCF_048773025.1). Classification (NCBI taxonomy): domain Eukaryota; kingdom Metazoa; phylum Chordata; class Mammalia; order Artiodactyla; family Camelidae; genus Camelus; species Camelus bactrianus. The sequence continues at coordinate 31,240,282 of NC_133549.1, forward strand.
TTCTCCTCTCTTGTGTGTCTGTGTCCAAATTGCCCTCTTTCTATAAGGCCTTTGGGTTAGGACCACCCTCATATGTTACAACCTCATCTTAACTAACTGCATCAGCAAAGACCCTATTCCCAAAGAAAGCCACATTCTGACAGTTACCATGTCACTGGCTCAGCTTCTCCATCCATGTAATGGGAGTCATGTCGCTTGTTCATCTTTGGTTTTAGTGTAATGGATGCATTATTAATCGTTCTCCAGGAAGATCCGTTCTTTGTGTCTCACTCCTGAGATCTAGTAAGATGGGAAGCCAAAACTCCTCTGGAATTATTTTTATGTAACATGAAGATTATTAAGCTAGGAATCTTTTTGCATGTAAATTTGTCAGACTAGCATCTCCTAAGACATTCCTTGGGGAACATCAATGTAAGAATTTGGCCTTTGTGCCAAGTAAAAATAATAAAACTAGAGCTATAGGTGTCTGGTCTGATTGTGTTCTTCCCCCCACAACCACCCCCAATTCATGGGTTGAAATCCTAGCCCCCAAGGTGATAGTATTAGGAGGTGGGGCCTTTGAAAGGTGCTTGGATCACAGTGGTGGAGCCCTGCTGAATGGGAGTAGTGCCCTTATAAAAGAGGCCGCGGAGAGGGAGCTCTTTCCTTCCACCATGTGACGACACAGGAGAAACTGACAGCCTGCCACCCAGATGATGGCTTTCACTGGAGCTCAAGTAGGTTGGCATCTTGGACTTCCAGCCTCCAGAACTGCGAGAAATTTATATTGTTTACAAGCTACCCAGTCTCTGATACTGTTTTACAAGCAGACTGAACAGACTGAGACAGTCAGTAGAATTCTTGTCTTCAAGTCACAGTCCTTCTTGCACTGGATGCCACACGACCTTTGGCGTCAGGAGGGCTGTCTTGGAATTTCCACAAGTGCTGCTTGACATTTTCATTAGCACTGGGAAAAAAGCCTTCCTTCTTTGACAACTTTAAAAGATTCACGGTGACTTTGGAGGTGGCTACGTTGACAATCATAAAGGAAAGAACAATCTCATGAGTACAAGGCAGGGAATGGTGGTCCTCGCCTGGAGTACAGAACAAGAGGATATGGGTTTCCTTTGTGGGATGACGGTGTACAGAACTCGGCTGACTCCCTTCCCAGTGAAACTGGTTAAAATTATAAGAATGCCACTGGAAATGGTCCTAAGGACAAACAGTTAATGAAGAAATATCTATTCAAGAAAAATCTACAAAAATCTGGTAAAAAGTTGAGTCTGTGGTGTTTGAAACAAGACTGCTCTCTCCCTCATCCCTCCTGCTCAGTGAGGTGGACTCCACTCCAGACAGATGTAGCCAAGAACACAGGGCTGCCTCGCCCCCAGCTCCAAGGCGGAGGGGAGCTTCCTCCCTGGGAAAAGCAGGACTTGAGTGTTCCTGACCCCCAGCTACCTGTGGCTGAGGTGTAGTCCTGAGCAGGTGGGGGCTCTCTGCTTCCGGCCAGAACTCGCTCATGGGCTGGAGGCTGTACCTTAGAGCAGGCTGTAAAATAGTTAGCTCCGGTCCTGAAGGAACTGATTTTATTTACAACAGAGAGTGAGAAAGTTCAAATATGAGACACTCTCAAGAACAGTGGAGGTAAAAGGCAATTTAGAGGTGATTCATGGATTTAATGGACAGCCTAGATTAAAAAGGTGCAGCTTAGACTGTGGGCTGGCCAGTCTGGAGGAGAGAACTGAGGAATAAGGCAGCCAAGGAGGAGCCCTCCTGAGGTCAGAACAAATACCGAACGCCTCCGAAACTATTCCTTCAGAGGAGCCACAATTTGATCGGGTTCATTTGTAGAGCAACTTATGCCCCAGGGCATTGTTGTAAACAAAGAGCAATCAGCTGGAAATTAGTAGAGTGGGTGTGGTGTGGTCGGTGAATGAGAGGAAGAAACCCTTATCAATACCATAGTCATTCTGGGTCACTGTAGGCATATCCAAGGCTGCACCTCCCTAAGGAGAAACATCGGAGGCTTATTCATGTGTGTATGTATTGGACTGAGGACGGAGGGGCAGAGAGACAACAATGAAATAATCCAGCCAGTCATGAAATTAAACGAGGGGATGCCAGGATCGAGTTACTACAATATGTTATCTAATATGTTCAATTTCCAACAAAAAAAGATGAGGCATACAATGGAACAGGAAACTATGACCCATACGCCAGGGGGGATAAAAGGCAAGAGAAATTGCCTGTAAGAGAACCACATGTTGAATTTAACAAAAAAAGACTTCAAAATAGCCATATTAAATATGTTCATAGAATTGAATTAAAACATCATTAAAGAAGTAAAGGAAGGTATGACGACAATGTTGCATTGTATAGAGACTATCAATGAGGAGATATAAACTGTAAAAAATCAGCAAATGTAAATGGGTGAGTTTAAAAATACAATAATTGAAATAAAAAATTCACTAGATCAAGAGAATGAGAAGACAAGCCACAAACTGGGAGAAAATATTTGCGAAAGACATACCTGATAAAGGACTTAAAAACTCAACAGTAAGAAAATGAGCAACCTGATTTTAAAAAGGGCAAAAGGCCTGAAAAGGCACCTCACCAAAGCAAATATGCAGATGGCAAATAAGCATGTGAAAAGATGCTTATCAGTACACGTCATCAGGGAAATGCAAAAGAAAACAACAACGAGATATTACTACACACCTATGAGAATGGCCAAAATCTATAACACCAAGACCATATGTTGATGTAAAGCTGTATGGCAATAGGAATTTTCACTCACCGCTGCTGGGAATGCAAAAATGGTACAACCACTTTGGAAGACAGTTTGATAGTTTCTTACAAAACAAACATACTCTTACCACACAATCCAGCAGTTGCATTCCTTGGTATTTACCCAAATAAGCTGAAACCTTACGTCTACACAAAAACTTGCACACAGAAGTTTGTAGCAACTTTACTCAGAATTTCCAATACTTGGAAGCAACCAAGATGTCCTTCAGTAGGTGAATGGATAAGTAAGTTGTGATACATCAAAACAGTAGAATATTATTTGGCACTAAAATAAATAAGGTATCAAGCCCTGAAAATACATGGAGGACTCTTCAATGCATACTGCTTAATGAAATAAACCAATCTGAAAAGGCTACATATTGCATGATTTCAATCATACGACATTCTGGAAAAGGGAAAACCACAGAGGCAATGAAGAGATCAGCAGTTACTCAGGGTTAGGTAGGAGGGAAGGATTAATAAGAGCACAGAGGATTTTTAGGGCAGGAAACTATTTGGTATGATACTGTAATAGTGGATACACAACCTTGTACATTTGCCAACCCATAGAATGTACAATATCAAGAGTGAATCCTAGTGTAAATTATGGACTTTGGATGGTAAAGATGTGTCAAGGTAGGTTCATCAATTGCAACAAATGTACCCCTCTGGTGCCAGATGTTGGTAGTAGGGGAGGCTGTGCATTGTTGAGACGGGGGATATATGGGAACTCTCTGTACTTTCTTCTAAACTTTGCTGTGATCCTAACGCTGCTCTAAAAAATAAAGTCTATTAAAAATTCACTAGAGAAGCTCAACAGTGAATCTGATCTAGCAGAAGAAAGAATTAGTGAACTTGAAGGTAAATAAATGAAAGTGTGCCAGTTGAAGAACAGAGAGCAGAAAGAATGAAGAAAAATGAACAGACCCTCAGAGAAGCAGGGGAAACCATCAAGCACATCCATATACACAAAATAGAAGTACTAGAAGGAGCAGGGAGAGAGAAAGGAGCAGGGAAAAAAAATTAAAAACGTCAAATTTATTGAAAAACAATAACCTACACATTCAGGAAATTCAGTGAACTCCAAGTAGGATAGATGCAAAGAGATTCACAAAAAGATATATCATGGTTTAAAAAGAAATGGTGGAAGTCAAAGACAAGGGAAAAATATTGAAAGCAGCAAGAAAAAAATAACTTGTCACATACAAGGGTGTCTCAGTAAGATTAACCACTGACTTCTCAGTCAAAACAATTGAGGACAGAGGCTGTGCAATAACAAATTTAAAGTGCTCAGAGACAAAAGCTGTTAGCCAGTTAGTACAGACCCCACAAGTTGAAGGGTATGGCCCACAACAAGACTGATCGTAGATCAACTGACTACAATCCTGGGGGGGCGGGGGTTCCCATGATCCCTTTGGGTTTAATAACTTATCAGAACAAGTCACAGAACTCAGGACAACACTATATTTATATCCGAATGAAGATACACATAGGGTGAGGTCTGGGAGGACTCCAAACAGAGAGCCTCCATGCCTTCTCCCCAGGGAATTAGTGTATGTCACCCTCCTGGCACATCAGTGTGGTCACCAACCAGGAAGCTCTGCCAATCATGCCCAGAGTTTTTATCAGGATATCATTACATAGGCGTAATCTATTGAACACTGGCCATGTGATTGATCTCTATCTCCAGCCCTTCCCTTCCCTCTCCTCCCTGGAGGTCAGAAGGTCAGGCTGCTACCATGTGGCTCAAAATGTCAACCTCCTAATCACACGGTTGGCCTTTCCAGCATGACTAGTCCCCATCCTAAATCTACCTAAGGGCTCACCGTGAGTCACCTCATTGGCAAAAACTTAGGTGTAATCCAAGGGGCTCATAAATAATAAAGGCACTTCATCACTTAGAAAATTCCAAGGGTTTTGGAAGCTCCATGCCAGGAACCCTAGGCAAAGACCAGACAATTTATTATACAACAGTCATGGTGTGTCATTCTTTTTATATGTTGCCAGATTCAGTTTGTTGGTCTTTTTTTTATTGAGGATTTTTGCATCTATATTCATAAGAGATATTAGTTTGTAGCTTTCTTGTGATGTTTTTGTCTTGTTTTGGTGTGAGGCTTACAGAATGAACTGGGAAGTGTTCTGCTATTTTTTGGAAGAGTTTTGTGAAGAATTGGTGTTAATTCCTCTTTCAACATTTGGTAGAATTTACCAGTGAAGTCATTTATATTCTAGGGAATATTTTTGTGGGAGGTTTTGCAATGAATAATTCAATCTCTTTTTATAAATCTTTTAAGAACTTTCTATTTCTTCTTGAGTCAGTTTCCATCATTTTTGTCTTTATAGAAATGTGTCCATTTTATCTAGGTTAAATTATTCACATTAATCATTTTGATTTCTATAAGGTCAGTAGTAATGACCCCTCCTTCATTTCTGCTTCTTTGTATCACTGTTCTGGAGACAGCAGTGGGGAGAATACACTGCATTTGGAGAGTGACATCTATGCTTTGTGAGCATGGCACTGGGTAGGGGGTGGTAGCCTCTGTCCTTCTTGGCTTGTGTGTCATGCTGTAGAACCTCTGACCTATGAGTGAGGTGGGTGAGGTGTTCTGGGCCCCAGAGTTCTTGGCTTGCTATGTCTAGGGTAGAGCCTCCACTGAATGAGTGGAGCTTAGTGAACGTAGGGAGCCTGTGACTTCTTGGCTGCACTCACCTGGAATTTAGCCTTTTCAAGGGGGGTGGAGGTGGGAATAAGAATGCCGGCAGCCTGCCCCCCTGGGGAACTGCTGCAGCTCTTTACTGGGAACCTGGGAGAGGGAGTTCAGTCTTCCTGACCACACTCACCCAGAGTGGAGCTTCCATCATACTGATTGAGGGCAAAGGGAGCAAGGGAGTGGGTCATGGCTCTAGTGCCACAGATGCTTGAGGTTTTAGTAGATTTTCTTGAATGAATGTTTCTTCATTTGCTGTATGCAATTGGGACAATTTATAGAGATGGTCATTTATAGATAATTTTCACCAGTTATGGTTGTTCACTGGAGAGAGGGTTGTCGGAATTCCTCATGTGACATTCCAGAAGTATGCCTAATCTCCAGCATTAGAAAATATTAACATATGAAATGATTAACTTGGAAAAGAGACGGTTAAGGTTATGAAGAGCTTAGTACGTGTTCGTTGAGCAACAAACAAGTGGAATGCTTACAATGCAGAGCAAGACAACATAGAGGAGATACAAGAAATACTCTCTTTACAAGGTTGTTAAATAATAGACTGTGTTGCCCATAAAGGTTGCAGAATAGCACTTTAAAACAGGCTAGATCCTAACATAGATAAACAACAAGGTCCTACTGTATAGCACAGGGAATTACATTCAATATCTTGTAATAACCTACAATGAAAAAGAATATGAAAAGGAACATATATATATATAGAGAGAGAGAGAGAGAGGGAGAGAGAGAACACTGAATCACGATGCTGTACACCAGAAACTAACACAACATTGTAAATCAACTATACCCCAATAAAAATAAATTAACTAAAAAACAGGCTAGATCCTTATCTTTAGATGGTTGATCTCCCAAGTGACTAAAATGCAGCCTCCCTACTGTCACATTCATTATCGGAGAATTTGGCAGAGGCACTTTATTAACACAAATTATTAAAATAACATCAGTGTTGTACCTTTCGCCTACAACACTGAGCCAGAGCAAAACAGCCACGAATATTTTCAAGTTTTTAATAGCAAAGGGCAATTATACCAAATGAGGCTCTGGGATGATTATTTTGTTCTTCCTCCAGAAAGTTAAATAAAAGCAATTGTCTTTCCTATTTGACTTTCGAGCAAGGCTGACTTAGGCGTGTTGCTGCCCAGACTGGGGCACAAGGTAAACAGCCTCATTAGATTCAGATCCCTGGCCATGCCTGGATTCTTGGGGCACATCAGCTTCCTGAACATGGGTAAGCTATTGTTTCTCCCTTTCCAGGATGGGGTGGTAAACCATACTTCAAATATTTATCCTCCTTATCTTGCTCACTCTAGTACAGGGCTTGGTTGTGGTGTCATTTCAGATGAAATGCCAAATATAGAACAATTTCAATGTAAAGATACAGATATTATTTAGTGGGATGCCTTTTTTGCAAATTAAAAATCTCAAGACCATTAGGGGAAATGAATGTTCTCATGTGTTGGCGAGATTATAGAGCTTGGCCTTTCTTTGGGATCCTCCCACTCTTCCAATGGCAGTTCAGGAATTTTCTTCAATAAGAGGAAGAGGTGGCAACAGATACACTGGTACTTACTGTCTGTCAGCTTCTCCCAGCAACACAAAATATGCGGAACGTATATTTAAATGGTAATTTCCAAGGTATGCTTAAAGTTGCTACTTACTAAAGTTGTGCTCTGAGCTTGACTAGAATTTGACTTTTGGGTAAAAAAGGGAAAACTAGGAACTACAGCTGGTCAAATACACACAAATTATTCCAACTTAATTATATATGTATGTCAATTATAGTCATATAGGTATATAGATAGAGATGTACAGTGATTGATATATTTATTAGTATATTTTTGAGTATTATAAAGTCTTAAGGCATAAACATGCTTTCAAGTTCACAGAGGTGTCTTTAAGCTAAAAAGGTAAACCCTATCTGAACTAAACATCAACTTAAAGTGCTTTGATAAACAGCAAAATGAAGTACAATTTTCATTAATGTGAAAAGAATTCTCATTTTTGTTTCATTAAATCCTGATGATTTAAAAGCTGATTTGAAGTAATCTTGTTATTTTATTTTGGGGGGTTTATCGCCCCGTTGGAAAATAACCAGCCAGCGCTGACACGACAGTGGATGCTGACAAAGGGGTGTTTCACATACCGAAAGGCAAATTTCAGATTGCGGGAGTTTGAAAATACATTTGCCTGTCATTTCTGTTGTCCAAGTTCCTTGATTATATCTGCTCCTTAACAGCTGACAAGATAAGAATTGAGCTCGAAATATCATCAATGTCTAGATGTACTCATGTGGTGTGAAAAAAAAAATCACTTAATAAAGAGCAATATATTCTTTGGAAAGCTGTTAAGATCAAAGTTATAAATCTGTAAAATAGCACAATTATTGTATTTGGATAGCCCATGATTTCATATAAACCTTCATTTTAATGGAGTTTAAAAATTCCTAAGTAAGGTTTTATATACATAAATGATACTTAAAATATTTTGGTGGCATATTCATAAAGTAGAGAAGGGAGGGGACAAATTGCCAATTTCCACCCCCTAAGATCCTTTTCTTAGTAAAAAGTTTCTTACCTAGTTAGGAGTTCAAAAATGCAATTGCATTAACAAGGGATTGGAGTTACAGAAAATTATTTACATTAACACAGTTGCATTTGGTTACCTGTAAGTGTTTTAAATAATTTTCTGAGTCCTATTAAAAAATCTGTGCATCTTTAAATGTATCAATATTTGAGTTGGTTTGTAGGGTGTGTTTCATTCTTCAAAATATTACAAAGCCCTAAGGCATAAATAACAAATTAGTATTATTTTGAAGTAAAACGAAAAATACCCATTTTTTCCCGTATATATTCCAAATCACAGAATCTTAGAACTTGAGGTCATCTGGTTCCATTTCCCGTCCGCTGTGCTAAATACTTGATCCAACTCCCTTACGTTCGTGGATGGAGAACTGAGAGCTCTCCGTGGCATGAGTGATTCAATGCTTGGGGAATTTACTAGCTGTTAGTCACTGGGCTAACTGCTTTTGTAGCATTATCATAAAATAATTCTGTGAGATATTAATACCCAGATGAGGAAACAATACTGAAGGGAAAGTAACTTGCTCAAGGCCATCCTGTAACTAAGTGGTGGGTCAGCTGGTGCAAAGTTGGTGTTTTAGACACGACACTGTACGGTGTGGCAAATATACTCTCATTTCCCTTGAATTCTCTTCACATATTCTAAGATAACCACTGTAGGCTTTCCCCACCCCAACCCCCCAGCAAACATTTTCTTCTTCAACACTTTCTCATGTTACGTCTCACTACCCTCTGGCTACCTTTTCCAGGAGGCACACAAAGCAAGCAGTGCCATTGTAGAAACAGAAGTCATCTTTTTCCTACTTTAGTTTTCTCTGAAAAGTGATAAATATTAATTTGCAAAAGTTTAAACAAAATGAAATATGTATCGGGTAAATAAATCCTAGTCCGTCCCTATCTGCTGTATTTAACTCTGTATAGTTATTAGTTTTTGTGCCCTTCCATCTAATTATTTATTTTTTTCTATGTATATGCAGGCGGTCCTTGCTTTGAACAATTCTGATGTGCACAATTTCAGTGACTGTAGTTTCAATAACCCCAGTCCCCCAACAACACAGTTCAAGCTTCAGTTGTCACAGTGTATTAACTGTGAGTAATTACCTGTGTACAAACTTCACTGTCGGCTCTTCAGTCCACAAATCACTATCTAATAACAGATGGATCCCATGACCAGTGGCTAATAATGTCACTTCTTTCAAAGGCTGCTGGTGACCGGTCCCTGTTCATGTTAGTTCATGCTCAGGAAATCGTGTCGTGTTGCCTTCTTGTTTCCCAGTGACAGCGCCACGTGACATTTTACAAAAGTGGATAATCAAAAGAGGGAATTGACCCAAAAGACAAAAAGTACAGCAAAGAAATGAAAAGTGAAAACACTGGAAGTGAAATTGAAGTGGAATATAATTAAGAGTTACAGAGGAAATAGCTGACCATGGGAATGTCTGAGGGACCCTAGGTACACAGCCAGAGAAATTTAGTGAGAGTAAACTTGTTAACATTAAATGAGGAAAGTGGCTGTGATGCAAAAGATGATCATGCCTCAGAGGAAATGACACTGGCAAAAAAACCTTCACATTAAAAGACTTCTTGGAGATAGAGCACAATGTGGAAAGCACAAAGATTAAAATGTTGGTAGCTGATCCAAACTTAGAAAGGAGCGTGACAATTTGCCAGGGAAGAGAAAAGACATTTGCTCTGTCTCATAAATGTTATAATGAGAAGAAAGCAAACACTGTTCAAATACTCTTGGTAAGTTTTCTTACAAAGAAATAAAAAATTTAACTCTCAATACTTGTAGCATTTTAAATTGCAGTGTGCTAAATAAATATTAGCTTTGTTTTTTCATTTTCCCACACATTTACAATCAATGCTGAGAGTTAATATATTTTAACAAACATTTTTAAAGGTCACATTACAATAGTATGTTCCCTCAGTGATTATTAAGATTGCTTTGCATAGTTTCAACTTGCATGGTCATTTTTACGGTTTTGCATTACTGTGCAAAGCAAAGACTGTCTATTTACTTTATGTGTGTGTGTAAACAAATACACACTTGTATGGAGCTAGGTTGTTTTTTTTTTGACTAGAACTTTGTACCTTTTGACCCCTTTCAACCATTTTGGCTGTCACCTCCCATCTACCAATCTGTTCTCTGCATCTATGAGCTGATTTTTGGTTTGTTTGGGTTTTTGTTTGTTCTTAGATCCAACATGTGAGATCATATGATATTAGTCTGACTTATTTTGCTTGTCGTAATGCCCTCAAGTTCCATCCATGTTGGTGCAAATGGCAAGACTTCCTTTTTAATGAATGAATGAATATTCCTGTGTGTGTGTGTGTGTGGTATTCTCTTTATCCACTCATCCATAAATGGGCACTTACAGTTTTTTTCCATATCTTGGCTATTGTAAGTAATTTCGCAATGAACATGGGGATGTGTGTATCTTTTCAAGATGGTGTTTTCATTTTTGCCAATAAATACCCAGAAGTAGAATTACTGGGTCATATGGTAGGTCAATTTTTAATTTTTTGAGGAAACTCCATACTGTTTTCCATAATGGCTTCACCAATTTACATTCCCACCAATAGTGCACAAGCGTTCCCTTTCTCCACAGCCTTACCAACATTGCTATTTTTTCTTTTTGATAATATGTATAGTTAAATAAAATAGTATATTTACATTAATTTTGAAACTTGTATTTCTTGGCTAACAGGCTAACGTGGGTACAATAGATGCCTGAAATTAATTTTAATGGCTGCATCATACTCCATTATATGGATGGATTATTATTAATATTCCTCTACGGATGGACATTTAGGTTGTTTCCAGCTTTTCACTATTACGATGCTGACATACTTCTGTGCACATAAGCAAGCATTCTAACAAATCAGTTTCTGTAAGCACAAACTACTGGGTCAAAACATTTATGCATTTAAAATTTTGATAAATATTGCCAAATAGGCCTTGAAAGAGATATGTAATTTATATTCCTTTAAATCATTATAAAAGTGCACATTTCCATATACCCTCACCAAGACTTCTTATTTAATCTTCCTAGTTTCACTGGCATAAAGTCAAATCTATCAGCAAATCCTACGCACAGTGTGTCAGCTCTAACCACATCTCCCATACTAACCGAATTCATAATTAACTCTTTGTTGCTTGGGCTAATAAAATAACTTCCTCACTGCTCCCCCTCTCCTGACCCCATTCCTCATAATCCATTTTTTCACATATCAGCTGTAGTGATCTTTTAAAACATAAAGTAGATCACATGATTCCCTGTTTAGAATTCCATAATGGCTTCTAGCTGAACTTTGAACAATTGGAACTCACATTGCTCAAAACCTTGGCTGCTGCCTACCCTCTGACATTGTCTCCATCCTCCTGACCCCCTATTCACTGCAACAAGTTTTTGCCAGCCTCATTGCCTTTTGTTTTTTAATGGAATGCAGGTGCACAAAATTTTATCATCCATAATCCTTGGTTTCAACACTCTTAATCAAAACTCCTGAACCACTGTCCAACATACAAGCTAGGATTTTGATAACTCACATCCAATGGTCACCCTTATCTCATCTCCCTGCCTCCTCCTGTCCAAACTAACCAACATTCTTAATCTAATTTTTTCTAAGTTTTTGCTATTATGAACATGGCTGCTGTGAGCCACCCAGTTCCTGGGTTTTGGAATACAACATTCTTGTGTCTATACCTAGGAATGGAACTGTTGGGTCCTAACACCCAGAAGAGATCCATGTACACATGGCACTTTGGCATATAGTACAGTAGTGTGTTATTTCGGTGACAAAGTACCTTCCAATAAATGAAGGCAGAAAATGTTTGTTTATGTGGAAATCAACAATGCTGGACTCCTATCTCATACATATACAAAAATCAACTCCAGATGAATTAAGAATTTAAATAGCAAAAAACCAATCCCTACCCTCTGCAACAAAACCTCAAACCTTTAAAATTCTTAGAAAACGAATGAATGTATTTTATTGCTTGGAATGGAAAAATATTTTTTAAATGAGACATAAAAACTTTAACTTTTATAAAAGAAAAATTGACTATATTAAATTACTGAACTTTTTTTTTTTTCAACAAAAGACACCCTAAAGAAAATGAAAAGGTACGTCCTGTACTTGAAGAAAGTATTTGCAATCACTCGCTGCTGTGAACAGAGAGACTGCTCACAAGTCAGTAAGAGTATGCACACGGACAAGAGTCGGGAGACGAACAAAAAGTAAGCAGACAACAAAACAGTGGGCAAAAACATGAACAAGCATATTTCCTATAGAAGAGAAAACACACAAAGCCAACAGTGAAAATGTTCCATGTCACCAGTGGTCACGATGATGGAAATCCATGCCACAAGGAGATGCCATCTGACATTTGAATGGCAAATATCCGAGTCTGCAAACCCAGTGTTGGAGAGAACGTGGCTCCAGCGCCTACGCACTCTACCACGAGCATACGTTGGTAGAACCACTTTAGAAAACAGTGGCCTCAGTGGCCGCTGCACTGCCTGTGGATGAGTGTGTGACTGGCTTCTCATCGTTCAGATTCCTTTGTGAGACCTCGACTGTCCTATTTACCTTGTTACTACAATTACCCTTTCGTCTACTGAGTCATTCTTCCCTCTGCGCCCAATGACAATGCAAGCTCTAGAGCAGGGAACTTGTCTAATTTGCTCATCACTGGACCAAGAATAGAGCATAAAAGAGGTGCTCAGTTAATAGCAGAGTGAATGGATTTGCATTTCTTGGTTTAATGGGATTGACTATCTTTTCATTACTGTTATCTCTTCTGTGAATTGTAGGCTTGTATTCGTTGCCTGTCTTCCAGCTGGGATATCTGTCTCTTACTAGTGTATAGGAGCTCCTCATAACTTAATACGGCCTAATTCTATGTCTATTTGATGTTTTGCCATTATTTTCAATTTGTCATTTTCCTTTAACTTTTCTCTCATTTGTTATGCAGCTGCTTGATGTTTTTACGTAGTAATACCTAATAATCTTTTTCATTCCTGCTTTTGGGTTTTAGGTCATTCTCAGGAATGCCATCCATATCCTCAACACTAGATATTCTCCCTTATTTCTTCCAGCATTGCTGTATTTTTTATTTTTATGTTGTCCTTAATTCCTTTCAAGTTCTGTGTATAGTGTCAAGTAGAGATCTTTTTTCAAATGTTCCCAGTATCATTTTTACTGAATAGATCACTTTTTCTGAATGTATTTTAAGAATCTGTTGTAATTATGATTGCAAGCAAATAATTCAAAATGAAATCATGCAGTTTTTTTTAAAGCATGCTCATTACCTCAATAAATAATAAATCATGACTTACAGGTTTCTAAGCAGTAAGATTTCATGATATACTTAAAATAGAAAACACATTAAAGACAGAAACATGGTTTTAAAGAGAAAATATTTAATCTATTTCATGAAAAAAATCACAAAGTTTTAGAAAAGAGACATTAGGTTTCAGTGTACAGTATAAACACATTCCTGTTTTCTATAATGACATGTATCACTCTTCTTCTGAGTTGGTAATGAAAGCCATTCCAAATGATCTTCTGTTAATACATGCCCTTGAAAAAGTCACTGAAAATAGTCTTGAAGTAAATGTAGAAATACAGTGTTGTATAAAAATACATTACTCTCCCTACATGAAAGGCATAAAAAATGCAGACCAAACAAACGCTTTCAGAACTTGACCATGTCTAGAAACATCAATGTATGAACCTGTAAACTGGATTTTCGTTGCATTTTTTATCTTTGGAGGAAAAAATAGATATAACCAAGCCTCTGGAATGACAGAGACGAAGTCTGCACAGCAGACCAACTCTATTCTCAAAAATAAAACCACAACTGTATGCACACAAAGGGGAAAGTCTGAGTCTCTAAAACTTGACAAATGTTATAATTTGAAAGTGATTATGTATATGCGTGTGTGTGTGTATCACAGCACACTTCGATTTGTCCATAATCCACATGTAAAGTAACAATAGCAATTAAAACACTTCTAAACTGGCTCTCAGTGTGCCCTAACACTGACAATTTCAAACTTTTAAAAAAATAATCAACCTATATGTAACATAATTCGAACGACATACCTCCAAGTAGGGAGAAATTTTTTAAAGTCATATAGGGTACTGTTCTCCTTTTGAACCGGACAAATTAGGGGTTTTAGGAAAAAAAATGACCACAACAAAACCAGTTATTGTATCTGTTCTTTGTGTAACTGTAGTTCCTCCCTGAAACTTCTACAGAAACCACTGCTGGTTTCAAAGAGAAGGAAGCCTAACGTGTGGAGAGGAAGCGGCTGTGTATTTTTACAGGTAAATGTGGATGATGAATGGCAGAGGCATGTGGGAACAATACATTCCATCTCTACACATACACACACTTGTTAAGTGTTTTGAATAGCGTAATGAACACAACAGGTAGACCCTCCCGCACATGCTCACAGAATGATTATATTTCTGGCCGGGCTAAGGATAATGACTACAAATTCTAAAAATAGCAGATAATTCCAAGGTGGAGCCCTGCTTCGTTTTCAGAAAGGACCACGCCTGTTTTTACCCTTCATTACAATTTATCAGCTGTTCTGCCTTGTAGACCTTAACTTTGCATGAGCACATAGCACACTAAAGAATCAAAAGTACTGTTTAAACTGGTCCTATTCGAATCTGAGGGCTGATTTTTTTTTCCTCTCAGTATTATGAGGTCTCATTTTACTTTATTTCAAATGTAAATATGTAACCAAGTATATTAAAAGCAAAAGGTAATAAATGCTGTTTGTCCATCTAACTTATTAAATATCTGACCATTTTGCTTAACTCTGTATTACTGAAAATCACCAGGTCTATGAACTGCTGCTTCAAGAGGAAGGAATTCACACCATGCCCTGCCGGCTACACGAGTACCTTTCAGCCTGTGGTTGCTCAGTGCTCCGTAGTGACTGTTTTGTACTTTTTGGAATATGGTTGTTGGTACAGGCTGGGAAGTGGAGCTGGAAATACCTGCAATTCTTTCCTTTTGCTCATGGGGGTTTCAATAGAACAAAACATCCTTTGGTCCACCTGAGAGCCACGTGCCAGTGAGGAAGAGGACACACCAAACGACAAGTAACTATAGCTAGGCAAACAATTCCACAAGTCATCTGGAGTTTTCACTTTGCAGCTCTAACCTCTGAAAAAAGTTAAACCAAATCAGCACACTAAGGAGCGGAGGGGATGTGATCCAAGACGCTGGCTGTGCTGCCTCCTGCTCTGTTCTCCCAGGCCGTGTCAGGCCGGCCGCCAGGCTAGCTGAGCTGCAGTCTACGCATACGTGAAAGGGCCATGGTTTGTTGGTCATGGAATACACAGTGGAGACTTGTCCAGCGTCTAATTTTTAATGCCATGCTCTCTATTACCTTATTGCCAGGAAACAGAAAAAAGCAAACTTTTAATTATTCAGGACAAAAGAGTGACTTACGGTTAGTGTGAAGCCTTCATTTAAATAACGTACCATAGGAGGAGGAGGAGGAGGAAAAGGAGGAAACCTTGGTGATTAACAGTGAATTCTACTTCTAAACTATGACAGTATCATTACCTTTTTAAGTCGATGTAATTTCCTTATGGATTTCAGTAACGGGATTATATTAACAAACTCTAATTATTTAAACTAGCAAACTACTTAAATGAAAAGATGTTTACATTCTTGCATCTGGATGGTTATGAATCGCAATCAGTGCTATACAGCATTTGACTTCATTCCTTTTAATAGTACCTAAAGCTGGAATAATAGGTTGACTTGGTAAAAAAATAGAATTGCAGCTATTTGAGTCTCGGGGGGTGGGATGGGGTGGTGTCAGGTCTACATACTGCAGTGTTAGTTATGAAGCAAGTAGGCAGACAGCTTTATATGTGTGTGTTAACAGACTGGCCAAATAATATGTTTTGAGAGCTCACTTTGGTAATTAAAATTTTCTTAAATTTGAATAAGCTTTTAGGGTTTGAAACAGTCCTGTGCTAAGAATTCAGTTACACTTATGACAAGGTCTTATAATTACCTTTTGATGACCAATTAAAATAGCATTGTTGGAACTAACACTGAAAAGCCATTTAATTCTTTAATACATCCCTCTGCCAAGAAAAACTATGGATAATATCTGAATTTAAGAAAGAATGGTACATAAAATCTTCTGGGAAACAATTATACAGACTGTTCCAAACCCTGAAGATTAAGTATGTATAATAAAAAGTCCAAAAAGTTAATATAATTAAATGGATTTACTTTAAATTTCAAAAACAATCATCATAGGACTTTTTGGGTTCTTTGGGTTGATTAGTTACTATATATAACTATGGAAGATTTATGCTTTAAAAAAAAAATACTTTGAGAGACAGTCAGCATAGCCAGGTAGTTGAGCAGATGTATCCAAGCTTGGCCATTCCTAAATGCGTGATCTCAATTATGCTGGTGTAACTGCTTACAACTTCTTTGTGTCTGTTTCCTCATCAGGGAAATATGGATAAATAGGACCTTCCCCATAAGTTGATTGTGAGGATTAAGTTCATTAATAGACAGAAAGCACTTAGGAAAGTGCCAGGCACACAGTAAGCACTGAGTAAGTTTAGCTATTATTCTTACTCCTCTATTTAAATCCTGCAAAGGCTTAAGAAAGCGTTCACAAAAGTAAGTACTCTTAATCCCATAGTTTGTTTTCACTCTACATCTAGGAATAGAGCTAGAAATTAGGAGATCTACGTTCAAATAAAAGATCTGTTACTCACCAGCCTTTAGTCATTCAACAAAATGGGCCGAGCAACTGCTTCTGCCAGGCACCACTCCAGCAAGGACATTATCCGGGGAGCTCTGATTCTAAGGTATGTAGCCAGCGTTCTAACGCTGCTTCCTCATCTGTAAGATGGACATAAGATCTACCTGTCTGATTCATAAGGTTACTCTGAAGCTCAAATGAGACAAAATGCATGAAGGCACTTTGAAGATTTGGTAAAGCACCATGAGAGTATGTTCCAGGAATGTGGTTTAGGGTGAGTATGTCTGGACCCTCTCAAAGGAAATTTATTTCATGGTTCTAGGTCTTCAACTTTTAAAAAATAAAACTGTAGGTATGCTTCTTTATAACATCATTTATAAAATAGTAATATGTCTATTATAGAACTGTATTTCTCTTCTTGAATCCCAATTCTATGGACAATATTAACATAGCAAACAGTTGGTAGAGAAATAGTTTCCTTTAGAAAATGCAGTTAAAAAGAAAATGTGAAGCCATGTATTTACGATCATAAATTATTATCATTATAACTAAGCCAGTAACTAGCAGTTTCATTAATTACTAATTGCTATACAAACATCATTTCATTGAGTCCTTACAGCAACCCCATAGGGCAGGTATAGGAGCCCCATTTTATACAGTTAGAATCCAAGTGACTGCAAGGTCTGTGCTCATAAACACTACACTACATCACAGAATAAAACTCCAGCAGAAGAAGCCATAATCATTTCTGTCTCCACCAAATCACACTAAAGAGAAAACTGGCAGATCAGAGCTCTGACACTGTGTTCTGATCTTTGGTAATAAAGTGACCCCAGAAAATGTATTATGTAACAAGTGCTGGCTATTCAGTTCATTTTAAATCTTTAAAGCACATCCCTATTTTTTTTTAAAATAACACACTGCTCAATTTAAAAAAAATACAGAAAAATAGAAAATAAAAATATTCACAATTTTATCATTCACAGTCCACCATTGACACAGCCCCTCTGTATATATTTTTATGCAATTTGTGAGCTATGAAATTTCGTTTTTGGTGATTATTCTTCAACATGATGCCAAATATAATGGCTAGACTGAAGTCTTTTTAATTGGCAGATAAAAACTAAATGTTGGGCAAGCAGAAAATTATTATATTACAGAGATATGTATTTTTAGTATCTTCTCAGACTTTTCAACTATGGGAAAACAAGCAGAGTAACTTATTTCAGTGGTACTAGCTCCGAAGTACATTGGCCATGTGAGAAATTGAGTTGATCTTTGTATCTGTGTAAGTATATATACACATACACACATATATATACACTCATCTGCATATATTATGGGGCTGAGTTAAGATTTATTGCTTTCTTCAGGCCTGATTAACACTATAGCTAAATATATTATTAGAATAGTTAAGGAGAAAATTGTTTAGTCATTGAACTTTGCCAAAGTTACACTTACCAGTGGTTAAACTGTAAAATTTTCTCTTGTGAATAGGTTAAATATTTGGCTGACACAGCATATTCAAGATAAGCGAAGTTCTTTTCAGAGATCGTATCAATCCTGAGCATAAATTCAGAAAAGGAAATTCTGCCATTTGTGAAATATCATACACAGTGGTGGAAAAAAATGACAAACCAGCAGAATAACGTAGGGCAAAGGTTCCAGGTATTATGTCTAAGGGTGTATAATGCCACATTAGTGGCACTTTGGTAACGGTGACTAACACCAAGATCTTACTCTTTTTTAAACTGTCACCGGCCATAGTAATTGATGTATGAAGAAGAGCGAAAGTTAAAAAGTTAAAAAATGCAGAAGTTCTTATAGAAATCAGAAGTCAGACAGGAATCAAGAAGTTTTTAAAAATAAACTTTCTAGCACTTCCTCTTATGTGAGAAGTTTAAGTTAGTCATAAATTCTAGGAGCCTATTTATATTGCTTAGTATGATTTACAAAAAAAATCATACCACTTTATACAAATAATATTCTGAATGTAAAAAACACTGCAGACTGGTGGCTGGGTAAGAATAAGAATGTTCAGTAAAACTATACTTTGAAAATCAAGAAAAGCATAAGCTTAATAATACTAACCTAAAGCTCTGTCTAGACAAAGGGAACATTAATTGACTCTAAGAAGTATTTTTGGGTTTTAATGTACATGGAAATACATACTGTATGTATGTGTATAATACTGAATAAATAATTACCAGGCATTCTTGAATTAGCAAGTTAAAATTGTATATACTTCTTACTGAGAGTAGAACTGTTTACGTCCTTAATAGGAAAAAATCAAGCCAAACTATTCTCATCCTGTCCAACTGGAAATGAGAACTACAATAATCAGATGAGGTTAAAAAATGACTATGGTTTGCTCTCCATAAAAGAGACTATTAATGTTATACATCCTTTTATTATAGAACATATTTTTTTATGGAGAGAAAAGGTTTGAGGTACTTACATATGATTTTAAAAAGAATTATTTTTAACGTTACATTTCTCTTTAAAAACAGTGTTAGCATGCTGCAAATTAAATGAAAGTCATGACCTATGTACTGTCTTACTTCAGATTTTGGAACCTGAATAAAAGAAGTGAATAGCACGTTCAAAATTATATTTCCAAAAAATATAAAGCAATGGGCAGATGATCATGCTTAAAAAATTACCCGTCAAATGGAGCACTGTTTTTGAAGGGGGAAGGCATATTATGCTATATTGTCTATAAATATTTACTGAATAAATATGATTCACCTGTTGTTTTTAAAATCTTGTAAGCTCATTAAACCACAAACGTGTTGAATCAGTTTTAGTAAAAATAAGCACAGGCTTTTAAAATAGTTGTAAAGAGAAATTATGATAATAAAAGAACCTTTCAATATCTCCTGCTGACTACTTCTTTAAAGGTTAAAAAAACTACCAAAAACAGTGTCCTCAAATCACTGGATATTTCAAAGTAATATATTAAGATATACTATACACATTAACACCATGAACGTGCTTCACACTGAAATTTTCACTTTGAATGCTTAACAGTAACTTCTTAAAAAAAAATCACAATAAATGATCATAATTTAAATTTTGAATATGGGGACCAAAAAAAACCCCAAGCCCCACAAATCTGCACTTACTGCTTCAACTGAAATGTGCATTTCTAAGATAACATACATACCCATTTATATCAAACTCAGCTGTCACAGTTCTTTATCATGAAGTGGTATCACAGACAGTAATGTGTCCCTAGTCCCTTTCTCCTTCAAAGGCATGGTATTTCTGTGGACTCATCGTTATCTGGTAAGACTGTGTTCAGTTAGAAAAAATAAAGGAGTGAGTCTGTATGTCCTTAGAGACTTTAACCTTTTCTGTATAGAAACATACAGAATATTTAACATACCATTAATAATGGGATATTAAAATAGTAAATAATTTATAAAAAAATAGATTACAATTCTGTTTTAAATATATCTCAAATGAGAAAACCGCAGAAGAGAGTAAAGAATATATTTATCACCTAGGTAGTCTTTAAGCTTCTACTATGATAGAAAGACCATTTTTTGGCTTAAAACAGACCTAATGCCTTGAATGGCAGATGTCCCTAAACCAACACACAGACTGCATCTTAAGTTCTGTTTAAAGTTACTGTGAAATGTACACGTTCATATGTGCTGCTTGATATTAATAAAGGTAAAAAGGTTAGTTAAAATATTTGGTATCATTATTGTTACCAGTATTCACTGCACATTATCTCATGATAGTATTCTAGCCTATAATGTGGTCTTAAGTCTTGTGCCAAATAGCAGCAAAGATTACAGAATCATGGTTCAAATCATGGTCAGTGACTCAGCTGGTACACAGCCAGAATGAAAGAATTTGTTTATAATAAATAAATAAGGAGCATAGCTTTATTTTAATGTCAGTTGCTAGAACTGAACAATGAGTTTCTTTGTTTCCAGAGGCAGAAATAAAGTTTCTTTTCATAAATTACAGTGATGGTGGGGATGGAGAAGAGACAGCACTGGGTCACTAGCCAGCTTGCTAAAATACATACTTGAGTTCTACTGGAGCTGTGCAGCCTTGCTGTGTGTCGGTTATTTGTAAAGGCTGAGTGAACAAAATTCCCTTCATCATACAGGCACTGCTGTCTGCGCTACAGTAATACAGAAACACGCTGATAGACAGAATGGCTTCAAGTGATAAGCAATCTCCGGGAATCTGCAGTGAGATGGTTGGCTGATTGGAAATGCTCTCTATCTCTCCAGATGGTATCTGTCCTCGAAGAAGCCATTCGTTGCCTAGAAAATAAAAAACTAAATTATTAAGACTGTATTAGAAGACAAGTAGGAAATTAGACAAACCTTATGAAGAGGAGATTCATTCAATCATCAGGTATTTACTGAAAGCCTCTATGTGCCAGGTACTGTGCTCTTACTGTGTGAAGGACATAAACGTAAGATATAAGAAGTTCCCAGTCTAATTGTCTTGATATCAAAATTCTTCCTTTGAACACTGTAAAATAAATTATAAATTCATTTTTACTGAAATCAAGATGAATACTGCAAATATGATTATAGATTTAAAATGTGGATATAGAGTTAAAAATGAAACCTATTAGTAAGGTCTAGAAATAAATATGACACTTGAGAAAACAGATCATTTTTACCAGATAAAAGTATCTAGGAATATAACGTGCTAACTACAAAATAGCCTATGGAATACAAATGGCACGTACAACTCTGCAGTGACTTTCAAGTTAAGATGGTAATGAATTATTGAAATATCCCAAAATAATAATAATAAAAACAGATTTTTTTTTTGAAAAAAAGCAACACTGTATACATTATCCTGATGGACTAATGTAAAAAACTAACAGATTTCATCTACTTCATTTTAATACATAAAACTCTTCTGAGACTTAAACACATAGATTATCTATATAACACAAGTCTAAAAACCACTAAAAACCTTTAAGCCTTCTAGCATTAAAGTTTTTAAAATGTCTCTAATTTCACCCAGCCCCTCTCTCAGAAGGAACATGTATGTCATACTGAGGAAGCACAATCTTGCACTAACATTCAGCACGCGAGGGGGTTAGATATTAAGCGTCAGCATTTGGGAAACAAAGCTGCGCTTTCCTGCCATCTTCAACAGAATATACTGTAATACGATAATGACTTATCAGTGACTTGGGGTCATCTGTACAAAAACTGGACCATCTAATGAGTAGTGATGAAATTCTATGTCAACTTTTTAGCTTTTCTCCCTTTCTTTTGACTTCAGGATGACCCAACAGACTAGAGCACCTGCCTCTCTACTGGTCCTTTCCATCCCTCCTGTAGTTTATTGCTTCTAATATTCTGTTGAGTGAAAAATTAAATTTGAGAAAAATATATCAAAGAAGAGTAAGGAGAATGTGAAAGGTGAGCATTTAGAGTTTAAGTGCAGAGCTTTTAAATAATTCTTTTAAAATTCTCTGGCCTACTTTGCTTATTTCTGGGCTAAGAAGTATGTTTTATTTTAATGTTTGATTCTGCTAAACAGCACATTAATGGGGGCACTTCTATTTTCAATGAAAACAGGAAAATAATAAATTACGCTATTTTAATGTCTAATTCTAGAAATAAAACATAGACACTGTTTCTTTAGATATTTCTTAGGAACATCACATGTAGGATTTGTGAAGCCATAATATGCTAGTGGTGCTTTTATATAACTGCCTTTTTCTTTTTTTTGCTTCTTTCCTTCATGTATATGCTGGCAGTTTTAAGACTATAGAGACCAAAATTTAGTTTAAAATCAAGTGTTTCTACCTTTAAATAACCATCCAAGATGAAAAAATGTCTTTTAATCATAGGTTTAGAATATACCCTATAAAATAATTTTTAAAAACCTTAAATTATTAGAATTCTTGCCCAAAAGCTCATTTGTCCCTATACAATAAAATTGGAGCCAGTATCTTGGACAAGTGATAAAACAGCTAAGACTTTTCTCTCTAGATTACTTCACTTTCCTTTAACATTACAATTACTCAATATTAATTAACTTGTGTTTGACAAAATAGAGTTAAAATAACAGATGTTAATATGTCAATATCCTACTTTAAAAAACAACACACTGCTCTTTAATTTCACGCAGAGAAATGAACAGTGAGATCTCCACCTGATGTAATACCTTCAGGCTGATGGACAGTTCCAATGGCAGTTGAGGACCTGCTCTGAACCTACCGAGGATGGAGGAACGAATGGCAGGGTTTGAGTGCGCTTCTGTCCACAAAGCTGGCTGCAAAATCCTCAAGCACTGCATGGCTCAGCCCTCTCCTTTGTGGGGAGCAGCAGGGGGTGGTTTCCCCACAGGCTCAATCAGCCCAGAGCCAGCAAACTCTACCCCAGCAGTTCCTTCTGGCCAGCCTAGCAAGACCTCTCTGTTCTCTTGGTGTGGATACCAAGTGGGTAGTTGCAGGAAAGTAGCTGCTGCCCTGAGAAAGTACCAAGGTAAGAAGGCCTAAAGCCTGGATCTGGGGAATGTACAAAAGGAAAGTGTGAGAAGGCATGAGGGAGGAGGAGCTGAGCAGGAAACTGAAAACTGAGAACGTGTCAAAGAGCGTGGGAGACTGGGACAGAGGAAGACGAGAAATCAGAATTTAGTTCTGGACTACTAGTATTCCACTCTAAAACGGCTGTCCACTCTGTTAAAAGATGCTGGAAAGCACTGCTATAAGGCAAGCAATTATCCTTATCACTTACAAATTGATTACATAAGTTCACACTGTGATTCACACATACACATCCAAATCTTTACATTATTTACAGTAACTGAATACTTTGAGAATAGACTGAAACAGGAAGTGTTCTTAGATTAAAAGATCACAAATTAGTGAGTGAGGACAAAGGCTCTGCCTGGATTCTAATCATAGTAATTCATCTGTATTCGATTACACATCCTCCTCCAACAGTGTTTTATTCTTCTACTTGAATGGCGTACTTTTAAGCAATGCCTCTGGCATCCATTTTTTTTGGAGTAAGCAAGTTAATGTGGCTCAAATTCTACCTTTGGAATCTCTAGAGTAGAAAATGCAGCTTCAGGCTTAATAACTGGTAAATCAAGTCTTAATGATACTACTGAAATAAAATGAACAGCAACTGAAAACTCTATAAAGCACTGGGCAGCCTCCGTCTGGAAAAGTGGAAGATAATAATAAAACCACCAAAGAACTGAACTGGAAAGAGCCTCTGTCAAGTTACTTCAGTTAAAAGCAAGAATATGTTTTTAAAAGCATCATACTGCAAGGGAAAATCAATTCAATTCTTTAGAATCTGGTGAGGTTCCTCTCACAGCTATGGAAGGTACAGTGGTAATCAGGATCAACACTGAACCAGGGCTCTGGGGACCTGCTGAGTAAGCCACTTGGTCAATTTGCTTCCTGCTCCCCTGCTCCCACCTGGGCTGGAGAAAAGCAGCCTCCACGTGGACCAGCCTGACTTCTGATTCACGACAGCTGGCCTCAAATGCGGCCTTCATACTGCTGAGCGGTCACACTGGGTTTCCCTCGTGCAGTCACCCTCCGCCCTCCTGACCCTCTTCTTTCTTCAGGCTTCCAAAACCTTCTCCCCTATCACCACTCAGCTGATGGCCGTGCTTCCCAATGTACTAAGAAGGCAGGAGCACTCAGAAAAGAGCTCCCGCAAGCACCTGCCTCCACAGGTGCCCGTCTAGACCTCTGGGTCACACGCTGGGCCGCCTTCTCGCCTTACTGTGGCAACGTCCACACTCTTGGCAAAGGCCAGCCTTCCACTTACTTGTGCACTAGATCCCATGCCCTCCCATGCTCTAAAGGATGCCTACCCCCACCACACAGCAATTCTCTTCTCTACTGATCTTCGCCAACAATATAGCAAACATGCTGCTCTCTCAACTCTGTTTTCCCTTTCTAGCAACTGCTCTATTTCTCCTTTTTAGCTAAACTCCCCAAAGAGTTGTCTGAATTTGCTTCCTCCAGTTCCTCCCCTCCTATCCTTTTTCAACATGCTCTAATCAGGCACCTCCTCCATCATTCTGAAATGGCTCTGGTCGGCTCTGGTTGAGGATATCAATTAACTGTAACATTAAATCAGCGATCAATTCTTAGTCCTTACCTTACCTGCTCTAGCAATAGCACTCGACACAGCTGGTCACCCTCTCCTCCTTAAAGCACCTGGCTCCGGGAGACTACACTCTCTTGGTTCCACTTCTACTCGCTTACTCACTCTTCATCTTCTTGGCGGGTTCCCCCTCCTCTCCTTCACCCCTTTATGCTGCAATGCTCTAGAACGGTGCCACCGAAGTATGGGCTGTGGACTGGTGCTGGTCCACAAACCATGATGAGTTAAGTACAGAAAGTGAGAGTGAGGTCTGGAAACTTGTAACATCCAAGTGTGTAATTGGTGGCTTTGAATTTTATGTCTCTACAAAAATTAATTTCATTTTTAGGGCTAATAACCCTAGAGCTAGTTGAGATGGAGGAGCATAATGGAAGACACTAAACTAAGAACCAGCAGAGGTGGGTTCAGATTCCATCTTTTGACCTAATTCAACATATGCCCTTGAGCGAATCACTTGATCTCTTTGAGCCATTAGTCTCCTCATATATAAAATGAGAGGCTTAGAACAGATGGTGTCTTTTGGTGCCTTTTATCTCTGACGTTCAAGGAATTATCATTCTGAGACCACAACAGTCTGCCTCATGTGATAAATTTGCTTAGTAGCAAAGGGGAGCAATTATAATTAATTTAATAAAAGAAGGATCTCAAAGACTAAAGAAAACTGCGAAAGTGGGGTTAGATCTGGACCTTTTTTTTTTTTAATAACAAGACCTCCCTCAAATCCTGCCCAACTACAAAGTATCACATAACAAATGAGAAAAACTACAAGATTAAATATCAAGAACTTATGAACTATTCACATATGCAAGATTATTGTCATACCTTCAGCTGACAGGAACCAGCAACTGGGTGCCCCTTCAGTGAGCTTTGTTCCTGACGGGAGGTCTAATTTTAGCTTGAACTCAAGAGTCTGTCCTGGAGATGCAGCCACTGGGGAAAGTCTAATGCTTGGAGCAGATTTAGGCAGTTTGGGTAATGTCTTCTGCTTTTCTACTGAGAATGGGCCATCCACCACAGCACTGTCAGCTCTGAAGACTGGGAGCTAGAAAACAAGAAAATCTGTTTATGAAAGTACAAGTACTTTACAGTAATGGTGGAGTGACAGAGCTTGTTTTTAGACTTTAGTACGAAAGCAAGGTTCTATGTCAACGAAACGTAATTGCCATTCTAATCTGAATTAGAATGCATTTAGATTTCCTCATGATTATTTTGTAGGTTCAGAAAAATATTTCATCTTGGCAAAAAGACTGCCAACATTTATAAATGAAACTGAATTAAATTAACTGTCCAATATGTTTATAGATAGCAGGAAATTAAAGTAAAACTTTATCAAGTTAAATGTAGTGGATATAATATACATCCTCTTGTAATTTTCATTGCCAACTCTAAGAAGATGTCATTCATCTTATATAAGAGATTTATGCAAAGAGAAATGACACTTAGGATGGCAATCTGTGTTTTTAAGTATCTTGGAAATTCCTAGAATTTTAGAAAAAAAAAAAAGATTGCATTTTTCCAGGCAAATGTGATACATTAAGGGGTAATCTGAAATCTTATTAGAGACCACGTCCATATCTTTACAAGTTGATTAGAGCTTATTTATGTCTTGAGGAATGTGGCTTCTACAACTTCTTGTAATAGTTACTTGGTAATGGATTCATCATAGGAAACAAAAATTACATGTTAATCTAAGGATCATTAAAAAAAAAACAAACAAGATTAAACAACCCAACCCACAGAGTTTGTGTGTGTAGTATGTCATTATGTCCACACATTTAAAAATAGATCTGAGTCCTGGTTTTTTCCCCTCTTTCCTGAAAGTTCTTCAGATTCTCTCCAACTTCTAGTATCTTTTTCAAACACTCTTGGCATAAATGGAATTTTAATTCTAAATATAATAGGATATCCTTGAAATAGGCACCCACTTACTACCCTCCCTATGTGTTTCGCTCTCCCCACCAGAGATGGCCTAACCAAAAGTGCCTCCGTCAGTGCTGAGGATCTCAGAATCTTTCTTAAATGATGTCCTTGAACTTATCCTTTAAGATTACTTACCACAGAAACCGTTTTTGTTTCTAAATCCATCACTTTAATTTGATGGTTATTGGTGTCTGCCACATATAATAACTGACTATTCTCTCCAATACACAAGCCTCCTGGTTCATTAAAAGTTGACTCAGTAAAACTGGAACCAAGAACATTACTTGCATCTCCAGTTCCTGCTAATGTTGTACAGTTTTTTGTTTTTGGATCCACAACTTTAATCTAAAAAGAAAGAACAAAAATTTATATATCAGAAGCTCAATTTCATGTTTGTAGTTGGAGAAGTAGATTAAGCAAGTCAGAGAATTCCTGATTACCGTTAGAATTCTTAATAAATCTCAGAGAAAGAAGAGTCATTTCCATATCTTCTCAAAAAGTCAAACACTCAAATTACAGTCTAAGGGGAGAGATTTCATTCTGAGAGGTAAACACTGTAAAATCCCCAGTTACATCTTGTCTTCTTGAAACAATCTTGATAAAATTATTTAAAAAATTAAAAAATTTTTTAAATGTTATTCTTTTTCCTTACAATGGGACAGAGCTGAACTTTCTTCTCATGAGCCTCTAACACTGGCTGAGGATTTGCTACTTATGTTAAGCTGAATTATTCCCCACTGTTTCAATTATATTAAAATCATAGTCTCATCACAAAATATTAACATTTATTTTCCACTGATTTTTTTTTGTATTGCAGTATAGTCAGTTTACAAATGTTGTTGTCAATTTTCCACTCATTTTTATAAAAAAGAAAAATACATAGTCAATGCAACAGAGACCAAAAAATGGAAATGCTAATAAGACAGAGTGATTTGCTAACAGCTGCAGCACCTAGGCGAACAGCTAGAAAATGTTCATTTGTTACTTGACATATTAATTTCCTTGCGACCTGCCTTCTCCTTATTTACTGAACATGTTTACTAAGTAGCTTTAAAGGGTTACAATTCACAATTTTTGGCTATAGCCATAGGGAATTTGCTTAGTCCTTTCCCTAGCTCAGAGTACTATCACATCCTCTTTGCAAAGAAAGGACCAAGAAAAGAACAGAAAGGCTTATGTACTGTTGTCAAAGGCTGTTATGCCTCTATTTTAAAGTGGCAGTTGTAGGAGGCTCACAGATCTTTCAGCATTTTAAATACCACAAGTGAAAAGCAGGGTATTATATAATTCTGTCAAGACTCACCTTGTGATTGTAAGAGTCTGCCACATAAAGTAAATTCCTTTTCTTGTCCCAAGTTACTCCAAGTGGGTGCTGAAGCTTTGCATTGATTCCTACTCCATCAACATCACCAAAAGCAAATAAATTCTTTTATTTTTTTTAAAAAGAAAGAAACAGCACGTATTAAAAATTTTTTACAGTGCTTTGTTAGAGTACAAAGTGAAAATTAAGATGGCTGTATCTGTTACCTAAGTTAAAGGGGAAAAAGGCTGATTTCATGTAAGTAGGGCTGTGCATTTGATTCAAACTAGAAAAAAATGATAGAATTCTGAACATGAATTAATTTGTGGTGTTCAGGAATTTCATTCACAGAAATTACACATCACGAACTGGTCAAGTCTACTGATCTGGTGCTCCTTCCACCCTACTGCCAAAAATCTAATCTACACTTTCGCCTTCTCTCTGTAATCAATATTTCATCCTTCCTTTTTCCCTGAGGCCTTGACATTTACATATAATCAAGTAGAGTCAGTTTCCTTTATTTAGATGGTTTGTTACTTGTGTTTTTTTTATATTCTATTTCCTTTGGTTTGACTTCCATTTTAACATGGGTAAGTCAAGAACTTTCCCCTTCCTACATCTGATTAACTCTTCACAATTCAGAAAATCGCAAGCTCGGTCCGTGGGCATACCATACATCTCATTACCATGGGATCTCTTTCTCCTCCCGCAAGGTGCTTCACGGCTCCATCTTTCAGCGACACAGTTCTCACTGTACTGCTCTCACTATCTACTATGAACAGGCAGTTCCAGGGATCTTCTGAGGCCAGAGAAAGACCTGAAGGTTGGGCAAAACCTGCCTTGTGAGGATATGCATTATTTCGATTCTCTTCATTTCCACTTCCAGCAAACCGAAGGCAGGTTCCTTTTTTTAACTCACTAAAAAAAGATAAGTTCATAGGTGAAGTCAACATTGTTATATTGTTTCCAAGTTAGTTATTAAGCAAATGAATGTAAATGATAAAATCAATGGTGATACTCATTATGTACATAAAAAAAAGTCTAGTGACCTTAGCCTAGTTAAATCAGCTTTCATTGTAGTTTTTCTAATCATTAACTTATTTATCCACTGTGTAGGGACCTTTCTACTAAAGCGGGCCAGATCCCACCTTAACTTCTTGACCTCTTTTTTTTTTTGTAGCGGAAGATTTTAAAGGATTGATGAGCAAAGGGAAAGCACACCTCCAAGAACAGGGCGCGGGCGGATCCAAGGGCAGGTAGTAGCCTCCGTCTTTGTTTGGTCCCCTGTCTTACACCCTCACTTAGAGATGGGCTGTTGGTTGATTGACAGCTCTTGCCCCTGGAGTGCTTATTCGTATTTGTCTCCTTTCGTACATGTCCTTACCCATGATGCACACAGAAGAACCCATGGCAGGGGGGCTAAACCACAATGCCAATTATATTACAATGAGCACTGGGTCATGTCCAGTTAGGTCTTGACTGCTTCTTAGTTTCATGCAATATTAGGTTCTGAAAGGGAATTGGAATTTAAAAGATTACCCAGCTCTTGATAGTGTTTAAAGCTTTAAATTTCATTAAAAATGTTTCATTTTCTTTTATATAAGTGGAGACTAGCAAAAATAATTTTGAAAAATCATTTTTGAGAGATTGTCAGGTACTCATTTTAAGAAAATAATATTAGATGATTACACTGCTTTAACTAATCAATTGTATAAATCAATTTCTTATATACACTGGGGAAATTTCTATTTAAGGGACTATTGTAATGATTCCTTTTGCAATGCAGAGGAAGTTTTATACCTTGGTTCCTAAGTTTACGCCAGAGGAACTGTAAGGAAGACACGGCAGTGTCTTGTGTTGAGGGAAGGGAAGGAGCTGACTTTAAATGCAGAATAATGAGACTATATGCACATCGTTTTCTAATAGGACACAACATGCAAGAGTCTCAAATGACCATCAATCACATATTGGCTGATGTGTTCCCAATGCTAATTTAGGTAGGGAACAGGGGACATAGGATGTATAAATATGGCCACTTATTCAAAGAACTTATAAAAAATAACCTAGTCAGAGAAATACATGTAATAATGAATATGCCAAAGAAATCAAGGAGCTGTAACAATTTATGAAAGTTCCCTTAATTAAAGGTAGGAAGAGTGGGGAGAGACAGTAACTTCTAAAAGGTTAGGTGCTGTTGCCACTTGAAGCTGAGTAACAACGATAAAGCATCCTTAAAATTGTAATATAGGTCAGTGTGATCCGACTGGACATTGTCCTATTGTGAACAGGCGACAACTCTACTTAACTGAACATTTACTTCACTCTTGACCATCTAGGTCCAAAAAAGCCATCACTTAGAAGAGCATATTCTGGTCATCTCTGCTACTTCTTTTTTGCTGTTTATAATTATGCCTCATCCTAAATGTCATTGGCCACCTTACTGTTCAGGCTACTATCATCTCTTGCCTGGATAATAGCAATGGCCTCCTCACTGGTATCTCTGTCTCTAGTCCTGCCACACTCCTAATGCTGCCAGTGTTCTTTCAAAAACACAAATCTTATGTCACTTCCCAGCTTAAAACTTTCTATAAAGGCATGTAGAATAATGTTGAAATCTCTTAAAAAGACTCACAAGGCACTTCATGATCTGGCTTCTACTGACATTTTGCCTGGAAAACTTTTACTCTTCCTAACTCCTTTCTATTCCTCTGTCAGGTTTTAGTTTAGCAGCTTCTTCCAGGAAGCCTTCCTTGACACCTCAGGTCTTACTGATACCGGCTGCTCCTCTTATGTATGTAAAGGACAATTTCAGTTTAAGCACTAGTGCAGTGACTCCTTTTACACATTGCACCTATACTTCCTAACCGTTTTTTTGTTTGCTGATCTGATTCTTCCTCTGAAAGCCCACCAAGGACAGTAACCACATCTTTTCATTTTTATTCTTAATATAGTGAACACATCATTTTATCCCTATTGACCAGCATAGTGCTTAAATATAGTTTGTTTAATAACTATTTGTTAGATGAATGGTTCAATGTTGTAAAATATATAAATAAAGCAACACACACAACTTAGAGAAGCTGATGTTTTGGATTAGCTACACAACTGCTCCTTTCTACTGATAAAGGTAATTGAGGTGACTGGCACTTACTTTCTAGGGTGATCTCACAGTCTTTATGGTCTGTGACTTTCGTTCATTTATTTCTTCTGCAGATCCTGAGATCCTATCATGTACCAGATACTGTGCTAGGGACAGGGGACACAAAAGGGGATGGAAAGGGTCCTTTCCTTAAAGAGGCAGTCTAGTAGGAGGAAAGAGTTATATAAACAAATAAGCGCAACCAAAAACAGGGAAGGGGAGAGGGGAGAGGCAGGGAGGGGGGATATGGGGAGGAGGGGAGAGAAAGAAAAGGAGAGGAAAGGAAGGGGGAGGGAGGGGAGACAGCGAACCTATCAGTACAGTGATGCAACTATCTATGACACAACTACCTGTGTGAGTCTCACAGAAGAGAGCTTGGTCAGTGGTGCCTGGGGTGTTAGGAGAAGAGGGAAGGCTCTATAGAAAAAACACCAGAAAGCCTGTAGAGACACGACCTTCCCATCTTTATATCCTCAACAGTAGCAGCAAAGGTGCCTACATTTACTGTGCATGCTGGGCCAGGCTGAGCTCTTCACACACATTAATTCTCAAAACAAACCTATGAGGCAGATATAAACAAGGAAACGGAGGCTTAGAAAGTTAAAGCAGCTCTCCCAAGCTCATGCAGATAATGCACAGCAGAGCCAGGGCCCCATCTCAGGTCTGACTGCAAAACCTGAGCCACTCTGCTATGCAGTCTTCAAATATTTGAATTAATGATCAAGGACATTTGAAATCCATGTTAGAAGATATTTCCAGTTCTCTTTCCAGATGCTCGGTGGGACTGCTCTTCCCAAGCTCCTCAATGTTAGGTGTGGTCATGAGACTTACTTGGGCTGATGAAATGTGAGTAGAAGTGGTATGTGTCACTTCTGAGAAGTTTAAGAGCCAGTGAGTGACTCACCACCTCTCTCTCTGCCAGGATGACTGGCCAAGATCCAAATGGTGGCTGCTGCATCAGCCTGGGTGGCAGAGTACTGCTCCCCAGCAGACCTCTGTGAGTGAGCAAGAAACAAACCTGTCTTGAGCGACCGAGAACCTGGGCTGCTTGTTATGTTAGCACAGCCCAGCATGTCCTAACTAGATGGGTGTTACGAGGATGGAGAATTTGGGAATGCGCATTCTGTGACCTCCAAGGTTACCCCAAGAGAGATGTTATCACTTACTTTTTCTTTGGTAGTCTGCCAGAGTCCAACAGGAGTGCCCATATCTGATGAGTCCCTGCCATGGCTATCCACAGAATGTCATCGGTTTGGATTTCAGGACCTTTATAAAAATAAACAAACACTCCCAATTATTTCAGAAATTTAAATTAAGGGAAGACAGTAGTATGTTTATAAATCATTGATAGAAGAAAATTAAAATATTTGCAATGTTTTAAGTTGTTGTTGAAAATTTTCCATTTTCCTTGTGAAAGGACTTCTTTAGACTTAACAAATTTACCTGAAAATTCACAGAAATCCAAAGTATTCTTAATCTCTGGGCACAATGTTTTAAAATATTTGATTTCTTATTGTATGTGATACAAGAAATGAGTTGACACATACTCTCCAAAGAAACTCTGGCAGTCAAGTACCTAAATTACATGCTTTAGGAACAGTTCTTCGAACAATTTCTCATGAAAGAACTGTATCTTTTAATAGTTTAAGAAATGTATATTTCCACCACAGTACTAGCTTTTAGACTTAGACTCACATCACTAGTGGTATTAAAAAAATCTACTGCTTAATTGTGAAACTTTTTCAGCAACATGCCGTTGATATGCAATAAAACTAAAAGTACAATATACAGCTCTGTTTCTAAAATAAATAAATAATTTTCTTTTTTAAAGACTGATACACAACCTACTATAATGTGACAAGGCTCTATTTCTCAAATTAATTCTATTGTTAAAATATTTAATTCTTTTAATTTAAGCTGTATTCTGAGGTTTACATGTAATTGAGACATTTTAACTAAAATAATTTAGACAGACATATCTTATGCTAAAAGGAATGTCTTGGTAAGTCTATTTTATTTGTACTTTCATTAACTTCAAATAGTTGTGTCCATAGGAATTTTTCTTCCTTAACTTGTATTACTTTCAAGTCTCTTTCAATTTAACAGCAACAAAAATAATTCTCTATGGTCAATAAATTATAGTTGCCATGTGCCAAGCACTTTACAGAGATTATCACTTAGATTTTCTCAAAAGCCCCAGAAGACAGGTATTGTTACTAGGCCCTTTTTACAAAGGACACTGAGGCTACAGAGGTAACTTGCCAGGATCACAGAGCTACTAAATGAAGAAACTGGAATCTGAATCCAGGCAGTCCAGCAGAAAAATCTATTTCTTTTGGGGGGGGGGCGGTACTTAGGTTTATTTATTTATTTTTAATGGAGGTACTGGGGATTAAACCCAGGACCTTGTGCATGCTAGGCACGCACTCTACCACTGTGCTACACCCATCCTTGAAAAATCTGTTTTTCATGTTGCCTCTTTCTCTGTGTTAATTGCTGTCATTGTGAAATCTAAAGGAAAGTAGCTTACTTCAATTTAATTTTTCATGTTCTAATATTTTTATAAACATAAATTGTATTAAAAGTAACAACGGCATCCATATATTCTGGGGGACTCAGTCTCTGCTTAACCTCTTTAAAGCTGGATCAAAAGCTCTTCATAATTATAGCCTTTTATTTTGTTTTGCCCCTTCCATGTAAAGACAAAGCTTGAAGGTGACCTTCCATAAGCCAGAAGAGAGCTCTCACCAGAAACCAATCATGCTGGCACCTTGACCTTGGACTTCTAGCCTCCAGAACTGTGAGAAAATAAAATTCTGTTGTTTAGGCCACCCAGTCTGTGGCATTTTGTTATGGCAGCCAGAGCTAAGACATTCCCCCTGAGAACAGAAATGAGACAAGGAGATCTGCTATCAACACTTATTTAGCATCATATGAAGGTCCTAATTTGTACAGGGAAGAAAAAGAAGCAAAAAGCATAAAGATTAGAAATACAACTGTAATCATCAGAAGATGACATGGGTTTAAAGCCTCTCTGCTCTGCCCAAGGAGAGCTGTACTGGCATATACAGGAGTGAAAGACCAAATCAGGTCTCCATTAGCTACTTCTTCAAACAGGCCATCTAGTTCACCCAGGGTCTCCTACACAAAGGCCAGCGCTTCGTAGTGATAACAGCGTGAGCATCTGTTTGATCTTGGTCTCTGTGTACTATTTCCTTAAAAGCTGGACGTATGAGAAGAAGTGCGAAAGCAGAGGCTGTGTCAGGTCAGGATTCAGGTGTTTAGGATTCTATACCTGGATCGATGAGGACGATGATGATGGGGGCGTGGTGGTGAAAATGGTAACCATTCAGAGCACTTCCTATCTTTAAGGCCCTGAGCTAATAAGCACTTTATATGGATTATGTCCTCTAATTTAATGTTACCAAGTCCTATTATTATCATCTCCACTTTACAAAGAAATTGAAATTCAAAGGGGTTAAATAATTTGTTGGTATTCACACAGCTAAACCTGGAATAATCCATTAGTGAGTCAAATTCCAGATTATGAGTGTTCTGATCAGAGTGAAGGAACTGCAGAAGTGAGCCTGTGCTCTTCTGGCCAGTACTCTGCTTGGCCTGGTCTCTTTTCCCTCCCTTCTGCCTCTGCCCCCATGGATTTCGCTTTGGCTTTAAGTACCCAAGTGCATTTTAATGTGTGACCAGAAATAGGGATCTGGTCAAACATAACCACGGCTTCCGACCCCAGGATGTGTGGCTAGGTTCACTCCTGCCCTTCCCTCCCTGCAGCCTCTCACACAGCCCATGGCCAAGTACTCTCTTACAGGTATTTGCCCCGGTCCCTTGCCTTTCCATTTTTGGTTTGGTTCAGCTTATCAACATCTCTTTGTGACCTTGAGCACAAGAACCTTACAAAAAAACAATGATAATAACACTTACATAGTACTTTCTATGTGCCAGGATCTATTCTGAGTACTTTCCATGTATTAATTCTCATAATTTCATAGAAAGTCTTTGAGGTAGGTACTTTCAGTATCCAATTTAGATGAGGAAATTGAGGCATTAAGAGACCGAGTAACTTGTCCACAGAGTCACACAACTATTAAGATGTGAAAATAATTAGAATCCAAGTGGTCTGGCCCCAGAGTCCAGGCTCATCAGTTCCATGCTATGCTGCCACTTAAGAAGTTTTTATCCTGCCTAATCATTTCACTGAGGGCTGAAAAGAGTGTTCTTGGAAATAAAATGAGAGTTTAAAAAAAAGCGGGGGGTGTGGTATGGCATTTATAATATCTATCAAACTGATAAGAGTCATATTAATAATTTACACTGTTCATCCTGGATTTTGAAATGTAAAGTATATACCTGTATCACCAAGTATGGGTATTTTGTTCCTTCTAACAAGTATTTAACAATCATAGAGCTTACAACTTTAAATTAAGAGTGCAGTTAGTATCACGGACTTTGGATAGTCACAAACTAAAAGGACAATGTCATAAGATAAAAAGGCTTTGGGAGTTAAGTAAGTATTTTTAAAGGCAAAACCCTTCATAATTATCATAAGGACTAGTGAAACAGTTTCTGAAAACAGGAATAATATCAGCAACTGAAGAATGAAAATGAAAAGAAAATTACCTGCAATCCTGCTTATAAAAATTTTCTGTTATTTTAAGCAACTATGATCGAAATAGATCCCACTGACTAGAACCCTCTTTATGGCATCTGTGAAATCGTCTATTAGGGTAAACTGATTTTTCTACAGTTTCTAAACTTCCTATGAAACAAAGCCTTAAGCCACTGGGATAAAGCAACAAAGTCTATCACTGCCACGGCACAGGAAAAGCCCAACTATGACTGGAGAAAGAGAAGAAAAAAATCTCTCTCCCTCTGGGGGAGGGGCAAGGAACTGTCTCTGGCCAAAGACCCCACAGTGATACCAAGCAGAGATTTCCCACTGCTGGGGGAAAGCAGGAAACTCTTCAAAACTACTCACAGATACAAGGCAGAGTTTAGCTGCCAGAGAGAAGGAACAGGATGGAAGAAAAATCTCCCCCACCTTGTTTCATGGAGGCCCAGGCACACGGGACCTCCCTGAGATGAGGGTGACCAGAATGAAAGAACACTCGCTCAGCCCGGACACAGCCTAGTACAGAAGATGGCAGCAGTCTATCCCTCGAGAGAACCACTCTGTGGCTCAGCTGTGGGGGGTCACTGAAGCTGAGGGTGGAGGACTAACACTGAGAAAAACCCTCTAGCATCCAGGCCCCCACGCTTAGGCAATGGCCACCTGCGAGAGGACTTTCAAATCTCAAACAGAACAGACAGAACTCACAGCAATGATAAAATCCAAATCCAGCTCAGCTTCAAACTAAATTGTCTCAACCTCCTCTATATATGGTTCCACACAAGATGACTGGGACATAACAAAAGATGAGAAGACACACATAAAACTAAGGAAAACAAAAACAAACAGAAAAACAAAACAAAACAAAAAATACCCCATTTTTAAGAGACAAACCAATCAACAGAAACAGACTTAGAGATGACATGAAATTTGGATCTGATACGGACTTCGAAATTACTGTGCTTACTACGGTAAAGAATCTAGAGAAAAAGGTGGCTGAAATACCTAAATAGATGAGGAATTTCAGCAGATAGATAAAAATCTCTAAGAAACAGCACAATGGAAATACTATTTAAAAAAAAGAATATCAGAAATGGAAAATTCCTTCAATAGGCTTATCAATTGACTAGACACAGCTGAGGAAACAATCAATGACCCTAAAGAAAAATTGACAGAAATCACACACACTGAAACACAAAGAGAAAAGAAGGAGAAACTAAAAAAACCAACACCATCATATGTAAGAACTGTTGGATATAATATCAGAGTCTAACATATGAGCAACTGAAATCCCAGGGAAAAAAGGAAGAAGCGGAAAAAACATTTGAAAAGGTCACAGTTGAGAATTTTCCCAAATAATGAAGGATATCAAACCACAGATTCAAGAATCCTACACAGGGTAACTTATCAGTCAAACTGCTGAAAACCAAAGAGAAAATCTTGAAGGAATCCAGAGAAAAAACACACTTTTTACACAAAGGAACTAGGAAAAGAATTAAATGGGGCCTCTTGAACAAAGCAGAGAGAGCACAGACCTGATATGCATTTTAGAAACATGGCAATGTTTCTGCTGAAAAAATGAATTTATCGGAGTTATTCTTGATTATTTTTAGTGCATTATGAAGTCCTGACCATATTTAGACTGATAATCAAAAATGAACAAGGATGAAAATAACTTTTGTAAAAATCACTTTATGTCAATTACTTTCATGCTTTTATCACTGTAATGGCACAATCAGGTTAAATATTCAGGTACTATTTAAAGTACAAACATACATACATTTACATGGTATATATATTTAAAATAAACAGAGGTATTTCAAGTCCCTTTCCCTAATATCTTCTTGAAGTATGTTGAACTGAGTCTCATGGTAGGGTTTGTCTCTGTTATTTTTCACTCCCTTTACCTGATCTGTTTTCTTTATTTTTTAAGGTTTAATTTTTAATTAAACATGCATTTAAATGGATAAATGTTCTATATAAAGTTTAATGACTAAACAACCATGTACACACAACCTAGATGAAAAAAGGGAACATTGTTTGAAAACCTCCAGCACCCTTCTATGAGCATATCCTCCCCTCTTCCTAGAAGGAACTAACAGTCTAAAAATGTGTTTTTCACTTTCTTCTTTGATTTTTAAAATTTTATCATATCTGAATGGGTCTCTTAATGTATGATTGGTCTTGTTTGTTACTAAACATTCTATTAAAGGAGTCATATTATAGGTCTCTTCTGTAACTTACTTTATCCACCCAACAGATTTCCTGATACTTGTCCATGCTCCTAGGCGTAGCTGTGGTCCACTATTTGCACTATACAACAGCCTTATATGATACCACAATACCTAATCTATTTTTCATGTTTTCTGCCTGACAGCTCCATCTTCTCTCATATTCCTAACTAGAGTAGAATTTCAGAAATATCCTATGTAATTCTTAAAGTAGTAAAAAACGTAAACATTTACAAGAACAATTTTTCTCAACCACAGTCCCCTTCAAGTTGCATTTAATCACACATCTGTTTAAACCAGTTGTACAATTACATAATTTAAATATATACGAACCTATTCAATATGAATGCAAAAAGGAAACTGTCTCTCACAAAGTTGAATATTTTGGAAAGGCTTTATAAAGGCAAATAGCTAAGTCAAATTATTTAGATGTGGGAAGACAACTGGAAAGACTAGGTTTAAAAAATTTCAGCCCTCAGATTTCTTTGCAGGTGTTTTAAAATTCTCATCACACTTTAAAGGAAACCAAAACAATACATTTTGAGTAGTGTAAGACTGTCAGCGGACACAAGAAGAAAAGACTTTGGTCCTACTCAAAAGATTGGTTAAAAATGTACATTTATAGTTCTTAAAGCATTTTTAGTTTTATGATTCCCAGATTTAACAGATTTTTTTTCTATATTGATCAATTATCATAGCCAACCACTTCAGTAAAATATTCTACTGGATTTATTTACTTCTATTTTTATTTCACAAAGTATTCAGGTAGCTTACAAAGAAACAAACCCTAGTAAGATAAATTTAAAATAAGAAAGTTGAAGCAATAGATAAATAGGGCAGAAAAGAAAGATTCAGTCATACTAATACTAAAAAAATCACTGTCATGTTTCCATTAAACTCTGCTAAAGATAAATTTGTCTCTAAGTTTCCTAGCAATCAGTATAGCAATGTAAACACAATCAGTTATGATATTCAAACAAACTTGATCCTTAGGAAAAAGTATAATTACCTACAACACAGAGATCATGGAAAAAAATTCTCCAGTAGATAATCAGGTTATTTATAAGATAATAACTGAAATTAGCAACAACGCCTTATAGGAAAAACAGTTAACTGTGTTTTGATGAAATATATAATGTGAAACATACACACATATGAATGTAAGTGAATATAGAATGTATATGTGATGATGTATTTTTTCAGTGAATGACGACGTGATGACAAAATATAGTTGACTACAAACAACTGTAAGGAGAGCATGTATTCTATCATCCAAGTTCCCCACACTCTGACAATACACATTAATCCAGCATTAGATTTCACAGTGATTTAAAGCAGAAGCTCTTAAAGTGTTTTTGGATAATATACTACTTTGAAACTCTGATAAGAATCTGACCAATTTTCCCAAATCTTAAATAGAATTCCTGGGAAATAATAAGTACTTCACAAAGCCTAACTACGAATGCCTTGGGCATATAACTCCCAGCAAGCTCAACACATCATTAAAAGCACATGGCTCTGCATTTAACTTACAGCTTAAAATAGCTTCGCTCCCGGTATTTGGCAAGATACAAAATAAAAAGAAATAACAAATTTTTTTCTTGTTATGAGAACTCTCAGGACTTAACCACCTTAACTTTCATATATAACATACAGCAGTGTTCATTATATTAATTATATTGCACAGTAGAGCTCTCCTACGTATGTATCTTATAACTGGAATTTTGTACCTTTTGACCACCTTCATCCAATTCCTGTCCCAGTCCCCCTGCCTCTTGCCTTTTTCTGTAAGTTTGTTAGTTTGTTTTTTTAATTATAACTGACCTACAACATTATGTTAGTTCCTGGTACACAACATAGTGATTCGGTATCTCTATACATTACAAAATGATCACCATGATAAGTTTAGTTACCACCTGTCACCAAAGATATTATATTATTATTAACAATATTCCTCATGCTGCACATTTCATTCCTGTGACTCATTTATTTTGTAACTGGATGTCTGTACCTCTTAATCTCCCTCACCTATTTCACTCATCCCTCTGCCTCATTCCTTCTGGCAACCACCTGTTTCTTCTCTGTATCTACGACTCTGTTTCTATCTTGTTATATTTGTTCACTTGTTTTGTTTTTCATATTCCATATATAGGTGAAATCATACAATATTCGTCTTTCTCTGACTTACTTCAGTTAGCATAATACCATCTAGGTCCATCCATGTTGTCACAAATGACAAGATTTTATTCCTTTTTATGGCTGAGCAGTATTTCATTGTACATATGTAAAATTTTTTTAATTGTTCAAAAGAAGCTATCATTCTTTAATACAATTTTTAATAATCCAAAAAAGCTGCCATTTCTTGATTTGTTTTTCACACTACAGCAAATAAAAAGGACATTGTTGAAAGGTAGAGTTCGTGAAAATCTTCTGAAATGCTGGAACTATAAATCCTTCCAATTCAAAAATATTCAGACTACCTTAACTGAAAGTGGCAACTAAGGTGAAATTCTTTAACAATAGAGTAATATATACTCTACCTTGTGTATAAAATATAATATGTATGTAATGTTATATGTTATATATAATGATATATATCCTCTATCTTCTATATATTACTGCTGGCTTTGTTGTTATGCAACTAACAAATCCCAAGTCATAGCTATAAAAACAGAAAATAAACAGCAACAGAAATAATCCAAATGAATGTTCCCATAATATTTTAAAAATCTGACTTTTACTTAACAAAATTTACTTACATTTAGTATCAAAAGTTTACATACCTGACTTTCCAGAAACTACATCCCAAGGGGAACTAATGGGCTGTTCTTCTCCTTGAGCTCCACCTTCTTTATCTGTACCTTGAATTCCAATGCCAGCCACAGTGCTCACCATCTCAGCTTCTAGGTCAATCTACAGAAATTAGTATTTGTTTTATGCAGTGCATCTATTTCCAATAGAACATACAGAAAATATATGCAACACAAAAACATTAAGGAGAAAAAGCTTTAAAAAAAAAAAAAGGCTAATCAAGTACAAGGTGTCCTTGTTATTGAAATGCTCAGTCCTTTCCATTTCCCTACCCATCCACTCCCCAACTTTCCTCTTACCCCTCTCCCTCATCATGCCTCTACAGAATTGGTGTTGATCTCAACCAAAAAATATTTTAAAAGGTGAAATTTGAAAATTTAAAGCAAAATTGAGAAACACACTTTTCTTAAAATGTATTTTAATTATGCTTGGCAAGTAACTGACACATATAGAGCTTAATATGTGCTAGGCACTGATCCAAGAATCATCCATCCATCCTCATAATAACTGACTGTGATTTTGATTATTGTAGAGGTAACTGAGGCACAGATCATTAAGTAAGATACCAAGATCCCACAGCTAGTAAGTCAAGGATCTTGGATTTGAATCAGTGCTAGGTCTACTACACTATATTGCCTCAACTTCATAAACCAAGAAATTAATGCATTCTACTGAAAAAGGATACTCTGGTTTCATCTCCTGAGACTCTTCGAACATTTTATCATGAAAAATTTCAAACACAGAGAAAATCTAAAAGAATCTGGCACTAAACATCCATATATCTACCACCTACTATCAACAGTTCACTGACTTGCTTTATCACATATCATATCCAATTATCAATCCCTCAATCCATTTACATTTTTTGATGCATTTCAAAGTAAATCATAAACATCAGTACACTGGCCCTAAATATTTCAGTATGTTTACCATTAACTAGAGTTTCATATTTTTTCAGAGCTTTTTCCTTTCTTGAGGCAAAACTTACAACAAAGTACGCAAATCTTGAGCGTATCATTTGATGAATTCTCAGAAATGCACAAACCTGTGTAGCCCAATTTAAAGCCATAGAATGTTACCTTCATTCCAGAAAATTCCCTCACACTTCTTTCCAGTCATTCCTGACTCTAGTGGCAAACAGTATAAATTTTTTTTTTAACCATCATACGTTATTTGTAACTTTCCTAGGATTCCAGATAAACGGAATCATACAGTAATTATCTCTTTTGTGTGTGGTTTCTTTCATTTAAAATGTTTCTGAGATTTATTCATGTTTTGGTAGCTTCTTCATTTTTATTGCTGAGTAGTATTCCATCAATGGAGTATACCACAGTTCATTTATATATTTTGTTACTGACAGACCCTGGGCTGTTTCCAGGTTGGGGCCTTTAAATAGAGTTGCTATTAATATTCTTGTGTAAGCCTTTTTGTGGACATGCTTTCAGTTCTCTTGGGTACATACACAGGACTGTAATCGCTGTGTTACAGGGTTAAGTATGTGATTGGTTTGATTGAAAACTGCCAGAAGGTTTTCTCCAGTGGTCCATCATTTTCTATTTGCACCAACAATGCATGAGAGTTCAAACTGCTCCACATCCTTGCTACCCTATGGTACTGTCAGTCTTTTTAATTTTAACTATTATAGCAGATACACAGTGGTATTTCATTGTCCTTTGAACTTACATTTCCTTTTCAACTCATGATGTTGATCACTTTTCCATGTGCTTTTGGTCATTCTTATATCTTCTTTTGAAACATGTTCAAATCTTTCACTCATTTTTATTACATTATCTTCTCATTTTTCAGTTGCAGAAGCTTTTATATTTCATGGATATTAATCCCTTCACAGATGTTTTTCTGAATTTTTGTGACTATTTTCTGACCGCCTGTGGCTTGTCTTTTCACTTTAACAGTAAACCTTAATAAGTAGAAGTTTCAAATTTAGATAAATTTGAATTTATAGTTTTCTTTTGTGATTATTGTTTGTGTCCTGCCTTTGAGAAGCCTTTGCCTCCATGCAAGTCACAAAGATATTCTCATATGTTTTCTTCTAAAAGCTTTAGGATTTTAGCATTTACTTCTGGGTCTATGATGTATCTTGAATTGATGTTCATATATGGTGCGTGAAGTAGGGGTCATGTAGGTATCTAATTGCTCAAGCACAATTTGCAGAAATGACTTTGCTTTCTCTCGATTACTTTCATGCTTTTTAGAAAATCAAACAACTGCACAGGTGTGGGGTTACTTCTTGGTCTTCTTTTTTACTGATCTATGTATCTGTCCTTGGAAGTATAACACTGTCTTGATTGGTATACAGTATAGCATTAGTATATGGTATAGCATTGTGGTAAGTCTTGAGATCAGGTTGTATAAGTCTCAACTTCGTTCTTTTTCAAATATTTAGATATAATAATCCTTTGTTTGCACTTCCACATAAATTTTTGGACTCCATTTGTCAATATCTACAAAAAAAGACTGATGGTATTTTAATTGGAATTGAACCGAAACCATAGATCAATTTACAGAGAACTGAATCTTAATTTTGAGTTTTGCAATCCAATATTGAATTAATTTTTCCTCAGCAAAATGATAGTTTTATAATTTGAAGAACTCAGGACTTGTACGTATTTCTTAAAATTTATTCTAAGTATTTTGTTCTGGTTGCTAAGTAAATAAAATTTAAAAACTCCAACTTCCAGTTGACTGTTAATAACATATAAAAATATAGTTGATCTTTTTATACTGACTTTGTATTTTGCAACCTTCCTAAATTCACTTATTAGTTCAAGTAACTGTATAGATTTCTAAAAAGTTTTGGTGTACTTGACTTGTCACTGGCAAATAAAGACAGTAATTTTCTTCCTTTTCAGCCTATTAGCCTTTTACATCCCTTTAATGTCTTATTACAATGGCCAGTACTTCCAGTACCATGTTTAATAGGCATAGTGAGTGGGGATCCTTGCCTTGTTCCCAATCTTGAAGGAAATGCATTCAATACTTTGCATTAAGTGTGGCTGTAAGCTTTTTGTAGATGCCCTTTACCATAGTAAGGGTGTTCATTTCCATTTCAAGTTTACTAATTTTATCATGATTAGGTATTGAATGTTTTCCACTGTTCTTCTGAATCTAGTCAAGCAATCATGTGGTTATTATCTTTTATTCTGTTACTATGGTGAATTACATTGACTTATTTTGGTGATGTCCTCTTGCATCATTTTTAGTAGCTGCTCTATAATCTCCTGAAATTGTAAAGAATATCCATCAATGTAACTTTATCTATATTTTCACTAAACTCAAAACCTGCAAAATACAATCTCCAAAAATACAATAGGCAGCTAGGGATGGGCCTTTGAAACAGATCTTGATTTAAGAAATGCATCACAGAAACTGATGGGATAATAAAAAAATTCCTCTTGGAAAAAGCCTGGGCCCAGGTGACGTTACAGGGGAGATTCAATAAATGTTCAAAAATCGCTGATTCCTGTATGAGACAAGTTATTCCAAAAAACAGAAAAAGAATGAAAACTAACTCCTTTGATGAGGTTAGTGCGACCTTGATTCCAAAATCAGGTGAGAACAGTACAAGAAAATATAGAGCCATTTAATTTATGAACATGAATTTTAAAATACTAAATATAATTTTGGATAATCAAATCCAATTTGACTTTTTAAAAAATTCATGATTAGGTAAGGTTTATCCCAGGAATAAAAAGATGGTTCAACATCAAAAATATCTATTAATACACAATTCATCACATCAGCATGCTAAGGGCGAAAAACTATATAATTACTTTGATAAATATAGAAAACACATTTAAAAAATCACATAATAATTCTTAGTAGCTAGGAATAAAAAGAAGTTTCTTAACTTCATAAGCATTTTATTTTCCAAAGCTATAGAAAATACCAAACGTGTGGAGAAAGTTTATATGCATTCCATTTAAGA
Source organism: Camelus bactrianus (assembly GCF_048773025.1). Lineage (NCBI taxonomy): Eukaryota > Metazoa > Chordata > Mammalia > Artiodactyla > Camelidae > Camelus > Camelus bactrianus. The sequence goes on from NC_133549.1 coordinate 31,285,221, forward strand.
TTATGATCATGACAAGACACCCACTATCACTGTAAGGCTTGAAAGCAATATAATAAAAGGAAGTAAGAAGTATAAAAAAAAGGGAAAAGATAAAACTGCCATTTGTTTTCTTCAGACAATATAATTACCTATATGAGAAACAAACAAAAGTTTTCGCAGAGATGAATAAGTTGATCCTAAAATTCATATGGAATTACAAGGGATTCAGAACAGTCAAAACAGAAAGAAGTGGGAGGGCTCATACTTTCTGATTTCACAACTTATTAAAAGTTATGGCAATCACAACAGTGTGGTACTGGCATAAGGACAGATACATAGATCTATGGAAGAGACTTGAAAGTCCAGAAATAAACCCATGCATGTATGAGTAATTGATTTTCTAAAGGCTGCCAAGACTACTCAACGGAGAAAGAATCGTCTCTTCTGTAAATGGTTCTGGGATAACTGAATATCCATATGCAAAAGAATGAAGTTGGACCTTACCTCATACCATATAAACATCATCTAAAAATGGATCTAAGACCTAACTGTGAGAGCCATAAATATAAAACTCTTAGAAGAAAACACAGGAGCTAACCTTCATGACTTCGGATTTGGCAATGGATTCTTATATGACATCAGAAATATAAGTAGTGAAAGAAACAGATAAATTGGGAATCGTCAAAATTTAAAACTTTTGTGCATCAAAAGACATGATTAAAAAAGTGAAAAGATGACTCACAGAATGTGAGAAAGTATTTGAAAATCACATATCTGATAAGGAATTCATATATAGAATATATAAAAAGCTCTTATAACTCAATAATAAAAAACCACAAATAACCCAACTAAAAAACTGGCAAAGAATCCGACTAGACACTTTTCAAAGGAAAATAAACAAGTGGTCCATATGCATAGGAAAAGATGCTTGACATCATTCCTCATTAAGGAAATACCTATCACAACCACAATGATAGGCCACTTCACACCTAGTAGAATGACTAGAATTTTAAAAATGGAAACTGATAAGTAATGGTGAAGATATGGAGAAACTGGAATCCACATATACTGCATGTAGAAATGTAAAACAGTGCAAAGGCTGTGATTTAGCAGTCTAGCAGGTTCTCAAAACGTTAAACATAAAATATAAAACATATGAATCAACAATTCCAGGACTTACACACCTACCGAAGAGAAATGAAAACATGTCCACACAAAAATATGTGAATTATTCATAGTAGCCCTAAATTGGAAACACCCTAAATGTCCATCAACTGGTAAATGGATAGAGAAAATGTGGCTTATTCATGCAATGGAATGCTATTCAGTGATACAGAAGGAATAAACTACCAACATGTTACATCACTGATGAACCGCAAAAACATTACACAGAATGAAAGAAGCCAGACACAGAAGACCACATATTGTGTGATTCTATTTATATGACACATTCAAAAAATGCAAATTTATAGAGTAGATTAGGACTAAGGGTGGGAATGGGGGTTAACTATAATTGGGCATGGGGGTTCTTACTAGGATAAAAATGTTCTAAAAATGACTTATGGTTATGGTTGCACAACTTGTTAAATTTAAAATTCGTGAATTATATACTTGAAATGGGTGAACTTTACACTGTGTAAAATATATCACAATAAAGTTGTTAAAACACACACACAAAATACTACATGTTTTATAAGGTCACATACAAATAAGAAGAGTGAATTAAACATATGAGGAAGGCTACCTATAGGTGTATTTATGTACAGGGAATGGCAGGGGAGATGGGAATAGAGATGAAGAGGAATTTACAAATTAATAAATAAATTATTCTAACAAGACAGGTCGGCATGGAACACTGATGCTCGTGAGCTGTAAGCGTAGGCGTACGATCAATCTTCTGCAAATGAGGTCTTAAACAAACGTAAAATACAATAAATATTTTTCTATTTTTTAAAGAGGGGAACAAATAGTAATTCTATCTCATTTCTATTTTTGCAGACACTGTCATAAAATATAAAAATGATTTCAAGTAACCTGTTTGCTATGATAATTATGCTACTTAAAAAATATCTGAAATGCAGTCAATAGACCAAAACTCACTAAGTCCTAAAGCAAGAGAAATAATGTACAATGAAAGAAGAACAAGTACTCCCTGTATGTTGTGGGTTAAACATCTTACTACTTCAATATCCTGTTAGAAATCTGAGACACTATTATGAATTTTAGAAGCACAGAACCCAGAAAAAGATAATGATAAAGAAAATATGGACCTTTAAGTAGTTAGTAACATAAAACCACTTTTTCCCAAAGTATACACCATTAACTCATTAGTCCTATGAAAAGTTCTTACTAAAAAGGGCTCTTTGGTCCAATAAGTTTAGAAATACTGCACACACATCCCCTCACTTACGTATTCAAAATATATTAGCCTGTTAAAGTCTCTAAGAAGAAAAGTGTCCAAGACTTTCAAAAAATAAACGTGCTTTAATTTATACATCCACAAAACCCTTTTTTCATGCAACATCTTTTCATGTTAAGAGGAACAAATGCTTTAGAAAATGTTTCATTCAACAGATATTATTTGCTCATAAATTCAGTCAACAAACAATCTATTGAACACCCACTGTGGGCCAGGTGCTGTTCTAGGTGCTTAGGATTACAATAGGAAAAAAAACAAATTTTGTGTCCTTGTGGAGATTTACATTACAGTGGTCATTTTATGTTCTATATATATTTTTCCTATTTTATATGTATATATATGTAAAATTTATATAAGTTGATAATTCTGTCATATAAATAGGTAAAAATATTGAGAGAGAAAATGGCAAGAAAAGCAAAGAAGCACCTAAAACATGTTTAGACAGAATGGGTTAGATGAACTTACTTATTTTCCAAATAGTTGGCAACTTAAAGACAAATGGATTATAGCCAAAATATTAATCAGTCAGGAATGTTTAAAATAACTAGGTATGTCTACAAGGGAATACTATGCAGTCATATTCATATGACTAATACAGAAAAAATAAGTTAAAAAGAGAATGCAGAAATTTTATATGTACATTATGATACCATTTGTTAAAAAAAAAGATTCTCTAGAGACAGTCTTTTCAATATAAATTTATTTGGATATGAGTAGAAAATTTCTGAAAAGATACTAATTTAACAATGGTTGTTACCCCTGGGGAGCTAAATAGATTATTAGGGAGCTAAATACATTATTAGGGGACCTTTTTACCTTTAGGTATTAATCCATTTTTAAAAAATAAGATCACATATTACTTTTACAATGAGACAAAAGAAATTTTAAGACTAACTGATGGAGAAGTATTCCCAAGCAAAGTATAAGAGCTGAAGGAAGGCAGGAGTGGTATGTTTTTTTTTTTTTTTAGGTTTGAGAAAATTTTACTGAAAAAGGACAAAACATCACTTCATAAACAGTGGTTTGGACAATACCTCAAAATGAAGAGCTTTTGGGTGATTAGGCACACGACTCTGAGATAAAGGATTAAAAAGGGGACTTGATGGGTTTGTCTTCTGTGACAACTACAGGGTAACACACAGAACAAGACACCTAAGAATGAAAATAAAGTAAGTACCTCTGAAAGAAGTTGAATGAGGATGATCTGAAGTATTTAAGCAACACCCTCTCACTTCAAATACTTACGTAGCAAGTAAATAAAAGTATTTCTGATTAGAAGTATTAAAACTTTACTTAAAATGGAAAATTACCTTTCTTATAAGGTGGTTTTCAGTATCTGCCACATATATGATATTATTCATTATGGCTACACCCTGTGGTGAGTTAAAAGTTGACTCTGAAAATACTCCATCTTTTCTTCCAGGGTTGGGTCCTAAAAGACAAGAGAGATGTAAGACAATACATTTCCACTTAAAAAGTTATCTCAAAGCAAAACCAAGCAACCAACCAACCAACCAAACAAAACCCAACCCAAAAAACCTGTATTTAAAGCTGGGATTTTAACATAAATTAACATGATACTTCCACCTAAAAACTAAAATGTTTCCCAAGATACCTGTTTTTCTCAAGAGTAAATTTTGCTAATGACAGGGCTTACTGGATAGTGGTTATTAGTACATTTTAGTAGTTTATATCAGAAGAAATTACTTTAAAAAGCATCTAAATTACCTATTACCTAGACTCAAAAGAATTAAAAATAATTTAATTGTTTAGCTTCTGGCTGATGATTTTTAACAACTTTGGAAGGTAGACTCCTTCCATAATACAATGACAATTATAACTCTTCCCTTCAATACACATGTCCCTACAATGTCACCGGCAATTTCAGTGGGTTCCTAGATTCTGAGGACCATTCAAGCACTTCTTAATAGCCATGAATCCCAAGTTAAAAATCCTTCATATTTCCTATTTCACTTTGCCACAAAGTTCTCTAATACCTCATGGAGACTTTAAGAGAGACAAAGAGTTATTCTAGCTTAATAGCCTACTTCTCAGCTTTTAAATACAAGTGGAGTTTAACAGGTGGAGAGTACAAAGCATAATAAAATATAATTGTTACTTCTGAGACCAGAGGACAAGCCAGTCAAAGCCTCTAGATTAGCATTCCTACGTGATGCTCTGCAGAACTCCATCGTCCCAGGTGTAAGAGAGGGAGCATAATGTAGTGGCCAGGAACATGAATTCAAGAGTACAACAGACTTTCCAGCAATTTCTAGCTGATGATCTGGGCAAGTTCTGTTAGGTCTCAGTTCCTCTTCTGTAAAATGGAACTAATCATATAACATAACTCATAACATTGTGAGGACTAAATAAATTAATACAGGTAAAATGCTTGAATAATGCCAAATATATAAATGTGTGTGTGTGTTTGCTATTTTTACTATTATTAATAATACTGTTGTTGTTGTTGGCGAGAGCTCCCTGGGGAAAAAAAAAGTACTGTGATCACTTCAGATTGGAAAATACTTTTTACTACTGTATGCTATAACCCTTCTCATATTTTCATGAGGTACATTAACAGAGTGAAAGATTTGAGTACAGCGACACCACCATCACCAAGAATCTGTTAAAGCACATCTGACCAGTATTTTCTGAGTGTATCTGACCACAGAATTCTTTTTTTAAATTGTAGAATAACTATTAATTTATCACAACAGTATTCCTAGAAACATGTTTGAGAAAGGTAGCTTGCTGCTGGTTTTTCTCTGTTCAACAAAGAATATCCATCTAAACTACTCTGAAAATTTTAGGATCTATTAAAAACTCTTTTTACCATTTAAATTTAACTTGCTACAACAGATGCTTTTTGAGTAACGATTCTCACAACTGCCTGTTATAAACCAAAATATCAAGTTGCCAAAGCAAAATAAACAGCATAAAACACACACATACTCACAGGGGGAGGGTATAGCTCAAGTGGCAGAGTGCATGCTTAGCATGCACGAGGGGTCCTGGGTTCAATCCCCAGTACCTCCTCTAAAAAGATAAATAAATAAAACTAATTACCTCCCCATCAAAGTAAAAAATAAAAATAAAAAAAAACACGCATACTCTCTAACAAAAACAACAAACATGAAATATAAACAATCAAGAGTGAAGGGAATAATCCCTTGGTATGTTAAGAATAGCCCCAGAGCTCAGGAATAAGATTAGTTTATTTGCATCAGGAATGAAGATATCCCTACTTCATGTACTAACACAGCATGTGTGACTAAAACAAGACTGCAAGAAGATGAATTACTTTTCTCTTTAATATGTTGTTAGATGTAAGTTCAGCCTGGATGAACAAGATTAATAATGTACTTAACAGATTTTATTAATTATGTAAGATGTCAATAAGAGCCCTTTTTAGATCTAAGACCAAGGAGATATGGAAGAAAATGATCTATGCGTGTATGATACTTTTATTTTGCTACAATCAAAGGGAATGGATTCAGAAGTATGTGTAGGTTCTTGTGGAAGGAGAAAAGAGCATAATGGTGTAGAAATCCTAGGTTATTTACTTTGTAACCTAAGTCTCAAGTTCCTAGGGTATTATCCTAGTCATTAAAAAGATATGGCTATATTTGATGGAAAGTGAAATACAACACCCTCCATTTAAAACACCTGAAACCTAAAGTGTATATAACACTTCCATAAGACACAGTAAGTGTGGTAGTTTTTTGGAAAAACAAGATCGGATATATAAGTATAACTGAAAATTAAACTAAAGATTTTCTCCTTTTGACCTCAGTGAAGCTCTTTGGGTATTTGTGTTTGAGAGAGTGAGAAGAGATTAATTCAGACACCATACATTAATTACCAAAATTTCTGATGAAGTTAAAAGCCAATGTATAGTGCCTTTCTGTAATTAGTTCTTACTTACAAATTTCAATTTTAATTCATTTCCTTGACTTTTTTTTTTTTACTGTAAAATACATTATGTATCATAATTAGATGTAAACTTTACCTCCAATGCTGTACTGAATTTGTCCATTCTTCCAGACGACCAAAATTCTATGATGTCCAGTGTCCGCTATTACCAATCTATTGGAAACATGGTCTACTGTTACTTTGCCAGGAAACAGCAATGGTGAAGGTGGCAAAGAATCCTTATAGAGTTTGATTCCAATTTTATTATCTCTGATCTGTCCTCTGTCTTTGTAATACTTTAAAGCTATTGAAGTATATAAAAATAATTTATCTTTATGTCCCTCTCCAATCAAAGAAAATAACATGTTTCCACGAGGTCCAAGTATGATCAGAGTTGGCCAGCAGGAGACTTCTAGTTCTTGCCAAAGGCTGGCATCTGCATCATTAACCACAGGGTGGGTGATGTTGTATCGAAGAACAGCACTCTTAATGTTATCCACGACTTTTTCATTTGGAAACTTAGCTGAGTGAACACCAACAATCAGAAGACCATCTAAATGGAAAAAATTACAAGTTAAACACCACGAAGGATTAAAGTTTAAGTATCACCATCCACACATTAGGCTTTGGGTCACTAATAAATGTAACAGTCAGAGATAAAAAAAAAAAGGGAAAAGATAGAACTAAATTGATGTTTTCAACTGCATTTAAACACATGTATAAAACACTAACATTTAAATTTCAGTTCAATCTTGACAACTGCATAAAACACATATGATCAAAATCAGGTGGCTATTTCAAGGTTAAAACTCTCCGTGCCCTTTACCTAGATAAAGCTTTTAGAAAGATGTTGAAATTTTGTAAATTTTTTTCCACCTGTTGTAAGCCCCTCTGAAATTCACAGTGACTATGACTGCTTTTTGTGGTTACTTATTGTCACATTATCGTCTTAAATTTTTCTGACCTAACTACATTACAGATCAACAGAATGAAAATAAACAAAATATTTCCATAAGTTCTTTGATTTACTTAAAATTCCTATTATATAGTTCTTAGAACAAATCTTACTGTAGATAGCAGAACTGCTGAAAACAAAAAACAACATATTTATTTTAGTTAATCAATATAGTACGTTGAGAAGATAATATAGGAAAAAAAGTAAGAAGTGTTAAGCCAGATTCAGAGAAAAAACTCACTATCAACTGCCAAGGTAGCAGAGGTAGTAATAGTTATGTAAATCAGAATCTCCCAACATACCCATTAAAAACGATACAAACCAGCATGAAGAAAAAATAAAACCACACAAATTGGGAGGTGCAATTACCTTACACCCCATCCTTCCGTTACAACTATTAACTCTAAGCCAAAACACATATATACACACAAACAGGACTGAGGACTGAGAAAAGAAAACAAAAGGAGGCAGATTTTTAGACAGGGGTCAAAACTTGGAAAAGCAAATTACATGAGGGCGAGTTTCCAGTTTTATTTTGTTTTGTTTCCTCTTTCATGGCTTTGCACTGATGATGGGCCCAGGGAACCAGTGGAACAGTTTTAAAAAATCTACTATACATGGAACTGGAGTCCTAGAAGGAGAGGAGCCAGACTGAGGCAGAAAAAAATATCTAAATAAAACCCAAACTTCCAAAATTTGGTTAAAGACATAAATCCACAGAATTCAAGAAGGTTAGCACACCCCAAGTAAGATAAATTGAAAGAAAATCATATCTACACACATCAAAAAGGCCTGAAAACCAAAGATTAAAGAAAAAAACCCACAAACATCTTGAAAGCAGCTGCAGAAAGAAGACAACAGTGGTGAGTGGTTACTTGGAGATTAGGTAACAGGGCGGTGGGGAGGAGTGGGAAAGACTGTGTACACTCTTACACTAACACCACGCTCACAACACTGCTGACACCATACGTGTGGGTTCTCTTCCCCACACTAAGCAACAGTGACACCAGGTGGGTGTCCAACAATTCTGACACTAGCCAGTTAACACAGATGTCACTGGTTAAGGGCAGTCACTCACTAGACTGCCCTCCCACTTCAGACACCAATACCAAGCAGTAGGTCTCCCCAAGCTACCCACACTTCCGTCCACCTTGGCTACAAATCAGAGATTCCCATGACCCTTCCCTTGGACTTGATTATTTGCTAGAACAGCTCACAGAACTCAAGAGAAACAGTTACGTTTACCAGTTTATTGTAAGAGTATGATAAAATATACAAATGAACATCCAGATGGTAGAGATAATACAAGGCAAGGTATGTGGGAAGGGGAACAGTGCTTCCATGCCCTCTCAAAGCCTTACAGTATCCTAGCACCTCCATGTACTCACCAACATAAAAGTGCTTTGAAGTCTCTACCTCTGGGATTTTTATGGAGGCTTCACCAAGGAGGTGTGATCGACCGATACCTCCATTTCCAACCCCCTTCTCCTCTCTGGAGAATGGGGGGTGGAGGGGAGGGATGAACATTCCAAGTTTCTAATCACGGCTTGGTCTTTCTGGTGACTAGCCCCATCCAGCAGCCCACCAAGGATCACTCTGGGACAAAAGACAATCCTACCGCCCAGGAAATTCTGAGGAATCTAGGAACTCTGTCAGGAACTGGGGTCAGAAACCAAACATGAGGACAAAAGATGTTCCTAGTGCTCTTACCACTTGAGAAATGACAAGGGATTTAGGAGTCCTGTGCCAGAAACCCAGGGCAGAGACCAAACGTATATATTTTCTATTACTTCCCTCCTTTCTTAAAAATTTAAAAACCCTCTATTTATCAACTTGAGTAAAAGGTGAAACAAAAGTCAAGATTACAGAATTTCTTAAAAAAAAAATGAAAATACTGTGTATCATAATTTATGGGATATAGTTCATGTATTGACAGAAGAAAATTTACATCCTTCATTCATAGCCTTAAACATTTTTATCAATAAAAATTAAAATACATGAATAAGTTTCCCACTTAAAAAATTTTTAGGAAAAGAACAGACTAAATCAAAAGAAAGCACAAGAGAGTGAATGATAAAGATAAGCCAGGAATTCATGAGGTACAAAATAAAAAAAAACAAACACAAAATTAAACATTTATTCTTGATTTAAAAAAATAAAGAAAACAGAAGATAAACAGGAATTGATGGATGTTTTCTTTCAGTAGGAAAGTTAAGCTTAATCACATTTATTGATGCAACTGGTATGTCTGATCTCAATTCTTTCATATTATTCTATATTGCAATTACTGTGTATATTATATTACACTGACTATGTTTCTCTATTTGGGGTGCCCAGTTTCCCTTTTTTGGCTGGAGGGAGCAGAGAAGGTTTATTGCAGGGCTGAGCAAGGAAAACAGGTGGCTTATGCTCGAAAAACCTGAACTCACCCATGGTTTTAGGGGAGAAGTTTTCAAAGGCAAAATTTGGGGGAGTGCTGCAGGGTGTGTGACCTTCTTTTGATTGGTTGATGGTGATGTAACAGGTCAATATTACAGGAATCTTGTGCTTAGCCTGAAATTGTCATCCTCCATATGTACAGTCAGAGCAGTAACCATCTGCTGCCAAAGTCCGATGCCCTTCTGCAGACACTCCCGGGGAGATGCGAGTCCTGCCAGGCTGGTGGGCAGCATGCTCAGTGTGGGTTCCATATGCGTGGTCCCAGGGTCTGGTGCTGGCAGAGTCCTGTGCAGGGCTGTCTCTCCTGCACCTGTGTGTCCTTGCAGCTCTGTCAGGAAGACCCCCGCCCTGACCCCAGGCGGCTCTGGGGTGCTGGGGTGTCCGGGTCCTGGCAGGGTCCTGGGAAATGAGGGTGTGGGTGGCAGTCTGTCTGGTCAGTGGGTTGCTTCCTGATGGACCTAGCTCTCCATCTTTGGGGCACGTGGAGGGAGAACCTCCTGGTTTCCTCATGGTTGGGGGTGCGCAGTGACAGGTTCCAGCTTGACTGTCACTTTTTATCGTATTATAAAAGTATTAATCTCATCTTTTCATAATCTTTTACTATCTGGTCTATCATTTTTAAATAGTATCCTTTAACTACCACTTATTGCCTATGTAATAATCAATAGTCTTCTATTTCCCCTCTCCTTTTTCTTTTCATCTCTCTTTAGTTACGTTCTTTTTAATTTTGTCAGAATACCTGACTTCGTATTATTCTTTTACCCTTGGGCGATGGACTTGTATTTTGTCAATGTAACTAAGTTGGAACTGTTTTCCATTATTCTATTCCCTGCCCAGTTCTGGGTTATCCTGGACCAGGAGCTACTCTGCGAGAGAACTAGAAGGTGTAAAAGGAAGCAGCAGCCATGTCCTCTCTTGCTGGGCAGGCTGGTGCAGGGCCCTACCTGCTACAGCAGTTCACACACCTACAGCTTGTCTGCTGGCTCACCTTGCTGGTTGTAGGGCAGCAGCTGGGTCCCGTAGCTGTACCAATTCCTGCCAGATCTCCACTGTCAGCTTTCCAACTCCTGGGCCAAGCGAGGTTTTAGTTCCATGATGAAGGGAACCAACTTATTCTTCTGGTCACTTCATTATTTAAGCTGGAAGCTTACATGGATTCCAGTTCATACTTATGGTTTTAGTTCATGCATGCAGCTTGTAGTTTGCCCATGTTCTCCCCTATTTCATATCCATCTTTCCTTTTCAACTGCCTGACCTGCTGACAGCAAGTTGAGCACTTGACACAGAAGCAACAGCCATATGTAGACTAGTTAAGCAGCTCCCAAAATTACATCAACTAGTCAACATCAATTAATCAAGTGACTTCAACAAATCCTTATTATTTCTCATTACTCCTAGTGGTCTTTTTTTCTCTCATCAAATTCTGACTGATACATCAAAACTCCACATCCTTGTTGGTCTTGGCTCTACAAATATATGTATGAAGCCTTCATTGTCTTCATTCATCCATCTGGAGTCTCCTTAGTCACATCTGGTTAGAATCTTCCTCAGGCAGGTTCACTAGAAAGGAAGGGCACACATGCACAGCGTTCTCTGAGTTCCTGGACATTCAAAACTGTCTTCCTATAACCCTGATTGATTCTTGAAAGGCAGCTGCTTGGATATAAAAATCCTTGGTTTGTACTTTAAGAATCTTGGAAATGTTGCTCCACTGTTACGTGGGAGAAGTCTGTCCAGTCTAATTTACGTGTCTTTGGAAGTCATCTTTTCGTGAGGACTTTTTCTTAAAACATCTTTAAAGTGTAATAGTTTTACTGGGATATTTCTTAGGCTGTTCTGGGTCAATTTATCTGGTAGGCCCTTTCAATATGTAGATTTAAGGTTCCTTTTATTTCTGGAATGTTTTCTTGGGTTCTAATTTTAGGTATGAGTTCTGGTCAGTTCTTCTGATTTTCTTTTTTAGTCTCCAAGTAGTCTTATGTTGAACCTCCTCTACTTGTCTTCCAATTCAATCATTTCCTCTCGAACCCTTTTTACTTTTTTTTTAGCTCCTTTTCAGTTTCTAAGACTGTTTTTATACGCCTGCTTTAGTTCAATGCTCCTTATAACATTTTTGTGTGAAATTATTATTCCTTGGGCACCTTGTAATTTAGTCTTCATTTGTAATATAATCCTGACATTTTCCTTCTATTTCTTTTCTGAGTTCAATCAACACATTTTTTTTCTCGGTCCATTTCTGTTCTTAGTTTTTAAATTTATGATTCAAGCTGTTTTTTCATTATTCCTAAATACTTTTAGAGGATATGTAATTCGATACATAGGACTGTGTTAGTTTTTTTTTTTTTCAACTTTCTGACTGAGAATTTTCACCAGCATTTCAACTTTGAATCATATTTTCAGTTTTTTACAATTTTATAGAGATGTGATCTGTTTTTTAATAATCCTAATCATTCTTTGGACAGAGCTCCTAGTTTGAGTGTTCCCTTTTTCTGTGCAGTTTCATTTTCAGATAGCACTGTTGGAAGGAGGGGTTAACATGTATTTTCTCTTTTGTTTCTGCAGCATCCTTAACCTTTCCATCTTATTTTCCTCTTTCCCTTCAGTAGACTATCTCCAAGGGAAACCACATTCGTTTCCAGCTTCTCTGAGGCCTCTGTTCCCAGTCTCACACTCTTTTTTAAGAGTTGGCACTATGTTCTAGTATATCCAAACATGTGTTCAGTATTTTGCACTTAGTGTTGGAGCTTCTCTTTCTGCAGGGAAGGGGGTTACTCTGCGTTTTGCCCAAGTCCTTTGAACCACTTTATTTTTTCCATGGAGTCTTTAAGCCTCCCCCATTCCTGTTCTCAGCGCCTGCAGGCTAGTAGCAGCAGGATCTTTAATGGAGTTAAGTTTATTTCTCAACTTACAGGTAATTTGAAGGCCATGATATTCTCTGTCTCCTAGTGTTGCTGAACATAGCATCAGGTGTGGTTTTATCTACTCTCCCTGCTGTTTTTATGCCTGGGGAGGGGGAAGACAAACTGGGAGAGTCAGAATTAGGTAGCCACCAGTGTCCTCCAAACCCAGAAGTAGCAGAGGTAGATTCTTATTTTTAACACCGAGTTTATTGAGATATAATTTTATTTTTTACTTTGATAATTTGTTAAATGATTAAATAAATATAACTAAGTCTTAAAACCAACCTCTTACTTAATGGAGGAAAACTAGAAGTTTTCCAGTAAGATAAGGAACAAGGTAGAAATGCCCACTGTTTCCACTATTTAGCAATGAGTTGTAAAGATGTTATTAGACAACAAAATTAGCCAAGAGAAATCAGTTAGAGACAAAAGAACTGGAAATTTTCTTTGCAGATAATAGGATAATATGTTAGGGAAACTCCAGAGAATCAATTATAAGACAAACCCAAATAATAAAAGACTCAGGAACTAGTAGAATAGAAAGTCAATATAGCAAAATCAATAGCCTTTATATACCTACATAATAACCACCTGGAGGATATAATAGTAGACAAAACCCCTTTTACAATAAATAACCATAAACATATGAAAAGAGCTGTTCAACTCCACACTAAAATGCAATTTAAAACTACACCAAGATACCATTTCTCATATTCTAGATTAGTAAAAATTTAAAAGCATGTCAACACATTTTATTGGAGTGGCAACAGGGAAAGAGACACTCATGCACTGCTAGTAAGAAGGCAAAATCGTACGTAACATGGCAATATCCATGTTACATTACAAACGCATTTAACTTTGACCCAGCCATCCCACTTCTAGGAATTTACCCTTAAGATATATTACCAGCAATACAAAAATGTATCCACAAGATTATTCACTGTAACTGCTAAATATCAGAAACAAGGTAAGGGCCAATACATAGGATAGAAGAGTGGCTGAATAAATTAAGGTACACACACACTCACACACACGAAGCATTATACAGCTATTAAAATTATCTAGGAAGTTCTCTATAAACTGATATGGAGTGACTGCCTGGAAAACTGTTAAATAAAAAAAGCAAAGTACACAAAAATGTCAATAGCATGTCACTTTTTACATTAAAAAAAAAAAGAAGAAACTTTTTAAAAAGAAAAAGAAAGAATGGGACAGAAAAAATGAGAAGGTAGGAAGAGGCAGAAGAGACAGGTGGATGAAACTATGCTTTCTGAATAGTTTTGACTCTCAGACTATGTTATAATTTTGCATACTTGAAAACAAATAAAACAAAAATGGGGAAAGGGGCCCTAAAAATACAAGCAGAAACAAATGAATCTAGCTGCACTTCATATGAATAACATATCCTGATGGGGGGATGGGATGGACTAGCTTATGTAATTTTTAAATTAGTTGAGAGGGACTGGAAGCAAAGACCCAACCCTCCTCCCTCAGTAGCAACAGCACATCTGTTGCTCAGATCTTGGTTCTGCAAAACCATTCCCAACATTCAATACTGAAAGGAATCAGAGCTCCTTGGAGAAATGGCTGATTCAGGGATGGGGCTGGGAAAGTAGAAGATGACCTGGAAACATTTTGTAGTGGCGAGAATTGGTCAGAGAATGAGAAGGACATGTCAAAAGGACACAAGTGATAGCTCAAGGGGGATCTCATTAGTCAAATGGGGACAATTTGAAAATCAAAATAAAAAATGACAGTGATAATTTATAACAACGAATTAAATAAAAATCCATGAGTTAAGTCCAAATATATTTTATATATGTAATATGTACACATCATATATATACAGATATCATCATATATTACATCAAAAGATAATTTTTTTCCTTGTGATCAATATACCCCAACACTTATTGGAAAAAGTGATAACTGAGGCAAGATCTTAACGATGAGAAGATGCTAACTAGGTGAAGAGAGCAAGGAAGGAGATTCCAGGGAGAGAAAACAACACATGACAAAGGGGCCGGGGTGGGGGGTGCGGGGCATGGCTGAGACTGAAGAAGTGACTGAACACAGAGAAAAAAGGGGAGCCTTGGGCAAAATGATAATAAACATACAGATAGGGTCAGTCTCATAAGTCATAATAAGGACTGAGCTCTTTATCCTTAAAAGCAACGGAAGTCAGATGGAGAATGAAGTTGAAGTCTCAAAGATACTTCAAACTAAACTCGCACACTTCCCCTCCAAACCTGTTCTTCCTACAGTGTTTCCTGTCACTGAAGGGCACCATCATTGGTCCAATTTTTCAAGCCAAAAACCTACCTAGCATATCTTTGTAATAACCAACCAGCCCTCTCTTGTCACACACAGTTAGTCCACGATCAACCTATTGGTCTTATCATCTCTAACTAGCTTCAAGCTGTTGTGATGTCTCACAGGGAGCACAACAGCCTTGTCACAGATCCATTCTTCTCCGCTAATTAATTACCCACCTAGGAGAGGAACTGATCTTTAAAAAACACAAATCTGATCATGTCACCCTCTGGTAGAAAATCCTTCCCAGACCTTCCATTGTTCTACATACAAAAACCACATCTGGTCTCTCCAGCATCTTCTACACCCTTCTTCCCTGCCTCCTCCACCACCCCACCCAGGATGTTGTGGCAACCAGGCCTTTCTTCAATTCCTCAAGAATGTCATTCTTCCTCTTACTTTAAAGTCTTGACACATACTGTCTCTCCACCTGGAATATTCTTACGTACTAAAGTCAGACCTGTCTTTTAGATCTCAAGCTCAATTTTCACTCTTAAAAAAGCCTTCTTTAATTCTTCCAGATTAGAGTAAACCCCATTATATGTTTTCATAGCACTCTGTAATTTTCCTTCAGAAATTATAAAAATATTTGTATGGTTATTTGATTATAAGTTTCCCCAATTAGACTGTAATTCCCATCAATTATTTAGGGACCATACATGTTTTATTATTCACCAGCACAGTGCCTAGTACACAGTATGAAATGAATGAATCAACAGGACATAGATACTGAAGAAAGTTATGTATTTGTACAATATATAAACCATATCATATTGTCTAAATAGAATATCTATATTGAGCTACATACAAGGACAACTGCCAAGTAACTACACATTCCATTTTTTCAGTGTCAACAGCCTTAAAGTAAGTATACAGAGATTTTTCTTAAAATATTTCGCTTATTCTGTTAATCATACACAAGAAAAAGTAGGATGTAAAAGATTCTTCCCTTTACTGATCTTTTGCCAACACACGGATCAAAACTACTGCACTTAAAATAAAATATGGAAGGAAAAGAGGAAGAAGGAAGAAAGAAAAGAGAAGGGGGAAGAAGAAAGGGAATGAGGGAAGGTGAAACCAAATAAAAAGAGTAACAGCTTCTAAAATATTAGTAATATTAGTAATAAAAAATATGAGTAATAAAATAACTTTTAAAAATCATTTTAAAAACTTCAAAGGTCTCATTTTTCAGAGACGTATACACACACAGATACAACTGTACATAGTTGTATACATAACACATCCACGCTGCAGTCTAGAGCAGGAAGGACAATCACAGCCAGTGTATGATAACCTAGTTCAATGAAATAATTAAAAACACCCAAGGAGTTTTAGATGTACAAAAATAGTAAACTGAGACATTCTGAGATCTACAACAAGCAGGACTTTACTGGGAAAGAAAGAATGCGGGGCTCATTGCTGGTGGAGGGAACACATGTCAGGGCCTTAAAGCACGAGGAACAGTGACAGGAGAACCTGACGGCAGGCAGGGAGGCTGGAAGAGGAGAAGCGCACGGAGAAGGGCATGGAGGGACAGGACTCTAGGTTTGATACTAAAAGCAATGGAAACGAAGTGAAAAAAATCAAAATCATTGAACAAGAAATCGAAGCAGAGACTAAAAGCAAATTTGATTTTTTTTTAAATTTCAAGAACTGACATTACCCTGCATCTACGTTAAACACTCTGAAAGTACGCTGTTTATCGACCAATATTTTCATTCTACTTTAACAAATTTAAGAACAAAGAATAATAAACATATGGACTGCTGTAAAAAGAAAATACGAAGTGTGCGCAGAAAAGAGTTATTTTAACATAGAAGGCCTGGCTGCTGTTCTTTCAAAGGCCTGCTTACAGGGCTGGCCTTGCCTGGATTTCAGGGGTGCTCCTCTCATCGTTCCCAGGCTGGGAAGAGTAGCTCACAACGCCTTCAATGTCTGCACAAATAATCTGATTTATGCTGAACACTCGCTTTCCTTCTGGGAGTCTGGAATTTCGGTACATGGCACCAGGCAGAAGCTGCTCACGTGGCCGGCGCCCAATAAAAACTTTGGGTGCTGTCTCTAATGAGGTTCCTTGGTGGGTAACACCTCAAACATGCGGAAACAACTCCTTGCTTGGGGAATTAAGCACAACTTGTGTGACTCCACTGAGAGGACCCTGGAAGCTTGCTCCTGTCTCCCCTCAATTCAGCCCCATGCATCTTTTCCCTTGGCTGATTCTGCTTTGTGGTATTTTGTTGTAATAAATTGTAGCCAGGAGTATACCTAAATGCTGAATCCCATGAGTCCTCCTAAAGAATCATCAACCTGGGGGTAGTCTGGGGAACCCTGACACAGAGTGAAATCGTGTATTGACTCATTCAAATGTTTAGTTTCACTATAAAAATTAGACATGTATTCTTCTAATATTTAATAAAATTTCAAAGAGAAAAATAGCATATACTAGGCAATGAGAGTACCAGCGTTTACTTTGTCGTATTATGGCATTTAGGTTTTTTAAATTCTGATTTAATCATATATTGCCATTCACCTATCAACACATTTAGAAATATGTCAAGTTTTCCTAGTAAGAGTTTCTTATAAAACAAGAGTGCTTTTCCTTAGATAACAGTCGTTGTGCTAAATTTGGGTATTATACTATAATACATCGTTAAGGCATCCAGCATAAGGAGGTTAAAATCAGAAGCCCTCAAGTAGAAAAGGAAAAAAAAAAAAAAAACATTGAGGTATCTGTCAGTCTAATACAAATATATGTTAAATCATTATGAATTAATAACCATCTTTGGGCCCAGCCACATTCTTAAAAAATGTCTGAACATCAGAACCATTCATTACTTTAAGTATCTTTTTTACTTTTTGCTTTAGATCTTTGGCATTTGGCATAATTTCTCTTATCCTATTCTGAACGTGATACTGGTCACCATTACAAACCTGACTTTAAAAACTGTTTTACCAAGGGAGGTCTGAGGATTAAACTGGGCCTCTTTCAGATGGTTTTTGAATTAAAAAGCACTTCCTCAGCTGAGCATTTCTGGCTTACTGATAAAATGAACTGAATATTCCATGGAATTAAAACAGGGTGCTGAAAAAACTTAAAAATAAATTAAAACAATAGACTGCTGAATGTCTCTTCAAGAACGTAAACAGCATTGCTTCAGACACATTCAGAATTATGACATAGTAATGGTGTTAACCAATGAAGTTAATCAGTCTGCTAGGGGTGATCTGAAGTATGGAAATGATTAACTTTGAGATTTTTAACCCAGTCTGTAAGTGCCTTTCTGAAACACAAATCTTATTGTTACCCTGTTAAGCAAATAAATTAAAAACAACCTCAAACATCTCTGTATCTTCAATGCATGAAAAAGTCCATTAACCTCACTATAAGAATGTTACACAAAGCCCTTCACAACGTGACTGAACCTCATCTACCTCCTTCTTACGCTTTTCCCGGGAGTCCCTACAGTCCTGCCACCCTGAACTATTCACCCTTCCCCAAACCTCCTCTTCTGTGCTTCCCTGCTTGTTTACCTGTCACTTCCTCAGCCAGGAGTGTCCCCCCAGCCCCATTTTCATTTCCAGCTGCACTCCTGCTCAGTTTTTCAAGTTCCAGCTTAACTGTCTCCTTCTCTGAGAAATATTTTCCAAAGCTTCCAGGCCAAAATGAGTTACTCCTTTCCCCATGTTCCATAATGCATTAATTCAATTTTGTTACGTATTTCCTAAGCAGTTAGAGTACGCTGCACGTAATATACACTCAAAAAATATACTTGTTTACATGGACTTGAACAAGACACACAAGCATCCAAAACCTAGGAGCTTAAGAAATACTCATAGTTCTTAAATACAGGTGAATTTTTGAAAACATGACTTTGCTACTGGGAATATTTGAGCTCTTGACAAATCTCATTGATAGGCAATTGCAGGATGAAGCCCATTACAATCTAAAAGCATCCAAAGCTTCACTTGCACTGAAGATTTTTTCCAGCACTCCTTTTTTTTTTAAACTAAGTTTCAGGATAGCCTTCATTTTTGTACATGTATACTCCATTCTCAGCTTCACTCTCACAAGATCAGTGACCCCCCACCTTTTTGGTCATTCCAAGAGGACAGTTTCAATAAATTTAAACATAATTAAGTAGAACTTTTAGTTTCATTCACCCCATATGCTCTCTTTTTAGAAAGAAGTAAACAAGAAAAAAAAATCTGAAAAAAGTCAACATTCTAAAAAAAAAACTAAGTATAATCTCTTACATTTTCTGAATTTGTAATACCATAAAAGAGGAATTCCTAGTGTGCTTTGGAAAACATTAACCTTTACAAGTAATTTTTAAATAAAGCAGGGTCAAAGAAAAAGTATCTGTTATAATATTTTGCATTCCACTGTAGTTTATGTCATTCGAAAAGAAAGGAAGCCTAATCATATTTTCTAACAAGAACGCTGAACCTTTTTATCATAGCGAGAAGAGTATAAAGTTAGTCACAAATTCATTATTCCTTTTTTTCATAGAACAAATTTAGGTAAGTCCAGATATCCAAAATGACCTTTAAAAAATACTTGATCATGAAAAAAATAAATTACGTCCTTATCCTGAGAGAAAAACCATATACCAAATGATGGTTCTTTAGGAAAGCAACCACCTCTCGCTAAGGTTAACTCCTCATGAAAAGGTACATGGAGTCCTTAATTCGTAGATTAGAAATTACTTTTAGAATCACTGAAGTCTAGCCAAATGTTTATGCTATGAGCAAATGAGTCAGCTACTCTTCCAGTGACTACGCCAGGACAGTCTGTTAGAAACCAAATGAAGGGCACATACCTTTATCAGAGTATGTGTGTTCTAATGCGTGCAGATCAGGCAACACGTGAATACAGTTTATGCAGCAGTAGGTGAAGAAATCAAGAATGACCACTTTTCCACACAGGTCCTTGTAGACAGAAATAGATTCTTCTGTGTTCAGCCATTCTAATCCTGAAATTTATACAAAAGAAATTATGATTAAAGGAAAAGATAAAGATAATATATCTAAATCTTACCACTAAAATGTGAACCATTATTATTTCTAAGGAAGGGAGGGGCAGGAAGGGGATGGGGAGGTAAGAGACGGAAAAGCTACTATTATTAGGCAGTCTGCAAATACAGCGGGAAAAAAAAGCCACTAAATTCTTTCAGAAATAGTACAATAGCCTGTGTGTGAAAGGAAGTAAGATCAACATATTTAGGTAAAAATGAGTGGAAATACCAAATATTAAAAGGACCTAAGTACACAATTTGGTACAAATGGGCTATTGAGAATGAAGGTCAACCTTAAGAATAAACTAAATATCAAAAAGGAACAGTGTTAAAATATAAGCATAAACATATAAAATGTGTAAGCCAATTTCACAAAAGAGCTGAAATGCTCTGGATTTGAATGAGACCTTAAATACAACATATTTTAAATACAAAGTTAAGCAAAACACACTATTACTATTATAGATTGCATGGAAGCAACATTAAAATTGATGAAGAGCATGTTCCCTTCCCTCCAAAGAAAAGAAAAATAGAATCTCATTAATCTGTACTTTTGTAAATCAGAATTTATAATTACTTTACCATGATTTACAATTTTAACTATGCACTATGAAAAAGGTTTTGTTAAACTAACAAAAGTAGATTAAACGTACAGCATGTCTATTTAACCAATTTAAGAAAACAAATATAATAGTTTGTTGCTTATAAGTAAATAAATGCAGCTACTAAAATTGTAAATTATACCTTAAAGCAAATATTTGGAAATATTTTACAGAAACTGAAAGCCAAAGTTGGGTGGGACAACTGAGTAATAAGGGCAAATAACTAATAACAGTAACTGGAGTTACTCAAAACAAAACTTAAAAAAAAAAATCTGCACCTCAAACTAGTATTTTGGCAAATTAGTCCAACTGAGTGAGCTTTTAGGGTATAGTTAGGTCTTAATCATACATTTTAATAAAGTGTTAATGGTATGCCAGATCAAGTGACCATATAAAACCTCAAATTACTTAATGTATATTACATATCCTAATTTTAAAGTATTTATGAATTTGTCTTTTAAATTTATTTTCTGTAAATAGTCAAGCGTGACAGATTGGGGATGGGGAAAGTATTAGATGTCAGTTATTGTGCTAGGTGCTTTTCAGACTTAATCATAATAATGAACCTTATAATAACAATAATTAGAATGAATATAATTTTTAAAGCTGCTAACATTTACTGAGCTTGCCTATGAAGCAAGGACTTTAGATATATTACCTCTATCTGCGTAACAAACCTGAAAGGTAAATAAATACTGGTTCCATTTAATAAGTGAGAGAAAAGTAACGCTTGAAGAAGTAACTTGCTGAAAAATCACACAACTAACAAATGAAATAACTGGGATTTAATTCCAGGTCTGTCTGAATCCACCCATTATACCACTGAATCCACCCATTATACCACAGTTTCCCATAAAACATACTTCTTTTAAGAAATGAACAAAGCACAGTGTTTTTGAGACAGAGTTATGTTTATGACTTTTTGATTACAGTAACTAATAAACAAACCAAGAAAAAACTCGTATCTAGTATTCTGTCCTCATTAATCAGGCCCAGCATAAAATTTGACTGTGTCAAATGTGAAGCCTGAATATTTTGTTATATTATGTATGTCACAAAGATCAAATCTCATGGTAATAAATGCACTCACTGTAAATACAAACAAGAAAATAAAACCACTGGCCCCAGTCTTAGCTGGTGGCTGGCTCATTTATGAGAGTCTACTACGCAACTAACTTCTTACAAAGTTTTTTTAAAAATGCACACATTTATATAAACCTCTAAAGTTTCTTTGATGGGATAAGCATTCATGCACCCAATTCTTCCGACAGAATTTCACAGTAATTCAAATCCAGCATATAATTAATAACAACAACAAAAAGCACTTTTGAAGGTGGGAGCAAAAGGCTTGGAAAGACACGTGACTTTCGTCAGAGGCAAGGTTCCAGTATACCTCCCATGAGATACTGAGCCCTGCCACATCCAACCAATTAACTATACATGTGGTTTCAGTGTCATGCCAGGAGACACGCCAGCACCACCGGGCAAAACAATGCCAGTCCCAACCAAAGAAGGTTAAGTTCGGTCTCATTTATCATAGCAAGATGTGCTTCACAAAGAGCACTGCTGGCAATATCAGTTCCCTCGGGCTCCAAGCATTCACAGAGCTGGGAAACAAACCCTACAGATAGGCGATAATTGATTCAGATTTTTTAAATGACAAGTTTCCCGACTTTGAACGGAGGAATGTGGCCGATCTAGGGGGGGTTCTGTAAAATTCGACTCTAGTAGTGGTGAGGCCCTAGTCAAATGACTTAAACTCCCTGTCCCCGTGCCTCAGTTTCCCAACTGTAAAATAAGACCAGTAAGAGCACCTCTATAGCCTTCAGAGAAGATCAAATAAGGTAATACCGTTGAAGTGTTTAGGACTGCGTGTGGCACATAAGAAGTGATGAATAATGTTAGCTGGGAGGATGCCTTAAGATGACGATCGATGCTGGGCACCCAGACTGAACGGACCGGGTGGCAAAGACACCGGAATCATGGCTAGCCGGGGCCACTAAACGTTCAGGGAACGTCTACTAGTTAACAAAAGGCTCGGGCCGATAGAGGATACCGAGACGAAGATACAGGCCCACGCCCTCCACAAGCCCGCAGTCCGCCGCCGCTTCGGGACAGAGGCTCGGCTGGGCGAAACGCCTGGCCCACCGCTTCAGGGCACGGCGCCGACCCCGAGGAAGGGGGGGGTGGTTCCGGGAGGGGCTCCCCACCCCGAAGCCAGCCCCTCACCTTCCGGAAACTCGGGCACTGACAAGTCCTGCTGCCAGCCGTCCACCTTCTGCAGATACTGGTAGACCAGCCTGTCCTTCTCCTCCTGGGTGACGGCGTCGAGCAGGGCGTACTCCAGCGAGGTCTGAGCCGGGAGCAGGCCCGAGAGGCTGCAGCTCCGGGCTCCGGGCGCCGCCATGTTCCCCCCGGACGGGCCAGGGGCGGCCGCCGAGGCCGCGGGACCGTCTCGTTTAGGGACAGAGGAAGCGCTTACTGTCCTTCGGTTTCAAGACGGCACATTCGCCTCACTCTCCACCACCCGCTCTCCACGTTAACAGCCCTTTTTCAAGCGCTAAAGTACAAGTCGACGCAATTCCCAGGCACGTAATTCAAGTGCCGTCCCAAACCACCCCGCCCTTCTAAATCCTATCGCCACAGCCGAGCCTGGACATTCAGAGCGCCAGATTCAACACGGAAAAAGGCCTCCGGGCCAGCGTTCCAGAAGCGCTAAGAGAACCATTCCCCTAACCTTCACTTTGGAAATCAGCGGGGTTTTGAACTAAAATAAAATAAATCGGTAGGACGTAAAAAGGCACGATCTGTTTTTTCCTCTTTTTAAAAAGTCCCCCTTTAGACCAGGATCAGCCGATTCGACACAGCACTGGTAACGGGAAGTTGTTTCCCGCCACGACAGGAAAGGTAAAGGAGTAAGCTTTTTTAAGTTGGGGGAGATTAGCCAAACGCTTTGGCTTATACAGAAATACAGTATTTTGTTACCCCGCAGTGCTGAAAGTGCGGGCGCGAATAGACTGTCAGCCGAGCGGGAGGAGGGGGCGCGAGGGGAGCGGAAGCAGCTGGAGCTGGTCCCGGGGGGTGAGGGTGGCAGGTGGGCGGCGGCGGGGATCCCAGAGGACCCGGCCTCTGTCTTCAGAAGGGGAGGGCGCTGATGGCTTTTGGGGAGGTGTGCTGGCAGGGACCCCTCATTGGCGCTGCAACTTCCAACGTCCAAAGAGGAGGTTGAGCCGGTGGGAGGCATGAGGCAGGTGAACCTTGGCTTTGAGGGCGGTGGAGAGAGGGCTGGTCGCCCCCAGGCAGAACACCTCTGCGGTCTGGAGTGAGGATTGTGGGTGGCCTCAGTGCATGCACAGCTTAACATCTTTGAATTTTGTTTGTTCATTGTGCAGTGTTTGTTCATTGCTGATAGAAGAAGATACCGGACTGACCCGGGAAACTGAAGTTGTTGAATATCCACGAGTCACGGATAAGGAGAATTATGTTTTTTGTGTATCACACACATTTGATTATGGTGTGACTAGGGTTACTGGCAAACGGAGGTAGCCATTAAGTGTTTGGAGCACCTGCTGAGCCAGTTGCCCAGGGACTGTGGTTGGATTTGTGAATTATTTGGACAATTGTTCAGTTGAAGGAGAACTGACAGGAGCTTTATAACAATTTTACAAATCTCCTTCTAAGATTAAATTGTTAAACCTGTAGTTCCCATTAATGTTTAATTTTCTAAGTATTAGTGAGTCTTATTTTTATGAATCAAGTCCTTGAAGAAGCCAGGGTACCCGAATGAAGTATACACAGTGGGAAACATCAGATGCTGCCCCTGTGGTTGGTTGTCTTAATGTTATCGTGGCATAAATGGAACGGCAAGTGTTCTTAGGTATAGAGTTTGTAGTTTGTCAGTATATTCATTACCAGAGCTTTGGATTCCCGTCAAGTTAGTGGGTTTTTTGTTACTTTTTTTCTCAGCAAAATAAGTCCATTTGAAATTTTTGTAACAAGAAATAGACCCTCAATTTACTTAAGAGTAGTGCTTCTTTGATGACTATAAAGCATTTTGCCATGTTAGAAGACATTTTTTTGGAAGAAGACATCTGGGAGTACAAATCCAAAAGAAAACCAAAACCAGTACATTCAAATAATTGCTCCGAGAATATCCCAAAATCTGTTGAAAAAGCAACAGATGGAAAACACCAGTCAAAACGAAACAGAAATAAAAAAAGAACTGTAGAAGCTAACGAGAAGGCGAAGGCCCCTGAAATGTGCCTTGGAGAAACAGCCAGCCAGACTTCTTTAACTTCTAGTCAGAACTCTGATGGTGGGGATGGTGTTCAGCAGTGCCAAGACCAGGAGACCACTCCAGGAAAGCACAGCAGGACTCAGAAAAACAAACACGTGTCTCCAAAGATCCGGCCAGTGTACGATGGATACTGTCCAAACTGCCAGATGCCTTTCTCCGCTTTGCTGGGTCAGACACCTCGATGGCATGTTTTTGAGTGTTTGGATTCCCCACCAGTCTCTGAAACAGGTAAGATTACAGAAAAGATAGTGGCTGCCAATAGTCGACAAGACCTGCATTAGACCAGACATGCATCTAGTGAAACAAGCAACGGTAAACAGTAAACCAAAAGAGAGATGAGACACTGTAAGTATAAATGACTTACCCTAGAAGGAAACAAGGTAATGCATTTTTACCTTTCTTGTGAAATGGTTTCATTGCAAAGAATGTTGCAGACTTGAAAACAGTTTCAATGCATTTTCTTATTCATTATAAAAGTCCCTAGATACCTCAGTTATTTTTCATAAATGTTAATTGAACACATACTATGCTAGATACTTTCACCTGTGTAAGGTAGGTTGTATTGGCATTTTATAGATGAGGGTTCTTAAAAGTTAAATAATTTGCCCACTGTATTATCTTTTATGAAACAGACTTTGAGAGAATTATGGATGTAGTTCAGTCTTCTGAATATGGTTATGCTGGAGTCATCATGCTAATGTACAGAAAGAACTGGGAATGAGTGTCAGGTTATTATGATCCTAATAAATTAAAATATGCCAAATGATAACTGAAATAATGTTATGTTTTTGTCATCTTTTAAAATATGTAATACATGTCATGTTTAACATGTTGAAAATCCTAGTTGAAGTATGTGGAGAATGGGTTGTTATGGTGATTTGTGTATTTTAAAGTTATATACACAATACATAGATTTTTAAATCTCAAAGAATTGAAATTCAGTAAAATAAAAATAATACTAAGTATGGCTTTCGTGTTAACTATGATTCAGAGGACATTTTATTATTAACCTCTAGTTATTTTGAAGTACTATATGAAGATGCAAAATAACTTAAAAAAATTGGCACTAGCCTTTCTTATAAAAGTGGAAGCCTCATCAAATGCTAGTAATTTGCTTTTAAGTGGCTTAAAAATCAGAAGTGGAAGTTGGAGTCCCATGGTGAGAACTTCGGAGTGAAATGTCTTATAGATGAAGCCACTTCAAAGGGATT
The DNA here is from genome assembly GCF_048773025.1 of Camelus bactrianus. Lineage (NCBI taxonomy): Eukaryota > Metazoa > Chordata > Mammalia > Artiodactyla > Camelidae > Camelus > Camelus bactrianus. Next base: position 31,311,263 of record NC_133549.1, read on the forward strand.
TTTCTTTTGTTGTTGTTTTTTTTCACCGATTAAACTCCTTTGAGTAAAATCTCAAGTGGATTCTTCTTGAATTGAATTCTATTCTATAGCATATACTGTTATGAAGTGGTTTTAAGTTTTAAGCAATGGAGTCTTCCAACTTAATGTAACATTGGTGGAGGAAATCATTTTTTGATAAGCCTGGAAATTAACACGCAAGGGGGTATGCCAAGGTGGCTTGCAGACTTTCTCAGTCATAATGGCAGGATGGTTCCAGATTATTAAAGCCTTATTATTAACCAGCTTGTCAAATTGCATTTCTTAGAGTATTAGCAGCTGTAGCTAATTAAGATTATTACCTGCAGTTGAATATTAAATAATGGAACCTGATTCAATACTACAATTGTCATAAATTTATGTTGCCTGATAAGATAAAAATTGGGGTAGAACTTTAGTCTGTGAGAGACATACCAGTCGTCTCTTTATTGCCTGAGCAATAGTGACTTAGTGAAACTGATGGTATCAATTTGTAGCACCTGTTTGAGAAACACCTGGCATAAGCATGACTTGCATTTTGGAGGAGCTCATATTTGTGAAAGTTGTTAGTGGCGAGAAGAGGGTGTTAGTCTTAAAATTGGGGAGGAGATTATTTGAAAAGAAACTGAAAATTGAGTATTTGATTTAAAAATATTAACTAGCACCTTGCAAAACCATACTGGATTACTGTTATTGTATAGAGATAGGTATTGTCCTGTGGCCTCAAAGTAGGACTGCTGACTTTCCACTTAAGTGTTAATTTATAGTGCTAATGCTGTTAATTTATAGTGCTCAGCTTAGTCTGTGCTTTGATCCTGTAATGCTTTATTCTTTATTAAAATTTGCAGAGTGTCCTGATGGTCATCTGTGTACCTCAACGATTCCTTCTCATTATAAGAGATACACTCACCTCCTGCTAGCTCGAAGCAGGGCTAGTAATAGTCCTTTTAGCAGTCCATCACGTGGGTCAGGTGGGCGTTTCAGTGAGACTAATTCAGTCTCTCTGTGTAGCCCTGAGGAAAAATGGTCTCTGTATCAGAAACAAATGGACGACGTAAAAAATGTTTCATCTGATCCCTTGTTGGTGACGCAGTGTCTAAGAAAATCTCAGTCTCCAACTGAAACTGATAAAAAGATTTCCTCCTCAGCAAATATCCAAACTTCCCAACAAGCCCCGCAATTTACAGAACTTGTTAATAACGACAAACTGGTAGGAGTTGGTTTCCCGCTTGCTGAGCAATTAGACAGCCAGAACAACTCAGAACACATAAATTTGCCATTGCCAGAAAATGACTTTAGCAACTGTGAAATCTCCTATTCTCCACTTCAAAGCGATGAAGAAACTTGTGATATAGATGAAAACCTGGATGATTCTCAACAGCAAGTATTTTTTATGGAAAGCTCTGAAGATGGCAGCTTAGAAGAAGATGACAGTAGCTCGACTTTGTTGAAAAAACTCCATGATCCCTTCCTAAAGGACCAGGAGGACAACTGCTCCGAAGTGGATAGCTTCCTAACTCAGGATAAATACAATAAAGAATTGTATAAATGCAATACTCTGAATGATTCGTCTCAACTTACTTTCCAAAACAAGAGTATTCTTTCACGTGATAATCCTGCATATACTGATGACGATTTTATGTTGTTTCCACCTGCGTTAGGAGGGGTGTTTACCTCTCCTAGTTATCAGGCCACCAAAGCAAAACCTGATGAGTCAGCATTTCACTCATCTCAGTCAAGTAAAAAGAGACAGGTAACTGAGCCATCAGCTGTTTGCAATCAGATTTCTCTTCCATTACTTAAGAGTAAAGTGTCAAAACCTTTTGAAAGCCAGGGAGGAGGGTGTGATTCTCTCCACCCAACCCAAGGTAAACGTAGAGAATTATCAAGTAGGAATTTCAATGCCAAGAACAATACTAACTCAGGATGTTTCTGCAGGAAGGCATTTGATAGTTTGCTAGACAGTAAAGATACGGCTTTAAATACAGAGACATTGCCTAGTACACCTACTGCTGCTAAGTCTTTGAAAGTATTGCCACCTGGTCCTAAGTGTAGTGCGACACCCCCTTCTACAAAGGTAATGAAGCAAATGGATATAGGTGTGTATTTTGGACTACCCCCCAAAAGAAAGGAAGAGAAGTCACTGGAGGAAAATGCATTAGAAGAGATGAACTTAAATGCAGTTGTAAGTCCTAATGAAAAGAGGTCCCGGCAGTGCAAGAGGAAAGCAGAAAAATCTTTAGGTGATTTAGAATTAGAGGCAAATAATTTAAGTGGGAGTCGGCCGTCTGTGGAACTTTCTAGTAAGAAGTCACAGCATCAAAGAAAGAGACTTAAAAAGTCAGATTCACCACAGGAATCAGTACATCAGAAGAGCTCAGATCACCTTATTAACAAGACAGAATCTGGAAAAGTCAATTTAAGTAAAGACAAAGCCTTCAAATCGACTCATGGCAGACTGCAGAGAAAGAGGATGAAAACCCCAGAATCATCTCATGCAGGAGAATTAAGAAAAAGGACATGCCCGTTCTATAAGAAAATCCCTGGTAAGTTGAAATATCAATGCTTAGTATATCTACAGAGACACAGCTTTTTTGACTTCATGTTCATTGCCCATGTTGTGTGTGTGTGAAAGGCAATTTTTGTGTTTTCTTTTGCTTTTTATACTTTATTAAGCTGTAACGTAGTTTGTTAGTTTGTTTGTTTGTTTTCTGCCTGTTTAATCTTTGTGTTCCATTCAATTCAGCAAACTTTTATTAAACATTCTGTGTACAAGATACTATACCAGCTGGGTAGATATTACAGATTTGACAAAGATTGGAAAAGATCAGCTTAATACGGAAAAAGGAAGGGCTCTCAGTAAGTAACTATAATAAAAGGCAGTCACTAAGCACCTAAGAGAAACGCAAAGTCCTAAATAGCTTCAAAGAAGGAAAACACAGGTTGTACGAGTCATAATAAATACCAAACATTTTAAATCATAGCATAACTTAGTTCCTCAACTTTTTCATATCCTTGTAATTTCATGCCTTCATAGATGAGTTAGTAGAGACATGTATAGTAAAATAAATTTTGTTATTGAAGAAACCAGTCATTCTTCTTCTGCAAAGAATATAAAACTGCCAGAATACACTGGTTTCAGAAAGAATTTTTAAAGTGCTTTTTTGATATTCTAGATCTATAATTTGTTCAAGACATTTATGTAAAGAAAAGCCTGTTTGTACATTATAGCATCAGTTCTGTCTTTTAATAATTATTTCGATTAGTTTTCTGTATTTTAAGTGAGCCCAAAACTAGTAGGCCATGTGTTATAAGCCTCAGTAGGATTGTAGAGGTGTGCTTGTGTGTCACAGTCTGCATACTTGTGTTTTTCTTGTGAACAAATTTCAGAATAGCTTTTTTTTTTTCATTATTGCTCCTCTAGGGAGTCTTTTTAGGCATGTTTTGTTTTTCCTTCATTTTTCCTTCCTTCTCTCCACCTCCCACAATGAAATTCATATACGACAGATTATTATTCTACTGTGGCCCTTTGGAGGGCCAATAAGATTACTTGGGTCTTCAACCATTTTTACCCCCTTAGAAGCAAATCACTGTTGCCCCCATTAAGAATTCATGTTTTTTTAAAAAAAGTCACCATTTTCCTTTTGCTGCTTTGCAGAAGTAAAGGATTTTAGGTGCCCAATAAGTATTTTGAAAATATTCAGCAAAACAAAGAAGTCATTGGTTTGTAGCTTAGTATTTTTTTTTGTACAGTTATTTATTTTAAAAAAAAGCCTATACTGGGGTAGTTAGTAGAAACTTAACAAGATTTCATCTCTAATAGCACCTTCTGCTGAATTTATGTGGTGTAGATTTTGATTTTTATTTATTGTTTGTTGAATTTTATTTTACTGAGTTATAGTCAGCTTACAATGTTGTGTCAAATTCCAGTGTAGAGCACAATTTTTCAGTCATACACGAACATACATATATTCATTGTCGCATTCTTTTTCACCGTGAGCTACCACGAGATCTTGTATGTATTTCCCTGTGAAACAGTATAAACTTGTTTATCTCTTCTATATAAACCTGTCAGCATCTACAAATGTGGTGTAGATTTTAAAATCAGTTTGTAAAGTTAAGTTGGAAATGAGATGTAAAGGTGTTGGAGGGTTTGCTGTATGAGCAAGTTGGAAAGCTCTTACTGCGTCAGCTGTCACTCAAGCGGCTGTGCTGATGTGTTCGTTGCAGGAACCGGCTTTACAGTCGATGCCTTTCAGTATGGACACGTTGAAGGTTGCACAGCCTATTTCCTCACACATTTTCATTCTGACCATTATGCTGGATTGTCTAAAAACTTCACGTTTCCAGTTTATTGTAGTGAGGTAAGTTTTAGTATTCTAAAATTCTGAATTGGGAGAATGCAGCTAATATCTAAGCAATTCTGGTATAAAAAGAATAATTAAAATCATCAGACCCATCACTCTTCCTAGAAAAGATACAACAAAACTGATTCCACATTGAGATCCTAAAGTTAAATGAGTTGTTGTCAATAGTTACAACAGATTTTTTGAAGTTTGCTTCATTATGTGAAAACAGTAGATAAACTACAGCACGATGTACTAAAACCCCTAAGTTTCATTCAGTAAACATTTATTGAGTGCCTAAAAAAGCTATTCAAGGCAAAATCCCTAACTTTAAGGAGCTTACAACCGTCAGGAGACACATTCACAGATAGGACCCTGATGGGATCAGTAGAAAAGTGAACAGAATGCCTAGAAGTAGAGAGAAGGGGTTTTACTCTGTCCCAGGCTAAGGTTAGAGAAAGTTTCATGGTGAAAGAGATAACCTTGAATTAATTATTAAAAGGTAAGTACTTTAATGCCTACTACTGAGGGCTTTGGCTGGAATTTGATTTAACCCTCAAGCTTTCTTCTATTGTCCTCTTTTTATTAATGAAGCAACTGAAGTTGGGAGAAGTTGAGTGGTATGCCCCAAGTCCCAGAGCCAGAATTTGAATGCAGGTCAGTCTGATTCCAGAACCATTCCAGGTTGAGAGAGGAGCTTGTGTAAAGCACACACACCTTGGAAGCACGCCTTTTCCAGGGACTCCAGGTAATTCAGAGTGGCTCCACACAAGACAGGGAATAACAGGTGATAAACCACAGAAATGGGCAGGGGCCAGATCACAAAGGCTTTTGTGTGTTGTGCCAGGGATGATGGACTTCTCACAAGTGAGTGACAGTCAGAGACAAGTGTTTAAGCAGAGTTGTGACACAGACATTTTAGAAGTTCCCCCCGGCATTCTGGAGTGTTTATATGAATATAAGTGGGCGAACAGGGAGATCACCAAGATGCTTGTGCTCTAAACTAGATATGAAATAAAAGACTTATTTAGTGTTTTAATGTGTCCATAATAAGCACATCCTGTTTTGCAGATAACTGGCAATTTGGTGAAGAGCAAACTTCGTGTGCAAGAACAGTATATCCATCCATTGCCAATAGATACTGAATGTATAGTGAATGGTGTCAAAATTGTTTTGCTAGATGCCAATCAGTGAGTATTAAAGTTCCCTTATTAATAGCCTATTTTTAAATATTCAAAAGGAAAACACATTGGCTTAGTTATTTAAGAACTTTTTAATTGAAACTATTATGCTTCATATTTCTTAAAAATTGAGTAAAACATCCTTCTTTTGAAAAAAATAATGTACCCAATTGCAGAATCAAAGATTAAACGTAGAGAGATTTTCTTGTTATCTAACTCACTTGTAAAGCAGTTTAAATTACTGAGCTTGACATATGACTCCCATCTTATTTTTTGCCATTGTGCCGTTTTCTTTAATATCACTTATATAAATTAACAGCTTGTACTCCATTCAGATACTAGAGGGGTTATTTTATTTTTTTCCTTTTAAGAAAGCCTTCAGAAGTTTGATACCAAAGACTGGGAAGATTTTTTTCCTTGGAAATTGTTTCTTTTTTCCTCACATTTTTTTTTTAATGTAAAGTATTGTCAGTATTCACGATGCCAGAATGTAACCATCACCTATGCTTCCTTCCACTTTTCATAGAATGTTAGCCTTATGTACCTTAGAGATCATAGATGCCTAGAGAATTAAAATTAAGACTAAATCTAGGTCTCCTAAAATCCAGGCCAGCGCTGTTTCTTCAGGTTGTCTGTAAGTTTTTGTCCGCTAACTTTGCTGCTGTTTCTTTTTTTAATGACCAATTATGACAACTCAAGTTCTGATTTTTTTTTTTTAGTCAATTTGAGGTATCATTTGCATAAATAAAATGCACCCATTTTAAGTGTTTGCTGAATTTTGACAAAAGCTCACACCCATGCAATTCCTTCCACAGTAAAAATAAAGAAATTTTTCCCCACCCCAGAAAGCTTCCTTGTGCCCCTCCCAGTTAGTCCCCAACCCCTACTCTGACCTAGGAAGTTACTGGTTTGTTTTCTGTCACTACTGGTTAGATTTGTCTCTCCTAGGATTCATTTACGTGAAATCATATTAGTATCCACTCTTTTGTGTCTGGCTTCTGTCCCACATCATGCTTCTGAGATTCATCCATGCTGTTGTGTGTTCCACTTCATCGCTGAGTAGTATCTATCGTAAACAGACAGTACAGTCATTTTATCCGTTCACTTCTTGATGAACAACTGGTTTTTGTTTATTGACTTTGTATCCTGAGACCTTGCTAAACTTGTTCATTAGTTGTAGTAGGTTGGCTTTGTAGGTTCTTGAAAATTTTCTACGTTTACAATCATGTCATCCACAAATAAAGACGATTTCATTTTATTTCCTACTTTCCATTCAGAATGCTATTTTTTTCTCTTCTGTGTTGTCCTGGGTCAGAACTTCAGTACAATGTTGAATAGGATTGAATTGAGTTGGAAACATATTGCCATTTTCTTTGTTTTGTTTTTTTGGGGGGAGTAATTATGTTTGTTTATTTATTTATTTAATGGAGATACTGAGGTTGAACCCAGGACCTTGTGCATGCTGGGCACGCACTCACCACTGAGCTATGTCCAGCCCTTCTGTTTTCTTGATCTTAAGGGAAAAGCTTTCAGTCTTTCTCCGTTAAGCACAATGCTAGTGGGTTTTTCATAGATGCCTTTTATCAGGTTGAGGAAAGTCCCCTCTATTCCTAGTCTTCTTGGAGTTTATAATCATGAATGGATGCTGAATTTTGTCAGATTTTTTTTTGTCATCTACCGAGGTGAAAAAACAATTCTTCTCTGTGATATTAATGTGGTAAATGACAATGATGGACTTAATTGAATATTAAACCAGCTTTGCATTACTAGGGTCAATTCCACTTAGTCTTCATATATTACCCTTTTTAAAAATATGTAGCTGGATTAAAAAAGATTTTTTTCAGGAATTTTTTTTTGGTGGGAGGTAATTAGGTTTATTTATTTATTTACCAGAGGTACTGGGGATTGAACCCAAGACCCTCTACCACTGAGCTATACCCTCCGCCCCACCCCGAGCTGGATTTGATATGCTAATATTTGGTTAAGGAATTTTGTGTCTTTTTCATAATGGATATTTACCTATAGGGTTTTTTTTTAAAATAATGCTTTTGTCTGGTTTTGATATCAATGATGTCATCAAATATTACCCCCTCCTCTAGTTTCTGAAAGATGTCATGCAGTAATTGTTATTATTTCTTCCCTAACTGTTTGATAGAATTCCCCAGTGAAGTCATTGGGGTCTGAACTTTGGGGACAGGCGGGTAAAGGGAAATTTTTTCATTACAGTTGTAATTATTTCTTATGTCTTCCTAGAATTCCAAACGAAAGTTCTCTGTGTTTTGACAGTAATTTTCAAACCCCGTTGTGTCAGGGATTCCCAGTACCACCTTGAGGCTCAATGACTCACTAGAATGACTCACAGGACACAGAGAAATTGCAATATTTGTGATTTTATTTTATCAGAGTGAACAGACAGAGATTAAAAGCAGCAAAGGGAAAAGGCTAGTGGGAGTGAATCTAGGAGAAACCAGACACCAGTTTCCAGGTGTCCTCCTCTACTGAAATGGCACAGTGTGCTTAATTCTCCCAGCAGCAGTGTGTAACAACACATTCGATGTGTGGCCAACTAGCTGAGCCTTGGTGTTCAGGGCTTTACTGAGGGTCAGCCAAGTACACATGCAGCACCCATGTAACTGACCTTGGCTACTTGGACTCCAGTCCCCTAGAGCAAAAACAGATACTCTCCATGGATCACACTGTTAGCATCACCTATCTGATCAAAATAGTAACACGTGGCCCAATGCATTGGGCATACAAAACACTCCTAGCAGGCAGAATATTTCAAGGACTCAGAACTCACCTCCCAAGGGCCAGCCAAGGAAGAGTCCTAAAGACAGGCCTTTCCTGGGGGCATGTGGAGTGTGAGCAGCCCTGGCCTGCCGATTAATCCTTTTGTGCACACCATTTTTCTGTGTCTGTGACATAAATGTTGTCGTGGTCAGCTAGTAACGTGTGTTAATTGGTTGATATTGCAGTGAGTGTTCTCCCTTCAGATGCTTTGCCTGTATTAAGAATATTCCTTTGAAATGTTTGTGTTCAGCTGTCCAGGTGCCGTCATGGTCCTTTTTCGTCTGCCTAATGGTCACGTCATATTACACACCGGAGACTTCAGAGCAGACCCCACCATGGAACGTTCTCTTCTTGCAGACCATAGAGTCCACACGCTGTACTTAGACACAACGTAAGAGAAGCTTTGTTTGTGTGCTTCCTTTTTTCCACTGGCAGCATTTGCCTGTATGGTATGAATAATTTGAGCTTTTGTACTTTCCACCAATCAAAATGATGGCTTATCAATCAATTATCATTTAAGTTTATTTGTCAGAGGAATGCTGTATGAAAAAATGTATACTCGCTTAGGAACAGATTTGAGATTACATGTCTTAACTGACTCCAGCTCAATGTTTTTGTAATATCCTTCTGAAAATATAGTGTATGTGAGAATCTTGTTACTAAAACAAGAAAGAAAAATTGGGGAGCAAACTTTAGGAAAATACTCATTAAAGTTATCTGTTTAAAGTATCTGTGTAGCTATGCAGTATAATTGTGAAGAAAAAAAAACAGAATGAGATTCTGTGTTTGATCTGAATATTCACAATTATTTTGTTCCTTTCTCCGCAAGATAATCTGTAAGTGACAACTTTAAATTCCCAAGTGCTATACACATGAGCCATTTTCTTTTTATTATGTATTAAAATACCTCATCAACTTGTCAGAAATTATGTTAACTATTTCAAACTGTTTCAAGAAGAAGTGAGTTTGGAGGGCATATTTTAGTAAAAGATGTCTTTTCACATCCATTTTTCTAACACTGTAGCTAATTTTCCATTCTTTTACATGTACCTTAAAATATCAGGTGAATTATGAAAACAATACTTAAAAAAAATTTTTTTTTGTTATTTAATTCTATTCTAAATGCAATTCTGAATTTCCTGGTGAGTTTTTATAGGAGAAAGGACTAAGTTTTTCCTCTCTTCCTATGACCAGAAAAAAATTTTTGAAAATTGGGGAAAATTGGTATTTTTTTGATGTTTGTACTTTATGACTTTTTTGGTAAAAAAGTGCTTAATTTTCATCTCAAATATATGTGACAGTAGTCTTAGGGTTAATTTTTCATTGGGTGTTACTGTATTGAGGTAGACCTACCTGAATCTTCTATATTCCTGTAATACTGTATATATTTCTGTATCTCCTAAGAGAAGATACCAAACATGTGAACATTAACTGATTTAAAACTACTTCACTAAATTAATGTTCAGTTTCATTCTTTTGAAATACATATATATTTTACTAAATAAGAATTCTTGAGTCTAAAGTTCACCCCATCCATAATATTTTCTTTGATAGGGATTGAAAGTTAAAAAAAAAAAAAAGAGAGATTTTAAAGTTTGTAATTCATAGCTAAAACAGCCAGCTAGCCAGGAAGTATTCCTGAGGGGGGAAAAAAAAAGGCAGTTTCATGGAGGGAGATAAAAGAAATACAGTGAAGAAGGTATATTGAAAATGTGTAATTCCATCATAAATAATCACTAGCTGGTGACAGATGTCTTACCACAGGCCCTGGTGAGATAACTGTAGTGTGTTCATGTATCTTTACGGCTGTTGCAAGTACTTTTGCTAAAGCTTGTTTTGTAAAATAGCATCCAACTTCGTGCCATGGCTTTCTTGTGGTTCTTTTAGTAAGTACCGTATTTCTTACAGGTATTGCAGCCCAGAATACACCTTTCCTTCTCAGCAAGAGGTTATCCAGTTTGCCATCAACACTGCCTTTGAGACTGTAACTCTAAACCCACGTGCTCTTGTTGTCTGTGGCACGTATTCTATTGGAAAAGAGAAAGTCTTTCTAGGTGGGTGGTAGCTGTATCTAATTTACATTAATATATTATAAAGATCAGAATCTTTTTGCATAAAGCCCTTTCAGTCTCTGTTCTTGTACTTGGTATTTATTTCCTGAAATGGTTCAATGTTACCTTTGAAGTTGAAGAAAAATTTGAGAGTTTGACTTGTTGAAACTTTGAAAGGCTTAGCTTAATGGAAACATTTGATAAATGTGTTTATGGTAGCCTTTGTACCTACAGGATGATTGTAGAGCAAAAGTCCATGCTACATTAGGGTTTTAGTAAACTTTAAAAGATGACTAGTACATAGTTGTGTCACTGCATTCTTTGATGATAACCATCAATTATTTTAAAGAACAGTTTTAATTTTTGTTCCTAAATGATTTTTGGATATGTAACTGTAGTTTATCTAGACAGTGTCATACTATTATATAAAATACTTTCCACTTTTTCTTAACTGTGGTCCCATAATGTCAAACATTAAGATTTAAAATGATAAAGCCAAGGTTTTAGCTCCTCTAAATTTGTTTTTTCCCCCTCCCTTTACCCCTTTCCATACATCTTTTGCAATTTTTAAATACTAGGTCTTTAAAAATAAATTCTTGGCTTTCTCACAATCTATTTCATGTAGTTAACAAAGAAAATTATTCTGCCTTTTTGAGAAATTATGGCAGAAGTATGAATGTTTTGAATTTCTTATTATTTGATAGATTTTTATTTTAAAGTTGATTGTTACAATTTTATTTTTTTTCCTAAGCTGTAATTTTACTATTTTTAAACTTTTCCTTTGTCTGTAGCCATTGCTGATGTTTTAGGTTCAAAAGTGGGAATGTCCAAAGAAAAATATAAAACATTACAGTGCCTCAATATACCGGAAATGAATTCCCTTATCACTACAGACATGTGCAATTCACTGGTTCACCTTCTCCCAATGATGCAAATTAATTTCAAGGTAAGCATTCAAAAGATACGTCTTTTTCAGGCTGAACTAGAAAAGCCAGTTTACTTTCATTTTACTTTCATTTAACATTTAACTTAAAGGAATTCAGTTACAGTGGAGTCACCTATGGTAAACTTTGCCGTAGGAAATCTTTTAAATGGAATTTTAAATGTTTTAAGTTTTTGTATGTGTGCAGCTGTGTAGAGTAATTCATATGCCCACCAGGAGTTTAGGAACTAGAGAACAGTCATAAAGGAAGAAACAAAAACAGAAAAGTACGCAGCTCTCTGGTCATTCAAACCTTCTGTTATTAAGATTGTTTTCTAGTTCTTCCTGGGAAATGAGTGGAGAATGCTACAGAGTTCTTTCTTTTTTTCATGTCTTTTCTTGAGGTCTGTTCTGTATTAATATTAGTATAACGCTGATATATGTTGGAAATATACTTGTTGGGAGGATTAAATGACATAGTGGAAATACATCTTAAGAGGAAGTTCTAGTGTTAGTTCTGAGGCATAAATTAAGATACATATGATGTGACCTTCCTGTGATTTGTGGGGGCTCGTTTGTCAGATTTATTCAGATACTAAGATTCCTTCCATTTACTAACATTTTGACACTTAGCAATGGAATACATCAAAACTGTATTTAAAACAATTCAGAACATAGTGTACACCAAAAAAAATGTATTTTTACTTCTGTTATAATGTTTATGAAATAACTTTTGTGGAGCTTTTTGAAATAGCTTAGGGGTGTTGATTACTGTGTATGCCTTATAAATAGTAACACTTATGTTGCGTAAAGAAAATGAGTATTTTTGTTCTCTCCCTTGAGTAAGGAAATGCTAACTGGTATAACTACTCCTTTGTTCACGAGATTATGGTAAAATTTTTATGGCCTATTTTCATGGATATATAACTCATAAAATTTTCAAGACTAATCAAATCATAGTGCCGTCCATTGGTGTTTAAGCTGGCTTCGCAAACATATTTTAAATTTGAGAGGCTCCAGTTTGCATGGAGGCTAATGAGAATGTTGACTGATCATCAAATGAACATGATATCCTGAGGAGGGTATAGCATATTTTTGTTATTTTTATTTTACAATCTTTTTTTCTACTAACTTAATTTGATTCGAACACATTATCCATTTAGTGGGACAGTATGGGTGGGGAGTCAGAATATTGTGGAAGTGAACGGACTGGACCTTTCCAGGCGTAAAGAGTGTTTAGAAGTGTCGTATGCTGCAAGAGAGTGCATTCAAGGAAACAGTGGCCCGCACAAGAACCCATTCAGTGAAGTGAAGTTGGAGGAAGCCGGAGGCAGCAGAGGGCGAAGGAATGAGCAAGAAGGTATACAAGTAGGCAAATGAGTGAGAAGCTGTACAAATGGCCAGTAAGCACATGAAAAGAGAAGCCGTCAGGGAAGAGTGAATCGCAGCCGCGGCGAGATGCCACTTCACACTCGCTAGGCCGGCTGAGACGGACAGTGCCAGCTGTTGGTGAGGATATGGAGAACCTGGAACCCCCGTTCGTTGCTAATGAGAGTATTAAGTGGTGCAGCCGCTTTAGAAAGTAGTTTGATCATTTCTTTAAAAGGTAAACATGGAATGACTATATGATCTGCGATTCCAGTCCTAGGGATGTGCCCAAGAGAACTGAAAACATGTCCACGTAAAACCTTCTACACAAATGTTCATAGCAGCATTATTCATGGTAGCACAAAAACTGGGAACAACTCAAATGTCCGTCAAACGATGGATAGAAAAACAAAAGGTGATGTATCCATAAAATAGAAATATTATTCAGCTGTAAAAAGGACTGAATTTCTACTACATGCTACTTCTGTGACTGAGCCTGGAGAACACGCCAAGTGAAAGAAGCCAAACATAAAATGCTACCTATTGTGAGATGCTGCTTGTATGAAATGTCCAGAATAGGTGAATCTGTGGAGAGAGTGAGGAGCTTGGTGGTTTCCAGGGCTCAGGGGAGAGGGAATGGGGAGTGACTGCTCATGGGTACGGTGGGGTTTTGGTTGAGGGGTTGATGAAAATGTTCTAAAATTAGGTAGTAATGATGGCCACACAACTTTGTGACCATGCCTACAACCACTCAACTGCACACTCTGAAAAAAACTGGCTGTTACTTACTTTAAAGACAAAAAAAAAAAGTATCTGAAATCATTAAGTCTTTATTATTTCCATTATTTGTCAAGTGTTGTTTGTAGTGTTCAGTAGCCCTTCCCCTGCCTCTGTAAAAGTGACCAGATATTGATGACATTTTTGACGATTTCTTATCTTCAAAACACAGATTGGAATAGAAGCAGATGGTTCCCATGAGGCTATAGTTTAGTTAGTATTCCAAACCAACTTTTTACCAGCCAAAAATAGTTTTATGGCATCAGAGCTAATGACTTTTAGTGAAAATGTAAACCTGATACAACTGTCAGGGTTTCTAAGGAAGGACTTAGAAGCTCTGTAAGGAATACCATTCGTGCTTCCTGGTTCAACATCCCAAGTTCACATGTGTAAATACGTAGTTGACTACCACCTCTGATTTAAACCTGATTGACGGATGTGGTAAAACATTAGAACGATGTTGTAGATAATTATCTGCACACTGAAAAAATAATTTAGTGGCATATACTGAAAGCATTTTTATCACAAACTGATAACCAGTAAACAGAGAGACAAGTCATGGATCAGGGACTTCATGTTGACTAAATCATAATGAAATTCCTCATGGTAGTATTTCTGCAATTGTGGTTAATGAATGGCTAGTAGTTGTTGGCAGTCTTTTCTGTATGTTTGGCTTATATGATATGATATATTAATTGATAATATCCTGTGTTTTGTTTGTGGCACAGGTTGATGATGCTTTTGTGGTAACTAATTTGTCTCGTGAAAAACAGGAATTACTTCTCATTGGATTATTCCAAGTGTTTTTACTGAGACAAATAGGAATGGATGAGTTTGATAACCTGTATTGAAAGTTGGACTCTCAGTTTGTAATATTACATGTGTAATTGCTCTAAACTTAACTTCCTTTTCTTTGTGAGGACAGGGGAGGAAGATTAGTAATTAAGCGAGTAATATTACATTAGACTAAGCAAGCCAAAAACCTGAAAATTTGCAGAGCCAGTGATATGGTAATGAAAACTTAGTTATGTATGTATAACTTAAATTTTTTTAGAGGGGCAGTAGTTGATAAGACATATGACTGTTTAATGGAAGGAATACAAATTAATAAAAGATGATTATTTGATACAAAAGGGAAATCCAAGGGTTATCATTAATTCACCAGTGAAATATTAATGCCTGATAAACACACTAAAATGTTCAGCCTCTGAAGGTAGTCAAAAAGAAAAATTAAAACAGCAGTTATGTATTGTGTTCTATCAAATAGGCCTACTTTTAAAAAAAGGTAACAGTCCTATGCTGAGATTCAGAGAAATTGGCACTCTTCATCCACTTGAATAGTAATAGAAATTACAGGTAAATCCTTAAAAATTCCATTTCTAGGAATTTATACTAAAAATAAGTCCTTTGTGAAAAGATCAAGCTATAAGGTTCCTAGGTACTGATGGACTAGATGATGAGAGTTTTAAAAAGTTAAAGGGCAGATGGTGATGATTTCCATTTTAAAAAGAAAAGAAGACCCAGAGGTGGTGTATACTGATGTCTTCTTCTTAGACTGTAAGCTCCCAGAAGGTAAAGGCTGTGTCTCACTGACCACTCTAACATCAACACTCAGCGTTAATACTGGAACAGATATTTATTGAATGAATGAATGAATGAATGGGTGGATGAGTGAATTTGTCTGTGTGATTCCTTCAGAAATTCATATCAGCATCTTTTAGAATAATTCATTAGTTCAGAGTATGTATAGATAAAGAAGAAAAAGAGGGCTTTTGGAAATCTAAGGTGGCCCTAAGCAGTTTAGGAATTTTATTATTTTAAATAAAAGCAGAAATTTTAGAATAAATTTACACTAAGCCTTTGACACCCTAAGCTTAGTCTTTAAACCAAAAATATTAGACTTTGTTTTTGTATCTCTCATGCCATTATTATCTTTATCTGGATTTCTCTTATCTTTTAAAGGCTGAACTTTGACCATTGATTTTCTAAGAATCTTACTTAATGCCATCATTTTGATGACCTTAGTTTGGAAAGTTTTATTCCATTCAAGATTTATTAACATATTACTTCCATAGCAACATGAAAAGTTTTGAAATTATTCCAGTTCATGTATAAAGGGTGAAAAGGAGTAAACACTTGGAAGGAGAGCTACAGAGCATTTTAGAATGTCTGTCTGTGTTGAGTATAATGCCATTCTTATATAATTATTTCCATCTTTCTATCCATCTGTCAATCCTTTATTGGTGATAGATGCATGGGCATATGTTTGGACTGATGGTACCAGTGTTAATACAGTATCTCTAATAAAGGTACTAATAGATACTTGTATCTCTAATATCCTAATAATAGGATTTGGAAAGGTGTTTGTATTGTTTCTTTTTTTGGCAGCTATCCGAATTGTAATTTTAAAATACATAATTACTTATCTTTAAAGTTGCTTCATCTTATTTTTTTCAGACTGTACTTAAGCTTGCTTAGCTAAGTAAAGGGGAAAAGATTTTTTTCCTGTGAGTTTATTTTATTTTTTTGGAAGCACAGCACTAGGTTTTCCAAGTTAATGTTTACCAAGTGAGAACTCCCCATGACTGTGCCAGTGTAACATCTTAATCATTCTGTTTTATTGCAAGTCACCTGTCTTCACTGACCATTAAGTAAATATCCTATTTTTACTTTACAGGGTTTGCAGAATCATTTGAAGACGTGTGGTGGGAAATATAATCAAGTTTTGGCTTTTCGACCTACAGGATGGACGCACTCTAATAAGTTAACTAGCGTAGCAGATGTTATTCCCCAGACCAAAGGAAACATTTCAATATATGGTATAATTATTAAATTTTTTTACTCTTAATGTTTGTAATTACTTTATATTTTTTTAAAAAAGCTGTAAAATTAAGATCCAAGGAAAAATGGCACCAAAGTATCTTTAGCAATTTAACAATTTCAAACCGCTCCATGTACTCTAAACCTGTATCTTTAGTCCTTTGCAAACTCATAAAGGAGTATGCCTGTAGTAAATAGACATTGACTACTACAGATCATTTCATATGTGTGACCAGTGATATGGAGGGGAGATTGTAGAGCTACTTGAAGGGAGGGGTGGTTAGAGCCATTGTGCCCTGGGAGTTTAGGTGATGCTGAAACAGTGAGAACAGGAAGACAGGGGATTGGATGTGGTGATACCAGGAGTTACAGACTTGACTTTAATTTTTTCATCTCTCAGAGGAGATTTACCATTGTCCTCAGAAATTGGATTATTAGAATAATAGCTAATAGAAACATTTTTGAACCCTAGTTTACTCAAAACAAGACCCTTTCTCCCTTTCTCTGTAATATTTGATTTTCAGTAAAGAAGATAAAGGAATCTTTAGGATTTAATGTTTTTTCCTTTTTATGTGTGCAGAGCTTAGGGACTGAAATCTACTTACTTGCTTTGGAAATCAAGAATTCCTGCTTGTTACTCTTCAAATTTTACTCATATTTCTTCCAGAATTTTCCTTAAATCAACAGCTGAGCAAAATGCTTAAAGGGAATAATTATTTAAAATGACAAGCCTAATTATAAATTTTAAAAGTCTAACTATAATTAATAACCTATAGAAATGCATATGAAGTATCTACATAGAAAAGTGATAGATTTTTTTAGTGTTCAAAAATTTTATGTCATTTTAATATTTTAATCGTTATTAATTGTAAAAGATAGTAGCTAATTTTCTTACCAGGAAAAAAAGTACCAAAGAGTTTTTGACAAAAATACTCTGGAATGCTTTCTTCTTCTCTTTAATTTTATTTTGGGTTTGTTCATTTCTCTTTATAAATCTGATTTTTAGTAGGCAATAAATACCTTTTGTGTTACAGGGATTCCTTATAGTGAACACAGCAGCTACCTAGAAATGAAACGTTTTGTGCAGTGGCTGAAGCCACAGAAAATCATACCTACCGTGAATGTTGGTACTTCGAAATCTAGGAGCACGATGGAGAAATATTTTAAAGAGTGGAAATTGGAAGCTGGATATTGATGTTACCTTAGAGGACTCAGAAGTAGTTAAGTAACTTAGGCCTAGCTTGTTAGTAGTTAAATCTTTTTAGTGTTATGAAATATGCATTATGAAGGTCGCTCATGTAGCTTATTTTCTCGTTTACACTTGAATAACATGTTCATGGTGCAGGGCACCCGTCAGCATCATCAGTGATAACGGAGACTGGTCTGCCTAGCGCCCCTGGCTCTTGCCCCTCCCAGTAGGGGCATTGTATTCTGCACCCAACCTTAGGAGGGGAAATGGGCAGGTTCGGGGACCAAAGGATTCATGATAATGGATAAACTAGATCGAAAGTATTATATGTAAGTACTTATGTATCTTTAAAATTATTTAATATAGAGCATATTTTTATGAGATAAAACTTTTATATGATATGCATACTTAAATAAAAAAATTAATCTTAAATCTGCTATAGTGTTACTTGATTTTTAGGATTTATAACTGTGATGTTTATACAATTTTATAAAATTTCAGTGAAAATAATTCAACATTTGACTCTGAAGATGATTCAAAGAGCCTGGATAATCACCCAATAAAAAAATTGGATGAATAATGTTTATCTAAAACTGTTTACTCAAGATGTCAGATAACTAAAGGTTTAGACTGCAGTTTTTTTTAAGTGAAGTCGTATGGTTTATTTATGAATCTTGATCTCTCCAACAGAGATCAAGTAGCTGGTCCAAAATGAAAATTTGGAAAAATGCGTGTTAAAATTCTATGCGGTTGAAATAAGAAAATGTCTAGCATAGTGAATATGTGCATATCTGTATATGTGTATTCTTGCATTGCCTCTAGCAATGAAGTTAATTGAGGGATTTCTTAATTTTTTAATGGAAAATTATTTTCAGTTATAATTTCAGTCACCAGACAGATCATATTCTCCATGAACTTTATTTTCATAAGCTTGGATTTTCCTTTGTTACAGAGGTAAAGGTTATAGGGATCACATTTAGGGGAGGAAAAGTTTTGGGGCACATTAGTGATAAATCCAGTGGTACTGCTCTTAGAAAAATTCCAAAGAAGTTATTTGAAGTCAGCAAAATCATAAGTTAATAGTTATAGATAATGGAATGGTTTCGGTATGAGAATTGCTTCTAATCTGAATAGTGGGAAGTTTTTAACTTGCTAATCATGTCAATGTGCTAATCATGTTTCATCTTTCCTTTGGTTTCTACCCCTTCTCCAGAAAGTAGACCTACTCTCTCTCTTTGCTTAGGAACTCAATCCCCCATGATTTCACAGTTCCATTTTTGGTAAGCCAGAAATAATCTATAAAACATTGTTAGGGAGTGTACTGAGTATGCAACACTAAGTATAACACAAAACTATTATTTCCTTAAACATTCAGAGCTGGACCAGAATTAGGATGAGGCAGGAAAGATGCCTAGGGTGCAGAATGTAAAGAGGCCAAATTTAAAAGTCCTTTTTAAGGCTGATCCTACACTTGCATGACTCTGAGAAAAAGTACCTCCTTAATTCTGTGCCGTGAAACTTCTCTAGGGTGATACCTCACCCTAGTCCCAGGCCCTGATTCACAGCATCTAATTGCTGTTTTACTGCTTTGTTGAATGCAAAGTGCTTTTCTAAATAAAATATTGTTATAGCTTTATTTTTAAAAAACAGTGGAACATAAATATTATAACCTGAATTTAAGAGAATACATTTTTCAAGAATTTCCAGATTCATCAATATAGAGCAAATAGTACTAGTTTTTCTAAGCACCAAAACTCAGATTCCTTTGAGATCCTTCCCCCAGGTATTGTAAACACCCACATCTTACTCATTTTATGACCTGGTAACTTTTTCAGTGTCTTGCCTGGTCCAGAGGCAGTTCTAATAGATGGTAAATGATTGAATGAATCTTGAATAAACAGTGAAAAAGCCATCTGCAATTCTAAGACTTTGACTTCCAAAATACTTTTACACATTTTCTTCAGGTGGAAATAGTTTGATTCCTGAAGAACCACTAAAAATAGAAATATATTGAAACTACTCAGTTGATTGTTTTGATATATTAAAATGTCTGTTACTTCAGTGTAGGAACAATTTAGAGAATAAACCTTTTTTTCTGGTCAAGATCTATCACTTTAGTTTATTTGTCACTAAAGTCAGACACTGAGTATTAGAATGTAAGTTCTTGAGTGAGGATTAAATCAATCAACATTATTTGTTGATTAAGTGCTGTGTGCCCCACACTATTCTTGGTGCTGTGGGGAAATTAAGAATAATTCAGTCTAACATAGATTTATTAAGTGGTTATTCTGTATAGTGTGGATGGGATACAAATGTATTCTTTGTTCAGTGATTCACACGTAAATAAGAGACTCAAACATCAGAGAATTAGTACCAGGAGAGGAAGACATGTCCCTATTAGGCACCCTGTAAGTCCAGCCAGGATCAGTGGTGTAATACCAATGTGCAATGGGAACACTTCAATCGGAGAAATTAATTCTGATGGGGAGTCCATAGAGAAGATGACTTTTTACACGGGCCTTGAAAAATTAACAGACTCCATAGACTGGAGAGCAGTCTAAGAGACAGCAGAGTTTTGCAGGTGTGACAGTGTTAGGTGCGGAAGAGGAACTTTGAGCAACTGGTGTGTAGGCATGTGAAGCTCAGACAAGGAGGGATGGCTGGGGAACGATGGCAGAGAGCTCTGATACCTCTACTATGGCGTTTGGAGGTCAGTCTGCAGAAAATTGAGAGTTTTTGAAGATTTGGGGGCATTCAACATATACTGATATACACACATACATATATGAACAATATATACAACTTGACAGGAGAACTAAGCTAAGCCTTGAACCTTGAGAGACATAATTATGGGATATCTGTGAGGTGTATTAAGACAAAGTCCTTGCCTTTGAGGAGCTTAGCATTTCCTTGGGGGCTGGGTAAAAGCTAATATATGTAAAATACTTAAGAGATAAATGTGTGTGGTTTCATATCTTGAAAAGGGTGAGATTTGGGTAGGTTGCAGTTCTATGAGTTAGTGAAACTAATTTAGAAACAAAATATGTAAATCGCGAGTGGTCAGTTGAACTGGTTTTTAAGAATCTCATTTAATTTAAATCAAACGTGGTTTATATAAGTGTTGCTCTTATGTTTGGGATGGCATTTTATGGTTTAAATCCCTATAAAGCGATTGTAGATTACGTAGGGATTTAAAAACACCTAAGAACACTATTTGCTTTGTCATAAGTATGATCGACTTTTTCTCAATTAAAAAAAAAAGTTTTGTAAAAAATTACATTATCTGTTTAAGCCCTTCGGCTATTTCAAAATGGAAAGCAAAGAGCTTAAGATTACGAAACAGCATCAAAGCAGGGCTTTAATATACTATTAGATAATGTTATTAAACTGTTTTTTAAGTTTGTTTGAAAGAACTGTGTGGACTTCCTGTTGAGGCTCTGAGCTCTGATTACATATCACATGGGATAAGCAGATAAAATTGTAAATGAACTGAAAGCAACAGTGTCTGCAAGGGGAATAAAGGCCAAATACTCTTGTTTTGCTCAATCAGCCAGTTTATTTTTTATTAGTGTCTTTTATCCATGGAAAGAGTGCTAAACTCTGTTTTGTTAGGTTTTGTTTTTTACAACAGCTTTATTGAGTTACAATTCACATACCATATAATTCACTCATTCGAAGTGAGCAACTCAGTGGTTTTGGTATGTTTACAGAATTGTGCAACCATTGGCCCAATCAATTGTCCTCTCCTCCCCCAGCCCCACCCAACTGACTCCCACCCACCCCCTTGTCCTAGGCCACAACTGATCTTTCTGTCTCCATAGATTTACCTATTCTGGACATTTTCTATAAATGGAATATAATACACGGTCTTTTGTTACTGGCTTTTTTGACTTAAAGTTTTCAAGGTTCATCCGTGTTGTAGCATATATTAGTATTCCATTCCTTTTTATGGCCAAGTAGTATTCCATTGTTTGAAAATATCACATTTTGTTCATCTATTCATCTATTAGTGGATGTTGGTTATTTCCACTTTGGGGCTCTTATGAATAATCCTACTAATAATATTTTGTACAAGTTTATATGAGAACATGTATAGACGCATTTCTCTTGGATAAGTACCTAGAAATGGAATTCCTAGGTCACGTGGCAACTCTGTCAACAAACTCTTTGAGGAACTCTAAATTGTTTTCCAAAATGCTGCACCATTTTACATTTCCACCAGCAACGTATGAGAATTCCAGTCTCTCCACATCGTCACCGACGTTTGTCATTGTCTGTCTTTTTGATTGCAACCATCCTGGTGAGTATGAAGTAGTACCTGGTTGTGGTTTTTATTTGCATTTCCCTTATGACTAATGCTGTTGTTCATCTTTTCACTAACTCTGTCTTGAGAGAGTATGCTGTAGAGAAAGCTCAATTAAATGGTTGTTCTAAAATGTTGCATTTAAACCTAAGCAGATTCATCAGTTTCATTGGCTTTGGCTTTAACTTACTGGAAGATGGTGATTTTCATAATGACAGGCCCACAGTTTTGGTCCAATGAGAATTATTTGAATTAATAGCAGGATAAATGTAAAATGCATAACAGCATCTCAGGTATCATGAAGAACTTACATGCAGTGCCTGTAAGACAGGCATAAGCCTCAGCTTGCAGAAGGGAAGCAAAATGATCTTCAGAGAAGCTGGAAGGGAAGACTTGAGATAGGAAGTTTTTAAATATCATGGCAACACCAGCTAACCTTGAATAAGCAATGCAATTTATAAAAATGGCCCACAATGTTGATGTGAATATAGAAACGTGAATCTTCATCTAGTTTTTAAATTTTAAAATTGCGGCATGCTATTTAAGATCTTTTGTGAAAGCTAGATAATGAAATAAATAATTTGTTTGGGTCCTGTCTAGTCTTAAATCCTGTGATTATATAATTCCTGGTTAACATCCAGGTTTTTTTTTTAAGTACATAGTAATAGCATAGTGTTTTAAACAGCTCAGCTATTTGCATGTCATGAGAATAGATAATCAGCCAAGAAATTTATCTTTTTGTTTCAAAGCTGTTGACTTTTATGTAAGAACTCTTTACTTATTCCAGGTTATGTCCTAGTAATTTATTTATATGTATTAAAAATTTTTAACAAATTTCTGACAAAGAACAGGTGAAATGAGTCAGAAGTCATGAGAAGTTCAGCATGAAGTTCTTTTTGTCACCATCTGAAGTCCCTGGACAAGACGAAACAGATGGGTTTGGTTACATTACCCTTGCTGTGCCAAATAAACAACTGAGAAAAATGTTAAATATCCTCTTGCTCCATGTCTGTGTCTAGGGTAGGAATTGTGGTTGAAGTTAATGATGCTAGCCTTTCAGCTCCTCAATATTTAATGGTAGAAGCTTGAAACTTTTTAAAAACATAACATGAAAAAAGTTCATTTGAATCCTCATTGGATGACTTGGTTTATTTATTCAGGAAACATTTACTGGATGTAAATTGTGTGTAAGATACTGTGCTGGGCAGAGGAAGGGGCTTGGATTCCTTAGGGAAGTCTTCAGGGGCCAGGCAGCATTTAAAGCGAATTTTAAACATAAGTACAATTGGGATACTGACAAGGAAGATAAAAGCTCAGAGTGGCAAATCAAAGGTGGTTATGAGTAAAATTTCCACTCAAGGAGGAGGTGGACAGCATCCATACACCCAAGAAACATTTAAGTGTCCACGAAAAGAATTCAGGTAATACGCTCAGCAGTTGAAAAACAACAAAAAAGACAGAGGTCCTGCCTCGACAGGGCTCATGGACTATATACAAAGTCAATGAGAAATCGTAATGCTTATAGAGGAATAGGACGGAGTGGGTAGAGGCAGTGTCTAAGCTGGGAGTTGAAAAATGAGGAACATAGCCATATTAAAGCCAAGCTAGCTCATTGTCCCCTCCAGGCATCCAGGAACATTCAAAGGGACAACTTGACAAAGACGTATTAGAAGCCTTTGAATCCTTTCTGCAGTCTCACAAAAGCAACAAAGGGGGAGTCTTATTTTCAGTGTATTACCAAGTTAAAAGTTATTGTAAAAGGAGAGAGTTCTTAAGCTAAGATGTTAATGGCAAATTGGTGGATAGATCATGCTTATTTTTCTCCTCTCATTCCCCAAATTCATTAACATAGTAGTGAAGGTATTAATGAGGAATAGAGTCATGAGAACAATCCCATTGGTGGGTGAGCGATTTCAACAAGAAATAATAGATGGTATGATAGAGAATCCGGAATGAATCGAAGCTGTGTATTTGTGTGCATATGTGTATAAAAGTGAAAAACAAATCATATTATTAACATGAGGCAAACCAAAAGCTATATAAGACAGGAAAAGTAGCCTCAGTTACACTACTTGGTTCTGTAAACAGCGATGTTTATATACTCGTGGTGATGTAAATAGTGATTAACGATATCAAAATCAGTGATACAGTGCTAGCAAGGAATGGAAAAGGGTGAGATGTGAGAGGCAATGGTTAAATCAGTTCCCCACTGAAAACTCTCGCATGGGTTCCAATTGCAACTAATAAACCATGGTAAGGAGTTTCACTGTTTAAAGTCTCCACATTGCCTGGTCCCTCGCTGCCTCCCTAAACCCATCTCCCCCTGCTCTTCTCCTCTTGAACCACTGTTCATGGACACTGGCCATCTTTCTCTTCTTTAAACAAGTCAAGGTCTTTCCCTCCTCAGAGCTTTTGTGTTTGATCTTTCCTATGTGTAAAATGTTCTTTTGGCAGAGAATAAGCTGGTCCCTGATACCCACTCTCCTCTTCTTCCACAGTGATAGAATTTTAGCTCAGCGCATGGCTGCCCAGAATAGAAACCACATCTTGAGTTTCTCTTGCAGCTAACCGTGTCTATGTGACTAAGTTCTGGCCAAAAGTATGTGAGGAGAAGAGGTGGGAAATTGCTGAGTTATGCCCTTAGAGTGAAGGGATGTGCCCGTCTCTTTCTTCCGTCTTGCTATTTGGAACATAGATGTGGTAGAGACATCTTAGACCTCACAAATGAGGAGCAAGAAAATAGCCTGGACCCCTGGATGGCCGACCCTTGGGCTATGATATAAGGCAAAACCCAAACATCACTCGTTTTAATTCTCTGTTATGGGGTTTGTTGCATTCCCCCAACCCACACCCTAATTCATGCAGTTCTTGCCCTAGATCTTCCCAATGCAGACTTGGAGCTCAGGTGTCATCTCAGGGAAGGGTTTCTTGACCACTCTACCTGAAGTCCGCCTTCCCCTGTCTTATTTTCTTCACAGCATGTAGCAGCCTATTAAGTTGTTTTATTGCGTTATTGATTTTTAATTGCCTTTCTCCTAGAAGGAAGTTTCATGAATGCAGTGATCTTGTCTGTTTTGCTCATTGCCTGGAACAGCGTCTGGCATGTAGTAGTGAATCATATGTATTTGTTGAATGATTGACTATATCACACTGCACATCAATAGATCAATAAAAAGCAGCATACCCATATTATCTGGGAAATCTAGAGATCAGTTAGGAGAAACGACAGCTAATATATTCTTAAGTGGCTGCTCCTAGGGACCAGGGCTGGAGGGGGGACCGTTGACGCAAGGTGCCGTTGTTAGATTCTATTATAAACCCTTTAATCCTATTTGAGTTTTTTAAACTTGTGCACATATCACTTTGGAAAAGATCAAATTTAAAAATAAGTCAATAAAACACTGGGCAGTCGTCAAAATGATGTGGTCAGAGACTTTAATGACATGGAAAGACATCCGAAATAGGAAAATAAAAAAAGTAGGTTATATAACAGGTCGATATGTGGAGCAGGATCCATTTTTGTATATATATGAAGCACATATGCATAAAAAAGATGCTCTGTCATAGTCAATGCATATGGCAAACTCCTAACTTTAGATATAAATGGATATTCAAGTTTTATTAATAGAATGTGCTTTTTTCCTGATGAACAATGTTGAGTGAATATTTATAGACTTTAGGTTTGAAGGGACACCGTGGTGTCTTCCCTCCTAGGGGCTCCTACGGGCCACTTAATGAGCCATTTCTTGAGGAGTTTTGCACTTAGATCTAAGCAGTGAGGAGCCACTGAAGTGTGTTAAGCAGAGATGGTATGATAAGACTGGTTTAGGCAAGTTTCTCCCCCTGTATTGTAGAATTGTTTTAGAAGGGCAAGTCTAGAACCATAAAAAGGACTCAGGAAGCAACTGAAGCAATCAAGGCAAGAAATGATGGATCTCTAAAGTGGGAAAGCAGCAACTGGGCTAGAGAGAAGGTCTCAGGAATAACAGACCGATGAGAATGAAGAGTGTCCATGACATGAGGTCCATGAGGTCAAGGATTGTTTTCACTCCCCATCCTGGGGCTTACTGAGCACAGTTTCTGGAACATTTTGACATTCAGTAATTATCTGTGACCTAAAGAAGAGGAAAGAATCAAGGGCAAGGCTCAGGAGTCTGTCTAGGTCACCTGGTTGAATGATGGGCTGTTTACTCAGCAGTAACTTGAGGGGCAGCGTGGACAGAGGGGGATCAGTGAGTAACTGGGACTTGCTGGGTTCTAGATTCCTGGTGCTCATTGATGCAAAGGCAGTCAGGGAAACTTTGGATCTCCAGGGCTGGAAGGTCTTGGCTAGAAATAGATTTGAGAGTCACCAGCAAAAAGATGGTACCTTGAGTCAGAGAGGGAATAATACATTTCATTAGCATATATACATAGGGTAAGAGAAGAAGACAGGACAGACCCTCCAAGCAACTCCCCAACTAAAGGGCAGGGGCCACGGAGGAGAAGGAAAAAGAGCCACCACAGAGGCAGGAGGAAACTCTAGTGTCACGAAAGAAGGAGTGATGAGCAGTGAGGAATGCTGCCAAGAGGACGCTGAAGATCAGCTCTGAAAAATACCCGTTGTATTCAGAACAAAGAGGCTGTGAGTGGTGATCGCGTGGGGAGTTTCAGAACATGTGAGGAAACAGACACTGGAAATCATTTTATTGTGTTAAGGAGACCGACAGAATGATCTCCTACCTTTTCCTCCTTTTTAGGTTTTTTCCCCTTTTAATTTGAATGTTTCTCCGAACTTGGACCCACTGCTAAATTGTCACCTTCTTATCAAAGTTCCAGTGACGAATTTGGCAGCAGGAAGTTTTTTCCACTTGGTCACATTTGCAATCAGGGCACTATCAGTGAGCTGACAGGACCTTGTTTGTGCTGGTTCAGAATGTGGCCCCACAAAAGCAGTCCTCCAAACACTTGGCTTTTCTTGCTTTACGATTACATCCACAGCTCCTGTGTGTCCGTTTCACCTTTCCTAAAATAACAGTGCATTCACACACACGCACACACACAGGCACACACTTTCAAGATCGAGAAAAAGATAATAGATTCTGTAACTTTAAAAATTATGCTGCTGTCATCTTCTTGATTATTGATTGATGTTTGGATTGTGTTTTTTTCCCCAAATTTTCTTAATTTTCTTGACTAAGGATATTCTCAGCTCATGGACATTTTCTGACGATGGTGTTTTTTTATGCTCTTTTTTCCTCCCTCAAGTTGTTACACCTCTTTTAGCACAGCTCCATAATATTATTATTTTCCTTTGTTATTAACCAGCCATGTTTCTTCTTCTATTTCAACCACATGAAATCTCTCTTTCCCATTTTGTATTTCATGATTTTCTCTTTCTAATAACTCTTGGAAGCATGAGGCGATTTGGCAAAATCCATAGGAATATTGAGGGCATGACTGTTTTGTGTTGTATGGTGTTCAAACAAAATATTTCTAACTGTATGCCACCTGTTTCATCATCAAAACATTTACTCAAACACTGCTGAGCATCTTCTCGGTGGCGGGCACACATATATGGTATAAATTTCAATGCTAAATACAAGTCTTAGCGGCTATTCAGTAAGGCTGTGAATGAATGAGAAACATCAGGCAGCCACTGATACAGATGCGAGTTTTGCAGGGAGAGTATGAAGCGTGATTAGATTTCCCACTTGGAAAACTCTGGAGATAAAGCCAGGACAGCATGGTGGTCCCTACCAGAGCAGCCCGGACAGGAGCAAATACAGTGATGGATAGCAGGTCTTGAGTCCCTTTTAGAGATGAACGTGAGAGAGTAAAGCACCCCAGCTCCTCAGCATGGCTCTTTGATGACGAAAACCTTTTGGTTAGAATGTCCACCAACCAAAGGAAGAGGGAAATTTTTCCAGCTCCAACTAAACATGGTGAAATTAGCCAAGTGAGCTGAGAATACTGACATCATAACATGATGATCAGAGGGTCAAGGATTAGCTCTGCAAAAAGGTCATAAGTATCATCAACATACAACCTGTAATTAATTTAAGGACTCTTTGAAAAGAGATATTACTGACGTAGCAGGTGTAGTAATGGAAACTTTTGGCTTAGTTTCCAGGGACTATAATTTAAGCCTGGTTCTGCCACTAACTTTGTGACCTTGGGCAAATGAATTCGCTTCCCTGAATTACTGAAATGGGGTCTGTTTCCTCCACTAGAATGAGAGAGTTGATGGATCTCCAGGTCATGCCTTTATAATTCTCGGAGTCTGTTAGCTCAGTTGCTATATTTTTTCAGCGTTTCATGCTTTTCCAGTACTTGGACATGATGGTGTTGGTCAAGCTATTTATAACAATATATATGTTCTATAACATTAAAATACATCAGATGAGAAAATTGGCTTTATATATACACATATATAAACAGCAGAACTTCTTCCAACTTAGATTTGGGGCCTTGGAGGTAAAGCAATGGAAGAACTGGTCCCTTACAGTGGTGTTAACTAAAATGCTCGTATTAACTCTAAAATTAACTCTAAAACTCGTGTTAACTAAAATGTCCGATAGCAACAGACCAGCCCATCAGTAAGTGAATGAAGGAGGGAGTAAGCGTAAGCACATGCATTCTGCAGCATTCTCAGGGGATGGTGAGCACACAGGAGCAGAACAAATCCACACACGCACATTGTTCATTCTGATACACAAGGTGTCCATGCAAGCAACTGCTAAGACGTGTACATTACCTAGGTTGCCAAATAAGGACTTACAGTTTAGAACTGCAGTCTCCAGTTTCAGCCTAGTGACGTCGAACATTAATAGGCTCCTGCAGATCTCTGGAACCTCTTTGGTGATTCTGTTGGTTAATAATACCCTACAATATCTGTTCCTCCCCTACGCTTGGAATTCCCTACATTGATGATCCAAGAAGCATTGACAAGAAGGATATAGTTGAAGGTTGGAAGTGGCTTTGGGGAGAACAGAAGTTGAGTGACCCTGAGTAAGAACTGCTCGTTCATTCTCTACTCATAGGAGAGAACCTTTGCTTCCCATTGCCCTCCAAATACTCAGGATTCCCTCTATAGGCTTAACAGCCAGGTTCCCAGATGAAAAATGGCTTCATTTCCTATAAGGCAATGCAAGACAGAGGTCTGGCCCCTCCCTAGTGGGAGCACAAGAGGACAGAGCTAGTTTGCTTTTGGAAAAGAGTGGCTTTTTAAAGTTCCATTTCTCTCTCTCTCTCTCTCTCTCTCTCTCTGTTAGTCTCTGGAGACAGCTTTTTAGCCTCAAGTAAGATGGATACAAGCACCACGATTCAAAGCCCACTGGTAATTGTTCACCTATTTTGGAAACTCCTATCCTCTCAACAGTTGAAAAGATAACAAGCATTTTCTTCTGTTTATCCCATGGAGACAATTTTTCACCATTTCCTGGCGTGGTGAGAGAGGATGTTGGTTAACCAACTGCCATTTTACTGGTCAGATTACAGTGTCAAGACTAACAGGGCAGCTGGTTTGCTTCACCAATAAAAGAATGAAAGACCTTGCTTGTAAATAGCTTTGTCTGCGTTAGCAACCTCTTAAATTAGTCTTGCAGCCCTTACATTCCCCAACAGCTACTTCAAAAGCGCTTCTCATTCTTAGTTACCCTGGTGACTAATCTTGATAATCAGTTCCTGGAGGTTCTCACTGTGGCGCAGCCTTAGCGCCTGTGTGTGACGGCTTTGAATTTGGTGGGACATGGTGACTCTGAGTTGTTTGTTTGCCTGTTCCTGGTAGCAGGGGTGTTTGTGTGGAGTGAGACGGGGAGGAATGCTCCCTTGTGAGGATCTGAGCTATGATGTGCTCCTGAATTTCTCCACCACTTTCCACACACCTCTCATACTCATCCTAAAAATGAGAAAGGAATGCTCCCACCCCTGCCAAGACTCTGGAGAGAGTGGCCTCTCAGCTCTGCAGAAGTTCTGAGTCTCACGTCTGAGTTCTGCTAGAAGTTGAGACTTACCTACTCCATCTTCTTAAAAATAGTCTCCTGACAGACTTTGCAACAGCTTGTGGAAAAGGATGTTGGATGGTAAAAGGAGAAAAGAATATAGTGCCTAAATGAACTGAAAAAGAAGGAAGAAGAGAAGGAGGAGGAGGAAAGGGAGGAGGGCAAGGAA
The DNA here is from genome assembly GCF_048773025.1 of Camelus bactrianus. NCBI lineage: Eukaryota > Metazoa > Chordata > Mammalia > Artiodactyla > Camelidae > Camelus > Camelus bactrianus. The sequence continues at coordinate 31,341,176 of NC_133549.1, forward strand.
GAGGAAGAGCAGGAGGGGAGGAGGAAGAGCAGGATGAGCGAGTGGGGAGGGGAGAGCAGGAAGGAGGAGAGAAGGAGGCAACCCGGTGATGAAATGAGACTGTTTTTTGAAACAGAGCATTTGCCTTTACCTCTTCTGCGGCACCCAGAAACTCCCCACTGCGGAATGTTCAGTTCACTCACAGAAGGGCTTTTTAATTCCTCATGGGTTCCTTTCTGAGCTTAGACAGAGATCACTCCAGATGACAGCTTAGCAGTGGGTGAGACCAGCAGTGGGTGAGACCAGCTCAGACAACTCTTCCTCATCCCAAGGTTTCTCAGAACATCATCTGTGGGCGTTTCTCAGAATCACCGAGGGCCCTAGGTTTTGTTTTTTTGTGTTTTTAGAAAAAGAGAGAGAGAGGAGAAGAACTTCTGGACCTAAATCAACGTCTCCAAGGGGGTAGGGTCTGGGAATTACACAATCTGCGGGTTTTTTTTTTTTTTTTTTTTTTTTGCTTTTGTATTTAAGAAGGAAGGACTCAGAAGATTCTTCATGCCACCAAAAAATTTGCAAATCACTCCTTTAATCCAAAGGACTCAGAGCTCTGTTTTTTCTCCCTGTAAAAGATAAAATTTAACAGTTTTTTAGCACTGGCATCATCAGCCAAGAAATGTGGGTGTTGCTTCGCTCTAAGCATCCTGAAACATGAAGGAAATATGTATGTACAAATACTGAAAGAGAAAACACTTGCTGCAATGCTGTGACACGTGGGCAGGTATCACAGAAGATACCAGCATAATAGGTCACAACAAGAAAACAAACTAGAACATTCATCTGCTGTAGCTTAAGAATATAAGTACTATGTGTAAGGAAAAAAGTGACACACCTGAGAGCAAAGTTTCAACGAGGAAGTGGCTTCATTAGGGATCCCTTAGCAGACTGTATGGCACTGAATTTCTAGCACAAGCTGCCTTCTCTCTGCACTGGAAGCACTCTGCCCCACCTCGTGATGGGCACCACGACTCATTACCCCCAGCTTGCATGTTGTGGGGTCAGGAAATGCAGCTGCCTTTGAATAGCACTATAATCTAAGGGGGGAAAACATTAGGATCTAGTGCCTAGCCAGGTGGCTGGCTTATCCCCGAAATGCAAGCCCGTGTTTCTGGATTTTCTCTGCTGTGGACTCAGTGTGCAGGAGGTTCCAGAAGATGATCATAAATGACCCACTGAGGGGAGGGATGACTGGATCCTGGGGAGAGGACAACGCAGCTAATGGTGTTAGATAAAACATCGGGTACCCCTGAAAACCTGGTATCTGAGGATAACCCAGGACACAAACAAACAATGATCGAAAAAGCCCCCATGCTTTCCATTTCGTAGTCTGTGATGACCCACCTCTTAATTTTTTTTTTTCATGAGTAGGAGTAGAAGAAAAAATCCTTATATGTATTTAAACTTAAGCCAGATTAACTCTGTCAAAAATAGGATTGTTTTAAATAAACAGTGGGGTTGAAGAACTGAACATTCCAAGAAGAAAACAGTCAATAATTGTTTATCCTTGGTACCTGGAATCAAAGTTTTTTGGTGGTCAGTAATCCACTCTGAGTGGATTAAGTGAACATTTGGTGGAACGATGAATTGGATAGAAAACAATTCTCTGTTTTTTATTTATAAACATTTATGTTGATAACTTAGGGAGTTTTCCATTTTTATGCAGTCCTAGGAGGTTTTGACAAATACTGCTTACCTATTGACATTTGTTAACCTAAAACAATAAAATAGCTAGTTATTTTACCAGCAAAATGGGCTTATTCAGGAGCAGCAAAGAATTGCAGTTTAGATGTGCAATTATGATCAACAAGCAAGTCTAGTAAAACAGAAGAGAGAAATTTTATAGAGGAAAAGGGGAAGTTGGGGCTGTTATAAACAAAACGGCCATTGGAAGAAACTGGGAGTTCTTAGTGGCTTCTCATTGGCTGAGCTGTAACCATCTCTCATTGATGTCTCATCATGAATCAAATAACATAGCTGAAATTGACAATTAACTTTGTAAACTTCAAGTGCTGGAAGGCCTGAAGTCATTACATTACCCGAGGATTACTCACACAGCTGTCCTTTTTTATTGTGTTTCATCAGTCTTTGAAATATTTACCAAGTGTGGATTTGAATCCAATAAAAGCTATGTGCTCCCTCTGTACCTCAGAATGAGAAAATAGAGAGAGAATGTCACTTGCGGCAAGTTGGGGCTTTCCTGTACTGAAGGGAACAAATGTGGTCATTCTGCATTTTAAAAGCTTAGATTGAATTTTGTACCATTCTTGATATTGTTTTGTTCTGACTCCAAATTCTGACCATACAGATGAAAGTCATGTCTTTCTTGGATTAAAATAATGATGGACAAGAATCTCCCTTTTGCTTCTCTTGTGCTTAATTATTTACAAATGCCTGTCACATTTGTCTTACCCAAGTCCAGATCAACATGTGCAGATGTCCTGAAAGCCCTTACTTAGAGCTTTGGTAATCAGTATGTTTTCTTTCAAGAACCAGGTCTGGACAAGCTGGGAAAGCTCCTGGAGGTCGATTGGAGTAAAGAACCCTCCTACTTTTCCCCCATATCCTTATATCCCTCCAAACGCCACTACTTCTGCTTCCATGTGTTCTGCTCAGACTTGGAACCTAGTGTCATTCCATCGTAGGGGACCGGTCGGTAGCTGGGGGGAGTAGGACCACTCCATACTTTTTAGTCCTTTTTCACTCCTGGCAGCTTTTCAAAGCATCATGATCTCCTGTGAGCTGTTTAATGCTTCTTACTGATTCATCCAACATATCTAAGGGTTAGGAATCCTAGGTTCAAGTTCTCATTTTGCTGCTGAATTACTATGGGTGTGTCCTTTGACTTTCTGGGGTCTTTCAACATTACTCTGTAGAGGAGAATGTTAGATCAAATGGCCTCCCCAAATCCATCCAATCCCAGCACTTTCTGTCTTATGAAGAATCTTTGAGTGTCTGCTGTGAATGCAACATACAGGAGACCGTAAGGATGGACACGAAACAGAAGTCGTGGTGCTTGCCCTTCAAGAACCAGAGTGCAGCTGGGGAGTTCAGGCATACAAACAAGAGTCAAGTTTATCAGCCCAAGGCTATGTGTTATGAAATGCCCAAACAGACTGCTGAGGCTCACGATTCTGATTGCAATGCTTGAAAATAATGCTGAATATAGTTTGTAAACAAATCTGTGAGCTCTTGGGCGGCCAAATATCATCAAGTCTTTTGCAATTGTTGGAGAAGGAACAGGCATCTGCAAATTGTAGATATTTACATAGATGAAATGTAATACTCTAAGGGGATTAGACTGTATCTCAGTAAAAAATGAAACATCCAGTCACCATATTGTAAATTTAATTCCAACCAGAAACTTTATTAAGCCTTTTGGGGCAGGAGGACATGGGGATATAAACATTTTAAAACTCGGCTCCTCTCCAGAAGCCAGAAGAACTCTTTCCAGTTGCTGACAAGAGAATGTCCTATTTTAGTCACATTTAACTAACTTTAATTGAACTATTAACTCCTTATTAGCTAATTCTTGAGACACCAAGAAAGAGTCAGGGCACGTACAGATATTTAGAACAATGATTACTTTCGTGATGAGTGTTCTTAACCATATGGTAATAAGTCTTCATTAGATCAAAGCCCCTAGTATAGGGCTCCGTACATGGGAGACCCTCAAAAAATGACTGTAGAGAGATTGACCTTGAAACTCCAATATGCCTGAAAGCCAATTTTAAAGAAAATAATTAGCACTTGCACACTTGAAAGTTTTATAAGTGGTTTGTATTTCAATTATTTCCCCACCTAAACCATCTTTTTCAAGTGAGGAAACTGAGGGTCATAGAGATGAACTTGTTCAAGGTCACATTTGCCATGGCATCAAGATTCCTCCATCTTTCATTTTAAATTCCATGATTCTTTCCAAAGTCCTGAAGGTTTAGGACATAGATAAATACAGACATAAATATAGATGCAGATTTTCCTCTCAATAACTTTGCATTTTTTGGAGGCAAAGAAGTCCTTGAGAAAGAAACATCTTTTATTCTGTGATTCCTTTTTTCCTCCCCATTCCCTCTTTCGTTCTCCAGGCTTTCATATATATCTTGCCTTGGTTAAGTGTGTTGAGCTTTCCAAATATCAGACCCAAATATAAGTTTCAGAAAAAGCCAAAAAATACAACATTGAGAATAATCTTTAAGAAGTCCTTCAGTCACTAAAGATTCCTTTTGGTGCCCAATGTACATTGGTCGGGCTTCTTAACCAGGGCTGGCGGCTGGCCTGGTTTTTTATTTCCCTCTACTGCTACCTGCTGGTAGTAGACCTGCAGTGGCATCTTCCAGACCACAGACCACGTGATCAGTCACCGTTCCAGGGTCAGACTCTCTGTAAACAAGTGATTAGCAACGTTGGCTGCATATGAGAATATATGGGATGTTTTCAAGAGTATCGATGCTCAAGTCTCACCCCTAAAGATTCTGATTCAGTTTGATCTGGGGAGGGGCCCATGCGTTGGTTTGTTTTGAAAACTCACTAGAGAATTCTGAATTGTAGCCAGGATTGAGAAACACTGACCTAAATCAATCAAATCTCACTAGGACAGATAATAGAATGGTTAATGTAACTGTGAAACATATGCATTCAATTTTGTCATATCGGGACCGGTGCTCCAATTTATTTCATACTGTTGGTACAACTCATTTCAACTCTATGTGATTTTTATGGATTAAGAAAATTTGAAATCAATTATTTTCTCTGCAAACTTTCAGGATTTTCCTCATGACTAAACAGGAATCCAGCCTAAAATAAGTCAGCGTATTATTTAACCACATTTCACATTATAGGCTATGATATAAATGAATACTAAAAATAAAATGAGTTATGAAAAATGTATAACTCAGAAAGAGATGGCTTGCATTTCATATTAATGTTTAGTAAGCTTAGCATTCCTTTACCACATGAGTCCATGTTAGACTGAAAAGAAATCAGAGGCTTTCTTACTATTATAAGCAGGCAGATTGAAAAGGCAATTTATTTTGAGTTGAATTTCTCTCCAGTCATGAGGAAAACTGAAAATTTCAGAAGGAGAAAATAGAATAAATGTTACACCCCCCCCCATATATCATGTGCAAATATTATGTTTTTTCACAAGTTACAAATAAATGGGGGAAAGGGTTTGATTTTCTTGGAAGTGAATTTAGCAGATGATCTGCAGAACATCTATTGGAATAAATAAATGTTTATGCTGTGTTCCCAGGAGGTATTCCACAGGCCTGCAGGTCAGGAAGTGATTCCACACCCTAGCCAATCCCAACCTCAAACAGCCCAGAGGAAAATGTAGCGTGTTTATTCTATAGCGCCTCATTATTGTTTGGTGGCTTTATGTCTTGTCAGGGTAGAATGTCAGAATCTTCTGTCATCACCTGTGCCCATGAGGTCCTGATGCTTTGATCTGCTGGACTTCTTGGCATTTGGGAAACAATTGCTGTGGCGTTTTCTCTTTAACTGTATGAGCTTTCTGGAAAAAATCAAAACCCCAAACCAAACCAACCAACAACAACAACAACAAAAAACCCTCACCTGGTATCTTTCTGCCTTTAGGCCTTTTCTTAGCTTAAAAAAATTTAAAAACACACAAAAAGTCCATAATCTTGTTAAGGCGTGTTTTCCCAGTCTGTTGGGAGAGAATTGTCACTGTGAGCCTCAAGGGCAATTTTATGGAAGAAAAAAAATTATATAATGGAACAAAAGCCATTACTTAACAAGATGAATCTGAACATTTCACTGAACTTAAAAGATTTCCAATAAATAAAGCCTTAGGAAAAATGAGAAGCAGAGTAAATTCATTTGTTTTTAATCTTATTGCCTGATTTCAGCCTGATTTAAGTTCTGAAAATATTGTGCAACTATTTATTCTCATGACTGAAGAAATGAGTTACAAAACTAGGGAGAGGGGATCTTGAAATAATTTGAAAACAACCCACCAGCCCAGGCTCTCACTCTCCTTTTATCTAGAGGATTCGTCCTGTGAATTTCCCAGCATTGTCATTCTGGATTTAGCCAAGATTCCAATTCTGATCACTCAGAATAGATCTAGGAGAGGTAACGTGATTTTTAAGTGTCTGTTAAAATCATTTTGTACGTGGGAGGAAATCATTTCAGTGCCCTTGCGTACTGAAAAGGAGACAGGCAGTTCTAAATTCCTGAGATTAGTGTCAACATCAATCAAAATGCGATCACTAAGATGAATTGTTCCACCTGGTTCTATTTAAAACTAAATGGGATTACTCACAGAGAGCCAGTCAACTTCATCAAATTGTTTGGGAAGGAAGGCTCTTTATTTGGAGGCCAGATGTGGGTTTCAAGTGGAGAGGGATCCAGAGAACTGGTCACTTACCTAAGGTTGCACGGTCAGTGGTGAAGGGCAGACTGAATCCAGATGTTACGCCGGTCACCAACATCCCGCCGCCTTGGGAACCCCACTGTCGAATTCACTGGCGACATTACTCTCTTTTTAGTTCTTTTCATAAATACAAACCACTGCGAGTTTTTAGTCAGTTTCCCAACGGCGCAATTTATCATTTGAATGTTAAATTCCAGACTTTTTATATCCCGAAGATGTTGCTAGGAAATATCGGATCCATTCCAACTACCTTGCACATGCAGCAAAATTGTGAAGTGAGAAATATTTGAGGCCTTTATAAGGGTACACATGTGGGATGGCTACTTCTCAGGACAAAAACAAATTATTCAAAAGATTACTTTGTTGGGAGGGGAAAGCCAAGAGTATGTGGCGGCAAAAACCACAATCCAGCAAGACCCAAGATCTTAGAAATAACAGCAAATTCATGAAAGTGTTTTGATACCATCAGCATATTAAGTGTATTTAAATTTTTTAATGATTAATTAAAAATAAAAGTATGTAATCAAATAGCATAGCTATACTTAATTTTAGAGTAAGTACATTATTTTTAAAATAAAGATCCAGAATGGGAAGGGATAAATTGGGAGTTCAAGATTTGCAGATACTAACTACTGCATATAAAATAGATACAAAACAAGTTTCTACTGTATAGCATAGGGAATTATATTCAATATCTTGTTGTAACCTATAATGGAAAAGAATATGAAAAGGAGTGTATGTATGACTAAAACATTATACTGTATACCGGAAATTGATACATTGTAAACTGACTATACTTCAATTTAGAAAAATTAATTTAAGTATAATGAAATAGTAACCATATGCATATTGTGAAATAAAAGTGATATTTTATGGCAAGACAAAAAAGAATTTAAACATGAAAAATTTTCTCTGTCCTTTGACCTCCTCTCTCCCTGCTACCATGCACTGTGGATCTGCAAACCTCCCCATCGGCAGAAATACCTGCTCAACCATAAAAAGCAGCAGTCTCCTAGCACCAATAACACAACTCCTTAAAAGATAACATTCCTTCTTGATCTTGTGAAGGGCCACAATGATGATGCTTAGATCTGGATTGTGTAAACTGGCAATAATACATCATTTAATGGGCAGCCCCTCTGTCTCAAAAAACATATAACTGTGCTGCTTTGACTTCTAACGGGTGGAACAGTTCCTGGAGCTTTCTGAGATGCTCTTCCTAGGTTATAATCCTCAAATTTGGCTCAGAAATAACTTCCACTTCTTTCTTAGATCGACTGATCGTTCATCGACAACATTATTTAGTAGAGTTTATTTTTTTAACAAGAGAAAAACAAGCAAGCAGAAGCTTATTAACTTGTGTACTTCAGGTATCCATGGGACACACTGAGGGAAGTTCAGAAGAGTTTATTTTCAATTCAGATGTTAGTCTATAAAAATTCTTCCTAAAAAAATATTGGCAGAAAGTACATACTCACCGTTAGCTTTGTATGGAAAACACATCTGTCGTTATAATTTCTATGCTGGATGTGATGATTTTACCAAAATGTAAGCTCTGTGAAAGCAGCAAATTTTGCTTCTTTTATTGAATGCTATGGCTCTGGTGCCTTGAAAGTTACCTGAAATGTAATAGGTGCTGGAAATATTTGTTGAACCGATGGGTTTTCTTAAACAGATACAAATTGGCCAAAAAGATGAAAATCTGGAGGATTTACCAAGACCAAAGGTCATTTACTACAGGGGTCTCATTCCGACTTTCAGGTTGAGGTTGGTCATCGGTTTGGAAATAAGGAATGGATATCAGCTTTGACGTTGATTTGTGTTTCTCAGATCTTCAGTTTATGTGTTTGCAGCCACGTGTTTACCTTGACAACCTGCAATGCCTGAGGTGGCAAGAGAAAGAAAGATTACATTTCACCCACTTCTATTTCCTCAGGACATCTTGCACATAGTAGGTACTCCACACACACCTACAGAGTTGCTCTGAACTGTGCAACTTGAGTTTTAAGTGTAGTTTTCTGTTTTTCTTGGCAAATGTTAATCTGGGAAAGAATCAACATAAGGGCTGAACACATAGGCATACTTTTATTCAGTCCTGCTGCAATGATTGGGTTTGGTTCTATTTCCAACCTGAAATGAAAAGCTGTTAACATATGGGAAAACGGTGCACAATTTCTCTCCACCTGCCAGTCATTTTTAAAGAAGGTGCTTCCTGCATAATTTTCCACGTAGTTTTCCAATGGCTTTGTGTTGTATAAAGTTACTTCGGTTACTTATTTAGGTATGAGGCCCCCTCAGGGGCCAGGTAGGTTGACAGGAAATGGCTAAGCTTGCTCCAGGCTGCCCCCTCTCTAATCAGGACTCACAGTAAAGGGGACAGCTGGGTTGAATTTTCAAGTGAGGACACCAAGGGGAGGTGGGCACTCAAGGAGAGGGTACAGCAAATGTCCTTCCCCATCTCCTCCCCACACCTTCCTCTGTCCATCTGTGTTCCTCAGAGTGAGCACAGCGATTATTATTAAATGCTAACTTTCAACACGACTTCCTTCCTTCCCAAATGGTAATCTTCACATCTAGAGCCATGGGATCCAGAATTTTCCCATCTGGAAAGACTTATACTTTGCTAAGTATTCATAGTGGTTTTTAATAATTAGCATCCTGAGAAAGTCAATACAGCGTGTGACACCTGATGACTTCACCTGATGGTCGCTGAATCTTCCATTGATTGGAAGATTCACACACTCTGAGCACCAACTCCCACCAAGGGTTGGGGGCCCCAACCTTGAAGGCACAACATTTATGCCCTGAAGTTGGGTGATAGGTTGACTGAGTCTTTGCTGTTGCAGATGAATGAAAGCAGGTGTGGCTACTTCTAAGTGTGGTGGTCATCTAAAGAGTAATTCTCTCTGAACCCCAAAGGGCTGGTGGTCAAAAGTGACTTGACTCGAAGCCAGATCACCTCTTGATCCCTGATGCCACATGGTCACAGCATTCAATGGTTCCATTTTTTTGCAGTGCAGGGGGAAAGTCATTTCTTATATCATGTTATTTCTGTATTGGAAGTCTAGCTTTAAATTCTTGAACTGCTTGGAGCACAAGGACTAAATACATGATAGAACAAAAGCCTCTAGCCTAGAAATCTTCTGGTATAATAACACATGGAAAGAGCTGTTTTAGCTAATGCGCTCAAAGAGAACTAAGGGTTAAAAGCCTGGGAGAAAGAGACAGAAGGAACCAAACACCAGTGAGCACATGAGAAATGAATCTAGAAATTATAACAATAAGACTCGGGACTCTTTGTTAAATGAAAGTAAAATAAATTGAAACCACAAAACAAAGCTCTCAAACAACTGTCTTCCTCTAAAGAATCCTTGGGCAATGTGTCTCTGCCAAGGGCTTCATGCTGCTGCCGTCTACAGGTGGACTTAAGGAAATAAATCAGCTTATCCATTGCTGACTTCTCCATGTTGTTGTTCTTTCAACAGAGAATACCAGAAAAATTATTAAGTAAAAAAGTTATTAGATATTAACTTTGAAAAGGTGGAGAAAGGGTACTTTTCAAAAAGGAAGAAAGATTGATACCAGAAACCACCTGATTTTACGATGACATCAGGATAAAGCAAACAGCAATGGAATCTATTGACTCTGGCAAAAATACAAGGTTGTGGTGAATACCCAGAAAAGATCAAATCAAATAGGTTGGACTTGTTGTTCCATCAAGGGGTGGAACAAGTTATAGGAATTTGGGGGAGATAGCTTTAAGGCACTGCTTTTCTTAATATTTTGTGGGGAAAATTAATTCACATAGACTGATATCTCAGTGGCTATAGATTCCATCTGCCTTTCCATATTCCTCTTCATAATATCTCTAACATGTGTCATCTTTTCTGGTTAGTCAAGAATCAGAGCCCTGGTTCTACCACTTAATAGCTGTGTGACCCTTGGCAATCACTTCACCTCTCTGATCCTTAGTTTTCCCATCAGTCAGATGAGGATAATCAAACAGCTAACTTCATAAGACTGGTGGGGAGATTAAATGAAATAATGTTTACAAAGTGCTCGGCACACTTCCTGCTCTGTAGTACACACACAATACATGGTAGCTATATTATCATTATGTGCAGTGGTCTTTTCACTACCACGCTCATTTCAAACTCATTTTTCTTCCTTTGTTCAGTGTGCTTTCTCCCTTCTCTTTCCAAATGCCGTTCATCCTTTTAGTCCCAATTTATCCCTCTTCTGTTCCAAGGGACAGAGAACATTTTCTTGTATGCATGTGATCTTCCTTTGAATTCCTGCATCACGTCTTGTTTATATGGTACATTTTTAGCACTTGAATACATCCTTTATTATGTTACACAATACTTGTTTCACGATAGCCATATCTCCCTGAGTGGATTTAGAATGATAGGCCTGAGGGTTACAAGGGTTTCTTGAAATATTGGACTATCATTTGTCCCCAAAGGTAGTACCATTCCCATTTTACAGATGTAGCAGTTGAGGCCCAGGAGGTGAAGTGAATGCTCCAAGCCCAAGGTCAAACAGCAACTAGGTGGCAGATCAGTGGGACTCCAAAGACAGTGCCTCATACAGTAGTACATGGGTTTTGGAGCCAGGCCAGCTGGGTTTGAATCTATGATGATGAGACAATGACTTAACCTCTCTGAGCCTCATTTTTCTCATCTGCAAAATGAGGTTGACATACTTAACTTTAAGAGTTGTTAAGAAGATTAAGTGGAATGACGTACAGAAAGTAGTGCCTAGCATTGTTTTTTTTTTTTTTTAACATTTTTTATTGAGTTATAGTCATTTTACAATGTTGTGTCAAATTCCAGTGTAGAGCACAATTTTTCAGTTATACATGAACATACAAATATTCATTGTCACATTTTTTTTCGCTGTGAGCTACCCCAAATCATGTATATATTTCCCTGTGCTATACAGTATAATCTTGTTTATCTAGTCTGCATATGCCTGTCAGTATCTACAAATTTTGAACTCCTAGTCTGTCCCCACCCCACCCCCTCTTGGCAACCACAAGTTTGTATTCTATGTCTATGAGTCTGTTTCTGTTTTGTATTTATGTTCTTTTGTTTTGTTTTGTTTTTTTTAGATTCCACATATGAGTCATCTCATATGGTATTTTTCTTTCTCTTTCTGGCTTACTTCACTTAGAACGACATTCTCCAGGAACACCCATGTTACTGCAAATGGCATTATGTTGTCGGTTTTTATGGCTGAACAGTATTCCATTGTATAGATACACCACAGCTTCTTTATCCAGTCATCTGTTGATGGGTATTTAGGTTGTTTCCATGTCTTGGCTATTGTAAATAGTGCTGCTATGAACATTGGGGTGCAGGTGTCTTTTTGAAGTAGGGTTCCTTCTGTATATATGCCCTAGCATTGTTGAATAGACGCTCAAAACAGACTCCTTTCCATTCCTTTCTACATCCTAAAGAGTAAAGTGGTATCTTATACAACTTCTAAGCTCCAAGCCTGTATTAAGCAGCACTGAATAAACATGAGTTTACTGACACAAGAGAAAAGTGGACGATTTTTTGCTGGTGACAATTGTTAGAACCCCGTCATCCTTAGCACCTCTGAACTATCCAACCCTAAGGACTCATCTTCAGAGCCAAAACCAGTGCAGACGCGGTGCACTGTGGGCATTGTAGCTGCATGTTGGGGAAGGCCCCGCATTGTGAGATGGTAACTTCACATTTCACTTTAATTCAACGTGCACCTATTATTCTGAGCACTCTTAAGGATCCTAAAAACATAAAAATGACCAAGATATGACTTTGCTTGCAAAAAATCCACAGACTTGTGTGGAATCACAGATATATTGACCAAAAAAAAAAAAAGATTTACAGGCTACAGAGGAAATGGATACAAACTGATGTGGAAACGTGGAGGGGGCAAGCAAGTCTACTTGAGAAAGGGAGGCAAAGAGATAGAGAAGGACAACGTTTGAGCTGGACCTTGTGGGTGGAGAGTTTGTCAAGTAAGTGAATATTATACTAAAAGTGTTCACAGCACTATCTGCTTTACTCTTATTTTTTAATTTAATTTCTGCACTAGAGAGAGTTAACCAGGCCATTCTGATATGGTTGAAATGATCTGGATGGTCATCTGCTCTCTCAAATTCGGCAAATTAAGAGAGAAGGGTTGTGAGGAGGGGAGGGGTGGGGGGGAACGCAGTGAAGATAGTGAATAATGTGCAAATGCCTAACAGCCAACATGTGAAGAGAAGCATCTTTCCTAAACGGATGGTGACACTAGTATCAAGTCTATTTATACAGCTCAGCAAATAAATACCGCATTAAAAACGTTCACAACACGGCCTAATAAATCCACAGCTCATCTCAAGTTTGGCTTATGTAAGCTGAGAGGAATCCTGGCAGAGCCTTTGCGATTTCACCCACTTTGTTTGGAAGTGTGAGATATTAATTAAAGAAAAGCTGGATTACAGCATCCAGGCTGATTTGAGCTGATGTGAGCTGGCAGCATCTTGCTAGCCATCTGTAATTGGACCGGTTTCTTCCTAAATCTCTCTCTTCTTGAGTTCAAGTCCTGCTCCTCCTCCACATAGCTCATTGCTGGAACTTCTGATCGCCTAGCTGGGTCCTCATGATTTCGGCATTGTTTAGGCTTTGGGAAGACCCTTTTAATACAGCGTTAAATTTTGTGTAATTTTTTTTCCATCAAGATAATGAGATTGCAAAACAATTTAGGAGACAGCAGGACTGAGTTAGCATATTAGGCAAAAAACATTTGATCAAGGAATTACTTTTCCTTGGAGCACACACACACACACACAAATCCTGCAAGTCCTACATATGAGTCTGAGCAAAAACAGCAATTATGTTTTCTCAGCAGTTCCTTGAAGGAAGTTTTCGAAGAGAGAATATAATTTCTGGCTATTTTAGTTGGTATCAATAGGTAGGTAGCTATTGATAAGTTGGGGATTGTGTTATTTGCTTTGGATGATTTATTGATAATCTTGCCTCATTTTCTATAGTCTAGCTCTGCACATTCTGCCCTTCTAAGCACTGAGTGCATTCTTATCCTCTCTTGCCATCCTCCTGCTCTAAGATTTGTATAGCCATTTACACCTTAGTATAAATGATACTTTAAATGGGATCCCTGGTCCTTGAGGTACTTTTATCGTAAGATTTGATGGTAATAAGAATTATCACCTATAAAGGAGTTAAATATTATTGTTAATCAAGTGATCAACTGTTTCTTATCATTTTCACATGAAGCAATGTTTTAGAAAAGACTGATTAATCAGTCACAGGGAAGGCTGTTCCTGCCTTAATTCTTTATCAGCTAGAAATGAACCCTCCCTTTGAGGTTGAGGGGATGCCTTGATATCCAATTTCCCTACTCCATTTTAAAGTCTATGAGGGAAATTTTTCTTTTATACTTCTTAAATTGAGATGTAATTTACACACCTTAAAATTCACCTTTTTAAAGTGTACAGTTGAGTGGTTTTGAGTATATCCACAGAGTTGTTCAACAATCATCACTATCTCATTTCACAAAATTTTCACCACCTTAAAAAGAAACCAAGTACCTGTTAGCAGTGACTCCCCATTCCCCCTTCCCCTCATCTCTTGGCAACCATTAATCTACTTTGTGTCTTTATGGATTTGTATATTGTGGACATTTCACATAAACAGAATCATATAATATGTGGCCTTTCGTACCTGCTTTTCTCCACTTACATATTTTCAAGGATCATCTATGTTGTAGCATGTATCAGTACTTCATTCCTTTTTCTGGCTAAATAATATTCCATTGTATGGATATATCACATTTTACTTATTCATACTTCAATTGATGGATGTTTCCCCTTTTTGACTTATAAATAATCCTGCTATGAACATTCATGTACAAATTTTTGTGTGAACATGTATTTCAATTCTATTTGGAAAAATTTTACCCCTAAGCAATTTTTACACCCATATCCTCCATTAGGCTATCACCTCCCAGAGGGAACATATTTAATTTCTGTTAATATCACCAGTGCTTGGCACAGTTCTCCAAACACAAGAGGTGCTCAAAAAGTGCTGATGGTGACAATCTGAAGGGCTTGAACAGTGTAAGGATTAAGGAGTTCTACAGGGTCTTGAGAATTTCTTTGGTCCTGCCAGTCACATTCTGATGGCTGTGCACCGGGTGGTTTGGCCTGTTCTAGAAAATCAAGTGAATTTTTTTCATTCTTCCAAATGTAAAATTTCAACCTTCACACCCCGCAATAAGTAAATACATAAGTGAGTAAATAAAAATCACCCGTCTTATGAGGCTTTCCCCAAACCAACTATATAGAAGTAATCTATAATTCTCTTACTCATTTAACATGAAATTTGTCCTTTTTTGCGGGGGAGGGGGGTGGGTGTTGGTAATTAGGTTTATTTATTTGTTTGTTTATTGGAGGTACTGGGGATTGAACCTAGGAGCTTATGTATGCATGCTAAGCATGAACTCTACCACTGAGCTGTACCTGCCCCTTGAATTTGTACTTTAACACAGGATTTAGGGCTATTGCATTTGTCCTGTAGTTGTCTATGTATATGTTTTTATTACCCCATTTGATGATGAGGTTTGCAAAGTCAAAGATGCTTTATTACTCATCTCCTGCCCAGAAGTCTAGCCTAACGCCTTTGTCATTGGCGCTCTGCATTGCTTGTTAACTTGAATGTTATATGGAGCCAGATGGCCATATAAATGGAGGGCTGTAAAACACGCTAACATAACAGGAACCTCGGTAGAATTCCCCTGGTTCTTGGAACAGAAGGTGTCGACTTTTATGGTTCTCCCGGGCAAGTGGCCCAGTAGATGAGTAGATATTATGGAAATCAGAAATGTATGAAAAATCTGAGTCATTCCACACTTTCCTTGTTTGCACTTGGAAAGGATGTTCCATGCTCACTCCTATCTGTGTCACTGTGCCCTGCGGATTATCCTCTGCCAGAGCTCAAGTCCCCTCCTCCTCCAGGAAGCTTTCAGTGTGGTGTGGAGTCGGAGTTGCAAAGCAAACCGGTCTGGTTTATACGTCAGCCATAGCCTTGGGCAAATTATTTAGCTTCACTGTGCTTTAGCTTCCCATCCAAAAGCTGGGGTAGTGACAGTCCTGGTGTCACAGGCTGCCGTAGGATGCAGTAGCATGCATATGCTCACTGAACTTTAGTCCCGACTGGCACTCCATTCCACCACCATCTCTTTCCTCTATCAACATGCAGCTTGGTAGTGAGTGGTCCTCTAATTTTTCTTATCGGGTAATGTTACTTGGTCCCCCAATTATTTTCCTGGCTGTCTTGCCTCCAGAACACACATGAACACCAAGTGGCAGGCAAATAACAATGCCTCCACCACCACCATCAAGATAACTGAGCATCCCAAATTAACATCACAGACACCCTGTACTAAGACCGAATAGACTGCTCATAACACCTCTTACACCCACACCAATAGCCTATTAACTCTTAGTGTAAATGGAGTGAGAACCATCTCTTCTCCCAGCCAATGGTATAAACAAAAGCAGTCCAGGATCATCTGGTGTAGGAGGGAAAAACCTTCTATGTCTCAGTACATCTTAGAAAATACTCAGTGTGGTGAAATAATGCTCATTACCATGACCCTCAGTAAGAGGAGTTTAACAAGGTAAGAGAACGTTGACAAGTTTCAGAAAGATAATGATGAACACAATTTAAAAATTAAACTTCTAGAAGAGTGCCTTCTCAAATGATATCAGGTAAACAAGAGATCACGGTCATGGTCCTTCTCTTTTTTATTACGTCATGAGCTCTTGTTGAAGAGTTTTAGACCTTGTATATCTTTTGTGTCCCCGTGATAGCTCCTGCATCAGTACAGACTACTCCACAGAAACCTGTTCACTGTTGAGAAAACAGCTTACATTCAAAAGGCCCACTGCTTGGTTTTTAAATTAACTGAATCTGACCCTAGACCAAAAAAAGTTATCAGAATCATTGATATGAATATTTTATTTGAAAACATTATCAGAATAGAATAATAATTATGAATTGGTATTTAACCCCAAATTTAGTGATTCTTTCTTTAAACATGTATTTATCGAGCACGTGTCATGAGCGATGATACACTGTATTTAAATACTAGGAATATGGTGGTGAGCTAGGCAGCTGTGAACTGTCCCCCTCTTGGGGATTTCACATTCTAGAGCCGTGCTGTTCACCAGAACTTTCTGCGATGGTGAAAATTTTCTATATCTGTGCTGTCCAATTTAGTAGCCACTTGCCACATAGGGCTACTAAATACTTACAATGTGGCTAGTGCAACTGAAAAACCAAAATTTAAATTTTATTTAATTTTAATTCCTTAAACATTTTAAAGTCACATGTGGCTAGTGGCTACCGAATTGGGCACCCCAGCTCCAGAGGCCAGTACTGTGAGCGTAAAGTTCGCTTAAACCTTTCGATTTCCAGAACCATCTAGCCAGAGTTGATATTGAACATGGCTCCAGAGATCCTTCCAGATTCTTCATCCTCAGACAAAGACTTCGTTAACTCAGAGTTTTTAAAGAGCTTTTTTAGTGAAACACATGTCTTGCGTCTCTGTAAAATCAACGTCACTAAAGAACTCTGAGTTAATCCAGGTTCTGAGTCTGAAAGCCCGCTCCCTTTGGGCCTGTTTATGATACTTTACATTCTCCTTATCATCCCAAGGGGGAGCACTTGGCACAAGTCCGAAGAGAGAGGGGAGGTGGAGGGAGGTTGTCGTGTTTGAGCTTCTCAGCTTATTGAAGAATTATTGTTGTTCGCCACCTGTCTCCACCCCCACCATATACTCACACCCGCACACGCACACACACACACACACACACACACACACGCACGCACGCACGCACTGTGTAAGTGCACAGCAGTTCACTGTCTACGTGACGATGACTGCCTTTCTGGAATATGTGCAAACGTGTCGGCAGTTTCAAGTCAGAGTGGATGTGTTTGGCCCTGCACGTTCATTGCATATCTTACCAGCTGCTACTGAGTTTTCCCTCTGATTAGTTTGTGTCCTTAACAGAGAGAACGAAGTGGAAAGATTCAGATGCCCTCTGAGGCCTGATCTAGGGGCGTGAGGCTGGGAGGTGGCAGCTCCCACTGGAAAGCCGTGCAGGTACAGAAAAGATGTTGGAACCCAGGAAAGTCTTTTCACATCTCCAGGCTCTAGTTTCTCCCCTAGCAAGACTGAGGAGCTGAGAAATGAAGCTGGACGATGAGGAAGAGCTGCAGAAATGACTCGCCTGAAGCCACAGCACTAGGTCCCTCTCCCCATCCTAACACTTTCTGCATCTAATCCCCTCAGTGGCGTGTGGTGGCACAGAGTCAGGACAGGCAGCTCCTTCCAGTTCCTGATTATGACACTCCCCGGTGGCAGAGAGCAGAGAGTGAGAACCAGGCTTTTCTGCTCAGGAACGGGGTTCTTTTTTGGAGGGGGAGGCAAGGGGGGGTCCTCTTCTAGAACCGTTGGAAACTAAGGGCCTTCTTTTCTCAAAATTACCCATGTGCATATTCTGTGCTCTGCAGCCTCGCAGAAGATGCACATTCCTCTCCCCATGATGGGGGTGGGGGTGAAGCTCCCCAAAGTGCTCCCTGGCCCACCTGTCGTCCAGTCACTTGGGAGTTGCCATTAGAACGCAGATTCTGGGGCCCCACACCAGAACTACTGAATCAGAATCTTCGGGTTGGGGGAGACCTTGAAGTCAAGCTGTGACTTCCTTTTGGGAAATAGTCATTCACATGGGAGGATCCCCTGAGGCAGAATCTGCATAACAAGTACCCTCACTGGTTCAGCTGCAGGAAGAATGTTCTGGGATGAAGCGAGGGCCAGGTGCAGGCTTTCCGCCCTCCTTGTACCTGGCAGTGCGTGGACTGGGAGCCAAGAGCACTGAATCCTCCTCCCGGCATTTCGGGAGCCCTGTGAGCACTTCAGTGCCTCAGCCTTCAGGCTTCTACTCAGTGAGGGGGCTGAAGGGCCTGGTAGCTCAGGTGTGCCCATCCGTCTCAGCTCTTTTACTGTCTGACATCTTTACATGGAGCAGAGCAGAAGGACTTCAGGACTTCAAAGCAGTGTATCCACCTTTGCTGGGTGTTTTTTAAAGTTTTGTTTTTTTTTTTTCTTTTTTGGGGGTGGGAGAGGTAATTAGGCTTATTTATTTATTTATTTAATGGCGGCACAGGGGATTGAACCCAGGACTTCGTGTATGCCAGGCCTGCTCTCCGCCACTGAGCTACACCCTCCCCCCTCCCCACCACCATTGTTGATTGCCAGTTTTACCTTGATGGTTTTTTATTTCCTTCACTAAAGTGGCTTGGTTTCTTACTTCTGAAAGTGTCAATGAAAATAATTGATAAACAATCACTAGTAAGAATAAAGAAGAGTTTTATTTGAGCCAAACTGAGGACTAGCCTGGAAGCCTGCTTCCCAGATTACTCTGAGAAACAGGATTTCCAGCACCGTTTTACATCTTATCAGAACAAAGACCATTAAACAAGTCAGGGTAACATTTCTTTAAGGTTTAAAAAAAAAAAAGAGAACATGTACAGCGAGTCAGTATGGCCTTGACACCTGGGGAGTTACCATCAAAGGAGGACCAGCATTGGTGTCCCAGGAAGACAGACATTTAATCTTTACTTTTAACAAGGGCGTTCTTTACTTCTGGTCAATGTGCCCTTTTCTTTAATAATTAAAGCAAATGCACCAAGTATGTTTGATAGGCCACAAACAGGCTATTTTAGTTAACGTAAAATTCAAGTTAACTCATGTATAAGCCAGAATGACTCCCCTGTATCTCAAGATGTGTACGCTTCTTTTATCACAGGCTTAATATATGCATATATATCTTTTTCCACACCAGTATTTATTTTACATTATAAAAATGACATATACTCACGGTAAAAAAAAGAAGAAAAATATGCAAACATTACAGAAATGCCTCCCCCTCGCTGGCCAACCATGACCATACGTCGCAGAGACGATTCTTACTAGCAATTTGATGTATGTTCTTTTAGAACTCCCCCCACAAAAAAAATGTTGTTCCAGCAGCAGAAGCGTAACTAACCTTTACTCAATACTTGCTCATGTCAGGCAACGTGTCAGATGCTGTATGTACGTTATCCATTTCACAACAACCCTGTGAAGCAGAGATTTCTCTCCTTACTTAAGACTGGGAGAATTTTATACGCACTAGCACCAATCATTTATTTTTGTAAAAACCAGGTGCTGTTACACCTACTGCACTGCAACTTGCTTCTTTCAGTATTAATATATCGGCCACATCATTCCTAATGATGTTCCTAATTGAACATCTGCAGAAGGTTCAATTATATGAAGTCATTTCATAATTAAGCAATCCCTAAAGGATTTTTTTTTGTTACAAACAATGCTACCATGAACAATTTTTATATAGATATCTTTGTGTATCTGTGTATTTCCATAGGATAAACTTCTAGAAGTAGAAACAGTGGGTTGATATACACATATCAAATCACGATAGAGTACACCTTAAACTAATGCAATGTTATACGTCAATCGCATCACAATAGAACTAGGAAAAAAGTATAGTCAAAACTCCAATCCAGCTTAAAAAAAAAGAAAGAAAAACAGTAGGTCCAATGGGGCATGTAAATGAACATTTTTTAATACTTTCTGTACAATCCAGATAATAGAAGATGAACTGTATTTGAGTGTCTCTTCTGTGTGCTGAAGGTCTTCTTAAATCTAAATCCAAATACCAAGTGAGGATTGGGACATCTGTTTCTCAGGGCTGGTTTTAGATTCTTGGTTCTGCCACTAAATAGTCATGAAACCAGGAGCCACAAAGAAGGTCTATCATTAAACGTCTAAGGTGTTAATTCCTTCCCATGTGAAATAGCAACACAGTAAAATCTATTTTCTGAAGCCCTCTTTTCTCTACCATTCCCCGATTTGATCCATCCCTTAGCTCTCTGCATTTGTTTTCCTACTTACGAGAAAAGACTTGATTCTTTCAGCCTCCCAGGATCAATTCGATAATGCATCCATTAGTTAATTCCTTTCAAATTCATAAGTGCTAAGCGGGTCTCTTATTACTGGTAGGGCAAGCAGATCTTTGCTGGATATAACTTTATAATTGCTTCAACTTCTAAAATAGTTACTGGGTCTTTAAGAAAACAAGATAATTATTGAAGCCAAGAGGCCACTGTGTCTCAGCATTCTGGTCTATGAACATGATGAGTAGCAGGAGGTGTTTGGGAAGGCTGATACGGTATCACATCTCTCTAGGGAATCTCGCCTTCCTGGAATGAGTATTTCCAACTGTCCATTCCCTAACAAAGAAGAGATTGTGCGGAGCATGAATGACCTCACAGAACACACAGCACATTTCAGATGAGAAACTTACCCAATCTCTGTCTGTGGTGTGTGGGACAAAGACTGAGATAATAAGGTCTTACATTTTCCCCATGTTCCATAGTCATTATCCCACTTGGGCCTCTCAACATCCCTGATGCAATAGCCAGAGAAGGGGTAGTTATTCCCATTGTTAAAATGCAGATGGAGAAATTCAGAGAAGTGTGCTGACTTGCCTCCGGTCACACAGCAGGGAGTGGCAGAGCCCAGCACAGAGTCTGGGGCCCATCCTTGCTCAAGGGCAGTGGGCCCCGGCACCTACTCTCCAGTCGCTTTCTGCTTACTCTTTCTGATGGCTGGACTCCTCTTCAGTGTCTTCCCCAGTCCAGACTTATCCAGTGGAGGAGGTACAACACCTTGGTCTTTTAAGAAGCATGTACAGGCTGCCGCGTGGAATTGCTCTGAATCTGGGATCCGACCGACGGTGAGTTTCACCTTCTAAAACACCAGAAAGAAGAACATTAAATGACTAAAGATTATCCTTAGGACTGCTCATTTTCCGTCTCAGTCTGTCCTCATTCACACCCTTTGAAGCTGGTTTTGAAGAAAATCTGGGCCAGAGGAAGCCAGGATGATTTATATATTTGGGTGGAAGATGGATTTTTATTCTCTCGCATCCACTGGCCTGAGCCTTTAGGGCAGACCCCAGAGAATACCAGTGATGCCCAGTCAGTCCCGTTTATACCAAGAATTAAAAAGCCCCTTGACATTGGAGACTCCACACAAGACCTCCAGACAGGATCAGCCCCTGACAAACTTAGGCGGGAACTGAAGCTGGAAGGGCTGCTCCTGCAGTTGAGCATCTCCTCCCCTTTCACACACACACCCCCTCCCCCTCCTTTTAAAGTCTCACATTCTCTCCACCCCACCCCTCCTACACCATGCACACCCCAAATTCCCATTTCTCTCAACTCAATTTCATTCTCAAGGAAGGAAAGTAAATCTGCTTGGTTCAGCTGCTCTAAAGCATCAAGGGCCCTTGACTGCCCCTCTTATGGTTCCATATCTCCCCTCTTCCAGTATTCTTCTTCCTTCCAGGGACCAGCTATTAGAATTTTTTTTTTTTTTAAAAAGGACTGGATATCCGCTTTCACATAAAGAAATAGGTCAGGAATGGTAGAGGTGGACAAGCAGGGGAATTTTGTGATCTTCTAATAATCATGCTGGTGAACACCCCCTATTTCTCAGTGGCACTCTGAATGTGTTATCCAGGAGAAAGGGGGCAGGCAGAATGAGCCCAGGAGAATGGCTGTCAGCCCCTCCCAGGCCAGTGCCTGAACAATCTAGAACCTAGTACGGCAGTCTGGATAAACTGCAATCAGCGACTCCCAGGTGGAGCTCCTGGATCCGCTCCCCGGCAAAAACCCTCTTCTTGTCTTCAGCGCTGACGCCTGGATCTTTGGATCAGAGTATTGTTTGATAACTTTCAGAGGATTATATTGAACACTTGGTTCCAGCGTGGGTCTTTGGCAGAGGAAATCCATTACAGTTACTAGCTTGTTGGGTGGGACTCCTGAAGGCCACCTCTTTTCTACCACACAAACTCCTATCCTAGTCTTCAAAACCAAGCCAAGCATCTCCTTCTCTGAGACACCTTTCTGGCCTCCGTCAGATGGATTTACTTCATCCTTCCTGCACAATCCCACGGCTGGCTGTTCATGTCTCAAGGCACACACTATACTTGTACATAACATACCCATTTTCCACGCTCAGCTGTAAGCTCCTTAAGCTCAAGGTGAGGCCATTTTTGTAGCTCTGGGACCTAGTACAGTCCCCAGCACACCACAGATGTTCAACAAATGGTGAGTGAGTGAGTGAATGGATGCATGAGTTCTTTTCTAACACTATGGATGTATCTTGGACAATGCACTCATTCTTACCAAGTTTCCTTATTTAGACAGAGGGGGACTGTACAGTTTGTCTAATCAACAAGGTTATTGTGTGATGCAGAAGAGATAAACTCTCAGGACTGGAAGAAGTTTGATAGATTATGCAGCACAGTGGTTTCCAGAAATTTTAAGCCAAGGAACTGTTTCCTTGAGATGAGATAATAGGAAATTCCAACATTAAAAAAAAAAAAAAAGATAAGCATACACTGCTCCCTCTCTCTCACTGAAGCCCCAAACTCCATCCCTCTCCTCTCTCTCCTCTCCTCTCTTCCTGTCCCCGTCTTAGGGGTCCAAGAAGGGCCAACCATCTCATTTTAAAGAGAAGAAATTGAAACTCACTTGTCAGACAAGGAAGTGATTTTCCCAAGGTCATGTGGCTCATCCAGAAATAAAAACAGACCAGGAAAGGAATGAACATGAAGATCGTACTGACAGGGCTAAGCCTTTTTAAAACATGCGTGCTCAGGAGACAGTCACATGTTCTGTATAACTCTTACAATCACTCTGTGAGGAAGGTATGGCCGATTTCTGAGATGAGGAAACGGAGGCTTAAAAAGCTAAACCTGTTTGGCATTCCCCAGGCAACAGCAAGAGAAGCAAAAGTAATAGTAACTATGCTGAGCACCTAATACGTGCCAGTCACTGTTGTACACACGTTACATACATTATCTCATTTAATTCTCCGACAACTACTATTATCCTCATCCCCAGTTTAACAGAAGAGAAAATTGACGCCCAACTTGGTTAAAAGAGGTGAGATGTGACCCCTGAGCCTGTCTGAGTCCAGTGAAAACTCTTTTTGCCACTTGTCGCCACATCTGTGGTCCCAACCCCTGCTCTTCAGCCTCCTAACCCAGTGCTCCCTCAAATACTACTTTATATTTAAGAATTTTAAAAGGGTTCTAAAATAAGATTCTTGTCATTTATATGTATTGTATGAAGTGTGATTTACACTTATTATTCTCTTATTTACATGTGGTGGCTGAGGATTGAAAAGCCTCATTTGTCTTCAGAGCACTGTTCAGACACCAGCCAAGACCCCGATCTGGTTCCTTCTGGCACTGCCTCGCTCCGGCCAGGGCCAGCCAGCAGGACTCACCTCCCTCTGGGTAGACCGGCTGAGAAACAAGGAGAACTCCTCCAGGCTATGGGGCTTCAGGTCATTCACGGCCAAAAGGTGATCTCCATGAAAAAACAAGCATCCCAGGCGCGGGGGTCCGTTCCACTGAGACACGCTGCAAAGGGGGTGACAGCACCCAACACAAGTGTGAGCCTGTGCTTGCACAGATGGGGGCACACGTGGGCTCCTCACCCAGTCTGCTCTGCTGCTACTATCACCAGTTTTATTAGCTACGTGGCACCACCTCCGAAGTTGACGGACTCTTTTCTCTATTTGCAACATTCTTTCTTCTATCATTCCTCTTGGAGCCCGACCCTGCCTCCAAAGTCCAGCTCCAATCATACTGTCTCTACAAAGCCCTCCCTTTAGTTAATCTCCCCCGCCTCTGGGCTTCTATTCCACTGTGTGCGCACCTCACTTATTGTATATTTAAATAAAATACATTTGACATTTACTTGTTCATGTAGCTGTATCTTTCACCAGACTATGAGACCCCAGAGGTATGGTCCCACTGTAAAAAAAAAATTGTTTTTATAATGTAATTCCAAGTAAACAGAAGGTGCTCACTAAGTATTTATTGAAAGTGAGCACTTAATGATTATACAATGAGTATCTAATGAGCAAATAAATGAGTTGAGAGATGAGCAGGCTTGGGCACAGAGGTGTCCACAGTTTCAGTCAAGTATTTATTGAGGCTTAAGTTGGTGGGAAATTTGGGAAAATGCAAGCTTGTGATTCGTGCCCTCTTACAAACTTCTAAGACAATTGATGTGTAACGCTGACTTCACATGAACAAACTTTCTTCTCTTATAAAACCGTACTCTTCCATCAAAATGAATTAGAGTCTTTAAAAGGATAGAGAATCAAATAAACACGTGATCATTCTCAGGAAATTCTCCACCACGCGGTCTTTTGTGTCTGAATCCCTAACCAGCAGGTTTTTGGCTGGTGTCTGGAAGTCTTTGATCTTGGTACGCTTTTTTCTTTTAGACCTTAGGATCTTGTCGACCTTACTAATTTCATTCATTCATCAAAGAGTCAGTGCTCATTGACTGGGAATGAGTTCCTTGGACCACATGTATTTCCGACCACTTTTCCTCACCTCCAAAAAATCAGAAATTCACTGCTTTCTGGACGTTTGAATCCTCCCATATCTACCCACCTCCCAGCTGACTCTC
The DNA here is from genome assembly GCF_048773025.1 of Camelus bactrianus. Taxonomy (NCBI): domain Eukaryota; kingdom Metazoa; phylum Chordata; class Mammalia; order Artiodactyla; family Camelidae; genus Camelus; species Camelus bactrianus. Next base: position 31,366,226 of record NC_133549.1, read on the forward strand.
TTACCCAACAAGATCTTATTTCTGCCTCAGCTGAAGACAATTTATGACAACAGTTAACACAACAGTTCGAGTTCTCTAGTCAGTTTTGCCATATACAGTGCTTCAAGAGACAACTATTGTCTTCATATCATCCAACCCCATTTATAATCAGTAACTCTCAAATCTCCCACCTACCATATCCGTCCTGCAGCTTCTCTGACAGCAAGATAGTTTACGATGTCATGAGGAGAAAGGAACACGTTCAGTTCCTCCACTTGGCTTTCATCAGGGATGTTACTACAAGATAAGACGTTTGTAAAAGTCAGGCAACTGTCTCTGGCTCTGAGCTGTACTTTGAGTGGACTTTGGCCTCCGACATCTAAGATAGTATTTTCCAGTTAAAGAGTGTCCAAAACATTTGGAGAAGAATATGAATTTGCCACTTATTAATGCCCTCCCCCCAACCTTCTTGGGATATGGTAATGATGGTAGACAACGGAAAAGGAGTTAAAAAAATGGACTAAATTAATTACATGTCACATCAGTTTGCACATTTCTCCACGGAAGAAGACACTGAAAAGAGTTAAAATTGAAAATAATCTCATCAAATGTTCTTGGTATCATTTAAAACTGAAATGTTTCCTCTCCTAGGTCTGTAACCAAACCTGCATGTCAATAATTTTACTAGTAAAAGCTAGGCGACATGCTACCCAGATCAGTGTGATCCAAGGTTCCATGACCTGAAAGAAGAGCTAACAGAGAATTTTTTTGTTTAAGTATTGGAAAATGCCACCCACAGCCCAGGGGACTGCTTTGTTTCCAGCTCTGTTATTCACTGTCCTTGGCCACCACATCAGGGAGAAGGGTCAGATTCTTGGCTGACTTGGAGACTTTTAGGAACTGCTTCAAAATTTGAATTCTGAGTACAAAAGGGATCCTGCCTTGCTCTAAGGGCCTGTAAAGTTTTAGAAATCAGAACTTTACTTGATTAGTACAGACAATTGCACAACAGTTAGTGAGGCCGACCCCTTCTGGTCATTTGTGGTCTGTGCTTCCATATTGGCAGGTGAGAGACAGGAGCCGGCTCCGGAGTCTTGTTCTTGCTGGTGAAGCTGCCCATTCTGGATCTCTGCAAGGGTCTGGGATTCCTCTTTGCTATCAGCGGACTCATGGGATGTCTCTTCGAAAAAACTAGAGGTTAAGAAGTTAACACAAATCCTTTTTTAGCATGTCTATTTCCAACTTTCCAAGGTGTGTGAATCAGATTTAAGTAGCTAACGGCCACATGAAAACTAACAAGGTCTTGAAGGATGGCCAGCCGTCAGGATCACAGCCCCGGTTAGAATCCAATCCAATAAACACTCCTTCTAAAAATGGATACGGAGTCAAAAATAGCCCTTTACATTGGGAGGGTTTGGAGACAGAAGGGAGAGTGTGAGAGACATAAATGCAAACTAGAAAAGAACTCCCCCAGGAGACAGAAATGACCTGAGAATGCCACTCATGGTTTTCTGTGGTTAGAAAAACCATTCTCACTTTTTCTTGTTTGGAGATGACTGGCTAATGCTTTGAATTTGGCCCGTGGTCATGCTTTTGTATTTTGATATCAACTATTGAAATGAACTGCCAGCAATTGTTCTTACAACAGTACATTAACTAAGATTAAATTTTAAAGTATGGCACTTTTACTTACCAGGATTTCATTGACATGTAAAGATGCTCGACTCCCTGGGAGATTTGGTCTGAATCTCCAGGTTCAATGGATTCATCAGAATTACTGGAAGCAATATTATTCAACTACAGACAAGAGAAATAGACGTAAGGATGCAAGCCTACATAAGGATGCAAGCCAGGTATGTTTTACCCCCTACATGATGGCTCTGGGCCCTGAAACAGTGAGAACATTTACCATTGGATGAATGGTGGTGCTCATTCTGGGAGACTGAACCAGCAAAGCTCTGGTCGACTCAAAGTCTCTTTTCTTCTCCCAGACTCCCCATGCTCCGGATACAAGTATTCTACTGGACTAAACTGCTCTTTATTTTTTTTGTTTCATCACTAGGCATTTAATGACATGAACTCTTTTCCCCCACCAGCTACTGGAGAATCACATCACCTGTCAAAGGCTCGGACACAGTGGAGAACTGGCCTCAGGCTACTCTGCTCACAGGCAACCAAGTTGCCTCAAGGGGCTGTAAAGGTCTTAGAAAATGCTGTCCTCTGGGGGCACTCAACCAGCCGGGCAGAACTAAGACATCTGGGGCAACGGTTTCTCAAAACCCCTAAAGGCTTTCAGTTGTCTCCCTAACAAATTCATCATTAACCATAATTGGAACACTTCACTCCCGTCAAGCCAGTCTTCCCACTCCTGCCCCTACAAGTGGGGCTCTTCTTGTGCCCATTTTCATGCTGGCTTCTTCACCTGGGGAGCCTCTTTTCTTTTCTGTCTAGTGAAGTTGCGTTCAGGACTCACCCGAAGTGCTGTAGCCCCATCTGACCACCTCGGCCACTGCCACCTTCTCTCTTCTCTGAACTTCTGCCACCCAGTTTTTTGCTTAATTTTTGTAATAGTCTTTTAGCTTAGTTTTATCTGCTGCACTAAACTTTGCATCCCATAAAGCACCTAGTGCTCATGTACAGCCTGCCTGCTTGTCTGGACCATCATGAAAGACTATTTGACATCACTGTGTCCCAAAGAACCCCAGCATGAAAATATTTGTGGCGAAAGAAGGGTCCTGTGGTCAAATGAGCTTGGGAAATGCTGCTTGTTGCATCCTGCTTGGCTACTTACAATGTGCCACTGAACCCTGAAGGTTCTGAGAATTCTGCACTTCAGAAGCTGGGGTAACTTACTTTGATCTGCTGTTTCCAGAACTTGTTTGAGCCCAGAGGCATCTTTTATATGAACGTATGTCACCATCTTGCCAAAAACCCCCAGTTTGGGAGATGCTGCACCCTTCCCCCCCAGTTTTGTCTTCCTACCTCCCATTTCCAATCTCTTCTCTATCGTCTCCCTCAAATATAGCTCCTGGGCGAAAAGCACTAGAAGATAATCTGGTCTGGCCACTTCCCAACTGACAAGCCATCACTGCCCCTTGTGCTACTTGCAGAATGAAGTCAACTTGGCATTCAAGAACCATCATGGTCTGGCTCTTTTTTGCGGTATTTCCCACAATATGCCACTCACTCATGCTAGGTTAGAGCTCAACTAAACTATTCATCATATATGTATCAAATGCTGTTTTGAATCTCGAAGATTTCTCCGACTCCAGGAGAGAGAAAGTCTGCCCTTTGTCTACGCTTCCAGAGCTTTGACCATGCCTCTGGTGGAGCAGCATCACGTGGTAACAGCTGAGACTGTGAGCTCTGAGTGCAGGTGTGACATCAGGTCCTTTCTGGCAGCCACCACGCCTAAGACAGCACACTGCCAGCACACAGAAGGCACTCACTAGGGGCTTCCAATTGATCAACAAACTGATTGGCACACACCACGCAATGTATCACCCAAGGATATTATTGTTTCCACTCATTGTTTCTGCCCAGAATGCAGACTGACTCCCCAAGGCAATCCCCCGAGTCCAAATTTTATCTATCATGTAAGGCCAAATGTCATCTCCATGGAACCTTCCCTGGCCTTCTGTCTGGAAGTCAGCTCCCCAATACCTACCATCCTGCTAGCACTCCAGGCATTTCACTAGCATCTCTTTTCAGTGTGCAGCCCTTTCTGCCTTGTATCATGGTGGGTTCCTATGAAAGTGTCAGCACTGTGAGCATATCCCCTGTGTCTGATTCACCTCTGGGTTCCACTGAACCCAGCCTAGTGCCTTAGGAACAGTGCCTGCCAGGGGCTCAGTAAATATTTGTAGGAGGAACAAATAAATGATGAATGGATGGAAGAGGTTACCTCTAAAAGGATAGTACGAGGACTAATATAATGGCTGTCTTCTTCTGTATCTTGGGTGGTCTCTGACAAGAAGTCATGTGGTAGATGAGCTTTTCCGAGTCCTGGAAAGCTTTGTTCTCTTAAATGCTGAAGAAAGAGATGAAGAGAGAATTAATGCTTTTTCTTTTTCTTTGCAAGAGACAGAATGAAATCACGTGTTTTCTGAAAAAGGCATAATAGATTAATCGGGTTAAGAACATCAGAGGATCTTCCAAGGTTACATCCAGAAGCACGCACAAATTGAACTTGACTCTTGAGTCTAGGTCACCACTAATGCTGTAAAAACATAAGCCCATCTTTCAGACTCTTCTTGACTGTTGGGACCTGTAACAAACCGTTCTCTCTAGTGGGTGGTATTCTAAGTCACTAAGCTCCAACAGAAGCTCCACCTTCATCTTTTCCTAGTAATGCCATCTGAGAAGGTAATTCACCCAGAGTCAAGACACTGCCCCTTTTCCCTTTCTGCTCACTATTCCTCTTTTGTGTTCGGCTCATATACTTCTACTGTTACCCCAGCAATGCAGTTCTGTAGTGTTGATCATGTGACAGTATGAATTATAGGCTTCAAGGTGATCTAGGTTCAACCAATGACCGCTTCCTGCCCCAACAGATACAAGACACTCCACAAAGTAGCTGCTTTGCATGGCAGGAAAAATTGTTATAAGTACAATTTAGTTCTTCCAAGAACAATGTTTTAGAACAAGGGGGTTTGAAAAAAACCCTGAATGTTCTCTAGGAAGTCATTGAAAGAAAGTGATTTAAAAAAAATAAATGTATTTAAGTTGTGTCCATTTTTCTAGCCCCAAGTTCATGGAGCCATTCCTGCTGAGTTGGGGATGAAGAAGGGTTCCCACTTAATTTTAACAACAACAACATCTCCCAACAAGGCAGGTGGTACTCTTAACTGGAGCTGATTGAAAAAGCACTGGCTTGATTGGAACAACTAGTATGAAAAGGCAAAATGACTAATAACATTATTTTTAGGGACACGGAGTATCGGAGTGAAAAGCAAGAAGCATTTACTGAAAAGTTATCCTTCTCAACCTCATTTCTTACCGCCTTTCCTACAAACACCAACCGAAGTGTTTGTCCCGGTGAATTTGACATGCTACCAAAAGCTTTTAAAATGGTTGGAGAGCTTCCAATGAGATAAAACAGGACGCTATACCCTATTAAGATGTGCTTGGTACCCACGGAAAAGGGAAAGGCAATGGTTACATCTCTAAGGAACAAAATAGTATCCATGGCAGAAGGAAAAAAATAAAAAAAACACTTAGCTTGTTTGTTAATAATATCCAAAGTTGGGAAGATTGCAAATCCAAGAGAGCTGGGAGTACAATTACAAATCACTTTCAAGGGGCAGATGTACTATGTTTCTTTCCTCAAATGGACTTCATTAGAAATGAAGTTGAAGTCTTACACACACACACACACACACACACACATACACACACACACACACACACACACACACACACGTACAAGGAGAAGTAAGATTGATCTGGGTAAATAAAGGAAATTAATGAGAACTCTGATTTTGCCTCAGGAGTACAGATGGTATGGCAGAAAATCAAGTGGTGTTTGTGGCATTTTTTTAGAGGTAATTTGTGCCCCGCGTGGAAAGAAAGGAAAAGGCTGCCAGCCAGTTTTTTGTTTAGCTGGGGTGTCCTCTGCCCGGCATACTCGACACACCCACTGAGGAGCAGTCAGAGGAAGGCAGGGCAGGCGGTGAGGCTCATCGTCGTGGGGGAAACAGACTAACTACAGGGTAAACAGTAAGGCTAAGAATCACTCTTAGGGTGGATGAGGCTTTGAGGAAGGCATCAAATACATTGATTTCTGAAGCATCAGCTGGTTCCCAGGCATGGCGTCCTGAGGAAGAGAGGGTTAGTAAGTCTGATTACCATGTTTGGAAGACTGTTTCTTGGTGTGGTGGGGTTGACAGCCTCCAGTGTCCTGGAAGGACTAAGAAGAGGGTTCGGGTCTGAAGAGGGCCTTTTACCACCCAACGAGAGCTTCTCCTGCTTATGAAAAAAAGAATATTGGAATCAGGGCATGATTGATCCCTTGTCTGGAATGAAGCAACAGCCTCATCACTGGGCACTCTGCTTCTAGTCTCTGACCACCAACATTTATACTGCCGGCCAGCATTCTCCTGCTCAGACAACTGATGACCTTGTCTCTCTCCTGTTCCCAAATCCTTAAGGACTCCCAGCCTGGCCTTCAGAGATGCCCTGAGTTTTCCTCAACCTAACTTTTCAACCCTGTGTCCCTCTGCACCCAACTCCTTGGCTCTAATCATTTGAGTCTCCTTGTAGACACTTGCTTTCCCCTTCTCCTTGGCCTCTGCTTTTGTCATCAGCATAGAATAACCTGGAAAATACGTCAAAACGGTACCTAGAGACCAAAGGTTCACTAATAAATTCTGTCCTAAGAACTTCTGTAAATTAGCAAAGGTTCTTATGAAGTAAATAAACAACTTAAAAATAACTAGCACTTACAATATCAAAGAAACATGATAATGAAAATACAAGACAGATGAAAAGTATTTTTATAGAAACCACTTTGGATTTATTCAAATGGTAGCTGTTATGAACCTTGAATAACAATGATGGAATTTATTATTGTTTCAGCTACAATTAAAAAATGCCGCAGTTAAGTCTCACTCCTACCCCAGTAATGAAAATCTGAAGTGTCTGTATTTTTTTAGCTCTCTTGTAAAACACGGAAGTATTCTTTTCTATTGTTAACCATAAAAATAACTAGGATGTACATTTTCTCACTTATTTTTTTTTCCTTGTATTAATGCCAGTTGCTAAGGAGGGAGAGAAAAAAAAGCTTGCATTATTTCCTTGGGAAAGAAGGCTGCATTCAGGTGCCCTGTTATTTTATTAGTGATGGAGAGTCACCTCTGTATTCCAGGGTGTTGCTTTCATATCCAGGCAAAATGATGACAAGAAGGAGACCCAGTCTTTAATCTTCTCCCTGTTGATAGGAATGAGCTTTCAGCTGGCATGTAGCAACAATAGCGCCTGCGATCCTTTTGAACCAGAGAGGGATTCTTTTATTAAGACTGGAACGGGCAGTGAAAGCAGTGGCACAGAAACAGGGCTTTTTCCCCTAAGCAGCTTAAACGCCCCCTGGCTCCTCACCACCTCCAGCTCACGCACTAGAATTAACCCTCCTGCCACCTCTGCGAGGAAAGCTCAGAGAAATGGAAAATCACAGTAGTAATCACAGGGTTGGGAGCTTTTGGCTTTGACACGGATTTCCTTTGTGTTCTTAAGCAAGTCCTTTAACCTGTCAGCGCCATTTTGTCCAGGTGCGCCTCCCTTGAGGGGATGCCTGTGTTTATGAAGGATGTGACTGAATGATTTTATATAGATCTCATCTTCTTTTCTATGGACTCTCACTACAACTGAAAAGAAAGCTTTTCGCCTTAGGGTTGATCTGCAGCAGATCAAGTTTCTTCAGACTTTGGCTTGAGCCTTTGCTGCCTCCTCCACACAGCTCCCTGCCCTGACTTTATCCTCTCTGTCAAGCAGATAATCATCTATGCAGGATCCATTAGGCACCTTGGCTAGCACTGGGAGCCCCTCTTAAAAACTGCAGACTCCTTCAGCAATGAGCATAGCCCCTCCCTAATATATGTAGCCTGTGCAGGTGTTCATGTATTGGGTCTGTTTCCATAAAATGCATCTGGGGTGATGGTGACTGTTATGGGTTGACTTGTGTCCCCTTCTAAATTCATATGTTGAATTTCCAACCCTCAGTACGTCAGAATGTGACCTTATTTGGAAGTCAGATTGGGTTGCTGCAGATGTCATTAGTTAGCATGAGGTCATACCAGAGTAGGGCATCCTAGTCCCACATGACTGGTGTCCTTGTAAAAAGGAGAAATTTGGACGCGGAGACATGCACGGAGGGAGAACGCCATGTAAAGACCGGAGTTAATGCTGCCACAAGCCAAGGAACTACCAGACGTTAGGAGAGAAGCCTGGAACAGCTCTTCTCTGGTCCCTTCAGCGAACTACGGTCTGTGACACCTGACTTCAGACTCCCAGCCGCTAGGACAGCGAGATAATAAACTCCGGTTGTTCCAAGCCACCCACTTTGGGGTACATTGTTATGGCAGCCCTAGAAGATGAACATTGTGACCTTTCAAGCTTCTTTAAAAAAAATAATGAAGACTGCCCAGATGGTGTTTGAGGTTGTGGCCAGGGGTTTCTAGTCAAAGCATGTTTATTGTTTATTTGTTTGTTTTATTCTGCACACAGGGACATCCTCTGTTATCTCACCACTTACCTGCTGTAGCTAATGAGGACATATTCCCTGTTAGGGGTTCTGATGGACATCACTTCATCAGGGTGGCATTTAAACATCTTCTGTACAAATTGCATTTTTTCCTGGCTACTTATGCCAACTTCTACCCTGGAATTTCTTGTAGATAGAGATAGAAAGTATGAAACAAATGCAAATATACAATTAGGAAGAAAACTGACTGGTTTTTATTAAGATGCAAACTGAATAAAAACTTCAGATCTGTTTGATCTCTACTTTGAAAATTGTCCAATAGTTTTAGAAACTAAATTTAGATCTGATTTATCACTGATTGTAAATACTTTGTTCAACCTGAAACTTAGTTCAAAAAATTCCTGTATCAGTTGGATTCTTGGTTCCACAAATTAACATGTTTTCTAATTTTTTTCTAATTTGCATATAATGTGTTAGTATTTCCTGTTATAAACACTTTCTTGATTGCACACGCACCGATCAATTTCAATGGAGCCTCGGTGATGATGGTCTTTGTAATAGGAAAGATTAAAGCCCTTTTCCCCATTCTTTGACAGAATGAAAATCCGCTTTTTCCAAGAGGCCTGAAAAATGAAAATATTTTGCATCCCAGTTAAATCTCTGAGGAAGAGAAAGGATTTAAAAAAAAATGCTCCTGAGGCTGGTGGGAGGCCTGTTAAATCTTCATGAATACTCACCGCAGAGAAGAAAAGCCGAGGAGGTGGTGATTTAATAAAGTAATCTTGTTTGCAGACTTCATTTTCATAAGAAAATGTAAATTGCTTGCCTAATGAAAGAAAGTGATAGGACTCAGTTTGTTCCCTGTAAATCTCTGAGAAGAACTGCTTCGATTGGGAAACTCTGCTTACTTCTGGAAAGGTCTTCAAATGATTCAGTATGGAAAAGAGCATCCATTTATAGGCCAGGAGAACAAAACACCCAAGAACCACGTGTGTGATTCTTATTCATCCACAGCCGGGACGTTCATTCAGATGACACTTAGAAGTTCTTTAATTCAGGGCACACCTGTCTGGCTCTCTGTCTCTGGAGTATGCCACTGGCTCTCCAGATGTGAGCAAAAATTGGTCTCCATTCTTGCTGAAGCACCAGGAGCAAGATAATTCTGCCTTAGCCCTTGGCTTAGCAAACAAAAACAAAGCCACCTGCTATGGAAGATAAGGTGGCAAAGTGGTTAAATAAGAGTTTTCCAAGATATTAACTGCTTCTCTGTAAGTACTGAAATGCATAGGCAGTTTTTAAATTCTTTTCTACATTTTTGAAAATGTCTGTAGAAACAAGTAATGCTTTCATTATTTAGAAAAACCACAATGTTGTTATAATAACACTTATTTAAAAAAAAAGAAAAAGAGATAGGTTTTGCTTTTCCATCCAGGCTGCAGTTCCATCCAGGCTGCAGTTCCATCCAGGCTGCAGTTCTGGAGGAGCCCTGGTTTTGTAAAAGACAGCCTTCACTAAAGAATTAGCGCTTCTTTATTAAGTGAAAACAGAATCAAGATTAGGAAGTACAGCTGATGAAGCCAGTATGCTCCTAACTAGTAATTCTCAGACAGCCGCCCTCCGTCCTCACCTTCCCGCCCTCTCCTCCTTCCGAGCAACTCTGCCTGCTCCCCCTACAGCCCCACCCTGGAAAAAAAAAAAAAAAAAAAAAAGAGGAGAAGAAAACCAGAAGGAAACAATATAGCAAAAACTTTTAGCTCCTTTATTTAATAGTTGTGTGGCTTTGGACAAACTCACAGATTAATTTATTGAACAAATATTTATAGAACACCTTGAATCATTAAATCTCCCTCCTTTTCCTCATTTGTAAAATTGGAGGTATAAAACAAAGAAAAACAAAGAGCATCGTAGCCACTGTAGTCGCTGACTGACAGTCTACCCTGAGAGGAATTCAGGATGAAAAACAGGATGAGGAGAAAAGGCAGCCTCTCCAGCAAGTGGTGTTGGGAAAGTTAGACAGCCGCATGTAAATCAAATGAAGTTAGAACACTCCCTCACACCATACACAAAAATAAACTCAAAATGGCTTAAAGACTTAAACATAAGACACAATAAACTTCCTAGAAGAAAACATAGGCAAACAATTCTCTGACATAAATCTCAGTAATGTTCTGTTAGGGCAGTCTACTCAGGCAATAAAAATAAAAGCAAAAATAAGCAAATGGGACCAAATTAAACTTATAAGCTTTTGCACAGCAAAGGAAACTATAAACAAACCAAAAGACAACCTACGGAATAGGAGAAAATATTTGCAAATGATGCAACTGACAAGGGCTTAATTTCCAGAATATATAAACAGCTCATACAACTTAATAACAAAAAACCAAACAATCCAATCCAAGAATGGGCAGAAAACCTAAACAAACATCTCTCCAGCGAAGACATACAAATGGCCAACAGAGATATAAAAAAATGCTCAATATCACTAATTAGAGAAATGCAAATCAAAACCACAAATACCTCATTGTAATTTTGTGTGAGGTCATTGTAGTTTTGACCTCACACCAGTTAGAGTGGCCATCATTAAAAAGTCCACAAATGATAAATGCTGGAGAGGGTGTGGAGAAAAGGGAACCCTCCTACACTGTTGGTGGGAATGTAGTTTGGTGCAGCCATTATGGAAAACCGTATGGAGAGTCCTTAAAAAACTAAAAATAGACTTACCCTATGATCCAGCAGTCTCACTCCTGGGCATATATCTGGAGGAAACTAATTTGAAAAGATATATACAACCCAATGTTCACAGCAGCACTATTTACAATAGCTAGGACACGGAAGCAACCTATATGTCCATTGACAGATGATAAAGAAGTTGTGGTGCATACACACACACACACACAAACACACACACACAGTGGAATACTATTCATACATAAAAAAGAATAAAATAATGTCATTTGCAGTAACAAGGATGGGCCTGGAGACTGCCATACTAAGTGAAGTAAGCCAGAAAGAGAAAGAAAAATACCATATAATATTGCTTATATGTGGAATCTGAAAAAAAGATACAAGTGAACTTATTTACAAAACAGAAACAGACTCAGACATAGAAAATAAATTCGTGGTTACCAGCAGGATAGGGATAAATTGGGAGTTTGAGATTCACAGACACTAACTTCTATACATAAAATAGATAAACAAGTTCCTACTGTATAGCACAGGACACTATATTCAATATCTTGAAGTAACCTACAATGGAAAAGAATATGAAAAAATATATATATGTATGTGCCTGTATGACTGAACTACTATGCTGTACACCAGAAATTGACACAACAATGTAAACTGACTATGCTTCAATTAAAAAAAAGAAAAAGAAAAAGATGAGGCTGGAGATGAGTCCTGCAGGACCTGGAGATAGGAGCTCATGGCAGAGTTTAGATTTTATTTTAAAAGGAATGGACAACACTGCCCATGGATTAGACTTGCCAAAAAAACCCACTGAAACGGTCTTATCAACCCTCTAGGTCTGATTTATAGGAAATACAGAAAACAGAGAAACACGTTAAACACCATGCCAGGGACATGATCAGCAAAATCCAGTCACTGGGGGAATTTATAGGACAACTTTTCAGTATTTTTAGCCTAGTATATATAATTTTGCCCCTGAACAACTCCACCAGGATTTCCCATAAATGTCTTTCTCTCATCGTTTTCTCTCAGATGTCCTGTATCACTTGGTAACACCAACATCTATCTAGTCTCCCCACACATGTATACTCATCAACACTCTTGAATACTTGAGGGGATCCCCCCACCAAGTCCCCGGGGTTCTTTCTCTGTGCAGCTCTTTCCTCTGTCCTCTGAGCTCCTGCTGCCTTGATCTCCCTGAACTCTCAGCTCTGTTTCCTCAGCTCAGGGGTCCACCTGTTTCCACCTCGGCTCCTCTTTCCTCTACTGTGGACTGGAAACTCAGTCAAGGAAATTGTAGGGCCCACTTTGTTTCCTATCTCTTAGGGATCCACGACTTTTATTGTTTATGATTAATGTCTTGAAAACCACTATTTTATATATTTTATATTTTTTGTTCATTTCAGACAGGAGAGTAAATCCAGTTCCTGTGATTTCATCTTTGCCTGAAGTGCTAAATTGGTCAGATTTGGCGTTTACTCTCAGGGCTAGGTCGAGGTTGGATTTGAAGCTATCAAGACTGACATTAGAGAGTCAATCTAGATAGCTACTGAAGCAGTATAGTGAAAAGCATATAAGGGTCTTGAATGAACATATTGAAATGTGTGACGGTCTTGAAGGCAATGGTGATAAGAACAGAGAGATGGGGTGGATCCAGGAAGTATTTGGGAAGTAGAATGGTCATGACTTAATGATTGACTGGACATGAGGGTGATGGAAGGGTGAAAGTTAAGATGACCAGAGAAAAGCTAGAGAGAGAACCACTAGAAAAAATTAGAGGAAACAGTGTCCAGTCCTTCACCGGGCCAGAAAAGGTACTTGTTTCCTCCCATCAGACTGGCAAATATTATAATTTATGGAGCATTGGGTAGAGTACTGAGGAAGTTCTTGCCTCAGTAATGAGGAATAATTAGCTCTGGGCTGAGGACTGCTCCAGATCCAACCCAGACTTCCAGATCAAATCTTAAAAGGATCAACTTGTTTTCAAGAAACTTAACTGCATTCCAGAAAAAAAGCTCAAGATTTACAGAAATACAAAAATATTTCTCAACAAGGTAAAATTTGCAAGATCTGGCAACCAATCAAGGGTTACCAGGCATGCAAAGAGGCAGGAAAGCATGACCCATAAGGTGGATAATCATTGCTCCATCAAAACAGGCCTAGAGTTGACACAGATGTTAGAATTAGCAGAGAAGTTCATTAAAACAGTTATTATTAACAGTATTTTAAGCATTCAAGAAGTTAGAGACATAGAAGATATAAAAAAAATCCAAAGTAAACTTCAAGAGATGAAAGCTATAATATCTCAGAAAAAAAAAAATACACTGAATGGGATCAACGGGACTGTCAAAACAAATGCAGAGTGGAAAAAGCAACCCAAAACATAAAAAGAGCCTTAGTGCATTATGGGACAACTTCACGTGACCTAATTTACAGTCATTGGGAGTCCCTGAAGTGGGGGAGGGAGACAGAAAAAATATTTGAGGAAATAATGCTGAAAATTTTACAGATTTAAAGAAAACTACAGTAGAAATCCAAGCAGCTCAGGAACCCCAAACAAAAATATATGAAAAAGATTATAACAAAGCACATCATAGTCAAATTGCTCAAAATCAGTGATAAAGAAAAACCTTAAAAACCATCGGAGGGAAAAAAAGACATAATGCATGCAGAAGGAAAAATAAAGATGATGTTAGAGTAAGTAAAAGAATGTATGACTATATAAAAATTTGTTACAAATGTTCACAGCAGCTTTGTGTGTAATGGCCAAAGACTGGAAGCAACCCAGATGTTCATCAGCAGGTGAATGGGCTCACACATTGTGAAATATCTATCCAATGGAACACTACTCAGGAATAAAAAGGAACTCTGGAAATATGTAACAACGTGGATGAATCGCCAAAGAGTTGTGCTGAATCAAAGAAGCAGAAGGGAGTTCATACAGTACGATTCCACTGTGTACAACTCTAGTAAATATGAACACACTCAGAGTGACAGGAAGCAGAGCGACAGGGAGTGGGGCTGGGCGCCAGAGGGAAGGATGATAAAACCGGAACGAGAAGACTTTAGGGAGTAACGCATGTGATTACTGTCTTGACTGTGGTGATGGTTTCTTAAGCACATATGCACAAAACTTATTAAATTGTTTACTTTCAGTATGTGCAGTTTATTGTATGTTAATTACACCACACTAAAGATATCTTTTTAATATATGAGCAATTCAAAAAGCAAATCTGATGACACTGCTCCTGTGCTCAAAGTGCTTCAAGGGTTGCCGGTAATATGGGGTCAAGTTCTAGCACAACATAGCACCGCAGTTCTGCAGCCTTGTCCTCCCCACCCCAACTCCACCCATCCTACTTCACAGCCACATCCTCCTCTAATCCATCCTGCCTCTAACCCACTTCATGGCTTTCAGTCACGCCATCCTTTTCTGCTGAGATGTGTTCTCTTTTCCAATCTCTTTTAAAATCCTACACATCCTTTAAGGGTCCAGCTCAAATGCCTTCTCCATAAAACCTCTCTGGATTCCCACAAATCTGTGTATTCTTTTTTTCTTCAGACCCTACAGCATTTTTCACTTATTTCATGATTCTTATCGTAGCCTGATTGCTTACTTATTTTAACTTCCCAATATGGCTACTCGAATGTGTTTATCTTAATTTCCTAATGAAATTATAAGTTCATTGAGGGGGATGTCTCTTACTAACCTGTATATTCTCTGCAAAATGACGCAGAGTGACTTACTAATGATAGGTGCTTTGAATAAATATTCAAAATATTTATTTTTGAATTGAATTGGATCGCTTGATTTCTAAGTTATTTCATCCTAAACTTGGTGCTTCTGACCAGTCACCTACAGTGAGGAATGTGAACATGAAGCTAGGACATCTGTATGATACCCCTTGACCTATCCCCACAACAAACCCTGATAACAATTTAGGTCATTTAACCAAGTGAGAATTTCATATAAAATTAAGGAAGTATTCTCCAGTCCTTTCCCATCTATAGTTTGCTGTTAGTACCATCTCCAAGCAACAAATGGAACATTTGGTCCATGAAAATCAGAAAATGCCAAATTTCTAGATAAGTGAGCTCTTACAAAATAATTCATTGAATCTAATAGCCTCTGCTACGTTCGCCACACCAAGAATCATTGTCCCAGAATGCCACCCATTATCCTTACTAAAACCATCTTATGTGTCCTGGTTCGTTTGATGGAAATTGATCATTATTTTCAATAGAAAGTTTTTTCCTTTCTTAAAGTATGCCCCCTGGCTGGTGGGGGAGGGTATAGCTCAAGTGGTAGAGCACATGCTTAGCATGCACAAGGTTCTTAGGTTCAATCCCCAGTACCTCCTCTAAAGGTAAACAAGTCTAATTACCTCCCATCTTCCAAAATTAAAAAAAAAATACAATAATAAATAAATTTTTTAAAAAAGTATGCTCCCTGGGTACCTGGACTCTTCTGAGGTTTGGCTTCCATAAAGGCTGTCTGTTCTCACCTGTCAAAAAGAAGGGTGAAGCATTAGTCCTCAGACAACAGGATGCTTCACTGATTAGCCACTCAGTTACCAAGGATCAGGATGGTGCTCCCGAATGTTGGCGAGGTGGGTTATCAGCTCCCCCCTTCCCATCTGCCCCTGAGGCTGATAGTAGCCATGGTAACGAGGACCTATCCAAGCAGCCTGTGCTCACCAAGTGGCAGTTCCAAGGAGGTGTTGCCAGGATGACTGAAGGAGCCATCTTCTCTGGCCTTTCTCTGCTCCTGCTTCATAAGTGGTTCTGACAAGAGAGCCCTCGGGGACAGCAACACCAAGGAGGAGAGACAAGAACAGGGCAGAGGGCAGGATGCTACCCACCAGCTGCAGCTGAGAAAGCATTTCTGGCCAAAAGGAGGCCCAAGATAAGCCCTTCTCCATGCCAGGAACTCACTTTCTCCAGAGGGAACCCTGAGTGCCAGGGCCAGGGCATATCTCTGTTCTTAAGTTGCCTCAGCCACTTGAGTGACCTGTTTCCAAGGCTACCCAACCCTGGGGGGGGGGCGCTGAGGCTGAAACTGACACAATGAAACTGACTCTAGAGGTGGAGCCCTTTCCTGGACAGATCTGCTGGCGATCCCATGACCGACACAGGGGCCCTGCAAGAAGAGGAATCCCACGGGATAGAAGGCCACAGGGTCGATGATATCTTTGAAACAAAAATGTGTTGGTGGCTAGTTTTTACCTTGAATTAGTAACACTCTCAAAATAGGAGGAAGCAGTGAACGGAGCAGTCCCAGGGCAGTCCCAGTAAATGGGAGGAGGCAAAGGGCCCTCCACCATCCAATTGGCATGAGGTCATGCCTTCTGTCTCCTGAGTTCTCCCTTTCTCCAGTATAAAGTCATTCATTCCTCCTAAGGTATGAATGACTCACAGCCATTCTTTATAAATATAGATATAGTATCTATGTATAGACATAGATATGTAGTATACGGAGATGAAAGTCTTAAGGTTAAGACCACCTTGGTGAAAGCACTGGGCCACTGAGGCCAAAATCCCCTGTTCCCAGGAAGAGGGAAGAGCATTTCTGCACAAGGATGAGGAATGTATCCTATTTAAAATTTTGCCCCCACCCCCTGCAAAAAAAAAAAAGGATGTTTAAAAAAAATTTACCCCTGAGGTTTTGCTTCAAATCCATGAGGTTCTTTCTAATTTCAGGGATTTCATTGCCTGAAGCAGAACTGGGGGCCAGTGGTTTTCAGCCCCCTGCCTTACTCTTCATCTATGCACGTGGGACTTGGCCATCTTTCCCAAAGGGCATTTAGCCTAGTGAGCTATGGAGTTCAAAGATCAGATCAAAGACTGTGCAGGACAGACTAGCTGAGGGTAATATATTTTAAAGCAGTGTGTTTCCTGCAAGCTCTTTGTTAAAAAGCCAAAAATCAATTTTCTTGATAAAATAATTATCTGTTAAGATTTTACACTTTGTAAAATGTGTTTGGTTACATGATTTGTAACCAAATTTGGTGTCTCAGGGCTGTCCCCCGTGAGAAAACTCCATTTGAGAGAGGAAGAGGAGACTTGGGCTGGGCCCCACAGGGTCCCCCACATCGCCCCACACAACAATGACACCCACGCTCCCTGTGCACTGTGGATGGCTAAGAGAACTTTGGAAGACATTTCCGGCTTCCCAATGTCTGGGAAAGGCCCCAAAATTCTGTTTAGGAAACACTCTTCCCACTTTTTTTTATGTTTTTGCTTTTTTTTTTTTTTTAACCCATTGTAAAATGAGATGACAGGTGAGGCAGTAGGATGTGGTGGTTTAGAGGGTTAACTCTGGAATCTGGGTTTCATGTTCACCCTCATCAGTTATGAGATGTCATCTTGGGTACATTATAACACCTCTTACACCCCTCTTTCTTCATCTGTAAAATGGAAGTGATAATATCACCATCCTCATGGGACTGCTGTCAGCATCACTTGAAATAACTTGGCAAAGAGCATTCAGTATCTTCTAGGCTCAGTAAGTGCTACTTTGTGAGGTGGTTTCCAGCTCAGATAGTCTACGATTCTCTGGTTATTTAATAATGACTAGCATGTATTGAATTCTTAATACATTCCAAGCACTTCTAAGCAAAATTTGTATAATAGATTTCATATACATATATATATATAGTGGATTATAGCTATATATAATGGATTTCATATAATATATAAATATTTCATATTATCTATATTAATTTCATACTATATATATGAAATCCAGTGTATGTATACATATATATGAGATCTAGTGTATAAGTTTTGTTTATATAATAGAAGCAATATTATATTATATATTATAAATATGAAATCTGGTGAGATTTAACACAGCAATGAGATACAACAATACTCTAAGGTTTACACTGTTTTTCAATGATACAATATCCGTTTTACAGATGAGGGAACTGTAACCAGAGAGAGTAAGCAATTTGCCTTTGATCACATAAATAAAAAGCAGAGCTAGAATCCTAACTTGAGAGCTGGCGTCTGAACTACTTTGCCCCTCCTTTTATTCACGAGAAGAAAAGAATTAAATCTTTTCATAGTTTGGCTTTCCTTTCTCGTCAGTGCCCCCAAACGAAAAGCCTTTTAGGTTTAGCTCTTCGATCTTATTCGGGGAGACTCTACACCACTCTCCTGGCCTAACCTGTTATTGGGATGAGATCTGTTACGTGTGATTCCAAGAGGTCCTAGTTCCCTCTGTGCAGCCCAAGAAGATGATGAAGAAAGAGCCCATAACAGCAAGTCTTCTCAATTAAGCATCCAGATCACCGCAGCCTTGAGAACCCAAACCAATCACATCGAACAGTACTTACCGGAAGCCAAGGAGTCGCAGGTTGAGTTCTCAGCAAACTGTCCTGTCCCTGGGTCTCCTGGACTTACTCTGCTCACTCCGAGCTCTGAGGATTTAAACACAAGCTTTGTTTGAAATGTGAACCAACGGGAAATTCCCAAATTTCTATCTTCGGGCAGATTTTATCCTTGCCCCGAGCTGAAGGAAGCTGGTGACCCAAGGGAAGTCCGGGGCTCTCATTCTGCGTGTGGTTTGGCACAGAACCGCCCCTGGCACTACAGTTGTGTAACAACAAAATGAAAGCAAACAAATAAAAAAACTTCCTGAAAGACTTTGAACCATTTCATAATGACTCTTATTAAATACAGTCTTGACCTCCTGCAATGATGGCCGTTGAAGTAATTCCTTTGCTTCCCGCTCATCCATATCCTCCCAAGGTCCTCCTGGAAGATAAGAAGGATTCCTTTGTGCCAGATGAGGAAACAAAAGACTGGCTCCTCCGACACACTTGTACATGCCCAGGGTCTCCAGGAAGATGTATTTATTTATCCGTGATGGAGTGGTCACTGCCAGGGCAGCACTGGGCAGGCTCTGGTGCAATCCTGCACAGCCACCAGCAATCCTTCAAAACCAGCAGACTGCCGTGAATGGTCATTCTCAGAGGGCCTTCGGTATATTTTCACTTATACTGAATTGTTTTTAGGGGAAAGAGCGAGTGGCGAATGGATTTTATCTTCTTATGAAATCACCTTTAGAAGTAAAAGTACATAATTTTAATCTGTCTTCACTAGTGGAGGTGGACTTGAGTCAGCTCTGCTAGGTTTTTCACAGAGTGGCTTAGGCTGGTAAATTCTCTGAGTCTGCTTCCTCATCTGAAAAATGCAGTGGATAATGCTGACCTCACAGGATCTTTTCAAAGATGAAGTAAGATTTCACCATCACAAGCATGTAGCCCAGTGTTGGCTCCACGGTAAGCATTCAACAAAGCATTCAGCAAAGGTTATTTCTCTGTTTTCCCCTTTTGTACCCTATGGAGGATACAGGTATTACTGGTTCTTTTGTTCAGCAAACCTTGCTGGACTTCAGATATGTGGAAATAATCAATTTTTTGTTCACTTCCTGCTCAGGACAGGTTTTGCTTGATTTAGGAGAAATAATTTCTCGGAATGTATTTCTTTTTCTGTTTCTTCAGGTCAGCGTTTGACTTCTCTGGAAATGGTTTTTAGTACCTTTATATGTGGTCTTTAATTAGACATTACTAGTTACTCCTCTAAGTAGTTCATAAAAAGTGTGTGCTGATCTCTACTTACTTGCGAACTGTAAAGCCATAGACAGCCTGTTGTCATAATCCAGAGACCTAATCAAAACGGGGAAGAGAGAAGATTACTTTCAGACTGTGTTCCTTTGGACAGGATATCTATAAACCAGTTAAACAGAAAATGGATTTCCCACCCATCCATCCATCCGTCCATCCATCCACCTATGGGTCTGTTCGCCCATCCATCCACCCAGCCCACCCTGTTCTAGGCTTTTTTGATCATAAGGTTCTAATGGTGTTACAAAGCTCTTTGAAGAAGCAGCCTAATACACCTTAGGGGTGCCTAGAAGAGTTAATTTGTCCTGTAGATGCCACCTGGAAAATAAAAAATTGGCAAGCAGGCATGAAATACTAAACGTGTAAAAAGTAAACAGACCTATGAAATGCAAGCATAGTTTCCTTTACTGTCTCCGGTGACCTGTAAACAGGCTAATGGTGAAACGCCTGTTGCAGAAAAGCAATCACCTGTTCATTTAAAATATCAAGTGAGTTATTCCATGACTTTGCCGATTGCTCTTCTCTGTCATGAAAGGGCCCCTTAGCTCTGCTGCCGCTTAACCAAAACACAACTGAACAGTTTATATTACATGACCTTATGTTTGTCGGGAACTTTTCTTTTACATATAATATCTCATTTAATCCCAACAATTGTGCGGGATAAGTATCATGATTCCTCAATTTTAAGAGGAGGAAATTGAAATTTGGAGAGAAAAAAATGACTTGCTCAAAGTCAGAGACCTAGTAAGTGAGCACCAGAAATCAAACTCTGGTCTGTCTTGGCTATTAAGCCTACACATGACTTTTTGTACCGTATACTGTGTTGGATCCAAGGCTGGGATCCGTTGGCCTGGGCTCTTGGCCTGCCCTGCCACCAACTGTGTGACACTGCATAGGTTTCCAGCTCTCTGGGCCTCATAACCCCATTGCTGTCCCTTTGTCAAAGAGCTGTAAGTACCCATTCAGTCCTGATTATGACCATGCCCTTGAAGCAAAGCCAACGACTTAGCATGCAGGCTGTCTCACTGCATGACGCATTCTTGTTCTCCATGTGGACAGTGAATATGCCTTTGCTGATGTCCCCAGTGAAGGGGTGACATCAGTCACATCACTTCAGGTCATCCTTGCTGTACCTCTTCTTTGGAACAAGGAATCCGACAGAAGTAAGGAGAAAGCTGTACACAGATAAAAAATAATAACAAGGGTGACTTCTGGACTGTGTTAAAATGATAACAGACTAAAATCTATTTTCTATCACCTATTTGGTGGTGGTCTGAATCATCTTAAATTTGTAAAGAGAATAGGGCTGGTAATATAAAGTATTTTATATCATTCTGGTCTATGATTGGATTTGAAAACTGTTACACAGTTTGGATTGCTTTGGGCTGCAAGTAAAAGAAAAAAAGCACTCAACAATAGCAGCTTATAATTTGCTTGTCATACTTCGTGTGTGATGTCTGAAGTAAAGCAGTTCCAGAGTTGGTCTGACAATTCATTGATGTCAGAACATTGAGTTCATGTCTCTGATTTTCTTGGTCTTTTCCAGATGGCCATACATTTGCAGTCAGAAGAATCATGTTTTCACAAGATAGCATCTCAAGCAGCAGAGAAGGGTTGAGGGAAAAGGAGGGTTCTCTTTATGGACCTTCCACTTTAAGGAGGAAACTTTATCCTTCAAGGCTTGCAGAAGACTCCCCCTTACATCAAACTATACAAAGTAGGTCTTGTGTCACCTTCAAGACCAATCATTGGCCAGGTTTCCTGGGCTGGCTTGGACCAATCATGATTTTTTCCCTTACCATCTAAACAAACCTGAGGTACAGTGAGCCAGAAAGTCTGTTGTGGACATCATCATTACCTGGCCCCTGCCTCCCTCTCCAAGATCACCTCTGAGAACTCCCACTCATGTCTCTGCCCTCCAGGCACCTTGAACTTGTGTACACACTGTTCCCCTTCTCTGATTCATTCTTCTCCCAACTCTTCACCTGGCTAACTACTACTCATCCTTCAGATCTCATCCAAATATCACTTCTTAAGTGATTCCCTCTCTCCCTCAGACAAAGCCAGATTCTCTTTTGATACACTATCATGGTGCTCTGTTAACTTCAGAACACATTTTCCCATTTGTAATTTTGTATTCATTTGTCTGAGTATTTGATTAATGTCTGTCTCTTCCTCCACGAGACAGTAAAATCCATGAGGACTATTAATTTTATATCTGCTTCTGCTGACTGTTGTACCTCCAGTAGCTGGCGTAAATGCCTCTCCCATGCTTTACTTACTGTGTGCTTACTATGCACAAGGTGTTATATTATGGATCAATAGATAAATGAAAAAAATCAATGTCTTTTGAAAGCTTAAAACTTGGCCAGGGAGATCAGAGACAATGAACATTAATACTCCAAAGATAATCACTTCTATTTCACTTTCATACTTCACTCTCATGTCCACACTTCGGACCTGATAGTTACCCATCCCTGTCTGGTCTTTGATAACTTTAATTCTGGTATCTCACCTTCTGACTGCAACCTCCCATCCTTCCACCTTTTCTATTTCCTCACTTCAACCAAACTTGTTCTTCAGCCTCTTCAAGCCCTCAAGATTCTCAACCCTTCCTCATGCTTTCACACGTCTTTTGTGATCAGTGACCTTTTCCAGCTGAAACTACCGTTCCCTCAACCCCTTGTCAACGGAGGTGAGCCAGCCTAGGCTTTGTACAAGTCTAACCACTGATTGGATCAGGGTGAGCACGTGACCCTGGGGCTGCCTGTCGATTGGTTGCCTGGTGGTCCATAGAGCGACATGACACAGAGTTTTGCTCAAACGTGGCAGTGGCAGTTAGGGAAGCCTTGTCGAAATTCCAAGTTACTCTACATATGATTCTCTTTGGCATTGATCTATTTTCTTTGTCTCTTTTGCTCAGTCCTCTACTTGCATGCAATCCTTATGTTTCTGAATCCCCAGAGTTCTTTTCTTAGACATTTCCCCACTTTACAAGTATTTCTTAACATTGGAAGTGTGGAGGGTCCATTGAAGTTGGTGACCATAAATCTGGCAAGATTCCTAGCTGCCTGATGTGTGATTTCTCTTCGGTGGTATTGAGCTGTTCAGGAGCAGACATGGGGGAGCCAGGTGGCGAGGTTCATTCTGGGTTAGTGTTTTTGCTGGAGAGATGACACAGAAGAACAAAAAAGTAAACGAGCTTAGGATACTTGCAAAAGAGTGCTCAAATAGATGAAATATGGAGTCAGAGGGGCATAAGGAGGGAAGAGATGATAGGAGGGGCTCCTGGGGAGAAAGTATTGGTGAGACTGAAGAAGATGGAATAAACAGGCCAGAAGGGTAGGAGGTGGTGTTTGGAGAAACATGATTGAGTTGACGATCTTAAAAGCAGACCAGCTGCAGGAGGTGAGTGGCTGAGCTCTAGTGTAGGGAAAGGTCAGTGGCCATGAGGGAGTCAAGGAACTTAAAGGCTAAGGTGTTTGGACATCCATGTGGGCATCCAGTTCATGAAACCAAATCCTTTTGAAATTCTCTGAAGTTTTTTGAAATGAGAAACAGAATAAAGTTAATCATTCTCTGCCCATCTCTCCTAACACATATATACATCAGTGTTTATTTTTATATTTGGATTCATTTGTAAAAGCAAAAGTAGATAAAATGTCAAAGGAGGACCTTCGGATCCATAGAAGATTGAAGTCAGAATCCTCTTTGTTTCAAAAGAACCCTTGGGTTCATTTTCTGGGGACTAGAGAATGTGCATAGGTGGTAGGAGGTGGCCCAAAGGTTAGAGGCTGGGGAGACAGCCCAAAAGACCAGCACTGATCCTCCAGAGGCTGGAAAAAGCAAGGAAATAGATTTTTCCCTGAAGCTCCAAAAGGAACATGGCTTTACTGACACCTTGGCTTTATATTTCTGAACTCTGTAACTCTAAGAGCCACTAAATATGTGGTAATTTATCACAGCAGCAACTGGAAACTAATGCAGAGAGAATGGGTGTTGGGTGGGTTAACATAAGGGTCTACCATGTATGTGTAGTAGCCAGCTCAAACTTGTGCAACACGGAAATCTTGATTTTCACTGTTCTTAACCCTCCCACCTCTTCCTAGTCTCAGGAAACAGCACCTGCTTAGACTATAAACCTGATTTCTAGCCTTTTCAAACATCCTTACTCCAAATCTGTCAGCAAATCCTGCTGTCTCTACCTTCAAGACAAAGCCCACACCCGACCACTTCCCCTGACGTCCACGGCCACGCCAACTTGCCATATCTCTTACCCAGGCCACTTCTGTAACACCTGGGTTCCCCACTTCTACTCTTTCTCTCTTTAATCTCATTATCCTATTATCTCTGACAATAGTTCATTGATTCCATCACCTTCCTGCTCAGATCCCTCCAATGGCTTCCCATTGCATTAGAATGAAATCCAATGTGCTCACCAGGGTTGAAAGCCCTACACAATCTGGCCCTGTCACCTTTCACCCTTATTTCCCAGCATCCTGCTCTGCAGTACTAGATTTCTTGATGCTTCTCAAATGGGCCCAAGTGGTAGCTGCCCCAGGGCCTTTGCACTCACTGCTTGCTCTGCCTAGAAACACCCTTCTTTGCATATCCACATGGCCCACTCCAACACTCTGCTCAAATTTCTGCTCAGATATAGGCCTTAGCAGCCTTTCCCAGTCATTCTGTCAGAGCAGGCAGATGGCTAGATATGAGCAGAGAAAGGGGGACACAGACCAAATGGCAGGAATTGGGCAGAAAGGAGGGGCACAGGCCAAATGCAGGAAACCACACATCATGTGAGCAGCAGGGATCCTTGGGTATAGAAAGAAGAGCAGGAACCTTGGGGCTGATAAGGGATCATGCCTTTTGGGATGACAAGTGGCCTGGAGAAGAACAAAGAAAGGTGAGAAAAGGCAGGAATTTCTAGTGTCCAAATGTAACCTTTTGCTCATTGTGCCCTCATTTTAATAAAATTAGCCTTGCAGATCAGAAGTACCCATCATGCACCAACACCATGACACCTCCAATCCAGACTAAATAAGGACAAAAATCCCCCCTCCCTTTGGGAAGGTGGAGCTGGGATGATAATCAGGGAATACGACCCCAAACCCTTCCCTCCCCATTGAATATT
This sequence comes from Camelus bactrianus, assembly GCF_048773025.1. Taxonomy (NCBI): domain Eukaryota; kingdom Metazoa; phylum Chordata; class Mammalia; order Artiodactyla; family Camelidae; genus Camelus; species Camelus bactrianus. Next base: position 31,390,857 of record NC_133549.1, read on the forward strand.
CTGCCCATTCATGTTTACACCCTATGTAGCTAACTTGCGAAAGAAACTCAGGGCAGCCGCTCACCTGAGCCTGCCCGCTCTCCCCGAGAGTGTACTATCCATCCTTTAATATAATCCCCACTTTACCTTTTTTTAACCTCTAAGTCTTGTCTCTGAATTCTTTCTGGGACAGGACAAGAACCCGGAACACCGGTTGCATCTATCGGCAACAGTTTCACCTCACTTAACTCCCAAGCTCCTTATCCTGAGTTACCTTTCTTCATAACACTTCTCGCCATGTGAAATCACATTAACTGTCTTCTTCACTAAAATGCAGATTCTATGAGAGCTAGGACTATCTTGTTACCTGCTGTATCTCCAGTGCTAAGAACAGTGCTTGGCAAAGAGCTCTATAAATAACTGTTGATTGAGGAAAAAAATATATATAAATGGTTATCTCCTTTTTGGTCTCTTTCATGATTGGTGAAAGGGCAAGTGTTGCCTTCTTATGTAGGTGATGTTTACTCAGAACACAAATTAGTGCATTTTTACATACCCATCCACACCTTCTGTATCTTTATACCTGAAAGAGAAATTGGTTTTCAGCTCCCACAAGTCCTGTCATAGGTTGGAAGAGAAGTTGTGAACCAACTATGACTTCGTTGAAAGTACAAATCCAATAGCGCAGCCCTCTTCAATCACAAATGGATGACTTTTGCCCTCTCAAATGAGAGGGACCACTGTTCACATTGGTTGTGTGACTGTTAGGTGCCGGTTGATTAATTACAGGAAATTCTTCCCTGGTATTCTTTCCTAACCATTGCCTCCAGCACACATCCAAATCTCCTGGTTTTAAAAGTTAGCCATACTCATTTGCTCTTGGTGCTTATGTTATGTTTTAAATGTTTAGCAGATAGAATACATCTATCTTTACAATTCCTTTCTCTCGTGTTACTCAGTTTCACTGAAGAGTGTAACTATCCCTTGGGACCCTCCCCAGGCTCCAAAGTTTCTAAACTGTTCAACTTACCCCTTCCCAGGTGTATTTTACCACTGGTTTACAAACTTGGCTGCAAACTGAAGTTAAACAACACTGATTCCTGGTCCCATCCTCAGAGATCCCAACTTAGTCAGTTTGGGATGCTGCCTGGGCACTGGGACTGGAAAAGATCTCTAGGTGATTCTAAGGAGTAGCCACAGTTGAGAACCATCACATCTAGTCCCTCTCATTAGGGTCTTTAGAACCCCCTTTCTGAATAAACTCCTCAGACTCCTTGGAATTTTCCATTTATCTGTTGCAATGTGCAAAGAACAGGCTTTTGCCTGATGACTCATAACAACACCCAACAAAGGAGAGGTCTCCTTACTTGATTTTATAGTACCTTGGAGTTCGTACAGCCCTACGCACACATTGTTTTCCTCTAACTTCTCCCAACATCCCTGTGAGGTGGGCATTCTGGGCAAGGTGAAGTGATGGCAGCTGGGACAACGGTGTGCAGAGTTAGGGCTGGGGCAGCCAGATGGAGCAAAAGAAACAAACAAAAACAATCCCACAAAAACAGGATGCCCAGTTAAATTGGAATTCCAGATGAACAACAAATAATTTCTTAGTATAAGTATATTCCATGCAATATTTTGGACATACATTTAAAAAAAAAGTTCTATCTGCAATTTCAATGTAAAAACAGGTACCTGAATTTTATTGGTCATCTCTACACTCAGTGTCCATTCCTCTTCTGAAGCTCAGGCTAGTGGCTATGTCTTCTTGTAGTGTCCCAGGACCTTGGCAACCAGGTCCCACCCTTGTTCCTCCTCTCCTCTGAAGGGGTAGCCATAATCCTCAGAAAGCCTCTCGTGTATACTAGAATCCACTTGCACTTCCTATTTTCCCCTCCCAATCTCCTTCCTGTGTCCTAAATTATTAATCAGGTCAGGCTGGTTTATAAAACACAAACATTTACTGAGTATTTTCCATGGGCCGGGCATTGTGCTAAGTGCTTTGTACTCAGTACTTCATTTGTTCCTCACCAGGCTCTTGGAGGTAGGTACCATTTCCTAGGCTCCTACATACAGCTGTTTCTGTTTTAAGATGGAGAAACTGAGGTTTAGAGAGCTTGAGAGATTCCTAAGGTCCTACAACTGGGAAGTGCCAAAGCTGGGATTTGAACAGGGCTTTCTGAGTCCAGAGCCTTTGTTCTGCACCAGCATACTAGAAAAACCAGATGAAAAGCCTTGTGGCTTTGCTGTTCAAGTTTTCCAGCTTGTTCAGTTTAGCTTTCTGAAGCTCCTGGGATTTGGAACAACCATTGGCTCCACCTCTTCCATGCCACGTGGGTGGCCGGGGAGAAGAAAACTGTTGACAGTGTAGCAATCTATAAGATGCATACATATTTTTGGAAACTTTATTTTTAACCCTAAAAAAAAGAAGTGTCACCCATAAGGCTCTTGAAGAAAGACTTCAGCATCCATTGCCAGCAAAGTAAATAAACTCTCAGTCAACACAGGGACAATGTTCTTTGAACATGTTTGCTGAGGCTAAGGGGCAAATAGTTTATGCTGATTCGGGGTAACTGGCCACAAATACAACGTGTCAGAAAGGCTTTTTTTCAAGTGTTCCCTATCTTTTTTGGTATAAACTGCCCCTAATCTTTAGCAGTCTGTAAATATTTGTGCAATTAATGTATGCTGGCAAACGTCTCAAGAGAAAAGCAGGCTTCATAATGCCAAGCAAAATTGTAATTAGTAAGACAAAAGAAAAAAATTTGTATCTTTCATCTCAGTGCTTAAAAACTGTCAACATTTAATACAGCTAGAAGCTTTAGAAAAGATAATTTGCAAAAGCTGACTTCTCTAAGCTATTAGGAGTTCGTCCTACACCCTAGCATAAAAAACACTCACTTGAGAACTAATTTTTCCCTTCCTTCCTTAGCATTAATTCAGTCAACATTAATCAAAGGCGTGGTAGAGAAGTTTCTTTAGAAATGTCAGTGATGTTGTTAAAGGGAGTGTTTTGCATTGTGGTCCTTACGAGGCACTGGAGGAGAGGGGAAACATGAGTGACCCATCTTGCCTAGAAATGACTGCCTAAGTGACGCGAGAGAAAGAGGAAAGAGGTGTGCCAGCTGACACCAGCCGAAGAAGCCAGTGCACCTGGACACGTTCACTGCAAGTTGTCTGCCGGGGTGCTGCTCCCTTTACACTTTGCAGGCTTCCTCCAAAAGTTGTCGTGGCTTGAATTTACTATTCAGACTCTGGAAGTTCCTGGGCAAGAGTTCTCTAGCTCTGAGCACATTTGTGCCTTGAGTCAGGATAGGATGGCTAGCTGGCTATTATAAACTGAATGTTTATGTCTTTCCCCCAAATGCATATGTTGAAATCTTAACCCCCACAATGTAACAGTATTAGGAGGTGGGGCCTTTGGGAGGTGATCAGGTCATGAGGGTGAAGCTCTCATGAATAGGATTAGTGCCCTTACAAGAAAGACCTCAGAGAGCTCTCTTGTGCCATGTGAGGACACAGTGACAAGACAGCTGTCTATGAACCAGGAAGCAGGCTCTCACCAGACACTGAATCTGCTGGGGCCTTGATCTTGGACTTTACACCTCCAGAACCGTGAGAAATAAATGTCTGTTGTTTAAGTCTCTCATTCTATGGTAATTTGTTAGCGGTTCAAACTGACTAAGACACCAGGTCTGAATAGTCAATGCATGATGGTCAATCGACGGTCTTGCCTAGCTGTTTAATATTGGTTTTGCTGCCACTCACGCTGATCTGCACAGGAGTCTTTTGGTATCAGTATAAAGCACATTCTCCTAGAATCTCCAGGCAGGTTAGTTAAACATGCAGATTCCTGGTCTCCACCCGAGAAATACTGAAATCACAATGAGGGTGGAGTCGGGTGCATGAATCTGCTCCATACAGATCCTCCAGGATTCTTAGGCACCCCAAAACTTGAGAATCACTAGGGTAAAGGAATCATCTTCTATCTGATGAGCTTCCTTGTTGAGAGGCTGAAATGGGAGAGGATTAGATATTTCCTTTGGTAACCTGTCTCTGAATCCCCAAGCAGAGGGACACCTCCTCACTTGTACACTAGAGTAATGTATGTACAACGTTGTTACAGCCACTGTTTTACTGGAGTGATTTGTTTATCTCTTCTGGGGAAAGTATCATTTCTTAGGCATCTTTTTAACCCCACCCCTAACACAACAACTGGAATTTAGTACGACTCTCTAAATGTTTGCTGCATAAATCAACCCTTGGTGTAAATTCCCACACTTTTGGAAGACCTCACTTTGAGGCAGAAAGTGTCCAGTAGAGCGTTTTCCGTAAGTTTCACATCAAAATCATTGTCTTCACATCATTCTTTGATACCTACCTTTTTTTAGGGAGGGGGTAGTATTTGGCTTATTTATTTAGTCTTAGAGGAGGTACTGGGGATTGAAGCCAGGACCTCGTGCATGCAAGCATGCACTCTACCACCTGAGCTATCTACACCCCTCCCCCCAGCACTGAGTGTTTTGTGCCAGGCATTGTGCTAAGCACTTTACATATGTTATCTCATTTGATCTTCACAACGTTAGTATTCTCAAGGGCTGATGAGGAAACATAAAGATGGCCTAAGGTAACATGAGCACGAAATGGTCAAGTGGCAGGGCTGGGATTAGAACTTGGATCAGACTGTTTAATTAATTGAACAAGGAGGCCATTCGACTCAAGGTAGTTTTAATGCTGCTGCACCTCCGTATTAAACCAAAATCTAAGCTTGCAGACACCTCAGGTTTAGGAAAGCAAAACCTAAGGACAACCAATCACAGCCAACTAGGGTTTAAGCTTTAGCCAATCAATAATGTCCTTACTTTCCCTCCACTTTTTCTCCGTAGGTAGGTGTTCTCCAGCTCCCGCTGAGGGAGTGCTTCTAACCACTTCTCGTTTGACTCACATAATTTCCTAAAATTTTAATATGCCTCAGTTTATCTTTTAACAGGACTCAGAGCCAGATTTCTAAATACTGATGTTTAAAAGCACCTTGGCTAACCCTGGATCTTCAGGAAAAAAAAGTCTGGTTGACATATATCTTAAACAATTTAAGCTGGAACTAGCAATTAAGACCAAACCTATCAGACTGTTTCTACCTCCTTTCCCCCCCAAATCCTTCCTGAACCTCATGCCATCTACCTGGGTCAGACCGTCCAAGATCAAGAAATGCTTGGCCTTGTATTTCTGCATTCCTAACCCCCAGGTGCCTTCCAAATTTAAATCCTTTGACACAGTTTGGCCTTAAATGCTTAAAACAAATTTATTAGAAAACTGCAGTACCACAAGTATTTATATAAACCGAAACTCACGCCAAAGCCAACTCATCATATTTGGCTTTTGGGCTTTCAGATGTTGATCATGTACTTTTAGAGGGCTGCTCATGCATGAACCTGCGAGCTAATGGAGTTTCCACGTCCCCATCAGTACTGCGGTGGCGGCTGGGGCCTTCCAAATGTGTTCTTGGAGCATTTATGTTAATGATTTATGAGTCAGAAAGAATTATTTGCCATCTGATCCAAAACAAAGTCCTGAAATCTAGCAGAAGGGTGATCTATGGCTTGCGGGCACCCTGGCAGGGAGAGGCAATAATTCTCTGACCTGGCTCCCAGCACAGGTGGGGAGAGACAGGCTCTGTGCCTTCAACGCGTAACAGCTTTTGCCCGCAAGGAAAACATGCAAAGAATGGCTCTCTTAATCCCATTCTGTTTATGAAGACATTGTAAAGGCTGAAATTCACATTTTCAGACACTTTGAGAACATATAAACAATCCCACTATATCACTCAGAGACGGTTCATTTAAAAAAAGGAAGGGCATAGAAAATACACCAAGTAAATTAAGGGCATCATGTAGTTTTACAAGCTTTTGCTGAAGGTTAAGACATAGTTGAAAACATGTCTTCTGTGAAAGCTCCAGAAGATGTATGTCCTTTCATGAATTCTTTTCAGGCAGACACTGTATCACAGCCCCAGCTTCAGTGCAGAGGGGAAGCAAAAAATGTAAACAAGTGGTCCTTGCCCTCAAAACTGAGCATCTCAAATTGTCATGTACACATGGATCCCCCAAGGATTTAGTTAAAATGTAGGTTCTTATTGAGTAGGTTGGGAGGGTGGGAGGGGTTCTGCATTTCTGCTCCCAGGGGGGGCAGATGGCACTGTGCATGTCAACTTGGTATTTATAAGTCAAAAATATTTACAAGGCAAAACCGTGCAAAAGAACCTTTCATCTTGCATATCTTTGAAGAACTCTGAAGGATCACATTCCTGTGGAAATTGGTGATACCAGAGCTACTGCTGTTTGTCTTCCTGTGGAATGAAACCGCTTTCAGTTGGGGCTTTACATTAGTGACCACTGCAGCTTCTCACCTGGCCAAACGTCTGCTGGAAAAGGGCCTGAGAGATGGAAAGTCAGAGGAAGTCTGTGTTCCCAGGAAGTCAAAAGGCATCCTTGGTGGCCAGAGTATCTGGACAAAAGATTTCAGGTGATGCACTGCAAGACTGGACAAAAGAAAAGATTTGTCAGCCAGTGTCTAAGTTCTTTCAGTGGACACTATCTTCTTTATCACAGAGAAATCTTGGTTTCCTTGAGGTTTTTAAACCCTGTCGAATACACGGCATCCCAGCACTTTGAGACCTATTTTGTGCAATTTATAAGCATATTAATAGACTTATGATGGTTTATGGAAATTTGCTCAGAGAAAAAAATCTCAGAGCAGAGCCTAAAACTGGCACTTAAAATAGGCTAGTGGCACCTTGAGAAAAAAACAAAGAGAAACCCAGATTTGAGGCTATGATGGCAGTAAGGACACTGCAGACCTGTCTTCTGCATCCGACAACAGATGCCTGATGCTTTTGCATTTGGAAGCTTGGGTTCTAAGTAATGGTAACTAGGTAGAGCGCATGCTCAGCATGCACGAGGCCCTGGGTTCAATCCCCAGTACCTCCATTAAAATAAATAAATAAACCTAATTACCACCCAGCCCAAAAAAGCAGAAAAAAACCCCAAAAACCAGTAACAAGGGATGTAAATTCACCAGGATTGAATTACTCTCCTTTCTGGTAACTTGTCATCAGGATTTCAGATTATAAAAGGATCGAGAAGTTTAAGAATGAAGAAGATGTGATTGAATACATATCCACCTTGGAGCAGGATTTCTGATCTGGATAAACAAGAGTGTCTGCCCAATGAAGTACTCAAGGACGAAGCCTCTTTCTTAACAGCGATTTACATCTCTGGCCTAAGGGGCATATAATATTCATTATTTATAAACCTAAAAAAGTGACTGGTCAGAGAATTAAAAAAAAATAATGCTGATACTTGGGATCAATTCTGTCTATTTAATGAAGCTTACAAGGCAAATAACTAGAGTGTTATGATTTTTACTTCAAACGACAATGCATTTAGGCATATTTCCTTCTAAGTCAGGGACCTTTAATAGGATACTCTATTTCCCAGGGAACAGCCTGTGAATTCTGAAAAAAGTAAGGTAGATGCTTGTTGATTCTCTTGACTCATGATCACCACTTAAAATTTGAACATTTGGTATATTTTAGATGGCAGGAAACCAGGGACAAGTCTAATAAACTGGCCATAAATTAGTTTTCTTATTGAAAGAATACCATCTTTTACACCATCTGATTTTGTTGCCAAATTAATAAATGGCAGCTCATCACAAACAGCTTTACAAGTTCATTAACCCTTTTATGAGAAGAGTTTCAGCTTCCTTGGTGATTGTTTACTTGTTTTATTAGTGTTCTAGCTTCAAAAGAAACATGACCTACATTTTTTGTTGAGGTCAAGTCACTAGCGTCAATTCTTATCCTGTTTTCTCATTTTCCCACTGCCGTTTAAAACAAAACAAAACTTCAAAAGGAAAGCAAAACTGAGCAGGTTAGGAATTAAGCAACCACATTTTAATCAATAAATATAAACATCTGTTTGTTAACAAGTTATTAGGTAGAATAAAATAGTAATTTGTCAAGAATTCAAAAGGCAACACTACCTTGAAGACAAAGTGCAAATATCTTTGCCATAAACCTTCCCCATTTAGAAAATTAGAGGTAACAAAAAATTTACTCAGAATAAGGCTTGGAATAACCTAAAAAGTTCCAAGGATACTTTAAAGCTAGAACAGATGATTTTGCACATAGTGGGCAATACAGAAATTATTGGACAACTCAATGAATAAATGACTGAATGGATGAATCACTGAACATCAGAAAGTAGGATTCTTTCTATTCACATTGTAAGCCAGGCCTGTGTTTATTTCTTGTTCCTCCCCTGCCTCACTATCCCTTGCTATGCTTTGTATTGCAGGAAATCACAGAGCCCTTGCCAGACCGCTTCCAGGTAGGGCTGCTGGAGGTGAGGTGCTGGAGGAAGACTAGAGGGCAGAAGAAGAGGTGAAACCAGGATGTTTTTCCATGTCCAACTCATCTGGTGTTGCCCCATCTCAGGCAGTGGCTTTGCCCTGCCATGGCTCTACTGCTCACAATTCTTGGGTGGTACCAGTCTCTACCAGCCAGCCCCCAACATGGTTCCAGCTCCTGTGGACCACCCCAATTTCTGGACTCAGGGAACCACATCTTCTCATAGACCGAGGTGGCAACAGTTTCCTTTTATTTATCTTCTCTTTCATCATCTATGTATGTCGATTTCCTCTATTAAATTTCCTCTGTTGAAACACATAGAATGGTTTCTGTTTTCTTGACTGGATCCTGACTGCTGCGTAACAGAATCATTAACTTTTCCCCCTTCTAACATATCTGGGAATCTTTGCATTGAGAATCTGCCCTAAGCCAATTAAAAAAAAAAATCACTCAAACCACACTCAGTTGCCACTTTCTGCAATACAGGCAAATGAATATCCCTTTGGCTGTTTTGTCAGTCAAGCACTCTCTTTGCCGGGGTACAAATATGACTCTGACAGTCTACCAATGTCACCACCAATCACGTTGGACACAGACAAAAGTCATCTGCGGAGGTCATTTTTGTTGTATATACTAAATGTGACAACAAGGAGAAAGAAAGACAAACAGAAAATTAATCTCAAGAGAAAAAGTCATCAAATGGATAACAGTGTAAAAAAAAAAAGTCTCTGAAAATTCAGAGAACGTAAGACAGCACCAGAAAGTTTCTTTCCTGTTGAATCAATAATTTTCCTGAAAATAAAATCCTTTAGAATTTCCGGATCTTTCAAGAGCATCAAAAAAAAAAAAAAATCTGATTCATCAACAGATGAATGTGGCTTCTCAGCAGAAGGCGCCCCTGGAAAGGTTATCTTCAGAAGTAGAGTTCCTTGGTGAGCATGGATACCACACACGGGATCTGCTTCTTCTCGTGGAAGCGCGGGTCGTCAGACTGAGATTCAAAGTGCCTGGCCACCCTGTTATTCACCCTGGTGAGGATCTGCAAGATCTCCAGGCTTTTCCCGTGCTCGTTCAGGATGGAGCAGAGGGCCTGCACAAACCAGGAGCCGCTCCCTGGGTTCCTCCATGAGTAATAGCCTTCAACAGGAGAGAAAGGAGATCGCATCAGCTGATCTGGCCACAGCTCTGCTCTCCACCAAGAAGCAACTCAGCTCTTAGTGTTTGGGGCCTTTTCTGAAATGACAGTTGTCCCCGCTTCTCCATGTGGGATGTGTGTCCTCTAACCCCTGTCCTACAGGTCACCATCCTAAAATGCAAATCTCATCCTGCGACTCCCCTACCTAAAACAGTTCCCCTGCACAGGGTGAAGTTCAGGCTGCTCAGCATGGCTCAATACAACGGGCTCCTTGCCTACCTGCCCAGGTTTGAACTTTGCCAGTGCCCTGTCACACCCTGGGCTATGGCCTTTCTCTCTCTCCCTCTGCCATGTGAGTGAAAAGATGGCCATCTACGAGCCAGGGTGAGAGCTCTCATGAGAGGCCACGCTGCTCGGCACCTTGATCTCAAACCTCCCAGCCTCCAGAACTGTGAGAAATGAATTTCTGTCCCCCAATCTGTGGCATTTTGTTACAGCAGCCCAAGCAGGCGAACACACCCTGTGGTCCAGGCCTCTGAGTTTCACCAGTGCACTCAGCTGTCTGCCCCAGGCACCCCATCTGCTCAACCATCTCTCCCTTCCCCCCACCCCCCCCCCCGTTTACTTTTTCAAGACTCAGTTACAGCAGCTCTTTTTCCCAGAAGCCTCTCTCACCTGCCTCTCCAGAATTCACCCTTCTTCCTTGAGTTCTGCCAGGCCTGGCTCAGAGCGCGCTACAACTCGACCTACAGGTTGATTTACACAGATACATGCCCCCAGGACTCGGCCTCCCTCTGAGCGCAGAAGATCAAATTACTTTCTTACAGGATCCTTAAAACTTCTGAAGTTATCATTCTCACAAAACCCCACCTGGAGATCCTGCTGAAGCTGCTTTTCCAAACACAATGATCTATTTACTGTAACCAATACCTCTGTCTCAAGCACTTGCCAAACTATTACTGCAGCTGGGAGAATTCTAACTTAGCGATGGCTTTTACCCAAAACAAAGGAACTACAATGAACTGACTCAGGCAAACCCAGAGCTTGGTAAACAACGAGGAGGCTTGCTCACTACTGGCATTTCTGGTGCCTGTTTACAGGCTGCCGTATAAAGGATTCCTGGTCTGAGTTGGCGCTCTACTATCTGCCAAAATCTCTATGTGACCTTGGGGACATCACTTAAACTCGCCCAAGCTCAATTTTCTTTTTTCATCTGTAAAATTAAGACAGCAGTAACACCTTTCCAAACTACCTACACAAGTATCACAGGAATGAGGTAGAAGGCATGAAAAACACACTGCAAATTGTAAAGTGCTATAGAAATGTCTGTGTTTATAATGACCAATCGTCATCATCATAAACGAGAAAACTCAGTTTTCTTAGAGAGGAAAGTGAACACATCCCCGCGGTAGGCAGAACCATGGCCCCCCAAGAGATGTCACACCCTAACCCTGGGGCCTACGAATATGTTACCTGACATGGCAGAAAGGACTTTGCAGATGTGACTGAAGTTAAGGAAATGAGACGGGGAGAGGCTCCTGGATTGCCTAGGTGGAACCAATCTAATCACAGGCGTCAAAAAGAGGAGAATCTTTCCCACCGGAGGTCAGAGAGACCGACGCGAGGACAGAAGAAGGGTTAGCAATGTGAAGCTGCTGACTTTGAAGCTGGAGGAAGGGGGCCACAGGCCAAGTAATGCTGGAGGTTCTAACATGCTGGGAAAAGCAAGGATGTAGATTTTACCCCCCATCACCGAAGTCTCCAGAAGGAATGTAACCCTGCCAACCCACTTGGAATTCCGACCTCTGGAACTGTCAGACAATACATCTGTGTGTGTTAAGCCTCTATATTGTGGTAATTTATTGCTGCAGCAACAGGGAAGGAATAGAGCTCCAAGCCTGCATTTCGATGGTGGAATGGCACGGTCTGGTTAGCAGACAATGGACCTGATACCTGGAACTGTGGAATAGGCGAAGAGAAAGTCGGCTTCAACAGGGACCTTGTATCGGGGATTGGCATCTGTGTCATTGATGGGCCCTGAGTCCGCCTGGATGCCATCATCCAGCTCTGTCCCCCGGCAAGCCTAAATATCAAAGCAGAGATCGCGCCATGAAGTCGGGAATAGGAACAAGTGTGTGGTTCACTGCTGTGTCCCAGGGTTGTTCCAGAACTGTGCTTGGCGTGTACCAGCAACTTAATGATAATTTTTTTTTAAATTCAAGTTGATTTACAATGCTGTGTTAGTTTCTGGTGTACAGGATAGTGATTCAGTTATACATGTGTGTGTGTATATATATATATATATATATATATATATATATATATATATATATATGTATTCTTTTTCATTATAAGTTATTACATGATACTGAATATAGTTCCCTGTGCAATACAGTAGATTCTTCTTGTTTATCTACTTTATATATAGTAGTGTGTATCTACAAATCCCAAACTCCTAATTTATCCCTCTCCCTCTCTTTCCCCTTTGGTAACTGTAAGTTTGTTTTCTATGTCTGTGAGTCTGTTTCTGTTATGTATATAAGTTCATTTGTTTCATTTTTTAATTCCTTATTATGTAAATGATATCATATGATACTTTTCTTTCTCCTGTCTGACTTTTACTTCACTTAATATGATAATCTCTAGGTCCATCCATCTTGCTGCAAATGGGACTCAACCATAATTTGATGAATGAAAAAAATGAATGAATGTTGTTGTGTCGAGTTAGTAGGTAAAGCAAGTAAAAATACTGCAGTGTCTTAAAGACTCTTATAATTTGTGATACAGTGCAAACACAGGTAGCCAAGCATTTAGAGGCGGAAAAACAAAACTCAAATCTGCATACCCCGATGGAAACAGCATGTAGATTTGGAAAAATGATACACTCCAAGTCACTCTGTCATCTTTACCTATTTTCAACTGTGTTAGCTTCGAAAAGTGATTACCTGAATGAAGAAGAGTTTGGGTTTCTCTAAAAGGGTTTTGCATCGGTCCCCCCTAAAATGGGCTGTCAAGTCCTTTATTGCTGTCACACCATCTGTTCCATAAATTAAGTTTTCTTCTCCGTGGCTTAATAAGATGCAGGCGAAGCAGGCTGAATTTCTGTGGTCCTCCTCGGAAGCTGCAAGCAAGCAAAGTAAACATTGGAAAGTTAAAACACCAGTCCTGCGGGACCTCAGATTCCCTTCCGGCCTGGCAGCTGTGACTAACTGTTAGAGTGGGCAGAGAGAGGGTGAAGGAGCTCCCTCTGGAGAGGACAATGGCACTGGGAGAAGTTGGAGAGATGGAGAATTCTAGAATTCTCACTCTGTCTGGAACCAGAATGGGGCTGCCTCCTGAGGAAAAGAGCCCAAACCAAGTGCAGGAAGGGTTCAGGCAGCTGCTGGCAGGTAGTATGTTGAGTTGCTGAAGGATGTGGTCTTTGTTAGGTCTGTGACGCTGGGCAAGTGACAATCATTTTGTGCCTCAGTTTCCTTGTTTGTAAAATGGATATAACAGTACCTATTAAATGAGTTAATATTTGTAAAGCAGACCACGTAAGTATTGTGCGAGTATCTGCTAAAGAAAATAAAACATCATGCTAAGCGAAATAAGCCGTTTACTAAAGGACAACTATTTTGATTCCACTTCTATGAGGTTCCTGGAGTCAGGTTTACAGAGGCAGAAAGGAGAATGGGGGTTTCCAGGGGCTGGGGGTTTGGGGAAATGGGGCGTTACTGTTTACTAGGGACAGAGTTGCAGTTTTGCAAGATGAAAAGAGTTCTTCCAGAGGTGGATGGTGGTGACGGTTGCCAAACAATGTGAATGGACTTACTGCCACCGAACTGCAGACTTAAAGATGCTGAAGATGGTAAATTTAAGCTTTATTTTACAATTTAAAAACAAAAAATAAAATTACAAAAAAGGAGAGAAAAACATGCTAGGTTGGCTGTCAATCCAGGATACTGACGAGAGGAATCATAAATTACGTAATAGGTTGCCTCAGCTTGAACTTATCTGTGGTTCTGTGGTTCTGACTAACCAGCTAGCTAGCTAACTTACAACCTATCCTTCCTTCTTCGCCATGACCACTAATGAGGGAAGAATAAGATTTAGAACTTCTCGAGCACCTGCCACATCCAGACAGTGATCTAGGTACTTCGCCTGAGTTATCTGAGTTAATCCCTACAAGAGCCCCTTGAAGTAGGCCTGGTTTATCTTTATTTCACTGATAAAAAATGGAATCTTGGAGAGGTCCTATAACTTTGCCCAGTCAAGAAAAATGACCATTTTGCTATTCTGATGGGACAATAAATGAGAATTCTGTGATCATGGCATGCCCTGGGCTCGGGTGGAATAACTCACTCTCCATAAGAACAGAAACCGCAACTGGAACCTTACGTCGGTATAGGCTGCTTCTCAAAGCACGTTCACAAGCTTTTTCTCGGCTAATCCTCACTGCAAGCTCAAGAAGCAGGAGGAGCTGGTGTCAGGATCCGTATCTCAGGAAAGCAAAAAACCAGGAGGGCACAGACGCCTCGACGAGGACGCCCAGCTGCTGGAACTTGGACTAGACCCTAAACTCTACTCCTGATTTCCAGTCTGCTCCACCCTGTGGCCTACAAGGGCATAAAAGGTCGGCTTTTAGGATTCATGATTGAAGAAATTAGGGAAAGATGCTTAGTTTTTAAAAACATAAGAGAGGGTATTTAAGAGAGGGTGTTATAAGGGAGAGGGCGATCTCTTTTTCTTATTTAGCTACATAGCTCAAAAAGGCAGCAGTGGTCCAAACTGTGTGCCCACTCACTGCCCATGGGCCACTCATTGATGAGTAAGGCATTACTTTCAAACCCTTGCCCTAAATGCGAGAGTGCCCTAGGTGGCATCCAGCGGAGAGTGTGATGTGACAGAAAACGTAATCGTTCTGGGATCAGAAGACCAAGGCTTGAGTTTTGGTTCTGCCCCAACTAACTGAGCCTTCAGTATGTCCCTTATCCTAAGCTCCGTCCCTACATTTATGAAATGGGCATGGTAATATTGTTGGCCAACGTGGCAGGGGTTGTGTTAAAGATCTGAGAAAACAATTTTGTGAACATGTTGTATATTTAAAACAAGGTAGTTCTGTAGTGTACAGGGATGGTTATTCTCTGTCCAGCACCAGGGAAAGCTTACACTTAAACTCCGTTCTGCAAAGAAAGCTAGATTTGTTACTTCCCTAGGGATTAGCCTTTTGAGCTTAAGACTGTTCTGCAGGTATGGGACCTACTTCTCTTGCTGTAATGTAAGCTGATTCCATCCTTTTAGGGAGGGAGCTGAGTTTCCCGAGAGAGACAGGTGCCCCAGAGACAGGGATGGAGTAACTGGAGGAAGGAAAGGCTTCCCGCTGAAATCCCTCCCCTACGGGGAAGGCGTCTTCCGGAGACCGGGTGGAGCCTTGCCCCACTTGGGAGCAGGAAGAAGACAGGAGGCAGAGGAGGGGCAGGAGCGTACCTTTTTTCAGCAGATCTTGCATCTTGGCACAAGAGCAGTCATTATAGACGGCCACCTCGAAACCCAGGTTCCGGAAGCACTTGAAAAGAGCCTCGGCGTCTTTGTCTGTTCCATTTCGGACGCCCATTCCTGTGGGAGCAGACACCGAGTGCACGGTGAGTCCTGTGGGCTGGCACCATCAGGCCAGGTGCTCCGGCATAGATGCTGCCAAGGTCACAATTCAGATGCACAACCGAAATAAGAAGCAAACTCAGAGGAGATGGTGACAGCCCACCCACAACAGGTGAGCCCCATCACGACATCTCTCGGGTCCAGCCAAGGCCAAAAGGCTCCCCTAAGGCCCTCTGGTTCAAGTCCCATATCAGCTAATGCACACGGTGGGATCTCAGTCTGAAAGCTCCGGATTTCCCTGCGTCCCTTTCTCCTGGGCACAGGAGTACCACCTGCGGAGGGGCGGTGGCCACAGCGGATGGGCGCGGCGTTTTTCTGATGAATGTACAGGTCTTAACTCAAGCTGAAGAAAATGGAAGGGAACAGAAGAGGTCAGCCCGTGCCCACAGCACCTACCTGTCACTTTGTCGAAGTTCTTGTTGTTTATTATGATGCATTTGCCCACCTTCTCAAAATTCATGTTATACTGATATGTAGGCACTCGGTCCCGGGGGGTCTTGACTGATCTCCCTGAGCCATTTTTCTTCTTACTGGGGAAATATGAAGCCAGTCAGGGGCTGTGGAAGACGTCTGGACAGTAATGACCTCTTAATTTTACTCCCAGCATGAAAGGGGTACCCAGGAAAGCTGCAGTGTCTTGAAAAAAAGACCTAGGGGTGGACCGATGATTCTGTTTAATTGTCAGTTTTAAAGTGAACAGGATCTCCTGCCTAATTTCATTAGATGCTAGAGAAATGCAAGTTGAAATCACACTGCAATACCAGTATGGATTCCTCAGAAAGGCTATAGTGACTGGAATTATTTAGCATCTGGAATTATTATACATTGCGGGGGGGAGGGCGCCCACTGTGTACATCCACTGTGGAAAACTAGCAGAATCTACTAAAACTGAACTAAACATATCCTATGACATGGCAATTCTACTCCTGGGTATACAGCCCAAAGGAAAGCAAACATTTACCCAAAGCCAGGTCCGCACATGGGCACACAGTACTATTTAGTAATAGCCCCCAACAGGAAATAATCCAAATGTCCATTTACAGTAGGATGGATAAGCCATGGGATATTCATATAATGCAACAGAATAGACAGGCATCCCTCGGAGATACTGTGGGTTCGGTCCAGACCACTGCAATAAAGCGACTACCGCAATAAAGCAAGTCGTGGGATATTTTTGGTTTCTCAGTGCACATAAAAGTTACATTTACACTATACTGTAGTCTATTAAGTGTGCAACAGCATTATGTCTGAAAACAATGTACACAACCGTAATCTGAAAATACGTTATTGCTAAAAAATGCTAACCATCATCTGACAACAAAGGGTCGCATGAACCTTCAATCTGTAAAAAAACACAGTATCTGTGATGCACGGTAAAGCAGGCGTAATAAAACATGCATGGTATGCCTCCAATGGGAGTGAACAGATCATGACAACACAGCCACATGGATGCATCACACACATCTGATACGTGAGTGAAAGAACCATATACGAAAGGGTACCTATTGTATGACTCTGTTTTCATAAAGTTCAAAAAATGAATACCTGGTATTCAAAGTTGAAAGGCAGTTTTCCCCTATGGTGGGAGGGTTGGGGACTGTAGGCGATGGACAGACTTTCTCAGATGCTGGCCATATTTTGTTTCTTGATTTGGGGGCTGGTTACACGAGTGCATCAGTTAGTGGAAACTACTAAGTGTGTGTAATCTGCTATGTGGATGCCATAATTAACATTTACATTAATAAAAAAGGAAGAGCAATTTAAAAATAGTAGGCCCCTTCCAGTCTCCAGACAGTAACCATTCAATTTAGCAAAGTCTGGCACTCAGGCATCAAGACTGGAACATGGGGCATAGTTAAGAGGGCAGAGGAAAAAAATGTCAAATGCCAGCGGGGAGCTGTATTGCTAGTTAGTCACCTGAATGAGAGAAGGGATCTTTCAATCTGTTCTGAAAACTCGCGGAGTCCCCAATACCTAGAACAATGCCTGGCATGTGAGCTGCTCAACAAATATTTGTTATAAACTAGACCAATATCTCTAACAAACACAGATGCAAAAATCCTTAATGAAATGTTAGCAAGCCAATCCAGCAATCTATAAATAAGATTATACACCATGACCAAGTATGACTGATCTCAGGAATACAAGGTTGGTTTAACATCCAAAAATCAACTAGTGTCATCCATCATATTAACAGAATAAAGGACAAAAACCATATGATCAATTGGTGCAAAAAAGCATTTGACAAAATCCAACACCCTGTTAACGGTAAAAATGCTAAATAAACTAGGTTACAGTGGAACTGACAAACTTAAAAAGAGCATCTATGAAAAACCCACTGATAATGTCATACTTGATTAAATAAAATCTGTATTTTAAGGCAGGACCAAAAAAAATTAAACATAAAATTCTCGGTGTTTGTTTGGGCCTCCTCCCTCCCTCCACAGTGTGCAGTGTGCATCTGCATTTCATTTTAATCAGAACACCTCAAAGTTGGGAATGCCTGCTTGGCAGTAAAGATCAATTTTTTTTCTTTCTTCTGATGCTAGCAATGGAGCTTCTTTAAAGAACAGCATTTTTTCCCAGCTCTGTAGGGGGTCATGGTGACTTGCTGCTGGTTTTGTACATGCTTACTTGGACTGTGTATCTTTGGTGAATTTTATGTAAGATTATCAGTGAGTCATTTTGAAGTATGGTCCTTTGTCTCAAAAATGTTTATGACTGAGCCAATTCTCACAGATGGAACAGTTCGCAGAGCTCTCTGAGAATCTGCTTCCTGGGTTATAATCCTCAGTTTGGCTCGGATAAAATTCCTCTTTTTTTCTTTGACTTGAAAGTTAACTGAATTTTTGTCGACATACTTAATGGTGAAAGGTTGAATGCTTCCCTCCTAAGATCAGGAACAAGTCAAATAAAGCCACTCTTGCCACTTCTACTAAATACCATACGGGAGGTTTTATGTGGGGCAGTTAGGTTAAAATTTTTTGTCATATGAATGAAAGATTCAGGTTTTATTTGCTCCTATCGTGGATTTGGAAACTGAGGTCCACAGAGAGGCAGGAAGTTGTCCAAGATCCCCCACCTAGTGATCAGCAAAGTGGGACAACCACACAAGCCACCGACTTATGTCAGAGTTCCAGAGCCCTGTGCTCTTCAGTATTTGTTAGAATGACTTATCCGCCATCCTCCCAAAGCTTCGATCAAAAGTTGGGAGAAGTAAAGTGAAAGTAAAAACTGAGCTTGTCACCTGATCAATAAGGGTGCGCCCAAGGGTATTTCACTCTGAGTTTCCACTGAACGTTATCTGAGTTTCTCACAATCTCCAAAGGGACCTGGCCATTTCCCTTTCCCTTCCTACCTTGGTCCAGATTACAGGTGAGATCTGTGTGTCGAACCTTCAGGTTCCTTATTGCTATTTTCAACTACAACATGACTTCATCCTCCACTTTTATAATGCCAAATTTCTCCCATGGTCTCATTTTATTTCTAGAAGGGCACGTTTCATCCCTGATATCATTTTGTACCTTAAAGAGAAATGTCCTCAGTCTGGTCTCCTACCTTCACAAGACTCGCCCCTCCCTTTGTTCCCTGTCTGTTTACAGGGGTGAGGCCAGTTTTTCTTTAAGCTTCTTACCCAAGAGAGGCAGCACAAAAGAGCACCGGCCCTGCGGTCAGACTGAGGTCTGCATCCACCTGCCCGTGTGCCAGGGCCAAGGCCTCTGCGACTGTCACAAAGTGGATGGGAGGTCTGTGGCAGCGAGTGCTCCCGTGGAGTTTCCTCCTGCTCCCAGGCCTCCATAAAAGCTCAGAGGAGATGCGTATCAGCAAAGTGGGAGTCTGCACTGTTCAAGGACACGCCATTTGGGGAGGAGTAGGGTTTACTTCCTTATTGCCACCCTGTCAGTGACCTCTACTGATAGTGCCCTCTGTGCAGATTGAAATGCCTGCCCCATCTTTCACGTGTACACAGAATCTTTGGTCTTCAGCTGAAGCCTCTGAGGTATGTGGAGGAGGCACATGCACTCTCATTTTGTAGGCAGTAATAATGACAATTAGCATTTGTCAGGGCTTATTACTAGGGGCTGGGATGTTGATAAAACTCCCACCTGCATCTTCTCATTGGCTCCCGACAGGTCTTCAGCTAATTTAAGGCCAAAGATCCCTACAAGAGGATCACTGAGTGTGGCAGGCTGGAGGTCGCAGTTTATGCCCCTTGAGAGATAAAATTCCACTTCCGTCTTCCGTAATATGGATTATTTTAAAACAAACTGTACCATGATATCCAAAAAACAAACAAACTGTGATTGTTTTTTGGGCTGCCATTAGCCCATCCTCAGTGATAAGCAAAAAACTACATTAGCGAGCATCATTTATAAGAAAAACAGGCTCAGATGTAAGTTAGAAAAAAGGACTCTGTTTCTATTGGAATAGAATTTGGAAAATTAACTGCTTAAAAAAAAAGGAACACAAAAGGGGAATAAAGATATACACATTGTAAAGAGAATACTTCCCATGACTATGAAAAGTACCTTAAAAATGAATATGAAATGTGGTTCTTATCCTTGGTAAATATCTCAAGAAGGAGGTAAGGAAAATTTCCCTTACCTATCCTTTCCCTAAACTGAACTCTCATTTTGTTTCAAAATGAGCTTAATATTTGCTTTTTCTTCCTGGATTTGAGTCAGTCAATATTAATTTTTCCTTCTAACCAAAATAGCTTTTTGTTAAACCCAGGTCTTCCCACACCACAGAAATGCGTCAGAGAGCGACTATCAACTCAATGTCACCGAATTCATCTTCCTAAGAGGCAGTGGCCTTGGGAAAAGTCATCTGTAGCTTAAGCTTCAGGAAGCCAATCTGGTGATTAACTTAAAGCATGTAACAAGAGACAAATCAGAGGGAGAAACGATTGTCCAGAAGGCATCAGGGAGAAAGTGCCAGGAAAAAACACAGTGGACTCGTCTACTGCCTGTAGACACACTGCAAGAAAATGGGTCCAAGAGACTCGAGCCTACCACCTACTAGTTGTGAGGCTCTGGGGATTATCTCCCCCTCACCCCATCCTCCCCGAGACTCCCGTGGGAGCAGTGCCGTCACTTCCATCTGCCAGTTCCTGCTGCCAGGCTGCTGCAGAGACACGAGGTAGGTACAGCCTCACATTCAGGAAGGGGACAGATTCCTGAGAGGGACCCCACCTTAGGGAACCTTCAGTTGCCAATTCTGCGCGAACACAGGACAACTGTTTTGCTCGAGTCTTTCTTTTGTGTGTAATATCTAATGTGATTTGGGAACACTTTTGGACTGACAAGTTCTCTTCCCTTTTTCCCCCTGCTGCTCTCATTTCCAGTTTTGAACCTTTACAGCGGGTCTCAATGAAAAGACCTGTCTGGCAGACATAAGTTGATTCAATTGACCACTCACTCCTATAATAACCAGCAGGGCAGGTATCCAGATCCAGTTCAGTCTCTACTTCCTGGTGTTACCAAACTAGGTTCGGCTGCTTGCCACTCAACAGTTAATAATCCAGGGGCAAACGTCAGTAGAAAGGAAAGGTGCTTTATTCAGACAAAGCTGGCCATTTGCAGGAGAAGGTGGACCCATGTCCACAGACCAGCTCCAAAGATTCTGCTCAGCCACGACGATTTTTAAAGGAAAAAAGAGGAAGACAATCTCAGTTAATTATTAAGGTAGGAGGTCAGATTCTTCGTCACTTTCCCACCGTGAGCAGACCTGCTGACTTCTCCTGACCTCCTTTTGCATGCTCTCTTGCCTGCGTGGTCCGCCTGCAGATTTGCTAAGGGGGAGCCAGGGGTATAAAGTCTTCAGCTACTTAATTCTTCACTCTTACTCCTTGTAATCCAGGAAAGGAATCAATAGTTCAAACAAGGCATTTGTGTACATTCAACAGAGCAAAAATCAGGAGTTATGTTAAATGTTTCCTAGTGATCTCATCTCTATAATTAAGGTCTGAGGAAAACAGAGATGAACAAACAGAAAAGGGGCCAAAGAGCTGCTTACACTGTCAGACATCATCCCATTTCTACGGGACTAGGGGCGAAGGTCTATCTTCTGTAACTTCTTCAAGCTGACACAGGGCACCGTATTTTAAGAGTGGAAGATGTCGACATGGGTCTATAGCATCTCCCTGATGACAATTTTAGTTGCCTGCTTACACGTACGGGCAGAACAGGCTACAATTATTTCAGTGCCTCTAAAGATACAGATTATTAGGAGCAATAGTGGTGATCCCATTCTGTCATCAGACACTGAGTCTGTAACTCTATTGTCCTCCTCATTAACTGCTTGAGCCTGCTCTTTTGTGACTCTGGGAGGCCTGGGAGACTTCAGCTTTTCTACAAACAAGAGGCAGGGGACACAGAGGGGCCTTTGTACTTGGGGAGGCCCCACAGGGTTCTGCTGGGCTCCACTGGTTGGACTATAAAGGGGAAGATCTTGACTCCAAATCACATAATATTGTTAAAAAATAATGAGGAAGCTCTTCCTGTCCTGATGTGGGGTGATTTCCAATAAGTAGTGTTAAGTGTGGAACAAAACAAAGGGGCAGAACAATTGAGAACATTAACTTTCGGGAAAAAGTAATATATTCCTTGTATTTATACATAGAGACTCTTGAAGGATGATATAATGGATAAATCCATGGATTCCAGAGTTGGACTGCCTGGGTTTGAAACCCTGCTCCCCTACACAGCTGAGTGATTGTGGGCAAGTTACTTAACCTCTCTGTGCCTCAGTTTCCTCATTTGAAAAAAGACAAAATTACAGCATGTGCCTTAGAGCTGGTAAGCAAGTTAGAATTCACAAAGCACCAGAACAGTGCAGCATGTGGTAAGTGGTAAATAAATGCCACTATTTATTATTACTAATTATTATTAATGTTATTTATTAAATATCATCAAAAGTGGTTACCTGTGTTCTAGGGGACCAAGAGCAGGACAGCAGAAAGGAGAAAGAATTTTGACTGTATATCTTTTTTTTTATATATATGAATAGGTTAATTACTCAAAAGATTCAAATAAAACTTCTAACTTAATAGCTAAAAATCACTTGCTGCAGATGGATTTTGAGATCTGGCCTGTTTGGAAAATTACCACTTCGGATTTTCTGGATTTATACTTTTTTATGTTAATTGTCGAAAGGACTCCCTGGACACCCCATTTTTCTGTTTTCTACTGTGATTTCACCCCTCTCCCTCGCCTTTTAAACTTCTTCCTCCTCTATGTGTCAACAGTAACAACAACAATAAATACAGTTTTAATAAGTACCACTTACTAAATACTTACTGCTTTACATATATTATCTCATGCAATCTTTACAATAACTCTGTAAGGCATTAATCCCATTTCATAGAAAAAGGTCATATTAGCTGGTCCAAGATAACAAAGCGACAGTGGTAGATTCCAGGTTTATTCTGAGGTCTGATACCAAGTCCCTTATGCCAGGAGTTTCCTGGTAAAATTCAGATTCCCAAGCCAGACCCAGAGGACCAGAGCCAGGCGCTCACACCCTCTGATGCCTGAGGGCCTCAGCACTAGCCTGTCTGCCCACTGCCTGGGCTCTCCCGGCCCTGACCTTTTATTGCTGTCTCTGCTCTTGGGTCAGGCCCCTTTGGTCCCTTCCAGAGCCCATGGAAGCAGAGGTCCCTGCCCGGCCAGTCTCCCTCCCTCCCCGCAGGGCAGAGAGCACCAGCTTGTCCCACCCTACCAAACACCTCTCCCCAGGTGGCTGCAGCCTTTGGGCTCCTTAGCTCTTGCCCAGAAGGTCAAACAAGATGTGCCTCGAGGAGCAGGCCTTGGGGAGATACCCTTGGGCAGCGGCGTGGTTATATTTAGGGTCAAGTGTAGGGTTTATGGCTCTTCATGAAAACTGAAGGTCTCCCAGTGGTGACAGCCAAGCTGAACATTAAACCGAAATTACTATAACATCACAACCAAAACGCTTCCAGGAAATGCCACTGTGCAGGCAACGCCATCCTTATTCTCCCTTGTTTGCACAACATTTGGTGGCCCTGTCACTCACCACCAGCACAGTCGGCGGAGGTGAACTCTGCCATCCCAGTGCTAGCAGATCACAAAGACTTACTGTCTGTTTGGAGATCGATGGCTGGAGCCAAGCAGATCATCAGATAAACAACTGCTACTGGACAGAAGCAAGGCCCTCAAGGGCTCCAAAGAGATGGTGCTAATTAATTAGCCAACTGCCGAGAGATGGCAACGGTCCACAGCTCAGCACCGCAGGTTCCCCAGGGGTCGGGGCGGGTGAGGGAATGGAGAGGGTTATGATAAGAAGCTTGCAAAGATCCAGATTAGAAACTTCTTCAGCTGGGGATCCTCCCCCAAATATAAGATTTTCTGAAAGTGGCTGTTCTTTTCGTCCCGGGTCCACACGGCCTTTCTGCAGGAGATGCCAGAACACGTGAGAACTGTCATTACACGGACCCTAACAGGTGGGCACCTGCGCTTCTTTCAAGTCTAGACCAGTGGAAACCAGCAGTTCTCCTGAATCTGACAAATGGTACAAACGGTGGAGGAACTACTTTAGATATCCCCTAAGTCACCAGGAACAAGAACTGTTAATATTTCTAATAGTGTTTTATGATTTACCAAGTGTGTTAATAATCATTACCCCATTTGTTCTGCAAAGTACAGACGAGAGGTATAGAAACACACAGCAAAGGAAGGCTGGCCAGGGTATTTTTAAAGCCAGATTCTATTACTCCTTATTCCACCCCTTGGCCCCATCCCCACCCCCGGCCCCTGCTGATTTCCTGCCGATAAACTTAGTCTTTAACTTGACCTTTTTACATTCGGAATGAAATGGGGCTTTCCCTGGTACAAATCCTTTCTGTGTCCTCCCCGCCGACCCTCATTTCTTCTTTGTAGGAAATAGGCTTCATTCAGCCTGCCTCCTTGACCTTCCCTGAGTTCCAAAGGGCAGATTCAGACAGTTGCTAATCAGAGAAGGCAGGGAATGCAGAAACCAAGGAGGAGCAGTCAAGAAACAACAGTGCATCCCATGGGGCAAGGGCCGGGTTCCTCCTGAAGGAATATACGTGACAGTAGCTTTGAGTTCTTCTGCAGGAACTAAGGCCCCCACTCAGACGGAGGATGATAACTTCAAGCTGGAGCACAAGACTCCTGGAAGACTTGTCCTGTCACCATTCAACCAGTCAGAAGAAAGCCATACCTCCTTCCCGTCCTCATCCCCAATTTTGCCTATAAAAACTTCCCCCTAAAAACCATTGGGGAGTTTGGGTTTTTTGAGCACAAGCCACCCATTCTCCTTGCTTAGCCCCGCAATAAACCTTCCGTTGCTCCAAACTCCGACATGTATGGCCTGTGTGCTGGGCACACCCACTTGCGTTTGGTAACACGAGCGAGTCGGCCAACGTTCCCATGCTGAGGCGAAACGCAGGAGTCTGGTTTTGGAACCTGCTGCTAAGTGCAAGGCTATGAGAAACCAGACCAGAGAATTTTGAAAGTTCCAAATCCTCTTAAAAGCTCATGTGTTCCATAATTAGCTGCAGATTTTAAAAAATAAATCTGGCCGCAAAATCACTGTGCTTGGTTAGGGCCAGACAAGCAAGATCACAACAACCAGGAAAGCCTGGTAGAATGACTTATGAAGTGGGTTTAAGTTGCACTAAGATACAATGGGCAGAGGATTTACAGAAGCAGGTTGGTTGATGACGGTGCTTCTTAACCACCCTTAACGTCTCCTGGTGTTGTATTTCCTTGCTAATATGGGCAAGTACCACTGTCTTCATCTTCCAGATGCGTTCCGGTAAGCTCACATCTCTGCTAGGAACACAGGTAATGCCAGCACGGATTATCAAGAAGGAACTAGATTATTACCCTAACTTCTTAGGTCGAGAGTCATTTTTTGGAACCTCATATTTTGCAGTGCGAGGCCAACTCCATCATGTCAACAAAGTCAAGAGGGAAAAAATTACAACCAAGCTCTGCTGGTTATTTATGGAAAAAGACTTCCCTGAAGAGCCTGCAGCAACTCATACCAGAAAACAGTGTAGGATAAAAAGACTGTGCCTACTTCACCGAGAAGTGAAAAAAATCTTAGAAACTATGCGATAAATTTTTACAATCCACTCTGGGTGCGGGTACAATTTTCCCTATCACCGAAGTGGATAAATACAGGTTTTATTTTCTTACAGATCTCCCAGGCTGCTTGGAACCTGAATTATATCTTTCTATATTTGGAAGGGTATATAAGCACGCAAACCTCCTCCTATTTATTTTCTAAAGTGCCTCCATGAATAGGATTCCCAGTAGCTCTGTCTGTTTGCAGACATTCATCAGCATGAAAGTAAACACACCACCGAGCACACATTTCCCCGGGGCTACTTCATTCGGAACTAGAGCTCTGGTTTTCGTAGCTGCTTTGTCTAAATATTTTTGGGATGATTCATTCATGGTTTCAAGATTTCAACAGAGGGCATCCCCAGCAGTCCTGACATACCAAGGCACAGAACAAGACCAAGAGGAAAGGAGAGAGTGAAGGCGGTACCTCATGTCTCCATCTGAAAGCATCTCCCTCTGCATCAGAACTAGGCTTCGCCCTGCGATGACAGGCAGTGAGTTTCCTTCTTCTCTGAAATAATAAAAACTCAACATGCTCGGAGCTCAGCAGGGGCAGAAGACTGGCACAGCCCTCCTGGCCCTGAAGGCCTGTGACTGAATCAGCAGTGAGCTGCACGCTGGAGTTTTCCATAGGACCATTCACACTGGGGCTGGGAAAGTCACACTGGCCTCCCCCTTCTCTGCTGACCGGCAGAAATGCCCAGGCGCCACATGGCTGCATCCTCCCCACTCTGGGACAGCTCCCTAGAGAAAAAGTGACTTTCTAGGAACATGGGGTCCCTAGGGGGAAAATCCTGCATTTCCACAAAGATGCAGCCAGTAGCACCATCTTTAAGAGTGAAA
This sequence comes from Camelus bactrianus, assembly GCF_048773025.1. Taxonomy (NCBI): domain Eukaryota; kingdom Metazoa; phylum Chordata; class Mammalia; order Artiodactyla; family Camelidae; genus Camelus; species Camelus bactrianus. The sequence goes on from NC_133549.1 coordinate 31,416,976, forward strand.
AGGTGAAAACAATGGGGAAACAGCTAAGCAGGGGACTGAGGATCAGTAGAATAAAATACTACACAGCTGTTTAAAGTGATGAGCATGCAGACGTGGTCAACCCACCGAAGTGCCAAATCTACAAACGGGGGCAAAACAGCACACGCAGGAATTGCAAAATATGTACCATTACATGTAAGAGAGTGAACAAAAACAGGAAGTGAGTTTATGCTGAATCAAAGAGTTCAAATTCATTAGGTTATTTTTTTCCTTATAAAGGTATTCAAGGTGGTAATATAAGTAATCAAAGAAGATTGATTGGCAAAGAGGCATGCCAAATCCCTTAATTTTCAAATGAGTCATATAAATGTTTTTCCGAGGGTCTTGAATAAAGGGAATGATTCAGGAGTTACTACACTTTCTTGCTTCACTTCTTCAAATGCAATGAGGAAAAGGTTGAACACGGGAAAACCAAATTATTAAGCAGACAGCTCAGCAATGCTTTTCTCAATTTCCTGGTTCAAGGTCATAGTCAACGAAGGGTGTGAGACTGATGAAGCAGAGCCACGCCACCTGCTCTCCCGGGCAAACCTCGCCTGCCATCCTCAGGTCTGTGAAGGAGAGAAAACTGACTCCACATATTCTTTTCTGAAACTCAAGTTTGCAAAACTTCACTTACATTGGGAAACAAAGTCAGTGTAGAAGAGGCTAAGGAGAATTCTCAACCTCCACATTTTCCCTACTTCCCTCTAAAAACAAAACAAAACAAAATATAACAAAAAACCCCAGAGATTTATGGCAGTAAAAACTGAAAAATGTCTTAAAAAAATCATTCAGGAGAAATAAAGGACTGACTTCTCTTTAAATAGCCTCGAACGGAATGGAAGACACAGTGGTGTCTGTATTGCAGGCTCCAGAAGTTAGAACCGCTCACATGCCCAGTCCTTATTCTCACACAACCGCTTCACCCATCTTTCTCACTCTGAGCTGAGCAGCAGACAAACCCACCCTAACAAATGCACGCCAGGGAGAAAGCCCCGAGCGCCGTTAGGCCTGGGGTCTGAACCTGCAGGGCCCTAATGCACTTCCTCACTTGGGACGACACGTTCCCTTGAGAAGGAACAGCGCTTATTTTCATAGTACTTTCCTATTCCTGGACTTCATTCTACACTAGCGGTGTATTAAAAGTTCCATCACTGTGAAGACCTGGTCATTCACTTCCCTTCCTCACTTCTGTTAACCTCAGAGCTTATTTTTTCCTTCCCAGAAGAGCAATAACCTAAAATAACCAGAAGTTCACTACACACGTATGACTTCAAAGTTCCCAGACCCCGTGACCGTATTTTAGAGGTGTGGCTCACTGCTCCTGAAATGGGCACGTGGCCCTCTCTACCAGAAAGCCCATCGTGGGCCCTGCTGAAACGCTGTCCGTATCCCCTCCCTCAGCTGCAGTGGAGCAGAAAGGGAGCAGTTTCCAGGAAGAATTAAACCTGCTGACCCACTTAGGTGGAAGAAAAAACCGCTCTGCTGGTGGATTAATGTGGTTGAATAGCTCGATGCCACTACGGTTGTGGGTGGCACTTGACGGATGAGGGGGAGCGCAGGACCCTGAGTTAGACCTGGGTCTTGGTCCAGGTCCTGCTGGGTGACTCTGGGTAGAGAGCTTTACCTCTCTGGTCTTAACCTTCTTTAATGGTTACAGGAGGGAATTGGATAAATTACCTTTTAAGGAATCTTCCTGTTTGCAATTATGACTCATGATTTCTTCCGCATCAGGTAATTCAGCAAGCTGACAGCTGCTTTATTTAATTCTCACAAATAACCCACTGAGTAGGTATTCATATCCCTATTATGCAGATGAGGGCACTGAGGCTCACAAAGGTCAAAACACTTGCTCCAGTTGCTCAACTAGGGAGTGGGAGGCAGGGCAGGATCTGAACCTGGGGTGTCCACTTCCTACCGACACTGCTGTCATTTTAAGTGGTACCATCACTGCTTCAAACACAGCATCAAATCTTTACTACTCTTTATAAACCCATTTGGGAGACAGGCATCCATTACTCTGGAGCCTGAATTTGAAGGCTTCCTTTACTGAAGAGTAAATTCCTTGTGTATGTTTTATTTATGTTTTTATTTATTTAATTTTTTTTTTTTAAAAATGGAGGTACTAGGGATTGAACCCAGGACCTCGTGCATGCTAAGCACACACTACCACGGAGCTATAGTCTCCCCAGCTCCCCTGGCCCTTGCCCCAGGTATGGTTTAATGTTCCTTTTCTTTTACAGGACTCAGGCCTGGCCTCTTTCAATCAATGGGTGAGACTGAACAGCTTTCACTCAATTTGGAACATAGTCTTTGGAATGAATTAAGACCTTCTTTCTTTATTCTTTTCTCCAATTCCAAAGCAGTGCTTCTTCTAAACAACTCCCCCAACCCCTCCCAAAATGAAAAAGGCAGACCACCTGGATCTTTCTTATAATTACACAAACAACACATTTTTTTAAAACAGGGACCTGCTTACAGATAGCACTTACTGGTGGAGCAACTCAAGTTGCAGTCCAGGAGGAAGAAAAATTACAACCAAGTGGCTTTTATGAAACACACTCCAGGAGGACAAAGGCTGGAAAACAAAGATGACACAGAGGAGAAAGCCCGTGTGATCCGAGTCAGTGCCTCAAAAATAGGGAGTTTATCAAGCTTTGAAAACAAGCTTTTTCTCCTGCGCTTTTCACTGGGGACTGGGAAGGATAAACACACCCCTCAGCAGAGACACTCAAGGCTCCACCAAGGCCCTGGGGAAATCTAAGAGTGTGTGTAATCTGTTGGCTACTTTGTTTTTTAGTTCCTTTAATATTGGCCTTGAGCAGAGGTCAGAAAGGAGCCTGATTTCACAGCTGAAGTGTTCCTAGCAGGGGACATATTCCAGGCCACCTGGCAGGGCTTGGTCTCGATTCTGCAACTGCTCCAGGTGGTGCCACCAGGACCAAACTCACCCTGTCCAAGGGCCTCCAGCCACTTTCCCGGACCTGCGTTGCGTGGCCTGGCCTAACCATCGTTCCCACCGTGGCCCTGGCCCTGGCAGGCAGGCTCTTCCAGTCCCCTGATAACCCTGTGGCCTTTTCTCTGACAAGTCCCAACTCCTCCTCCAGCCCTCCCCCTCATCCTTCCTCCAGCCTCCCATAGCTCCCAATACTCTACAATTCAACAATTGGTCATTTCCTGTGATTAGCTATTTTCTGTAGCTGTGCTTAGACATTCAGTAAGAACTTGAGTTCATAATCAGGGCAGGGGCCACATCGTTAACATGGATGGCAGGTAACCTGGGCCATGTGCTAGGATGACCTTTATACCAAGGGGGATCCCACTTCAAGTTTGCAGATGATATAAATCTTGTTCATAAACTATGGCTCATAAGGAACGTAGACTGTGCACATACAATTGTTCACTCATATGACTGGTTCCAGGACCCCCGAGGATACCAAAATCCTCGGATGCTCAAGTCCCTCATAGAAAATGGAGCAGTATTTGCATATAACCTTATACTTCAAATTTATCTCTAGATTACTTATAGTATTTAATACAATGTAAATTCTACGCAAATAGTTGCCGGCACTCAGCAATTTCAAGTTTTGCTTCTTGGAACATTTCTGGAATTCCCCTCACCTCTCTGCTATTTTTCGATCCAAGGTTGGTTGAAACCACGGGTGTGGAACCCATGGATACAGAGGGCAGATTGTACTTACTTTAAGTCATTGTTTGAAGTCCAAACACTACTAATTTTAAAATTACATTCTAAATGCGTCTTCTTTGTGGTTTTCTGTGCTTCCCAAATTTTTCTTCAATAATCAGGTAAGAAGACATTTTAATACATTTTTATCTTTTAAGAAAAGTGAATTAAAGAATAGTCTGGTTTATTCAGGGCCCGATGAAATGGGAATAAAACGATGCTGCTGCGCCATCTAGTGGCAATGAGACAAAAGAGCGAAGACAAGTCTGAAGGCTTGGAACTGTCTGGGCCGCTGAGTCCCACGCAGGCTTCAGGGAGAAAAGGTGTCTTTCCGTTTCTGGGAATCCTTGAGGTTTCCAGCGGAGGGTGAGGGTCTTCAATTAGAGAGGGATGGGGGTGCTACTGCCCCCTCCACTGCCTCACCTCACTGCAATTCTGACAGCCTAGAGAAGGGAGCTGACGAGGGGACAGGAGGGGACAGGAGCAGCCAGCAAGGCTTCCACATGCTGCACCCACCCCTCTGACGTGTGGGACGCAAAGTTCCAAACACACCACAGACGGGACCACGGGAGAGGCTACAGCACCTGCCAGACGTGCAGGAAAAAAACCAACCCCCGATGCCATATTCAGGCCACCCCCGTTAGTTAGTTATATTTTAGCAAGATAAACAATCCCAGTTAGAGTCCCTAATGCACAGAGGTTAAGTGCAGGATGTCCGTGGGCCAGGTGTGATAATGGACACTCCCTCTCTGCTTCAAATCACACTGAGTCACAGAGTCCCACCCCATCACATATGAGGTCCCTGACACCATCCAAGTTTCTCACAAGGTCTCGGTCAGCAAAGACAAGGCAGCAGGTGCAAGGGGAACAACAAACGGCAGCAGATATAAACTGCGTCTCCCCTCTGCCCAGCAACAGGGATTGGTGGGCACCAGCCAACTTCAACTATTCCCTGTGGTCCAGGTGCCCCTTTCCTGGTCATCATCCCTTCTTTGGCCTCTCCTTCCACTTGGTCAAAGTCTGGTGGCTTCTACCTTCCAGGCATCTCTGGAGGCCCCAGTCCCCCTCCATCTACACCACCCTCTCAGACCTGGGAAACCACCACAGCCTCCTAACTCACTTCCCCACTCCTCAGAGCCTCCCTCTCCACACTGCAGCTCCGGTGGTCTTGTGGGGCTTTGCAGGGATAACTGAACAAGTTACTCTACAGCTTAAACCCTTTAGTGACATCCCCGTCCTTAGGATTGATCCCAAATCCTTTATGTGACCTGCAGCCAAGCCCTTCTAAAGCCTGGCTCAGCCCCTCTCCCCCGATCTCTGCTCCACCTGCTCCTGGCGCCACTGCACCTCAATTACCCTTTCCATGTCTGCCTTCCCTGCCAGAATGGGGGTGTCTGAGACAGAGGCCATGCTGACCTTGTTGGTCTTGGTCCCGGCAGCAGACCCAGGACCAAACACAGAACCTGGCCGAAAAAGGCGGCAAGAGAGCCATGGTTGAGAGCTCGGCTTGAGAGGCAGGTGGACATAGGTTCAAATCCTGGTTCTCTGTCACTCCATAAATATTTAACGAATGGATGAAATTATGAATTAGTGACCAAAAATGGCAACTCAAGTGGTTAATTTGAAAGCCAGAGACACTTCACTAGATAAAAGAAACTTCCATCCTACTGAAGTGAAAAAAAAATGGAAGGAAACATCTAAATTTTAAGGGTATGTTACAAATTCTGATAAAATTTTATTTGCAATGATTGCATCCTCGGTAGGTGGTCGGTGTATCACCTAACACGTGGGGATGAGTCAGATGCCGGGTGACGGCAGAGAAAATAAGCAACTAACATTTCACAACCTGGGCAAGTAAGACATTAAATTGACACCTATTGTAGCTCAGTATTGCTTACTAATTCAACGATCATGTCTTAGAATGCATGCAACTGAAATAAGCAGTTCAGAAAATGGAATCTAATTTAAATACGTTGCAAGGATACTTACTATTTATTTTGATAACATGAAGCCTGATGGCAGTATCAGCCATGCTATAGAAGAAGTACAACGGACTAGAATACCAGAAGATACTCCAGGCTTGTTTACCTTCCCCCAAATTTAAGGGGGTAAACCCCACATCACAGAACATATCCATTTTTGCAAAATAATGGGCCTTTAAGGCAGTGGTCTCCAACCAGGGTACTCAGAGACTTTCCAAGGGGTGCAGAGAAGAAAGTTTTGAGTGAATGGACTGTCAGATCCTCTATTTCCACTTGTAGTTTTCCTAAAATTGGTCTGCCTGAGTATGATACCACCTCCCCTTTCTCAGTCTCCCATCTCCTGCTACATAAAAGCTGGGCAGACTTCTCACCCACCCTGGACCTTAGATGACGTTGAAACCTCCATGTCATCTAACAAAGGGACAATTCACACATCAGTATCCGTGAGTCTCCTTGAATCTGACACCGTGCTGTGCACAGGGGCTTCCTACTTATACAAGAGTCTGATAAGGGTGAAAGGAAAGAAACAGGACTATTCGGGGCCACATTGGGCTGTTTCAGATCCAATTACATGTTGAGAAAATACTGAAGAAATATATGGAGAACAGAATGAGGGTAACGTGACTCTTGTCTAATGACTTTGCCTCTCTCACCCCTGATTATTCCTAAAGACACTATCACCCTCACTTGAGCGAGAGCCCTGGGAGAGCAAACCGAGCAGTTATTCAAGGAGGTAAACACAGCACTGGGCTCTGTGCCCCTTCCTCCCACCTTCCTTCCTTCTTTGCCTCCCTATCCATCCATCCATCCACTTGAGAATTAGAATTCAGAAGACGGCAGCCACGGGGGTGCCTAACAGCAGTCGCTGAACTGAAAAAACGGCCTCAGACCTTTCATTTAGACTGATGGAAAGCAAGTCTGGTGTGGCTGCCTGGTCTGACAAGGAGAACTGGCTTCGTCAACTAGATTACTCAGCACACTAGATTAGATTACTCACACAAATGAAGGAGCTACAAGTGCAGCTCCTGAGGTCTTAAAAAATATACATATTTTAAATAACCATCTCTTGGTTCAGTCAGCTCTTGTTTTGCCACCCCTCCCCATTATATATACATCAAACAGATTTTTTTTTAAGTCTGACTTTGTTCACCTCTTTTTGAAACTCCTACAGCTAATCTCATCTTCAAAGTAGTAAAATTTTACTTTGCCAAACAGGACTATGACCAGAAGAAGAATCTTCATGTGTGAGGTATCTGTGATTGTCAGCACATCAAGCTTTCCTACTTCGGTGGGGAACACTGTGCCTGGCATCATTATGCCTCCCTGATTTCCGTAGCATGGTACATGAGCTTCAGATACTCTATAAATGATCCCGAAGAGAGTTGTATCCGTCAGTTTAGGCTAGGTTATGATGCAGTAACAAGTGATTCCAATATCCTAACAACAAGAAAGCTTTATTTCTTGATCATCCTGAGTATATAATATGTATTGGCTGCTGCCATGTTTCATCTTTTTCATTTGTGATTTAGGCTGAAGGGGCAGGTCCTATTTGGGACATGGTGGTGTCACAGCAGCAGAAAAGAGCAATGGTGGAACCACCCAATAATTCTTAGAGCTTCTGCTCAGAACTTGAGCACGTCACATGTGCTCACATTCCACTGGCCAGTGCAAGTCAATGGCCGAGCCAGACACCAGTGTGGCTGAGATGCACATTCCTTCTCCAGGTCCCAGAGGCAGGGGCAGAAAATATTCTGAATAATATCATCCAACACGGGAGCTTGTCTTTGCCACCAACATCATGAACTTCCTCAGAGCTAGGACCTTGGCTTTGGCCTTGAATAGCCACCTTTTAAGAGGTTTTTAATCAAGAAAAGGGGAAGAACATAAAATGAAAGAGTGGAAGGGGCAAAACTGTTAGATCCTAATGACTGATTTGATGAGGAGCAGAGGTGGAAGGCAAGTGTCAAGACAAAGACAGGAGTCAAGGATGACTTCTAGGATTCCAGCTCGGCTGGCTGATGAATGATAGTGACAACAACTGAGGCAGAGAACAAAGAAGGAGAGGAGGTTTAGGAGGAGAAAGGACCAATGTATAAATAATCAGCATCTAACTTAAAAGCATCTTACCCAAAAAAAGGGATACTGACAAATGCTCATTAATGCTTTTTTAATTTTCTTATCTCTATTGGAACAGTTTGGGTTAAACAAGTTGCCTTTAAGTGAAAAAGGAACAGGTTTAATTAACAGTTGTTAGAGAAGTTTTGATAAAGTCTTTTTGGTGTATTTCCTAGAAACTGAAAAAACCAAAATGTCTCTCAGGGCTGAATAATAATTTCTTTTCTAAGTCAGGTAATTTCCAATTCTTTATTTTCAATGCAGCTGAAGAAGGACCTAATTGCGTTGTCATTTTTTGGCAGAGAACTTGGAAGGAATTCAAAGAATTAAGCGACATTATTATAACAAAATTCCTGCCATCCCATGTATTTATTCATGGTTTCTCAGTGCTTCTATCTCTAAAAATAAAAAAGGTGATACTGAACTCTTTCGTATTCTAATACATATTATTTATCCATTTATTCATAAACTAGCTTTTTAAATGCCCTTCCAGTCCATTATAAATTGCAGTCTCAATGCAATTTTTATTTAATAATTATTATGATGAAAAATGACTTAACAGCACTAATTTATCAACATGTATTTACTTGGATCCATGGTTAATAATAAACAGTAACTTAGTCTAGGAGGAATTTCTTTTAATGGAAAAATGTCTTCAAACTTAAGCACGCATACGTATGCACACATATAGGTCACAGAGATGTATGAAGAGGTGATTGATGAATGACTTTCAAGCGACCAAATCTATTACATCAGAATAAAATATTGTAGGGAGAAACCATGAAGAAAAGAGTTCAGTGGGGAAAAAGAAATAACATAAAAATTCTAGATGTTACAAGACAGCTTGTTCATGTACATTTTTAATGGATAAAATTACTAAGGATTTAGATTTCACTGGATACACTTAAAGAGATGATTTTTAAATACCAGTATTTACAACAAACAGTTTGTTTTCTGGAAAGTACAACAAAAAGCTTTACTGAGACTTACGAAATGACTATTACACAATTTCTGTTTCTCTTTCACTTAGAGGCAACTTGCATAACCCTAATATTTGGAGAGATGGGAAACCTGAGATACTACATCCTTTGCAGCTATTCTGACAAGAAATTTATATGTCGCCTTAAAGTATAGGAGAGGGTGGGTAGTTTTACATTATTTCAGGGGCACGTGAGCAAAAACATTTGAAGGCCACTGCTCTAAAGGGTCTGCTCTGGGGAACGGTTTAGCCTGGACCACTTAACCTCGTAGCTTTGGAAAGTTTTCAGGACATGGAGCTGTATTTTCTGGTCATCTCATCAGATATCCTTGGCCCTAAATGGCTATGATGCCAATGGAATTCAGGTCCAGGATGCTGGCATCTTCTCACTTTTCTGAGTCTTGTTTGGGATGATCTGACCCAGGGCTTCCTGTGGGATGCTGTAGGGAGCCAGGATGCCCCTCATCATCAGCTCTACCCCTCCTGAGCGCTGCTTGGGAGCACTCCCTAACCTTTATCCCCCTCACTGTCCCTCTTACATGGGGCTTGGCATAGGAGCTTCTAAGAAGTCTGATGCTTTTGATGCAAAGACCTCTCCTGCCTCTTGCCAGGAAGCCCCACTCACTGCCCCTCCATGATCAAGGTTAAGAGCAGGTAAAGGGCTCCTCCACATCCCTGCAGCCCTACTTTTAAATGGAAAGCACAGCAGAGTGAGTGGCATTGGTACCGTTTGGGTTCTCATCTCAGCTCCATCATTTATAAACCGCCATCAGAAAGGGAGGCTACTAAGCCTCTTAGCGCCTCAGTTCACTTACCTGCTAAATAATGGTAATAGAACCATCTCCTGGGACTGTGAGGACTACATGCAACAGTGAGCTGGCATACAAAGGCTTAATAAATGAAGTTATCATTATTATTATTAAATGTAAAATTTAGAATTTAAAAAGTGAACTCCAGAAAGGAAACGGAAGGAATAGCAGACAAGATGCTCCCCCCTTCGATGGAGTACCACCCTAAAACCTCCTATGCCACCAATCCCAGATTCTGCCTTTCAGCCAAGCCTGGTCCCAACTTGCAGTAGAAGCCCATCTCTGCCCTGCAGGAAGTTGGCCGCAAATCACCTCTGACAGGGCCAGCCCCTCACTCCTGGACAGCTGCCATCTAGATGCACAAAAACTGAGCAGAAGACCCCCAGGGCTTGGGTCCCTTACACCTGGGCTTGCCCTGGAAACATGGGAGTGCTCATGGGAACCCCATGTGTTGTCACACACAGCTAGCAGGATTCTGTGCAAATCTCCCACACACAGCATAGACCTTCTGGAATGCCCGCTTTCCGCATGGGTGGGCGGAGATGACAGAGGCATGGCAGGCTGCCCCAGGGTTCCTCTTTAACTCAGCAAGGATGGAAGGAAACTTACCCGAAGAGCGATGGGACAAAAGAGGACCGATCTGGCTTCGCATCAACTAAATCGTTGCTTGCTGAATCCCCAGCCCCCTGCTCCACAACAGAGCTCTGATCGTCTGCCATCTGCAAGGAAGAAAGCCAATGAGAAAATTGGTACCCAGTGGCATCACTGGCCTCATGATATTTTTAAATAACACTCACTTGGTGACACAATTTTTAATTAAGCCTAGAGATGAGCAACCCTGCATATCTGGACTCCAGGGTTGCTGGACCAACAAATTCATTCAAATGCTTGAGTGCCAGCTCCGTTTCAGCCTCATTTCAGAGACTGGGTACACAGCGGCCAAGAAAGCAGAGTCCCTGCCCCTCTGGGAGCTTCCAATGCAGCATTCACAATTGTTAAATGTTTCCTGTGTTGGAGAAGCTGAGGAAGGTCCATCAAGGTCTGCAACAATAAGAAACTTCTCCTGAACTCCTGAACTCTTCTGCTGGCATCACTCCAACTCAGTTCAAAAACAGCAGCGACCTGGGGCATAAAGCGCTCCTCATGTTTCAGACGATTTTACGTGGTTCTACTAAAACAGATCCCCATTGAATTATTTTCCTGCTCAAGTCTTCAAGAGGTCTCTAAAACTGGAAAGTTCAAATCTGAACTCCTTGGATTTTAAGGTTCTTCATTATCTAGTCCTGGAGTCGACAGCAAGCTATGACCCACCAACAGTTTTAATAAATAAAGCTTTACTGGAACACAGCCACACCCATTCATTTATACATTGTCTGTGGCTGCTTTCCCACCACAAGCAGAGTTGAGTAATTGTGACCGAGCGCCTATGGCCCCAAACACCTAGACTAAAGAGGTTTTCCACCCCCAGATCTAGGAGAGCCAGCAGCCAATAGGACCCCCTACTCACCTACTACTCCCTCTACTTTGAGAAGTAAAAACAGCAACAATAAGAACAGAAACTCACTTTGATTATTCGCTGTGCTAATTGTTTCGTAAGCATGACCTTATTCAATACCTCCCCCAAATGCTGTTAGATCAGCCCTGTGATGACTATCTTTTGACAGATGAGGAAGCTGAGGCTAGAAAAGCTTAGTAACTGGTCCCAGGCTAAGTAACCAGCCAACTAGACTAGGATCTGAAGGCAGCAGCAAGCACTGAGAGCCCACCCCTCACATCGTACCACTCAGCCTCCCAGCACCCGAGCGTCGCTGGGCCCACTGGGCTCATTTCAGGCCCCATCAAGACTCTTGGTTCTCCCTTTCTGGAAGTCACCACCCATAACTTTCCTGGCCATGCCATCTTTGCCTGGCTGGCTAGTTCTCAATCTTCAGAATTCAGTTTAATGGCACCTTTGCAGGGAGAACTCCGTGGTTACAACTGCATCACCAGCTCCCTCCCTCCCCTCCTTTCCTTTACATATGGCCCTTGTATTTGTCTTGTTTATTTGCACTCTACTTATTGCTTGGCTCCAACACAACAGTGCAAGTTTACTATGGCAGAGGCGAGTGGCACACAAATGGTACTTGCTAAATAAATATGCATCGAATGGAAAACTGGGAGAAACAGACGCCCCAGGGGAAGAGGATAAGCTAAAAGTGATAGAGGCTGTTCTAGAGTCATTTCTCCGGAACCAAGTCCTGTTTCCTTTCCCGTAAAGGGACTGGCCTTCGGTAACAAAGGGAAGCCTCTCCAGACTCCTGCCGGTCTCAATCTCTGAGCAACCGTACAGAGCGGGCCACGGTTGGCAGATGCAGGTCTATGTTCCTATCAGGCCCTCCCAGGGATGTCTTCATGTGGCTGGAAAACAAGAAGGCAGACAGAACACACTTTGCCCCAGGGCACAGGTAATGGCTTTTGGAGGTGGGCAGAAGGAATCCAGCTGGGGGAGACGTCCAGGATGACAAAGCACTGTCCTTGTGGCCTGAAGCCCCATGTGTCATCGTCATGTCACCTTACAGCTTATTTAGGCCTGAGCTGGGCAGTGAGGAGAGGAGAGAGGGAGGGTGAGTCCTGCGGCCAAACCTCTACAAAGATAGTGAGAAGTCCCACAGCCATTCTGTTTCTCAACACATCGTGAACCTCCCACTGTCACCACTAGCCTGTTTCCGGTTGGGAGGCAGTAAGATGTTGCAGATTAGGACCCAAAATGTTTCTCGAAAACATAGATAACCCTAACACCAAAGGAGATGAACACGATTCCAGGCATGAAGGAAACACTCGATCGTTTTTATTTCATCTCCTTTATACAGCCTTACTTTTCACCATGGAGCTTTATTAGCAAAGCACTGAAATATTTTCAAAGTCACAAGTTAATATTATACCAAAGTCCACCAGAAAAAGACACTAACTTTGACATGTGGTGTTGAAGCTTTGAGTCTTTTAACAAGGCTAATCTTAAAGACTGAATCTAGGACACATAATGATAAAACAACACGACCATTATATGTATATTATACATGTGTATGTTTCCTGGAAGTCCAGTGCACCAGGTGTGTACTAGGAGCCAGGGATACACCTGACCTGGTCCTTTCTTGTTGGAAGACAGGCACTGATAAACAGATGGCACCAATGTTGAGAGCAACTGTGGTCAGTGCCATTAGGATGAACAACTTGTAGGCACAGTAGGGGACCCGACTGAGCCCCTGAGGAGTTAGGGAGGGTTCTCAGGGGAGGAAATGTTAGTCTGAGAAGGTGGAGCAGAGAGGGTGGAAGTGAGGGAGGCACAAGGCACCGCACACTTATTAAATACCTGACATGCTCCATCACCGGAGGGGCATGGCTTAAACCTCTCATCCTTCCCAGATGCTTAGTGGGGACTTTGGCCTTCGCTACAGGCTGATTTCTATGGCTCAGGGGCGAGAGACTCTCAGAGCTTTCTCTGCAAACATTAGGCCAGAAGGGTCTTCCGTTTGAAACCTACAGCATCTTCCTGGGTGGATGCTGAACTCTGTCTAGAGGGCAGCAAGAGTCCTTTTTAACAACCTGCTGGAGTGTGCATCTGAAGCAAGGCAGTGTGGTGGGACTTTACTCTTAAATCTGTAAGGCTAAACATTCAGCGACTTTCTTATTCCTTTGAGGCTGCGCTTGATTTCTGGGTGAAATCAAGTTCACCCAGTACGAGAGTGATGTCTGGGTGGGGTGCCTGATTTTGGTCACATCATTCAGTCAAGCCAAGACTTGGTGATGGCCTTTCATTTCTACTCATCTCCACAGCCCAAGACAATCCAAGGCTATCCTCTGTCTGCTACACCTGGAGAGGGCATGCCCGGCCTTATTTTCTTGTATTCGTTCCCTTCGTTAAAACTTAGGCTGCAAAGAGCAGTCAGTTATTCAAGGAATATTTCTTATTCAATTGTTAAACACATCTATCTTCCCTTTAAATTAATTAATATGTAATTCATACAACGCATTAACAGTGCCAGGAACTCTCTGTAAGCACTCTTAGATATTATTATGACTCTTTTACCTACGGGGACTCTTATTTATAGATTGAGAGCTTATCTTAAACATCCTTTTTTTGTTCCAGTCATAGAAAAGTGTCAGGTACACGGTAGGCACTTAATAAATATTTCTTCATAAATGTTACAACTGAAATGTACTTAAAATTTTTAAATCCTTCAGGGCCCTGAATAAACTGTTGACATGGGACAGACAACAGAACTAAAGGGACCCAGGAGGGTGGTTGAGAGCCCAGTCATGGTGAACTGCAGATCAGGGGTCCACCTATTAGCCATGGGACCTTGAACAAAAGATCTCAACCTCTCCAAAACTCAGTTTCTTCATCTGTAAAACGGGAAAACAGTAATGCCTAAATCACACATGGCTGTGAAGACGAAAGGAACAATCCATGTAAAATGCTAAGCATGGCGTCTATAAATGTTCTATAAATATTCCTTATTATCACCACTGTCCACAGAACTCAAGATCAAGGCAACATTCAACTGTCAACCCTCATTGGTACTTGGAAATCACATTCATATTTCAAGCAGCTTTTGTGGAGACTGAAAAAAAGATTCCTCTAGCAATTATTTCTATACATGCTTAACAGGCGACTGGTACACATCTGGTAGAAAGTCACTTCCCAGCTACTGTCTGAATTTCAGTGCAGCTGCTTCCCCTATTATGAATGTTGACACAATACAACTTGTTACAGCAGCCTTACTGTTGCCCAAGTAAAGACAATCTTCCTAAGAGGCTCAGAGAGAAGAAGCTGGAAGGACCTCCACCTCTCACCTCCAGCACCTGGAGGAGGGGGCTCTCCTGGGCACTCAAGTACTCCACTGTCATCTGATATAGCACGGCTAGGAGGCTGGAGCCTGTACTGCAGAAGAAACTTTGCTTTCCTCAGAGGTTAAGTAACCTGCCCAAAGCTGCATGGCTAATAAGAGGCAGAAGTGGATTATGAACCTAGGCGGTGTCTGGCTATCCTATGATGAAGATCAGGCTGTAGACCCTGATGGAGGAAATAGCTTGTAAGTAAACAAAGGTTAGGGCCATGTTCTTGGCCAACCCAGGAATTCAAGAGGAAAAGCCCTGGGAATGACTCACTTCGAATCACCCACAATTAATTTTACTGCCTCATAAAAGGCAAATTTGAACACAAGAGTCAAAGGCTGCAGCCTGACAGTCCTGCCCGTCCTTTAAAACAAAATTTCCTCAAGGGACCTTGAAGATCCCTACACAAGGGTACCCCAACAACGGTGACAGCAGCTCATGTGTATCGTACTAAGCCCTGACAGAGGCCCTGCAATGAACCATTATCACCTCATTCCATCCTCGTAGCGACTGTCAACCTGACCACCATCCCCATTTCACAGACGGGCATGGAGAGGGCCAAGGCCCCATAGCTGACAAGCAGGAACTGGAACCCAGGGCTGTCTAACACGGGAGCCCTCGCTGTCAGCCAGGCCAGAGAACGAACCCTTCCCGCCCTCCTAAAACCAGCCCCCCTTTCCAAATCCCCAGTAGTACGGGTCTAGGAGGGAAGGGAGGACAAGCTGAGCAAAGCAGGCGATGCTTGGGGGGCGGGGAGAGCCTTCTCCCCTTAGTTCAGCGCCCGCCGTCGGGCCGCCCTGCCCCAAGGACCCGGCTCCTTTAGACAGAGCTCGGGGCGGCAGGGGAGAGGCGACCCGGGCGGGAAGGGAGGAAGCAGAGGAAAGCAGGGCGGAAGTGCGGCGACTGGGCGGGAGACGCGCCGGTGGAGGTGGGGGCCGAAGTTACCGTTCCCACGGTGGCCCGGCGGCCCGAGCTGGCGGCCGGCTCCGTCCCTCCGCGGCGAGGGCCCCGGGTCGCTCGAACGGAAGCGAAAGTAAAAGCCCCGACGCAGCTGGGGGAGGAGTCGCCCCCGGGCGGGAGGTGGACGGGGCGGGCGCGGCTGGGGGCGCCACCTCCGGCTCGGGACCCCGCGCTCTGCGAAGTCGGGGGCGCGCAGGACCGCCGCGCCGCCGCGCGCCCCGTCGGGGAGAGCGCGCCACGCCCGGCGGGCCCAGGGTCGCGCGCGCCGTCGCCGGAGGGCGCCCCCGGCAAGGCTGGCCGCGGGCACCGCGCGCGGCGTACCCGGAGAGCGTCCCTGGCCGGGCTGGCCGCGCGCACCGCAGAGCGTGCTGGGCGAAGTTTGCGGAGACTAAAGGGATCCCGCCGCCGCGCTCGGGGTCTCCGCGAGGAAATTCTGCAGAAGTGACCGCGCTCCCGGTGACCGGGAGAGCGCGCTCCGCAAGCCTGCCGCACGCAGTGTCCCCCGCCGCGCGAACTGAAGAGCGCGCCCTGCCGACTTCCCGGTGCTCCAGGATGGGGCGCTCGTCAGAGTCCCCGCTCCTGCCCTCCCGCTGCTGCCCCGAGTCTACACCCCGACTTTGGCCTCCAAACCAGCTCCGGGAGCCAGTTCCCAGGGCCCGAAGGCCCCTCCCCAGCCAGACTCTGACCCCAGTCTGTGAGGTTCGCGCCTTCTCCCGGCGGGCCTGGCCGCCCGCATTTGCGGGAGTTACCTTCTCCCAAGGGCCAGACGTGCGAGCCGCGGGGCGCTCCCGCCTCCCAGAACTTGCTTCCACGCGCGTGGGCGGCCGGACGCTAACTCGGTTCTCTCCCGAGTGCGTTCCCACCTCCTAACACACTCAACTGGCCTGGATGTAGCGCCAGAATCATCCATGGACTATTTACGGAGCGCCCCCGTGTGTCAGCCACTGGGTACGTGGCCAGGAGTTAGTCTAATACGGGAGAGACTGTGTACTCCCACCAAGTCCACTTCCCCGCTACCCTGCATCCACGCACCCCGCATCACGCGTGCACGCGTCCACATTGGTCTTTCTTCGCCCTCGAGCCTCCGAGTGAGGCCTCCAACGCTTTGCTCTCCAAGACTCCTCAGGGGACCCACTAATGAACTCAGTCACATTGAGATGTAAATAGCTGAGGAGTTTTATACCAGTTTTATTCATACCAAAGATAGCTGCTTTGAAAGGAGTGAATCTTCATCGTGTGACATCAGGCAAGAACCACATCTCGTCTTTTTGCTTGTTTGCTCTTCTCTGGGCCTGAGACTTCAATATTGTCCATAAAAATCTCACCAGGTAAGGACACTTTCTTGATTTAAGAAAGAATGGCCCCAGGCAAGTGTAAGGGTAATAAATTATACTGATTTCTTAACTAATTAACTAATGTGAGAATCCTGAAATCCTGAATATTTTAAGCGAGCTGTTACGCTGTTTCCAATATGGCTGTGCTTTAGACTGACCACTTTTGCCGTCCCCCACCCCCATTCATATGTTGAAACTTAATCCCCTATGTGATGGCATTAGGAGTTGAGGTCTTTGGGACATGCTTAAATCATGAGGGTGGAGCGCTGGTGAATGAGATTAGTGCCTTTGTAATGGAAGCCAGACAGAGCTCCCTGGCCTTTTCCATCATGTGAGGACACACAAAAAAATTGCAGTCCACAACCTCAAAGAGGCCTTTGACCAGACCCCAACCATGCTGGCACTCTGATCTTGGTGTCCTAGCCTCTAGAACTGTGAGAAATATAAATTTCTGTTGTTTATAAGCTGCCCAGCCTGTCGTATGTTTGTTACAGCAGCCAGAACAGACTGAGACAGGTTGCACTACTCTTTCTTTAATACTCATACTTCTGAAATGTTGAGGGCAAACGGAATCATGGTAGACACAAAGATAACTTGCTTTTTGAAAGATTCAGTTGTGAAGCATTTGAGAAATGAAAAATCCTATTAGTAAAGCAAATAAGTTATGCTCTAATTTATCTATATTTATAAATTTAAGTTTTTGCAAGTTATTCCTGAATGATGATGAAACACAGTGTTAGATGTGGAAGGGGCCTTAATAACTGACTCTTCTGCTCATACGATGGATGAAAAATCCCAGGCTCAGAGCAATTGCCCCCATCCCAAGCTTGCTAGTGGCAGAACCAGGATCAAGTTGCCTAGAAAAAGAATGAATGTTCCATCCACATGAAGGTCCTACCATAAATTATATCGAGCAATTTTTAAAATGTGTTGCACAAAGGAATTTGTGGCTGGCTCAGACAGAAAGCAGATCTGAAGGAAAACTTTCATTTTTCAGTTGTGCTGGGTGGGCTGGCATGGGGGAACTCCGAATATATTACTCCAAGGCTGGATTGTCACAGTACTAACAAATAAAATCGTGGTGCTATGGAAAGGGGGAAACAGTTTTGAACTTTTCCCTCTATAATAATCATACTGACCCTTTAGATCTAAATGATACTCTCTCCTGCTTGCAATTCCTGTGTTTCTCCAGCCTTGGCCCCATGTCATTGTTCTATGTTTCCTTTCTAAACTCGTGATTAGAGCACAAGTCTTCCTCTTCACTCCAGAAAAATCCCCAACTCCATTATTCAGATGGTTTCCCAAGGGCTGGCCTCATGGGAGCTCCTGGGCTGGTCCTTCCATACGTTCCCTCCAGCCCTCTCCTCTGGTCACCAGGCTGCTGCTGCTAACCCTGCTCCATTCCCCAATCCCACCCTCACCCTGCTGGGCACAGTGCCCCCAAGGGGTTCCACCAATGATTGCTTTTCCAGTTCTTTACAGGACAGCGCAGGCCAGGCTATGACTTCATACAGGGCTCCACTGAAGGATAATCCCTGAAGTCACAGAAATGCCACTCTTACGGCTCACAGTCTCAAACCCGGACTCTGGCTGAGGCACCGGCAGGCTTCTGCAAGGAGGGAAAGGGGTGAGTGGGAGTCCAGGCAAAATTCCCTGAAAGGAGGAATTGATGCTGTTCCTATTACCCACTGCCTCTAAGCTCCCAGATCTGTTCTGTGAAAATGGAACCGGGCCCTTTAAGTGGTTTTCCATTGCCTGTAACCGCATGTTCAACTTTGCCAGTAGGGGGCGCTGGAGAAAGATTGCAGGAGAAAAGGCTTTTGGTTCTGTGTGTCTGTCGTGCTTCTGAAGCATCCGGCTTCCGCAAAAAGGGTGGTTCTCAAGTTCCTCTAGCATACCTACTTCCCCCTGCCCAGCCCCTGCTGTGCCTGGTGGCCAGTAGTACCACCTATTGCTGCTAACAACTTCCCCGGCGCCCCCTTCAGGTGATTTTGTAGCAAAGTGCCACCATTGAGACATCTCTCCTTGAGCAGACACCTCTCTGGCACCTAGAGGGTAGATTTCCAGAAAGTTCTAGAGGACAGATTTCTAGCAAGTTCCACTAGCGCAACACCACAGTAACTTCCCTGCATCTAGTGAGCCATGAACGTGCTCTCCCCAGTAAGGTTTAGATCACAGCCCTGGGGTGGGGAGAAGGTAGGGGGCTCTTCCTCAAGCCCTCTAGAGGTAGAGGCAGGTTATGTTATGTTATGTTATGTTATGTTATGTTATGTTATGTTATGTTATTATAGAATAAATTGTGTCTCCTGCCTCCAAAATTTGTAAGTTGCAATCCTAACCACCACTACCAAGGAATGTGACTTGATTTGGAGACAGTTTTTAAAGAGGTAAAGTGAGATCATTAGGGTAGGCTATGTATGACCAGTGTGACTGATGACCTTACGAGAAAAAATTAGGACCCAGGTACACACAGGGGGAATACCGTGTGAAGACACAGGAGAAGATGGCTGTCTACAAGCCGAGGAGAGAGGCCTTACAAGAAATCAGCCCTGCTGACACTTTGATCTTAGACTTCCAGCCTCCAGAACTGTAAGAACATAAATTTCTGCTGTGAAGCCGCCCAGTCTGTGGCATTCTGTGTGGCAGTCCTGACAAACTAGGATGTGCGTTATCTGCAAGTTACTGTATCTGGAATTGCTGTATTTTTTAAGGTTCTCTTTACTTCTTATTGGCCAATCTCTTGATATTCCAATTCCCTGCTATAGTTAATAATTCAATATATTAACCTTTCCCTGTTCATATTACTGGGTGGTTTCTTTCTCTTGACTGGACCCAGACAGCTAGACCTGTGTATCCCAAATCCAGGGGCTGCCTCCTCTCTGATTCTGTGGCCTTCAGCAGTGAGAATACCATTTCTTGACTCAGAGGGGAAGCTGCATCTCACCCACAGAGTGTGTTGTGGTCCCCCAGTCCAAGAATGGCATCCACGGCAGTTGGGTATTTCTGTTCACGCTGGAATAAGATTCTGCCTGCAAACAGCTAAAGCCCAGGTCAGACGGGGGTGAACCAATTCCAAATCCTTTTTCTCACGTTCCTCCTCCCAAGAAAAGTTCAGGGCTAGTCGCGTCTGATGTCTTATGAGCAAGTCCTGAGACGAGGGTTGGTGCACTGTGGCCTGTGGGCTGCTTGTGGCCTGTTTGTATGTGGTACCCAAGCTGAGAATGGTTTTACATTTTTAAAGATTTGTTAAAAAAAAAAAAGAAGATGAAAATAAAGATGCAACAGAGATTGTATGTGGCCTGCAAAGCCTAAAATAGTTATGATCTGACCTTTTAGAGAAGAAGTTTGCGGACTCTGTCTTAGACCAAATGACATAGTCCCACCTCCAGGGCAAATGGTAACTTTCAATTAAAGAGTAGTCTCAAACCAGATTTATGTTTGAAGGGAGGTAAAATATTTTTTTGTGATTTTCCTGGGCACATTATTTCCCATGGACCCAATTTACATAAACCAACAGATCGTCTGCTTGACATCTCAAGGTAAAGCCTGACCCTGACCAGCTAGGTCACCTCACCAGGGTGAGGAGAGATACTTAACTATTACAGAGAGATGTCACCACCATCTAGTGTGCAGGCATTATGGCTGCATGGAGGAACTTGGCTCTGAAGCCACCAACAGGTGCCCATGGAAGTTTGCTCTGCTCCTGTCTAACCTCACATGAACGCCACCAACAACTTCCCCCAGGCACCTGTAAACACCAAGCGATGGGCATGAGTGTGCAGTGGGAGTTCTGACCTGGGAAAGCATGAAAGCTAGTGACAGCTCTTGCTTCATGAATCTTCCATCCCTAGTATCTGGACACAGCGTTGCACAGCACAGAGAAGTGGAAGGATGGAACAGAATAGACACTATCAGCCAGAAAAGAGGACAGTGGGAGTTCCTGGTGGATCTCATGTAAACCCTTTCCTTTACCCTCCCCACAGTCAGTTTTCTTGAGTGACTGACCCTTGGGGTACCCTATGCCGCATCCCCTCGGCTCGCCGATAGCTCCAGCATGTCACCAGGACCTCCTTCAGTTCCTGAAGCAGTGTCCTTCTGCTTCTCTGCCTCTGGGCTTTCTTCAAAGCTGCAGAAGTCGATTCAGCTCGTAGACAGGTGTAACCTAGAGGTGTAGGGAGCTGTTGAACCCGAGAGTAACCTGCAGCCAGTGGGAGATGACATTTGGGTGGATAAGTGTCCCAGCCTCGTGTCCTTCAGCGGCACAGTTTGGGGGCACATTCTACACAATTCTTCAGAGGATCCTCAGCAAGAAGGAGCTGTGGTTGCCTGTGATAGTGGTTAGCTCAGAATGTGCCCTTTATTGACTGCTTTGGCTCACTCACCTCAAACCCTCAGTCTTGTCTTGTGGGATCACCTCCCAAATAAATGACCTGCACCCAAGTCCAGACCCTGAGTCATGCTTTTGGGTGAATCTAAACTAAGGTTGGCACACATCCCCAGCATGGGAGGAACAACCCCAGTCTAACCAGAGTGACGATGACAGAGTGAAGGCTTGGTAGCTTTCTTTTTCCTTCACATTTGTCATCTCTCTGTAATTTCAAAACCATTTCTCATCCACCTCCCTGGAGAGCACTGGAAATGATTCAGAGCTGAGAAGAATTACCTCATATTCTTGATGACAGAACCAAGGCACAAAGAGATCTTGACCGGCTGAAGCAAGGAGGCCCCAGTCCATAGGAGGTGACTTAGAGAGGAATGATTGCTCTGTCTCAGGTCAGAAAGACCTCACGTGCCTGTCTACTGAACATGAACTGATGTGAAACAAAATGTGGGGGTTTTCATTGATCATAATCTCCCTATGAATCAAGACTTAAAAAAAAAATAGCCAAACCATATAGGATACTGTTGGCAGAAGCATCCAGATCAAGGATCAACAAGACCACACAATCTGGCCCTGGCTCACCACCACCAAGCCCCAGTCCTGGACTCTCTGCTGATCAGACAGCATGTCAGCCTCCTCTCGGGAGCCACTTGCCCAGCCTCACCTGTCTTAGGTCCTTTGCCTGCTTGTGCCGGTCCAGCCTTGGCAGGGGTAGCTGGCTCTGGGTGGGCTCTGGCCATCTTCACAGGGGCACAACCGACAGTGTCTTTGACCTGCTGCTTTTTTCTTGTTGCTATTGAGCCATAAGATGCTGTGGGACTCCCTGGGCACATACATCGCATGGATGTGTAGGGGAGTTAACACTCAGTGGGGCCAAACTCTCACCAATGGGAGACTGAGGCCAATAGATACTCTTCCTCTGGCAGATCTTCCTGAGTAGTGGTTGGTGTGGCCTCTTGGAAGGTGGAGACCAAGAGACCCGATGCACTTTACATCAGGCCGTCGCCTCTTTGAGAAAGGACCCTCTTGTTGACTCTCCCCCCGCCTCCGTTTCTTGCGTCCTTATTTCTGCTCCCTGGGATCACACTTCTGAATAAGTCCTTGCACATAAACCTTTGCATCAGGTTCTGTTTCCTGGGGAACCCGGCTAACACATGTTGTCTGAACCGATCCCAGGGGCCCGGGGAGCATGTGTGCTCATTGGCTAAGGCTTGGAGGGCCTGATGTAATCACTGTGCCAAGGGGGAGGGGCTCTACCGGATGGGGGAGGGGTGGGATGGACACAGGGAAGACCAACCACAAAGTCCATGAAGGAGATATGTCTCTTGCCCCGGCAGCGTGTGTTCATTTTTCGTCCTTAAACCGTCCCACTTCCAGTTCAGTGGGGTTGTTTTGCCTCACAATTTCTGATACGTAAAAAGTGCCTTTTAAAAGCAGAAGTGATAATACAAGTTGAATTTAACGCCTTTCCGGAGCTGTGGAGTGTAATCACAGCCTTAGAGAAGAAGTGTTAGGTAGCTTTTTCTTTAAATGAAATCTGACTGCGGTTCCTCATCCCTCTGGTGGGGGCAGAGTTCCTTCTCCGTGATTTTTGGGGCTTCCAGCCCCTGTCCAGGGAAGGCTGGAGAAATCCTGCACAGAGCACAGAGCAAAGCATTTGGGGAACCTACAGGCCTTTGTTTTTCGCCTTTGCTGCTCCCATGTGTTCAGGCCACCCCGTGTCCCATTTCAGCATGAGTGTCTTCCTGAGCCCGAAGTACCTACTTAGAGTCCCCTTCCTGGGTGGAGAGGATGCCCTGTGCCCACTGTCTCTCTGTGGGGAACCTCACTCTACACCCTCCCCTTAGTCCTATGAAAACTACTCTCCTTCACTTGCTCTGCAGCCTCCTTCTCCCCCTGGTTCTCCCAACACAACACACAAGCACTGCTGATTTCTCTCCGCCCTCCCTGGGGGTCCCCCAGCTTAGTTTTCTCAGAGCCTTTTAGGCCAAAGGTCACTAGTTGGTAGCCTGCTGACCAGATACTGCCCATGGCTGTGCTTTCTTGTTTTAATTTCCAGTGTTTTACAAACCCGGGAATTTCAAGTGCACTTGCATACATCTGGCTCTTCTGGAAAAATCAGAGTATTTGGCAGTGCTGGATATTCATTCCCTCATGACAAGCTGGCTGAGAAGGAGGAGTGGTTCAGATGGGGTGTGTGACCTATGGCTTCACCTCTGGCCCCTGTAGGCATTTTGGTGTGAGTATTAAGCTGATTTCTTTGATTCAATAAGTCCTTATTGAGCACTTTTCCTGTTTCAGACCTTGTTCTAGGCTCTGGGGATACAGAAATGGCAACAAAATACCAAGGATCCTATTTTGATGGACTCATATTTTGGTGGAGGAGATGATAATTTTTACAAGTGAATACACTAATAGTGAGGACGTCAGGTGGTGGTAACTGCTGGGAGGAACATGAAAGAACAGAGTAAGGGTCGTAGAAGACAGTGAGCTGGGGAGTGGGGACAGGGGAGGCACCATCTTTTGTAAGCTGATTCTGGAAGGTCCATTTTAAGGTGACATTTAGGTAGATACTGGAGACAGTGAGGGACTTCACAAAAGCCAATGAGAGAGGGTTTGTCTTCAAGCTGCCCACTTCAAGGCTGAGAGGCAAGGGACTAAGCAAGGCCCAGAAGATAAGGACTTCTTGGAACAGTCCAGGGTACCAAACCGAGGCCAGCACTCAAAGGGTTCTCATTTGGGTTTTTTTTGCATTCTTGCAGAAGCTAAACACGAATTGGTATCTTAAGTAGTTTCCCATCCTGCTGTTAACAAACATTTTTAATAGGTAAGGCTAATATATATGAAAATAGATGCTAAAAAAGTTTCTTCTGTATAGCACAAGGAATAATGTTCAATATCCTGGAATGACCATGAATGAAAAAAATGTGAAAACGAGTATTTGTATGCATATGCATGACTGGGACATTGTGCTGTACACCAGAAATTGACACACTGTCATTGACTATGCGTCAATAAAATTTTTTTTTAAAAAAAGAAAAAGAAAAAAATAGGTAAGGCTGAATTTCAGTTATGGTATTTACCATCCTGTGGAGTGAATCAATCCTGTTTTATTTTCTTTTGGGGGTGGGTTGGGGGAAGCTGGCCTTTTTGCTTTAGTCACAGGCCTCACGGAGCAAGCTTTTCTCACTTGGTCGTCGGATGAGGGTGCAGTGTCTGCCTTTGGATTCTTTTCTTGGCTTATGATCACAGCTAGTGTTAAACTACTACAGGCTGCCGGATCACACACGAGGATTTGGTCACCCACATGAACATGAGGCTGTTGTGAGTTCACTTTTCTATTTAGAGAAGCACGTCAGCTAGAAATACCACCACCTTATTTCCCAGGCGCATGCGTGCTGAGCGAGTTGCCAAAATAGCCCTTTGAGTAAGTGGCAGCTTTAAAAACCGTCCCGCTGCTGACTTCCAGCTTGAAGGTCAGCAAAGGAAAGTGGAAGTTGGATTCTGAACGCCTGAGGTGCCCACAGGAATTTAACAGGGGGTCGGGATCTGGCAGACTTGCACAAGCGGACTGGGGCTTCTCTTTGGACTTCTTGCCTGTTACCTGGCTCTGTCTTCTCTCTTCGGACTTCAAGATGAATGTGCAGGCTTGCTCTCGGTGTGGGTATGGAGTGTACCCTGCTGAGAAGGTCAGCTGTCTAGACCAGGTCAGTAGATATTTGTCGGCCTTTGAGAATCATAACGAACGTGGGAAATTTATCTTCTCACATACAGACATGTGGGTATTTTTGAACCACCAAGGGAAAAAAAGAAAGATACATTTCCCACCTTTCCTTAGTTCTACCCATTTGTAGCTCCGTCTCCTATATTGTTTCAAAATTGGTTTATTCATTTATTTAGTGTATCATAGCCATGTGTGTTTTATCCCTAAAGCTCAATTTTTTACCCTGAAATATATAGGAATCCTGAGTCTGAAAAAAAAAAAGTCATTTTGCTAAATCTCTTCTCTGTGATTTCCAGATATGGCACAAAGCGTGTTTTCACTGTGAAGTTTGCAAGATGATGCTATCTGTTAATAACTTTGTGAGTCACCAGAAGAAGCCGTACTGTCACGCGTAAGTGATTGATGGCTCCTCCACTACCTCCTGAGCTGTGTTTATTTTTTTAACAAGTAGCCAACCAGAAGCTCAAATCACACACCCCAGGGTTAAATCCAAGAAATGTCTTCTCAAAAGTGTTCACTTACATACAATCATTAAAGAGACCTCAGATGGGATTTATGCAATGGATGCAAAGTTGAAAATTTCAAATTTCTTATACATAAAAGATCAAATCTATCCACTATCACTTCATGTCAAATTATTAAATATTGTGCAGAGCAGTCTAATTGCCATGGATATGCATAGAACTTTAAAATGTTTTCTTTTACATAATTTCATAATCCTTTTCTATTTCTTCTGAAAGTTTTTAAGTGATCATTTCCAGCTAAATTTGGTCTTTAAGTTAAAAGTTTGGATTTTATTTTATTTAAGACTCATTGCCTGGAAAATCTGGAATTTAATTGTTAGGTCTTATTTTTTTGATTTAAAAAATGAAAAAAACTCTGCCTCTAAGAATAGTCACTCAGTCATCTTGGATAAAGTACGTTTCTAATTTTGGTTCGTATCTAATTTTTGTAGCCATAATCCCAAGAACAACACTTTCACAAGTGTCTATCACACTCCATTGAATCTAAATGTGAGGAACTCCCCAGAGGCCATCTGTGGGGTAAGTCACTTCGTTTTGAATTTCAAAATAGCCTTTAAAGAAAGTTTCTTAGTTCAGACACCTGTTAGGTTTTTAAGTGTCACTGTCTTGATGGGAACCTGCCCATGTTTTCCACCCACACAAGCAAAGTGCATTTAAGTAACAAATATTGCTATTTGTTCTACCATAGCATGGAGGCCAACACACAGGGTAATCTAGTTGAATCGAGTATCTGAGGTTCTTGTGTCTATTATAATGTCTGTGTCTGTCAGCTCTGGACGTATTGATACAACAGGCCCTGCATACACTAGGTACTTAATACATAAAACAAAGTTCATCTAGTTGGGAAATATTACAAAGGCCCTTCCTTTCTTTCCCCCATGACATTTTGGTACAGGAGTTGAAAACCTCTCGTTCCACACTTTTAAATCTGTCTGCATTCAGTAGTGTGTAAGATTATTTGCAGCCTCTCTTTCCCTTTGGGGTAGGGGTAGGTCAAAGATATTTTGGTTTGGAGCTGATGTCTGGATAGACAAGAAGGCCGTATTGATAAACCAACCTCTTTTGAAAAACCCCAAGTAGAGTTTTGTCAAATAACTATTGATTGGATGTTTGTGTTGAGTAAAATGATGACTCATTTAACTTCCCTCCCCCATGCCCCACAACAGGTTGTCTTGTGGGATGGAGCTAGCAGCTGCCTAAAATTAGAAAATTACACATGAGGTGGAAGGCTGTCTAGTAATCTGCCTTCCTCATGTTACTGCACCTCCTGCTGACTCTCCTGCCCGCCCAGGCCATCGCCCTTCTCAAGAAAATGGGCATTAGATTGGGTTTATCCTTGTGTGGCTCTCTACACAGACCACCTAGTAGTTATTTTGCCAAGTGCTTCACTTTAATGGTGACTTTTATCATTTTTTAAAAACAAGCTTATATAACACTTACTGTACCATTGCTAAATTCATTTCATACGTTACAGTCCAATAAAGTAAATAGTATTATTATCCCATTCTACTACTGAGGAAACTGAGGCTCTAGAGTTGCTCATACGTCATTGAGTTCTAAGGGTAAACAAATGTTAGGAACTCACAAGCCATCCTAGATTGCTGAGAAGCCTAGTTCTTTTAGGGTTTTGCTTTCGGCTCTTTTTGTTTGTCTGTCTGTTTGGTTTTTGGTTGATGTTTGTTTTCGTCTCTTGCTGTGTAAGGGCAGCTACACGATGTCACTGTAAATACTGAATTTAGCTCTTGCTTCTACAGAGCTCCAGACACTCTGCTAGAGCCTTTAGCTACGTTATGTACTTACTCTTCATGAGAACCTTCCTTAAGATGATCATATGACAGCTGGAGAGGCTGAGGCTCAGAGAGATTAAGTAGCTTGCCCAGCTTTGCTTGCCTAGTTGAGGGCACAAAGCCACATCTGCCTGACTTTGGAATCTATAGCCTAAACTGCTCCATGGGCCTACTGCCATCTACCGAGGGGGTGGCACACTCTCCAGAAGGGAGAAAACCACTTGTTGATGTTTATAAATATCCAGAGATTTCTGCAGTTGTGTAGCCAGAGTTTGACAGGTTGAACACAGGAGAGCTACCCGGTATGCATCAGAGTGCTGTTTGTGCATATCACAAAAACCCCCCATAATATCTGTATCTTCCGCCCTACGCTAGGTGTCAGCTGGCATGCCCCCCCTTACAAACTTACCGCAGGTCACACCGTATTTACCTTTCTTTGAGGTGGCAGTGGATTCTTTTAACTTTCTTTTAACTGTGTGTGACAGGTCCGACCTGGAGCAAGATTATCGCTGGTTCCATCTCCAGCCGCAGACAGTGATGTGAGCTTCTCAGGAAGCCTGCGTGTGTGTATCTGTTCGCATCTATGTGAATGTGTGTGTATGTGTAGAAATATGTATGTGTGCGTGTGGAGAGTATATGTGTGTATGTATGTGGGTGTGAATATGTGTGCATGTGTGTACATATGTGTTTACATGGTGTGTGTGCAGGTGTGTGTACACACACGTGTGTGTGTACATGCATGTGTGCACATCTGTGTATGTGTGTGGTGTGTATATGTGTGTATGTGTAAATGTGTGTCTGTCTCTGTGTGCATATGGTGGACGTATGTATACCCGCACCGATGTGTGCGCATGTGCACATGTGTGCGTGTGTGTGTGCACACTGAACAGCTGACTGTTGAGATCGCTTTCTCCTCCTTTCCCGCCAGGGGAAAACTCACAGGGACAACCATGTCCTTTCTAGGCCCCAGAGCTTATAACCGCCCTAGGGAGTGTGATGAATTACTTTCTTCCTCCCTTTTCTTCTCTTGGAGACTTTGCCAGTTGAATCAAAAACAGATTCCTGGTTTAGCAGGGGCTAAAGTAAAGAAAGGAGAGAAAGGGATGCTTCAGTGATGATGATGAAGGAGAAAAATAAAAATTTTAAGTTGGCATCGGAAGCAGGTTGACATTTTTCTGTTTTTTGTTTTTAAATGTAGTTCTTTAAAATAAATAAAAAAAATTTGCTAAGTAGGACAAAACTTCCTGTTTGGCAGGTGTGAATGGAATTTTTAGGAGAATAGAACATCTGGGTTCTCTTCCATTCAGAGTGACTTTTAGCCCTTAATGCTTCCTTACCTAGTGACTTTTTTTTTTGCTTTTTTTTTTTAAATTGAAGTATAGTTGATTTACAATGTTGTGCTAGTTTCTGGTGTACAGCATAGTGATTCAGTTATACATATATATTTAGTTTATGTTTTTTTTTCCTCTTCCTACTTCTTCCAAATAATCACAAGTCTTGTGAAAGGCCTCTGGGGAGGCAGGCACTCCAGTGATGGATTTGCACTGTGTGGGGAGGACAGCAAATATGACTTCCTATCCATTTTGGTCATGTGATTCTGATTCCTTAAGTCAGTGGCTGTCAAGGAGGGCAGTTTTATCCCCCAGGGGACATTTGGTGATGTCTGGGGTCTCTTTTTGGTCACAGCTGGGAGGTAGGAGTACTGTTGGCATCTGGTGGATAGAGACCAGCTATGCTGCTTGACATTCTGCAACGCACAGACAGTCCCCAGCAACAAAGAATGAACTGGCCCTGAGTATCAGTGGGGCTGCCAAGAAACCTTGCCTTAAGTTGTGTAATGTTCGTGGTAGTTTCTCAAAATCCAAGGGGAAAAGCATGTAAAGGTGTCTTAATTTATATATTTATAAGTATACACGTTGGAGCTTCATTAAGCAGTAACAAGCCCAGACAAACTGCCCTTGATGGGGAACTAGAATCCCTCGGTTATGAACCTGACCCTGCTAACCCGCTGAATGATTTGAATAAATTCACTTCTTTTCTCTGCCCTTCTTTCCTCATCTGTAAAGTTAATGATTTAAACTTCATCTTGTTAGAGCTGCAGATTTCTGGGCCCATCTTAGACCTTGTACATTGCAATGTCTAGGTTTGGACCTAAGACCTGATTTTTCTCTTTTATGGTTAATTCTTTTTGTGTTCTCTTTAAGAAATCTTTGCCTATTCCCAGGGCATGAAGATATTGTTGAGATGTCAGTTCGCCCCAAATTGATCTACGTTTTTACTGCGATCCCAGTCAAAATCCTGGTGTTTTTCATAGAAATCGACAAACTGATTCTAAAATTGATATGAACACACAAAGACTCTAGAATGGCCAAGAAATCTTGAAGAACAAGGTCGAAGGACTTAGGTTACCTAATTTCAAGGCTTACAATAATCGTAGTGATTAACTCAGTGTGGTATTGACATGAGAATAGACCAACAGACCAGTGGAATACAATGCAAGGTTCAGAAATAGAGTCACATTTATATGGCAACTTGAAGTACAACAAAGGCACCACTGCAATTCAATGTAGCAAGAATGATCTTTAAATAGTTGGTACCAAAGTGATTAGACACCTGCATAGAAAAAAATGAGCCTTCATAACCTACCTGACACCTATGCACAAAAATTAGCTCAAGGTGTATTATAGATCAAGATAGTGAAGGGTGAAATTAGAGAGCAGAGGAGAACACCTGCATGAATTTGGGGAGCCAGCATTCAACAAGCTCCCTGGATGTTGCACAGGCTCGAGTTAAGAACCACTGCTCTAATGTCTGGTGTTTTCTGAGATTACTCTAAGCCGAATACTTGTGTGACAATCTCATAGGGACTTTCAGTCTTTTTAATCACACTGCTAAACAGAGCTTTGCACACAGCAGGTGCTCTGTATGTGCTGCCTGCCGGGTGGCACAGATGAATCCATGGTGAGACTAACAGCACAGTGTAGGTTGTAGTGCAATTAAGATGCTTTGCAGTTGAGACTTAGGAAAATCCCCCCAATTTAGCTCTATAGTATTTCTTTTCTGATGGAAACATTACTGACAACATCTTCATTGTGCAGATTGGTGACCAAGGTGTTGGTGAACGGTTTAAGTCGGTTTTTCACTGGGACATGAAATCCAAGGACGGGGCAGCTGCACCTAGCAGGCAACCATTGGTGGATGAGGTGAGAGAAGAGTTATAAATGGGTTTGGAAACAGAGAAAAGGAGGATACACTATGCAGATGAAATGTATTTTCAGTATTACTTCTAGAGAGAATCGATTAGGCTTTTTTTTATCCAGTTTGTAATTCCGGCTGTCGACAGAAGACCTGCATCCACATGTCCTAGCATCACTTCAGCCATATCTGCTCCCGTCCAAGCTGACTGACTTCTCGCTTCCAACCACTGTGTTTCTGCAACTGGGAAGAGCCACCCAGGCTGGAAACCAGTGCTGCCCTTTCTTTTTCTGACACTTCCCTCAGCTCCACGCTGCCCCTGCATTTCACTGTCCCAGCTCTGGTCCACATCATCTCCTGCCTGGACCTCTGTGAGGACCTTCTCTGTCCTGGGTTTGCCCCTCTCCAGCCTGCCATGTGACGTTGGTCACATGCATCTTCCTGGTTATCTCTGCCTTATTCTTCTACCACCTGAGAATGTATGGCCACTCTCTGTTGAAAGCCTCATCATTTCAAAATTCCCAGCCATTTATTTTTAGTGATACACATGATACTGGCATTTTTCTTATAAAAAGAAAAGTCCAAACAGTGCAAAGCTCACTCCTTGTCCACCATCTCCAACCCCAGTTCCTTCTGCAGAGGTACCCATTGTTAGCAATCTCGTGGGTACCCTTCTAAACTTCTCTAATTTACAAATCAGTATCTATGTGATTAATATTCTTCTGGTCCTTAAGTTTGGATATGACTACTGCCACTTACTGAAAGACCTTTAATGA
Source organism: Camelus bactrianus (assembly GCF_048773025.1). NCBI lineage: Eukaryota > Metazoa > Chordata > Mammalia > Artiodactyla > Camelidae > Camelus > Camelus bactrianus. Next base: position 31,448,123 of record NC_133549.1, read on the forward strand.
GCTATTTAACCACTCTTTTCTATGGTTTTCTCGTCTGTAAATTGAACTCCAAACAATTCCTGATTCACAGAACTACTGTAAAAATTAGAAGAGCACATAATGCAAAGATCTTAGAGCATTAATAGGCACAATAAATACCAACTACTATTAATTATTGAAAATTATATGCATATACTTCTATGGAAATGCATATTTTTGTTTTTCCATAAAACAATATGCATTGTTTTGCAGCTTGTATTTTTTCACTCAACAAATACCTTGGAGATGTTTCTGTGTTAACATCCTTTTAAGCTGCTGTGGATGGGTGTATCCTGGGTGCAAGAACGGGTGTTAAGAATGGATGTATCGTGATGTCTTATTGCTGGGCAGGGTTATTTCAATTTGTTTTCCATTATGAAGTTGCAACGAACACCCTTGTGCATGAGCTCGTTTGGACACAGTGAGTGCCTAGAACAGGTCAAGAATGTGTGCCTTTTTCATTTTCATGGACACTGTCCAATTGCTCTATAAAATGACTGTACATTTTATATTCCCACAGGCAGGGTCCGAGAATACCTGTCTCCCCACATTCTCACCAGCACTTGGTATTGCCAGATGAAAGTTTTGACAATCTGTGTCTTGTTATTTTAATTTAAACTTCCCTGGTGGCCAGTGTAGTTGAGCGTATTTTCACCTATGAATTCTGTCTTTCCAGATTTCCAAAGGATGGTTCTACCAACCTGTCCCACCTACCCCACCTCCAGTGCATTTGGCTCCCCATCTCATCGCCTCAATTCCAATCAAATCCATCTCCCTATGGTTTTTTCCCATGAAGCCCGTCACTGCCATCATGCTTTTATTCATGGCAGTCCCCACTTCTAGACTTTATTCAACATGTATTTATTGAGTATCATGTGCCAAGCACAGTTGCAGGCTGTTGGAATACACAAGTGTACAAAACAGATGAAAATCAAGCCCTGCTGTCAAGGAACTGACTTCCTAGAGAAGGTGCTTTTCTTTCTCCCTTTGCATCTGTTCACTGACCTCAGCCCTGGAGTTCCAGCCCAGCTTCCTTCCAAAACAGGGCCCATCACACACAGATTGCTTTTTAAAACTCTCACTGTGTTTATCTTTGATATAGTATATTTAAGCAAACAAACATTTTCTAATTACTAATTGTTTCATATGTTAGTTTTATCTCCCTAGATAGGTCACAAGTCTCTTAAAAAAGGAACTTTGTCTTCCTCTTTTCCTTTTTTTCTCTTGCTTTTCTTTTCCTAGTGTTAATTGCATAAGCCAATACTTGGCACACAACCGGTAGTGGGGTTTTGAAGTTTGGCTGAAGAGTGCTGGTTAATCTAGGATTGCCTGTCCACAGCACCTCCCCGCTGCCCAATCTTGGTGCAACAATGAGCAAAGAAACGTTAAGTTACATTTGGAACTCTTCTATGATATATGTGAATATCAGAAAGTTCGGTTATTTATATTAGGTTATTTTCTAGTTTGGAAAAAAAGGGAACATTCTGGTTCTGAGATGTGCCAGATGACAAAAGGAGTTTATAGTTTTTAGAGAATTTCTCTCTTTACTAGCTTATATTGGCAACGTAAGTGAGCCTTGCTGGGAGGATGAGGTAGATGATGGGTGGATCTCACTAACCAAATGTGTGGGGTGCGTGTTTGTCTGCATCTGTTTTTCCTCCATAGAGAACCTACTGGACTGGATGTGGGGACGGGAATGGTTGGTGTCCAGGAGCTCTGCCAGACCCTGAAATCGTAAGGATGGTTGAAGCTCGAAAGTCACTTGGTGAGGTAAGGGCCCTAGAAATCACTGTAGCAATTAGTTTGAATGTTCCTTTATTTTAAGATTGTGGATACAGAATACTGGCCCTCCCCCCAAAGATGACCATGTCCTAATCCCTGGGACCCATGTGTATCCTACTGCACATGGCCCAAGGGACGTTGCAGTTGTGATTAAGGTAAGGATCTTGAGATAGGAAGATTACCCTGCATCATTAGGGTGGACCACATGTAACCACAAAGGTCCTTATAAGGAGGGAGGCAGGAGGGTCAGAGTCAGAGAAAAGTTGATGTAACAACAGAAGCAGAGATTAAAGCTGTTTGGGGCCATAAGCCAAGGAACGCGGGCAGCCTCTAGAAGCTGGAAAAGGCAGAGCCTCCAGAAGGAATCCACCCCGATGCCCTATTTTAGAGACCTCTGATCTGAAGCCCTGTAAGAGAGATCTTAGTAGGTTTTCATTGTCGAAAAGGCAATTTTAGCCCAGATTATGGAAATCCTTAACGTTTGCACGTAGTACCCTCTAGTCCTCTCCGTCCTTCCAGGGCACCTGCCCTTTGAAGAAGCCACTTTGAAAAATATTGTTAGTTTTTAGTAACTTTTCTTTAGCAAATGGAAAGAAAACAGCAAAAACACAATTGCTGAGGTGCTGTGTGTCCTTAGGAAAACTAACCATCAGAGATGCCCAAAAAGTAAGGAGGGAAACAGACATTTCACTCCCAATGATGTAGAACTCTCTCTAGTAGATGAATTCCCGAAAAGTCTCCTGCATAATAACTGCTGATTATTGTCATACAAGCCTTTGAGCCAAAGGGCATCCCTTGAGTGGTGCCAGATTCCACATAATTTAATATAAAAGTTGAAGAGGAAACCCTTTGACCTGGGAAATATGATTTCTTCAGCTTGAAAGTGTTATTCAAATCACCAGGTGAATACCATGTTCAGATTTATTCTAGGTGACTGAAATCTTTTCCAGGTACTTTGTAAGTCCAATAAGTTGCATTGGCTCTGATGACGCCTGCTATTGTCATTTTAGTCGTTCTTGTTGGATGTCATATTGGTTCTCATGCTGACATTGGTCTGACCAACAGGAGTACACAGAAGACTATGAGCAACCAAGGGGCAAGGGGAGCTTTCCAGCCATGATCACACCTGCTTATCAAAGGGCCAAGAGAGCCAACCAGCTGGCCAGCCAAGTGAGCGTCTTAGTGCTTACTCACCATCAATTATGCTCATTTTTGTCATTAGCGAACCCCTGGGACTCGGATAAAATCCAGTAGGAGAGTGCTTTGGGGCAGTAGGTACCCTTAGTGTGATATTATGGAGAAAACTGTGTTCTTCTCTTTTCCCTACCAATTATTCTCTGTGCCTTGATTGGGCCACATCCGTCAAATGGAGAGAAGACCTTGGAGTCCACCCCAAGACTGGACCAAATAATTTCTTGAAGTGGCTTTAGCATGAAGGACACTGTGTTTTAGCAAGTGGAGGGCAGATCTTCCTGAAAAGGAGCGTAGCTTGTTGGGTAAGAGCTCAGATTTTGGAGCCAGAATGCTGGGATTTGAATCCTGGCTCTCCCACTTAGAAGCTGTGGGACCATGAACAGATTACTTAACCTTTCTGTTCCTCAGCTGCTCATTTATAAAATGGAGAAAATCACAGTCCTGCCTTATGCAATTGTTGTGGAGATGTATTAACATCTGTTCATGTTTAGCAGCTCCTGGCACTCTCTCAGACTTACCACACTAGCATCGGTGCTCCTTGGAGAGGAGCGCATAGAGCAAGCCAGAGCGACTTGCCATATTGAGTGTTGCCCCATAGTGTAGCTTCAGGATGGCTGCAGGGAGAGGTCCTCACAAAGGCAGTGGATGTGACCTTGACTCTCCGCTGTCTCTTCACCAGGTGGAATACAAGAGAGGGCATGATGAGCGCATTTCCAGGTTCACCACGGTGGCGGATACCCCTGAGCTGCTCCGGGCCAAGGCGGGAGGACAGCTTCAAAGCGATGTAAGAAATGATGGCGGCCAAGATGCAGTGATTCTTATTTAAGGGTCCCCATTTTTCCTTACTTGGAGGAGGAGGCAGAGAGAATGTAGGCTGCTTCTCAATCCTGCATGGGGGCCAGGAAGAACTTTCTAAGGCCATGGACGGTCAGGTCAGATTCGTCAGCTAGCACAGACCTAGCGAAAACTCTTCCTTACAGAGAAAAGTTTAGACAGTGTTGGTAACAAACCACATGTATCTGATTAATCTGAAAGAATGCTCTCCTTGTCACTGCAAATTTTAGAACATAACTTTCAAAGAATTTCTACCATTTGCCTTTTCATGGCCCAGTTGCTCCACAGTATAATAAGACCGAGAACTTAGTGATTTTTGAGTGGGAAGTTTAAGCATGAACCCAGGTTCAGCTTAAAAAAGTGGCTTCCCCTTGCCTGGGATTGAGAAACCTCTTTCCTGTCCCAGACTTGACTGGCAGCTCCTCTAGGGCAGAGCAGAAGCCTTATTTCTCTGCCTGGCCCCACCAGCTGGCCTGCAGCAGGTGCTCACAAGTTACACGTTGTATTCTACACTGAGCATCTCCGTGAATCAGGCACTGTGCTGGGTACTGGGAATAGAATGGTGTATAAAATGCGCAGGCCCCATCAAGCTTTAAGCCAGCTACATCACTGTAAGAGCTGTGAGCAGGGCTGTGCCGGGTGTTACGGCAGCTGTTAGCAGGGCTTCTTGCTCCGATTGCCCGGTAGACGGTGGGATTGTGGCGTGTGATTCAGAAAGTGTTTTCTTCTTCCAGATGAGATACACAGAGGACTATGAACAACAGAGGGGGAAAGGCAGCTTTCCTGCTATGATCACACCTGCTTATCAGATAGCCAAAAGAGCCAACGAACTGGCAAGTGATGTAAGTGTCCAGGGCAGCGTTGTCACGCTAGGGGAAGAATCAGGAAGTTACCTGGGCCTGGCGAGCCCGACTTCCTATCTCCTTTTGCACGCACTGTGCATCCAGAAAGTAGCTTTCCTTCGTAGTTTTCAATCAGTTTTACCCTGACAGTGATTGGCTACTTTCAGGTCTAAGACACGGTCCCTAGACCCAAGCAGGAGAAGAACATTCCACAAAACCTTCATTTGTACCCTTCTGACGCCTGTGCATAAGCGGCTAAGTTCACCAGGTTTGTCCTCCCCTCAAATAGGTGAGGTACCATCAACAATATCAAAGAGAGATGAAGGGGGTGGCCGGTCCAGCTGCTGGAGCCGCGGGCTCGCTGCCAAGGGAGCACACGGACCAGTACGGCCAGGTGCGTGGTGAAATAACTTCCTGGGAGATTGCCCTTTCTGATGGTCAGTTCTCAGTTCGGCAGCCCTCTAGCCTGGGACACACCCTGTGACTGTTTAATCAGGGGTTGGCTTATGGTTTATCCTTGCCCTATTTACGGAAGGTGGATTTTCCAAGTCAGAAAGTAGCAGACAAACAGTTACACTAGGCTTAACTTGACTCACTTAGGAAAACAGATTCTAAGCACTTTTTCTGTCCTTTTTTGTCATAAAGGACCTGTATCAAAATGGTGGGTTTGCTGGCAATAAAGCACCCTCATGTATCCATTGAAGAAATATTCTAAGGTCTGGTTATGGTTAGCCCATCACTGCTTAAGCACAAAAGGGATCAAAAGGCAATGTCTTGAAAAATGTAGAAGACTTCACTGAGTAGCAGGACTCATTTTGTTAGAAAGTGAATTTCTTATCTGGGTTGCTAGATGAAGCAAGATGCCAGAGAAAGCAACCCCTTTTCTCAGTTTCACTTCTTAAATGAACTACATCTTGACAGGATGTAAAAAGGTTGAGTGACAATTACAAGCTAATTTTATTTGCACATTCCCCTGTATTTTCTGGTACTAGACAGGTGTTGTAAGGGAGAAAGGAAACATAATTTTTTCATGGCTATAAGTAAAGACTGTTGGAAGACCAAGCGTGTGTACTGGAAGTGCACATTCAATGGGATTAGTTGATGTTTTTCCCTTAATTTGACCGCTGTTTGAATGTTTTGGCAATGAGTAGGCTCTACAACATACGTGACTTATTCAGTATACGCAATTCATAAAAGGGAACGAAGAGCTATTTCTCTTCTTCAGAAAACCAAGTTGCTCTATTGGGGATATATTCATGTGAAACTTAGAATGCATGTGAAGATAGATTTTGACCCCTTTGCAAATGTTGATCTGAGCAAAAATGTTTGGTTTTACATTAAAAAGGCCATTTTATTAAATTCCACAATAAGTTCGTTAAGTAGTCTCTTGGTGCTTAAAGCTCAGTGAAAGTGTATTTGTATTGGTTTCATGTTTTAAATATGTTGTTTGGGGGAGGGTGTAGCTCAGTGTTAGAGCACATGCCTGGCATGCATGAAGTCCTGGGTTCAATCCCCAGCACCTCCATTAAGTAAACAAACAAACAAACAAACCTAATTACCTCCCCCTAGAAAAAAATGTTTTAAAAAAGGTTTAAATAAAAATAAGTAGGTTGTTTAGAATGCTCAGAACAACTTGAAAAATCAGTTTTATTAAAAAAAAATTTGGCTTCTATATTTGGCAAAAAATAATTTGTTCTATATTTCGACCATCCTATCTACCACTAGTTCTAACACACACATGTAATTTCATATCCCTGTGTAGACCTGTCTATACACATTGATGAAATGTGACTTCACGGTCTGGTAGTGGGGCCTTCATTATTAGGACATTTTGATTGAAGTTTCCTATCATGATAGTAACAAACACAGGAATTAAAGTGCGCGTTGTTTGAGCACACTGCCAGCAGCTGTCGGCCCAGAGGTCTCAGCCTCATGTGGCATTTCGCTGTGATCTAGTGAGACTCGCCAGGACGAGGATAGGAGGAGAGAGAAGAGGCAGACAGTCAGATAAACTGTAAACATCTGTAGTGCCTAGGAGGCCAAACAGTTTGTCCTTCTTCTTAATAAGTGCCTATTTTTTTAGGTTAATGGACTATACTATGTAATCAATTTATTATTTGTAACCAGTCAACTGCCCAATAGGATCAAGTGTCTTGTGGAAACATTTACATGCACAGCACATATTCATATAAGCAGAGAGGTTAAAATAAAGCAACAAACCAGCTCCAAACCATAGAGCAGAATAGGCGAAAGGAGATTACCAAAGGATTTGAGAGCCTTTATTGTTATTATTTTCTAGCTTAACCTTTTTTTATTTAACCACATTTGGCCCAGAACATTCTGGCAGTTGAGCATAAAGGAGCATTTTGGTGAAACAGCTGTCGTTATTGGATAAAAAGGAAGCCTGGACATTCTAACTTGACCCACCTGTTTCATTTAAGAAAGTATGTGTGTTGGAGGAGGCAAGAGACAGATGGAGTCATGAACCCAGGGGCTCACACTAAGGGCTCTTCCAAATTTGTGGAAACACAGATGAGGAAATAGCTAATTCTGCCTGGGCAGGCCTGGGAGTAAGGGAGGAGTTCCCCTGAGAGAACGTAGCATCTGACAGGATCTTGAAGTACATCCAATCACCAGGGAAGGATTACCCTAGGGACTCAATGACAGTTTCGTAAGAGAGAGATTTTCCTTTGTGGAAATGGGTGGGTGGTGGAGGGGGGAGGGAGGAGGAAGGAAGAAATTATGACTTAGATTGTAATACTTTGTCTGAAATATGCATTTAGTCCCATTTGAGAACATCGTATGGCAGTTTGAAGTCTTTTCCCCCAAATCACAAAAATTCAAATAGTTATGTAACTTCTCTTTTTGGTAAATGAAATGAATCCATCACTGGAGGAGACAGTATGTGGCTGTCAGTGCATCTCTGCATAGATACAGCAACGGGCTTGAGAAAGTGTTGGAGATTCCTGGAAGGCAGAGGTACTTTCCAGGTGTCAGCTAAGAAATGAATACTCCATAACACATGGACCCAGGAGACACACAGAGTGTCTTGATTTATCTAATGGACATGATGATGCTAATGACAATAGTTAGCACTGAATTAGTGCTGACCGTGTGCTGGGCACCAGCAAGTAGGTCTGCCTCCAGAATGGACTACCTTAACCCTGGCGTGGTACTGCTTCTAGGATAATTACATCCAATATGGACAGGCCTCCACAGGAGCAGGGCTCTAAGAGAAATTATTGCTAGCCTCCCACCCATTCCAGGAGTGGAGCATCACTGATTAAAGTTTTCCATTCACCCAACAGGGTTACTCAGAGGAGTATGGCGAACACAGAGGAAAGGGCAGCTTCCCCGCCATGATCACCCCAGCATATCAGAACGCCAAGAAAGCCAACGAACTCGCTAGTGATGTAAGTACCACAATGCGACAACCCCCAGAGCCACAGAAGCAGAGGAGAAAGGAGACTTTGAAGGCGGTGCTTACTGAAACCTACACGCAATTAAATTGATCAGAGCTGAGTCAATGCAGAATGTCCTCGATTTCTATCCAAATTTCTGAATTCTTCTTTTGTTGTGAATACTGTTAGTTCACACTTATCTGCTTCAAAGGAGATTGACAAGGACAAACCACGTAACTTACTTTAGGTCAGCTGAAGCAAGTGCAAATGCTGGTCCCGCCAGATAAGCTGGGGTTAGGAGAGCCTTAGCAAAATAACCTGTCTTAGAAATTGAACACTTTAGAGGAATAGCTGATTAAAATAGTCATATGATTATCAAACTGAGTGTAACCCGGTTGATAAAATGGTTTTTATTTGCAGAATGTTATCCAGCTGGCAGTCCTTGAAAGGCAGGCTATAATTAAACTTGGTAAAGTGACATGCAGGCTGTAGAGCTTAACCCACCGACTTGAACTTGATCTATGAGCAGAAGCCCCATGTTTGTTTCATACCCCCTTTTCCCTTCTCCTTTGCTTTGTTACTGTTCAGTTATTACCCACGTCCCTAGCAGAGGGCACTTTGCCCAGAGAGGGGAAGTAAAAGACACATTCATCACCCAAGGCTGGATGAGAAATGATTGTTAAAACCAAGGGCAGAGTGGATTTGGGAATTACGCCTTTTGGTGTAATCATTTTTGAGATCTTTATGCAGAATTAGAATGTAAAGAGTAAAAAGTGTGAAAGAGGGCAGTACAATTTTGATATAAAAGGACCTGAGTGGTTTATGGACTTAACGGAGGAAAACCCTGTATGATTTTTTTTTTCCTCCAGAAAATTCTATGTAATAAATGTTTGACATTGAACGTGGAGTAAATTTAGGGTAACTTCTCTCATGAAGCATGAAAACACGACGACTCTGGATGCTCTTTGTGTGTTTCTTTCAGATAAAATACCGCCAGGACTTCAATAAGATGAAGGGCGCTGCGCATTACCACTCCCTCCCAGCCCGCGACAACCTGGTTCTTAAGCGGGCTCAGAGCGTGAACAAGCTTGTGAGTGAGGTACGTATGGGGACAGCCTCACCCGGTTGCTGTCACCTCCTTTATCTCCGACAGACAGCGAAGGGGTGACCCCAGAATGGGAAATTCCATGTAATGCCGCATAAACTACACATAGGTTACCAGCTTCCAAAGCGCGAATAGGCAGTAAAAAGCAATTCACAAGTGATCCTAGAATCAAACTGATTACATCTTTCTGTGATGTTTTTTCTTTTTTGGTGGGAGAGGGGTAATTAGGTTTGTTTATTTATTTATTTAACTTTTTTTTTTTAAATGGAATTAACTGGGAATTAAACCCAGGACCTCATGCATGCTAGGCATACACTTAGCACTGAGATGTACCCTCCCCACCTTTCTTCGATGTTTTGAAAGTTTCTTCCCAAATTTTCACTGGGCTAGAGATACTCAGAAGTTCCCGGCAGTAGATTTCTAGTTGCCAGAATGCTGGCTGAGCCAGCTTTTATAACAATGTGTCACTCTTACAGAGTGGCAATCAAAGACGGGAAAGAGCGTTTCGAACATGGAGCCTCCATCATTCCCTTAGTGTTGCTGTCAGGTTTCTGAGAAGCGATGTGTGCTCTGTGAATTCCCCTTGCCTTAGAGGCCGACCTGGCTGCCGAGACTGCTCTGTCTGGCCTGCCCAGCGGTTAGGACTTTTAGAACTGTTGAGACTATTTGGCAAGGAAATACCCCCTCTATTTCCCCGTGTCCTTTCTATGTCCTGAGTTCCTTCATAGCGGCCTCCCTGTTGGCATTACCTGCGGAGCCCTGAAGCCATTTGAGTTGTCAGTCTCTTTCCAGGCTACTCATGGTGCTCACAAAACAAGTCACCTAAAACTCAAAAAAGGATGTGCAAATATCCTAAAATATTTTTCTTCTTTAAGTCCTAAGAGTCAGTCGTTTACCCCAGAGTGTGCCTTAGCTTGTGGTGCTATTACTGCTCAGAATCATGAGGGTGACACCTCCCCAGCCTCATCGGGAGCCTCAGATACGTTGAAGTAGTAGATGGGTGATGGGTCCTTGGAATCTGCACTTTAAACAAATATTCCACGTGATTCTGATGCTCTAGGCCAGAGGTCTGCAAACTATGACCTGAGTGCCAGATCCGGCCCATAGCTTGTTTTTGTAAATAAAGCTTTATTGAAACACATCATACTGTCAATGGCTGCTTTTGAGCTCCAAGGGCAGAGTTGATAATAGAGACTGGATGTCTCACCAAGACTGAAATAGTTACTTTCCGATCATTTATAGAAAACGTTTGCTGAACCTTGCTTTTGACTCATTGAACATTATATCTGAATGGAATCTTTGCAATCTTTAGGTCCTCGCTTTGTCACAGGCCTGGAAAAGTAAAGTATCTTGTTCTGGTTCAGAGTGACTTTTAGGGACAGAACAGGAACCAGACTGCTGAAGTGTGGTTCTGCCACCCAGGAATAACAGTGTTACCATTTTGACTTTTTTCTGTGTGAATATACCGTAAAATAATACATGAATATAAAAGCGTGCATTGATAGAATTAGAATTCAGCTGTATACAGTTTTGTGTACTTTTATCATTTTATATCATATTGTGAGCATTATCATGCTTCTTGCATGCTTTAAAAGGCATATTCTCACCAAATGTTTTATAAGATATGATTAAAAAAATTGTGTTTCCGTTGGTAAGAGATCACAAGGGAACCTTCAATTTCTTTCTTACCCTTATGTTTATCTAATAAGACAACTGGCTTTGCCTCTATTAATGGTAACCAGGCTTCAGCTGCCTTCTCCAATTACCAGGGACAACTTGGAGTCTATTTAATAACTATGGCCTCACATCTTATGTCCAGCAACCCAAGGGAGCTCAACTAGCCAACCCATTTAAAAATAGAAGACACTGTGCATCTATGAGTGGTCTCAGTTAATACACTCTTTTGTAAAGTAACTGTTTTGATTAAATTTTACTGAAGTGTACATTCAGAAAAGTGCATACATCACAAGTATACAACAGGAAACATTTCCATAAGTGGTTACATCTGCATAACTAACACCCAGATCAAGAAACAGAACATAACCAGAAGTCCGGACATCCCCCTAGACATCTGTCCCCAAGAGTGATTTCTGTGCTGACTTTTAAAACCATTTGCCATTTTTTGAGCTCTATGAAATCTTAAAGTATTTACTCCTGAAAGACTATGTATTTTTAATATTCTGAACCAAACTGATTATTTACTTATTTATTATTCAAAAGGGGAACATGTATTGTTAACTTACAGTATCCTATGCCTGGTATTTTAAAATCTTGGGTTGAAAGTTTTCTGAAAATATCCTAGTCGAGTCCTGGTGACATTTTCAAGAGTGACTTTGGGTTTGCTTCCCTTGTGCATCTGGTGTTTTGGTTTCCAAGGTGGAGTATAAGAAGGATCTGGAAAGTAGTAAAGGTCACAGTATCAACTACTGTGAAACGCCTCAGTTCAGGAATGTGAGCAAGATCTCAAAATTCACCAGTGATGTGAGTTTTTAATGCCTAAGTATTTGTTTGGGCTTTTTTTTTTTTTTTAATGACCTTAATTTCTAAGTCTCCTAAGAGACAGTCTACCTGAATATATCTGGGTGTCTTGGAGAAGCATGGCCTCTTAGGCACAGATGCTATGAGTTTTGATTGAGATTGCCTCCTGGGCTGGTCCATGGGGTGTGAAATCCCCCAGCATGCACTTGACCTGGAGTCCTCGGGGCTGCACCTGTCCTCTTGCATCCTTCGTGTGTAGCAGTATCTTGCTCTTAGTGGTGAATGCTGGTGAGGGAGCATGCAATGTGCCCTCTCAACACGACTTTATGCTCCTTAAATTAGTACACAATCTCAGTTAACCCACACAGTCACCTGGGGAGCCAGGTGTTAATACCCAATCTTACAGATGAGCAGACATATGCTGGAGTGGCATTTGCAAGTTTGGAAATTCTCAGAGAATGTCTGCGGATGTATCCTTGAGAACATCAAGGACCTATACCAGTTTATGTGATTTACTTCTGCTTACCTGCATATAATAGAGTTTAAGATCATGTGGGACTTCATGAGGCTCAGTAAGGAATTTCTTTTGCATAAATGTTGTGGTTAAGAACGCCAGTTTTGTTGCTGATAGACGTGGTTCCACAATTAGCCAAGTGGCTGACTTCCAGCAGGTTGTTTAAGTTCTCGGAGCCACTTTGCTCATCTGTAAGATGGTAATGATAATAATTCCTTTCTCCTCATAGAATGCTTGCGGAGATTAACTGAGATAAGTAGAATTGTGTCTGATGTAGAGTAATAGTATTCTGTTTAAATACTCTCAATGCCTGGGAACTCAATGGCCTCCCAGGGTAGGTGATTTATTTTATTTTATTTTATTTATTTATTTTTAGAGCTCTGCTCTTTTTTGTTATTGAACTATACAGTCAGTTATACTGTGTGTCAATTTCTGGTGTACAGCACAATGTCCCAGTCATGCATACACATACATATATTCCTTTTCATATTCTTTTTCATTAAAAGTTACTACAAGATACTGAATATAGTTCCCTGTTAGAGCTCTGATTTTTTTTAAGAAAATGTTTTTAATCAAAATAATAAAACCTCTACTTCCTATAGTCTGGTTTTATCTTAAGACTGGAAGCCAGCTTCACGAGGATGGGGACTGGTGAACCCCAGCTGTCTGACATAGAAGTGGCACTCAGAAATGTTTGCCGAAAGAGGGAAGGGAGTCGGGAGGGAGGGAGGAAGGAGGAGAGAGCTAACACACGGGGGCCCAGGCTGAACCTGCAGGTGGGGGATAAGAACACAGCCCTATAGGACCCACAGGGCTGCAGAGGCGAAGAGTCAGGCACTCTGAGACCTTCATCTGTAAATTTCACCCTCTTCATTCATTCATTGCCTAAGCCCACCAGGGTAGGTGGTTTTAATGTAGCTTCATTAGAAGCTACCCCTATTTTCCTATTTATGGCTTCTGGTCATCGCATTTTGGTCTTGTCTTTATTTGGTAAGCTGCATTGGGGACGTGACATCGTTATTTCACATGGCTGCAGTAGTGACCGATGTATCATGTGAAAGCAGCAAACTTTGGCAAAGCTCAGGTCTCACTCCTCATGCGTTTAGAAGCAGAGGTAACAACATGCAGTGATTGGCGCCAGCCCCCAGCCTGGGGCTTGCATGCCGTGCGGGGACAATGAGGGCTCGTCTTTGGAGAGTTCCTCACCCTCGTGATGGGTTTTTCACATGGGAAAAATCTGGTATATTTACAACAAAATCATGCCTCTTTTGTGCTGTCTATGCTCATCAGATCTTCTGTTTGCTTGTGTGTTTGTCTCACCCCAACTTCTTGAAATTTAAGTTATTTTTTAAAAGTTTATTTTACTTTTGATTCAGTGACATAATACTTAAAAAGGTCCTACTTAATCATTTATATTTTGGACTTAGTGCGTTAAGATGAGTAATTTATCTTCAGCAAGTTGGGAAGAGAATGCTTTTGTTGAAGGTTTTGTGTTTCCGTGTAGAACAAATATAAAGAAAACTACCAGAACCACATGAGAGGCCACTACGAAGGGGTCGGAATGGATAGACGGACTCTCCACGCTATGAAAGTTGGAAGCCTGGCAAGCAACGTAAGTCCTGTTATGAAGGGGCTGTAGGTCCCTAAGATCTGTTGGGGTGGAGGGAGAGGAGTCACGAGGCATTCAGCTAATTCTCTTTCAACCTGCCCTTTTTAAAAATCAGTGTTCTATTGTGTAAAGACAAACCTGTGAAAGTTTCTTAAGTGTTACTGAATACAACCAAAGCTAGGTAAAATCCTTGAAAATTTTCAAAAGCTTCCATTTATTTATCTCAGCTTTCTCTGCTTTGGAGAGTATGTAGATCTCTTATAATTGATCCAGTGTGAGGAGACACTGTCAATTTCTGAGACATAAAGAGAAATGGATGAACATAATTCTTATTTGAAATTCTTCAAATCTCCAAAGCATTTGTGATTTATTTGGAAGTGGTTGGTTAGTTGGTTGATTGGTTCATTTATTCAGTCATGGTGATGTTCATTGTAGACTTCCTATGGCCAGGCACTGGTCAACTTAGTAGGGTAACAAAGTAGATTAGGTCCCTCTTTTAATAGCATGTGACCTCTTAATCTCTCTTTGGGTTTGTCAATTCAGTTACAGGTTTGCAAATGCCAATTTGTAAATCTTGGAGGTAAAGGACACTTAGAAGATCCTGATCTTGTTATTAAAACATACAAATGTCAAATTTCCTCTGCTTGAGAATGTCAAATTTGACCTTTAGAAAAAATTTTTTGAAATACTCTGAAGACTGTTGGCTTTTCATTTATTTTCTGGGCGTTAGCAAGAAGCTCTTTTATTGTATATTTGTATGCAAATTCTTCTTTTCAACAAAAAACTACAAGGGGTTCCATGATTAATGAGAAAGATAAAACAGATGTGCTACAGATGAAGTTAACTAATTTTGGATTAATTAAGAAGAAGAATTCAAATTAATTAAGGCAAAAGTGTGAACATAATTTAATTTTCCTTGGAGGTGATGGAACTGAATTAATTTCTGGTTATTTAAAAAATATTTTTATGACATTCAAACAAGGTCAGAAGAGAGCAGAGGCTAATTTCTCTTTCCTTGTTCTTTTCTTTGTTTCAGATCGCCTACAAGGCCGACTACAAACACGATGTTGTTGACTACAACTATCCAGCCACTCTGACTCCTTCCTACCAAACAACAGTGAAACTGGTTCCCTTAAAAGATGTAAGTCCTCTCCCTCCTGAGGGTCCTTTCTGCTCTGTTCCTTGTCACTTCCCTCCAGTGGAGGGGTTCTTAGGCAGCAAGATGGAAAGAAACAAGCCATCACAGTTCCTAGGAAGTGGAAGGGTTTGAGAAAGGGGAACTTTTTCCCAATAGAAAGTCCACTTATACATATTTAGAAACTCTTAGATTCCCAGTCTAAGAGGAGGGCAGTGCTGGTTTCATCTTGAGACTATCCCGAGGTTCCGTTCTACCTCTTAGAATTTTGGGGACTATGTCTGCCGCTGAGCACATTTAAAGTAATCATTCTCCAGCAATGATGAGCTTTTCTTTTTTCCCCCAAGTTTTGGAGTGTGGTATGTTTAAGGACTGAAGGAAGTAAAATAAAATAGCTATAAGTTGAGAGGAAGTGGTAATGTTGACTTAATTTTTTCCTTCGGGAGCACGGGGAAAATGTGTGAAGTGATGTGTTATCACTAAGCTATCGCAGCAGTGATTGTATTGATTAATAATTGGTTGTCTCCAATGAAATATGTCTGATTAATCAAATTTGTTGTTTTCTAAGTATGAGAATTTTGCCACACAGTTATTACAGAGATTTTAGAAAATAAGGAAAAGTACAAAGAAAAAGGTAAAAATTAGAATCGAGTTGGTATCATGGTTGTAAGTGAAAGTTGTCCTCAGTCCATCAGTAATTTAATGTATCATTCCACATGTGTTTATTGAACGCCTGGGACTTCTTTCCTTCACATTCCTTTGGGATCTGCACAGCTCCAGCGGTTGACTTGGGTCTTGCTATTGGTAGACAGGTCTTTGCATCTCTCTCTCTCTCTTGCTCAGAGTAGGAGCAGTGTCAAGTTCAGCTGGGCGTCTCCAGCGTCCAACACAGTTTACAGGACCATGAAGGCCAGTCATTGGCAAATGGTAGTTTGTAGTGAATGGGAGATATAGGAATATCAAAGGCCTAAATTTGGCTTCTCCTTTTCCCACAGAGTTTGGTTGAGTTGACTTACTCATTTCACCTTAATGAAATCCAAGGTTAAATGTGGCTACCAAAGTGGTGTCCTTTCTGTTCTGGCCACATGCATTATCTGGGAAATTTGAGGGATCAGGAGCCCCTGGTTAAAATATGAGTCTGTGCTTTCCCAGCAGAATTCTGGAAACCATGCTAATAGCACAGACAAAACGAAAGAGTCCTATGACTTTATATCCCGTTATGACACGACTTGCTCTTAAGTTTGTCTACATAAGACCAGGTACCTGAAACATAGCCAGCTCACCTGGGGATGTCTGACACACGAACTAAACCAGACTGGATTAGAAACATTAATTGGAAGCCGAGGTAGGTTCTACACTGGCAGCCCACGAGCCTCATCTAGGCTGCAGAGGGGTTTTGCCTGGCCACACAGTGTGGAAAAAAAAGTTTTTTTGAGCCAGTATGTAGAAATTGTGAGAGTTCACATAGGACCTGTGGGCCTGCTTCCTGTGTGGCAGCAGTTGGCTGGGACCCAGTGGCAGCTGTTTCCAGTCATCTTACCCTCCTTTTGCCGTTTCCCTGGCTCACATGTGAATTTGAGTTTATCGCCCTGAATGTAGGGAGTGCCTTAGTGTTCAGGAAGTTTGGGGTAATCCATTTATATGAACACGTGTGATCTCTCTCTGTCTGATAGTCTTAAAGGTGGCCAAATAGCTATGAAATTAAATAAACAAGCCCTGGTCCTTAATTAGAGAGCATTCCGTTCAGATGGATTTTAGAAACACTAATAGCATTAAAATGAGACTCTATCCTCAGCAAAGGGACCTTTCAGTAAGTAGATTGAAGCAATGACCGAGCATCTGTGATGCTGCAAAATAGAATTAATCACGGAGAGTGTTAATTACGTCCTGCAGAGGAAAGTAATTGTGCAACATACTTAATGCGGAATTACTAGGAAGGAAGGTGCCATTTAAAAAAATACAATTTTTGTGGCATTTTATCATGCATAACTCTGAATTCTAATAGACTCTTTATCATAAGATGATAATTTTCCCTCTAACTTAATGCATTAGGGAATGACTACACTGTAATCTCATTAATAGTTGACATTGAAATGACTTCGTGTTTCCTAGTTTTCCCACACATCCCGTGTCCAAAACTCAGAACGTGCAAAAACTTTTCTTCTTGAACCGTTAACTAAAAAACACAAAGCCATACTGTCCTTTTTCTCTAAATCCAACAAAACAATCTGTGGCCTGGTATCTGGAATACCCTGCTTTTCCTAGATCGTGTTCTAGAAGCTAATTTGTAAGTCACTTTTTTGGGGTAGGGGGCTAATTGATCGGTCAGAATACATTTCCCTCTCTAAACAAAGTTAGCTCTGGCTATGGGGAACCCCTGGTCCACCTGTAAGACAGCGAGTAACAGTTCCAAGTGCACCCGCTTTGACAAACCCTGCTTAGAGTATGTAGGCTGGGAGCCACTTTGGGAGACCAGCTGCTGGGATTTGAATCCCGGCTCCGACACCAACTGGGTGGCCTCGAGTAAGTCACTTCAGGTGTCTGTGCCTCAGTTTGCAGGCTGTGGGGTAGGAATGATCACAGTGCTTACCCACAGGGTGGTTGGGAAGATTAAAAGTGTAAGGATGTGTAAAGCATGTGAAATACTGCCAGGCACATAGTAAGTGCTGATTTCTAAGCCACGATTACTATTAGCTGATGTTGGGACAGGCAAGAACGGGGCAAGTGCCAGGAAGAGAGGCAGTGCCAAGCGGTCCTTGGGTCTATTTCACTTGGGTTTTAAAATATTGAACTATCTCCCCAGCCTTTAAAAATTGTGAGATTTTAGATACCTGATTTCTTTGGAATAATTGGGTTATCTGGCCACTCTGAGCCCCACTTTGATGCACGATTATGACCTCCGAGAGCTGAGTAAGCAGCTGCTGCCCTTTGCCACAGTCCCCACCATTCCTTACTACTTCCCCGACAATGAGGCCAAACACTGAGCCCAGACTGGTGCTATCTGGCTGGTGGTCTGTTTGGCTCTCACAGTCTTTGTGACCATTAGGCTATAAAAACCCATTGAGGCGGGCTCTCACCCAAGGAGATGGCAATGGGGGCAGCAGTAGGCAGATAGAGTGGCAAAGACATCAGATTCTAGTTTCAACAGACAGGAAATGGTGGGAAAGTGCAGTGTTGGCCGCATGTGTAAGCCCCTGTGAAGAGAAAGCCAGCTGCCAGAGGAGTATGTCCAGAGCCGGTGGGTGAGGTCTGGACAGAGATGGCAGAGGTAGTGGGGATGCAGGAAAGGAGTGGAGTTCTTGGGCAGAAGCTCAGCCAAGAGAAGCTGCCACCCTATGTGGGATTCTGTGTGGGGCCCTGGGCCTTGGGCAATTACACAGAGGCATGCAGACTGTGAGTCGGGTGTTTGATGGTGACCTGACTGCTGCAAACAAAGCCAGAGCCAAGCCTAGCTGACTGAAGGGCCTCACCTGGAGCTCGTAGGTGGAGGGGCTCAGGTGTCCTGAGGGACTGGGGCAGGTTGGGGTGCTGGGGAGCAAGGACTCAGCTGAGATGTCCATGTGGGCAGGGCTGAGGCTGGGTTTGCTCACTCTGCCCAGAGCAGATACTCTGTGGCTCTTTGTTGAAGGAATGAATTAATGAACAAAGGGATGAGAGGGGACCGGTCAGGTAAAAAGGAAGAAGATGTTCAGGATGAGGGATGAGTTCATTCTTTTCCTCCTCTACCTGTATTCAGGGCCAGCCTCGGTTAATTCGTGGGTGAGGCCATGTGCCACCCGCAACTTCCCCCTCTTTTCCTTCACCCGTCTGCATCCTGGCCCCACTCCAGCTGGACAGGTTTCCAGGCTCTCACTCAGCACACTTCAGCCCTCACCCCTGACCACCTACCCTCGAGCCTTGAACATGCTCCTTGACCTCTCTGCTTAAATTCCCATTTTCTCTGCAGCAGACCTTGGGCATGTTTGGAGGAAAATAAGATGATTGGATGAATATAGTCTCATATGCAAGCAGCTAATAATCCTTAACTCTCTGGAGGGCAAACTGTACTTGGAAAAAAGAGAAAATTCACTAGCCCTCAATGTCTTGAAGTTAGTGGGAAGCCAGGGAGATTCCACTTCCACCTCTCCTGAGCCCACATCTTCCATGAACGTGCCAAGTTTAGGGCCGTGGGAGTGAGGGCCAGACGGGGGCTGGATGTACAGGGCGAAGACATGTGAAGACTGTCCTTACACGGCGCCACTGTTGCTCCGTCACCTACCCCTTAAAAGACGTGTATAAAGCCTCAGTAAGAATTTCTTTCCCTCTTTCATCTTTCCTTTCCTTTGGGGGGAAAAAACTTTTCTTTTGAAGTGTAAGATATATTCAGAAAAATTACACTAATTATTGATAAACAGCTTAGATTATTATCAGGTGACCTGTGCCTGCATTTTCTTTGTGAATGTGCCTACAAATAGCATTGTGGGGACTTAGGGTACGTGTGTGTACCAAAAGCCGTACCATTTTCCAACATGGTGGTACCAGCCTGCACTTGTGCCAGCATTGTGAGAGTTTCCACAGCTCCACATTCTTGCCAACACTTGGTTCTTGTCCACAGTTTAAATGTTCACTGTCCAGGTGAGTGTGGAGGGGTGTCTAACTGGGGTTTTAAATGCCTTTCTCCGATTAATGGTGGGGATGTGCACTTTTCCCTCTGTTCACCAGCTGTCTGGTTGACCTCTTTTATGAGCTGCCTTTTCAAGCCACCCACTTGTCAAGGGGCTGTTTTCCTATCTGTAGGCTTGGAGTGTCCATTGGTCTGCAACTGGAATCTTTGATCCTTTCTCTGGTAATCTGAGAATCACCCCCTTGGTTGGGCTGAGGGGTAGAGAGCTAAGTAAATCTTAGAGAAAAATGCAAGTGACGTCTTCTTATGCCTCTTTGCACCCAGGTCAACTACAGGCAAAGCATTGACAAGCTGAAGTACAGCTCTGTGACCAACACCCCTCAGATTGTTCAAGCCAAAATCAATGCCCAGCAACTGAGTCATGTAAGTGACCCGCCCCTGCTCAGCCGGATGTGGGGGACTTGTGATTGCTTTGCAAGGTCTGGATATCTCGCTCCCCAAAGATTTGACTTTCATTGATGGTGACATATATCCTGTTACAACCATGAGAGGACTCTCTTTGATTTAAACTTTTTATTATAGAAAATTTCAAATACATTCAAAAGTAGAAAGAATAGCGTGATGAATCCCCAGGTACCCCTCACTCAGCTTCAACGACTTCTAATTCATATCAACGCATGGCCAGTCTTGCTTCATCTGTATTCCCATCCACTTCCCCCTCCGTATTATTTTGAAGAAAATCCCAGGTGTTATATAATTTAATTTATAAATATTTTAGTGTGAATCTCCAAAAGATAAAAATAATTTTAAACATGTTTATACAATGTTAGTATGTCACACCAAAAAACTAACAACAGTTCTTCATATCACCAGTGTCCATTTGGCATTCAGCATTCCAATTGTCTCATAAGGTTCTAATTTTGTTTTTTACAGTTTGTCTGAATCAAGCTCCAAATAAGGTCCATACTTTGTGATTAGTTGATATGACTTTAAGACTCTTTTCATCTTTAAGGTTTCCTCTTCATCTCTTTTCTTTCAAGTTGTTTGTTGAAGAAACTGAATTGTATATCTTGTAAAGTTTCCCACATCTGAGCTTTGCTGACTGCATCCAGCATGGACATCTTGTGGTCCCCTGGCCTCCAAATGCCTGTAACATACTAGTTGGATCTATAGGTTTGATCAGGTTCAGGTTTAATTTGGGGGCAAGACTGCTTCTCAGATGATGCTGTTCTATTGGGAATCACATAATGTTTGGTTGGCTATTTTTTGGGTGATTTAAGATGCCTTTCTTCCAGTGGGGGCAAGCATTAGATACTTATTCTTTGAATAAGTTAAAAAAATAAGTTTCATGCCCTCAGGTTCTTCAGAGGAGAGTTGGCAAGGTAGCCCCAGAGAAGTCGTTTGCACACTCACAACTCTGAGCATGCATTTGAGCTGTTGGACTTTTCATTTGGCATCTTCAACCTGTTAATTTAGAACATTCGTAAAATTAGAGGCTTCCTTTTAAAATGCCTTTTTTCCAGAAATTCCTCAGCTTTGGAGAAAGTGAAAAACAGAATGTTCTCTCCACTGTTCTCCTTCTGCCCACATAAAAACTTGCACTTACCCTGCGGGTTGATTTTAAATCCTATAGGTGAATTACCGCGCCGACTACGAGAAAAATAAGTTGAATTACACGTTGCCACAGGATGTGCCTCAGCTGGTGAAGGCCAAAACCAATGCCGAATTGTTTAGTGAGGTGAGCAAGCAGCATGGGTGAGAACGTGGTGGGAGTTACGCACAGAGGTGAGAATGAAGATGTGAGGATGGTCCAGCAAAGAGAGACCAGGGACTATTCTATCCAAGGAGAGATTGATCAAAGGCACCCATCATGTTATAATTTTGCATTTTGCTGTCTCGTGCCGTGTGGTAGTTCACCGGGGATCAGTCAATCATAGCAACTGAATTCTCACTCTGCACGTGGATGGTGTGTGTTGGGACACACTCAGCATCATACACCTTGTATCCTCATATCATCATCATCCTGGTGACTTCTAGCTGCTGCCTCGCTGTGTGGGTAAAATTTAAGTTTTAAGAAGACCAGTTTTGTTTTGTTTTTGTTTTGGGTGGGACAGATAATTAGGTTTGTTTGTTTATAATGGAGGTACTAGGGACTGAACCCAGGACCTCGTGCAGGCTGGGCACGCCCTCTACCTCGGAGCTGTAACCCCCCAAGAAGACCAGTCTCAATCACCAGAGTTTTCCGGGAGTCACACGTGGGCTGTGATTAGACTTCTCAGGCCAGATGGGATTTGTAGGGTAGGAAAATTTAAAAAGGAACTAACTTTTTTGGTATGCTTCTTCTGTGCTGGACACTGGGATAGGCACTTTACGTATGGAATTATTCAATGATCCTAATCCCCTGGAGGTATTTATTGTAGAGACACAGTTGGTGGCATGGTCTTTGGTATCAGGCAGACAGAGTCAGGCATTATGACCGTGGCAATAGCGTTACTTACATCTGTGTTGCACCTTATAAGCTTAGAATATCTGTTTTCATAGATACAATTTACTCTCACAGCCACCCTGAGGCAGGTAATATATTATTATTTTCCTGAATGATAAACTGAGGCTCAAAGAGGTAAAGCGATCTGTCCAAGGTCACATGATCAAGAAACAGTGGCGCTAGAATGAACACATGGGTCTTCTCTTTGTCCTGTGCCACTTTGCTGCCCCGCATGGCCCTACAGTGAGAGAACCGATTAACTGGGTTAATAATTGCTGTTATCACTTCGATAATAACAGCCACAATTCTGGTCTGTGAACAGATGGAGACACCGACTTTGTTATTAAAAAAAGTTTCTGTTCAACTTTTGGCAGGACTATGGATAGCGACTTCCCTTCAACTGTGTTTTTGTTTGTCAGGTTAAATACAAAGAAGGCTGGGAGAAGACAAAGGGGAAAGGGTTTGAGATGAAGCTGGATGCCATGTCTCTGCTGGCCGCCAAAGCCTCCGGAGAGCTTGCTAGCAATGTAGGTTTTCTCTCATTAACTCCGAAGTGCATAAGAAACGGTTCTACTAAAATGCCAGTGGTCCTGTTGGAAAAAATAATGACTGTTAACATTGTAAACACCACCATGCTTTCATCTTCTACTGGGTTTGGGAAAGATGGGAGGTGTTTTTTCAGAATTGCTACCCTTGCGCTTGTTAAAACCAAAGCCCCTTAGGTGGCAAAGTTTCTGTCTCGCTCAGTTAACTTTCTGCTTTCTCTCAAGATTAAATACAGAGAAGAATATGAAAAAGCAAAAGGCAGAGTCCTGGGAATTACAGACTCAAGGCTTCTGCACTCCCTGCAGGTTGCCAAGATGAGCAGTGAGGTAAGCTCCACTCCCCAGCCCTTCACTTAGAGCTGTGTTGCTGTGAAAGATTTTCCCGACCTGATTCACCTGAGACTGGTTTTTTCTTTTTAATTGACTTCCACTGATAATTTCTTTCCTGGTTTACTTGAAAAGGGTTTTCTCTTTCTTTATTTTGCCAAGGGACACTAATTTTTTAAAGTAGATGAGAAGTGTGTGGTCCCTAAGGGTGACCATCATCTACTGTTCAGGGTACAAGGTGTTCAGCTACATCTATTCATTCTACAGATGTTTAATAAGCAACTACTATATGCAGGATGCTGTGCGAGACACGGGTTGTAAGAGCAAACAATGCAAAACTTGTTCCTCCCTACTGGAGCTTAATTCTACTGGGAGAGTTCGCCAGGAAGCATCTTGTTCATTGTGGTGATGTCCTGGATGAATCCTGTGATCCAAACACACTTGGTATTCAAAATATTTAGCCAACAACTGGGGCATCCAGGCTCCAACCACTCCAAATGATGCTGCTTGTAAAACACTGTAATGGCTGAAGGTTAACCTCGGTAAACGTCACTTACCAAAAAGCCTTCGGGAAAGGAGAGTTCTGCTAGAAGGGACTGACTTGGTTTCTAATCCAGTCTTGTCTGTCAGTGCTGAACAGGCAAAAAGGAAACATGAGCATTGGGTTTCTGCTTTGTGATTGCCTGCCCCAAGCTGTGAGGCCAGTTTATGCTGCTTTGGTGATGTGGTTAGATACAGTTACCTGATGAGTCATTGAGGAGCCATGGCTTGAATAGAATAAGAGAGTTGGCCTCCTGGTTGCCATTTGGGATGTGACGTGCATAGTCATGAAGCAGACAGGGACACTGAGAATTTGGCTTCAGTTTAGACAGAGGACAAATTGGTATTTCCTATTTGCAGTTGGAGCCACCGGGGCCAAAAAGATTATCTTGCCCAAAGTCATAGAGTAGTCAATGGTAGTGGAGGAGGAGTAGAGAATTAGATCCTGGAACTCTTACTTACTGGTACCATACTGCTTCTACTGGACTACCTTTCCTCACCATCATGCCATCATCACCATCATCACCATCACCACCACCGTCATCACCACTGTCACCATCACCAGGACCATTATCACCATCATCACCAGAAACACCATTACCATACCATCATGACCACCATCCAACCTCACTGCCAGCCTCATCGCTAACATTTATCAAGTGTTAGCTATATATCATCCCTGCACTAAAGGGGTTTCAGCTACTGTTTAATTTACTCATCACAATAGCCCTCCAAGGAAAATGAGCCCTTAGAGAGTTGATGTGACTTTCCAGAGGTCATCCAGCTGGCAAGGGGAGATCAAGTTTGAACTCAAGCTTGTCTGGCCCTGGAGCCCCAGCTTGGTTATTTTGCCTCTTAAAGCTTCTACAGAAACCATGGATAGAGTCTTCTCTTTCTGGAGCAGCCAGTTAAAAAGATTTAGGAGGTATTCCTGCAGAGACAAAGTAGTGTGAAGCCTCAGTTTGCAGGTGTCACCACCTTACAGAGCCAGGACTTGGGTCACACCCTTCGGACAGACAGGTAGCATTGCCCGGAGTGCCAGTTCCTCCTGGAAACCTGGGCTTCCTTCCTGGGTTTTCACATCATTCCTGCCAAGTCAGGCTTCAAGTAATGGATCTTGTTTTGGTGAATTCAAGGTTGAATACAAGAAAGACTTTGAGAAGAGTAAGACCCAATTTCACCTGCCCATGGACATGGTCAACATCAGGCACGCTAAGAAGGCCCAAGCTCTGGCCAGCGACCTGGACTACAGGAAACAACTGCACGAGTACACTGCGCTGCCCGAAGATATGAAGACTCTCTGGGCCAAGAAAGCCTACGGGCTCCAGAGTGAGGTGAGCCCTCGCTCATTGCCAGTTCTCCCCGTGCATCTGTTGCAGCTGGGTACAGTGACACTTCCAGAGTGACTTTTAACGTGTACATGAGTCTATTATGTAACTTAGAGGACTAGGAAGAACCACTGGAGCTGTGGCAGGCCCAGGGAGGATGGATGGGGAGGGTAGAGATGAGTCAAGACAGTGGAGACTAGAGGATGGAGGACTGGGACTCGGAGCTATTTCCAAAGCCAAGATGTGTTAGTAATGGGATAAAGCAAAGAGGAAGGAAGTGTTGAAGATGGTAAGTAAATCTGGGAAAGGTAACAGGTTGGCGGGTAAGATCCTTAGTCAAAAAGTCTGAAAAGCCCTCTTTTTAGTGAGGTTGCTGTGGTTCAGGGCTCAAGGAGAACAGGTTCTTCTGGTGGCAAGGTGGGCCCGTGGCTTCACCCCCAAGCAGAGTTCTTCCTGACTGCAAAAGAGTAGGGGGCAGCGCTTCTAGGGAGACAGATGCAGGAACGAGGACTTTCCCGACTCTCCTGTTAACTTTGCTCAGTCCGCGCCCATGATTAGAGCTTGGGTTTTCTCTTCCAGCTGCAGTACAAGGCTGACCTGGCCTGGATGAAAGGAGTCGGGTGGCTGACAGAGGGCAGTCTCAATTTGGAACAGGCCAAGAAGGCCGGACAGCTGGTCAGCGAGGTAACCTGAGCCCAGGCCCCCGGCTTCTAGTCCTTCTCAGCACGAGTCACCACTGAGAGGAATATTTTCCTCTGATTCCCCCTCCCTAACCCCCAGGCTTATTTTGAGCAAGACACAGAGGAGAACTTCATTTTGCCCCTGTAGCATATCCTGAACTAACTTCCCACATCCTTG
Source organism: Camelus bactrianus (assembly GCF_048773025.1). Lineage (NCBI taxonomy): Eukaryota > Metazoa > Chordata > Mammalia > Artiodactyla > Camelidae > Camelus > Camelus bactrianus. The sequence goes on from NC_133549.1 coordinate 31,473,721, forward strand.
AGATTCCCGGGGAGGTATTTGTAAGAAGCTGACCAATTTACTTAAAGTAGTGGCAGCCGAAGCATCCTTCAGAATGATCGTAACGTACAGTCAGTTAGCACGTAGGAGACATGTTTGTTGGGTGAGGAGTGTGTGATTCCTTCTGAATCAGAGAATCTGGTATTTGGAGGTCAGCATTCTCATCAGGCCTGTGACTTCGGGCAGGTCACTCAATCCTGCCGATCCTCTTTCTTATAAAAATGAGAAAGTTGGCTAGGATGTTCTCCAAAGCTCCTGCGGCTCCCAGCCTGCACTTCTTTGCGCCTCGTGGAGCTGGCTGTGGCAGCGGGCAGGGGAGGGCTTTCAAAGGGCGTTCCATTTGGAAGCATGACTATTTCAGGAACACTGGGATCTTCACAGGGGATTCTTGTTTCGGCGCCAGGAAGGCTGAGTTGGCATTTCTCTTGCATATGGTGATAACGGTGATAGTAATGGCTGCCATTTGTGGACGGATAGTAGTAACGTCATCACTGCTGTCATTTATTGATGACATTGAGGGTGTTACGTACCTATTGTTCATGTATTACTCACATTTAATCTTCCTATGTGAGTAGACACTATTATTATTCTATGAATATTCCTATTTTGCATATGAGGAAGGAGAGACTAAGTCATATTCAGTAAGCAGCGGAGCTGGGATCTGTACCCAGTATTTTGGTCCAATGCCCCAGCCCTTAGCCATTAGGCAGCATTGGATCCCCAAAGGATGTTCTGTAATTTATTCTTTTTTTTAATTAAAACATTTTCTACCTTTAATTATTTTCCCCCTTAACGGAGGCACTGGGGATTGAACCCAGCACCTCATGCATGTCAAGCACGTGCTCTACCACTGAAAAATACCCTCCACCCCCCTTGTAATTTATTCTTCCCTTCCCACTGTATTCTTCCTTCTGTCAGACACAGACACACTTAAGGTTAGAGTGTGTGAATGGAAGGCAGAGAGAAGAGAATGCCCTTGGGAGTCCCCACTACCTAACTTCTTGGGTAGGGGTGTGGTAAGGGGACCCAACCAGCCGATGCTTTGCATTACGAATGTCTGTTTCTACCTCACTTCCTGTGCCTACTAACTTTTAAGCTCCTTGAGGGCCAGGAAGATATCACTTCCTTTGCCTTCTTAATATGCTTGTGTGGCGGTGGGGGCAGGCCCAGTCCTAATGCTACCGGGTCCCTTTGCTTTGAAAACAGAAAAACTACAGGCAGAGGGTGGACGAGCTGAAGTTCACCAGTGTGGCCGACAGCTCGCAGATGGAGCACGCCAAGAAGAGCCAGGAGCTGCAGAGCGGGGTGAGTCCGCGCTGCCCTTTCTCCCTGAGCTGTTGTGTCCCAGGCCTGGGGGCCTCCGGGGACAGCAGCAGGTGCTGCCCAGGCACGATCCAGGGACCAATGCGCCTGCCCTTTCATTAGGCTGCACCCAGCTTCCCACAGGCTTCCAGGCTGTCTCTGGAGACTGGACGCCAGGCCTCCCTGCCTCACCCACCACACTTCTCCTCTGGTTGTTAAGGATAGCTGTCAGCTGGCGTTATTCCTTTTCAGCCTCGTTCCCTCTTTTTTCTCTCTCTCATCAAAGACTCCGTTATCCTGGAGCTAGTCGAGAATTATCTTGGAGGAGGGTAACACTTGCTTGTGGGATGTGTGCCTTTCATGGCCACTTAAGGTCAAATATGAGAGGCAGGATAATGAAATGCCACCATAATGACAATGTGTGCATTATTTACACGTTGGTGGTCAACAGCCAGGCAGGTGCAGCTGCTGCCACCTGGCCAGGACCTTCCTAGTGTTTCTTTCTAAAGGTCCAGGTACACCTGTCAGAAAGGATGCCATCAGTATCACTCAGAGTCAGCAGAAAGCCATTGTCTGGAAACTCAGTGTGGGGAGTGGGTGAGGCTGGGAGAGAGAAAGCAGGGAGGATACGTTTTCTGGGAAGGAGATGGTCCCTCAAGTTGTCTTTTGGTCACTGTTCCTCTCCAGGTGTCAGTAGCGGTGGATGCGTTAGGGTTGATTATGGGCTGCAAGAGGCAGAGGATGCTTACTTTTCCCACTTAGGGAGTCTGCGCTCATCTGAGCCCTCCAGTGGGTTATTTTTTGTGGCCATGGATAGTGTAGCTGGGAACAGCTTGGGGAAGTTGATGCCTCCTCAGGGGAAAGGTGTAAAACCAGAAACCTTAGAGGGCTTCTCAGGTTGGTCCCCTGGCCACAGTCTTCTCTCAGCTTCTCACGGCTGCTGCTCCTTCTCCCGTCACGTCTTCTGCCCCGAGCCTCGTTTCCTGTACACTGCCAGCCAGCGTCTGGTCTGGTCCGTCTTGTAATGGACTTTCCACATAAGACACAGAAATGCCGAGCAGCCACCCACCTCCTCCCTTGCCACCTGCCCCTGACCCAGTGCTCTCTCCCAACAGGTGGCCTACAAGGCAGGGAACGAGCAGTCCGTCCATCAGTACAGCATCAGCAAAGACGAGCCCCTCTTCTTACAGGCCCGAGCCAACGCCGCCAATCTCAGTGAGGTACAGCGAGGGGCAGCGGGCGGCCCTGGGCTCTGCTTCTCTGCGCGTAGGCGCCTGGTCCGCAAAACCCACTAGCCACATGGCTGTGTCTGTGTCAGCCGAGGCTGCGTACATCTGATCTTTGTAAATAGCTCCTTGAGGAGCACCTTGTCTCTGTCCGGTGTTTAAGTAGGGAGGGAAGGGCAGCCCTTTGTAGAAATGAGCTGGTGGGAGATTTGAACCACCGACTGATGGGGTAGGAGGCAGTGGTTATTCCTCAGCTGGAGCTGAAACAGCATAAGAGCAGTGATGGAGGAGAGTGAGTAAGAGCTCAGACATTAGCTCCAAACTGCCTGGGTTTGCCCCTTGCTTCTAATACTTACTAGGCATGCAGCCTTAACCAGGTTCTTTGCTCTCAGTCCCACTGGTAAATGAGGGCACTCCTGGTCTCCTCCATAACGAGTTACCTTGAGGCTTCCATGAGCTGATATACAGAAAGCACTCGGAGGTGTATGCACAGGGCAGCTATTCCTGAGACACAAAAGCATGCGGAGTCCCAACTTTGCTTCTCTGTCTTCCAAGGAGGGGCCTTTCTGGGTTCTTGCATGCAGCTCCCAGGTCTTTGGGGTCTTGATCTGAGTAATGGGTCAAGGGGAGAATTATAAGGAGCAACCAAAGCTAAGGTGATTCACACACAGAAACGGACGGGGGTCTTCCAGAAGAAAGAACTTAAAATCTGAAGATGCGGGCAGGACAAGAAAGGGGAGGAGCAAGGAGGAGACCCATGTGGACTAGAGGCTGGGCTCAGGAAGAGAAAAGGGTGCAGCTGGAGTAGCTGCCGGGCTGGTGGGACGTGCGGACCGACATGGAGAACAGACTTCAGAAATGTTGCTGTGTGTCGTGCAGTGTTAGTCCACCTGTGGCTTGTCATTAAGACTTCCATGAAGAACCCTAGTATTTTCCAAGGCTTCTGGAGCTCAGTTTCTGCTTCTTTTGGCTGAAGCTCTGTCTTTCAAGAGGCCTTAAGACAAAAATAAGAAGGCCTGGTTATATCTAGGTTATAGGTGTCTCTGGCTCTCGGGGTTCCTGGGGAAGGATGTAATTGACGTTTGCCTCCTGGAGAGGTTGGTACAGAGTCTGGGGAAGCCCTCTCACATGAAGATGATTTCTTTTTCTCCTAAATCCCCTTAGAAACTGTATAAGAGCAGCTGGGAAAACCAGAAGGCAAAAGGGTTTGAGCTGCGTCTTGACTCCCTGGCCTTCCTAGCAGCCAAAGCCAAGAGGGACCTGGCCAGTGAGGTGAGTCAGTCCCCAACTTGTACTCAGCGTCACAATCCTGATGTTTTACATCTGGGCAGGTTCTTAATCTCTCTGAGCCTCAGGGTTCTAATCTGTGAAATGGAGATAAATACGACCACCTTGCAGTGAGATAATCATGTAAGTGTCTAACACACTGCTTGCCACACACTGGTTATTGGTGAGTGGTAACTGTTATTATTCGTGGTAGTAGCCAGAGTAGCAATCCAGATGACTCATTTTACAGGTAAACTGATGCCCAGAGATGTTCTGTGACTTCCTGAGAATGTGGGGGCCTGCTGACAGTTGAGTACAGGCTCTCGCATTGAATAAACGGGATAAAATCCCAGCTCCATCACCTACTCGCTTGTGGCTTTGGGCAGGTTGCTTAACCTTTCAAAATCTCAGGTAACTCATGGGTAAATTGGTGACTGCAAAATGGTTATGAGGAAATGAAATGAATTGATGTGCGTTAAGTATCTATGGTTCGCTGCTGTCTGTTATGAGTCTGCTGTGAGATAGGGAGCCTAGGCCAGAATGTGAGTCAAACTCTGCTTCCTTCATCAAGAAAGCCTTGCTTCAAAAAAAATCCCAAATATATACACATGTATATATTTATGTTCTATATCTGTTGTGTATATAGTACATGTACATGCAAAAATACATCCATAAATGTGTATAGGTATCAGCTGAACTGAACAGTGACTTGGCAACGGGGTTGATTTACCTTATGACACAAGCCCCTTATCGCATCAACTGGTAACATTTTACAAATCAACACTTGTCTGCAGGTGCACTTTGAGTGGCACAGATTTACACCATCCCTGGCTCATTGTAAGTGATCACTAACTTGTGACAGTTATCGATACCGTTGTTACTGTTGTTGGCAGAGATGAGAGTAGAGTCCAAGTCTTCTGATGGCCACAGTGATGATGATGTTGACATGATGCCACACATGAGTATCCTGTTACAGTTTTCAAAGCACTTCCATATTTATTCTTTCTTCTGATCCTCATTACTCTTGGCCTGGTGTTTCTTTTTCAGGTCAATGTGCTGCCTTTTGCTCTCCATAACGCCCAAATATTTAATTTGAGTTTTTTTCTGAAACAGCAGTTGCATTTTAGATATTCTGGTTTTTTTTTCATTTCCTGACAACTTTTTATTTATAATGTTCTCCCTATAACAAAAAAAAAAAAGGGTTTTAAAGTGGCTTTCATGAAAGTGACAGGCTACTTAAAGATAAACCCAGAAAGCGTAATCTCAAATCATACAGAGGCAAGATGAAATTTCACCAGGAAATTGGGAGAAGACTATTCTAAAGCTGAGCTTTCAGTTTAGCTCTGAGCTCTCTGGCAGCCAAAGTGAAAAGGGAAATAATGAGAAGTAATATTTAGTTTCACCATTTGATGAAAAGAAATATATCAGTTGTTTCAGGAAGGCAAACTTTTTATGACCCTGATTCTAATAGGATCTGTTGTATGGCTTCTTTTTAACTTTCATGCATGGCTTGATACTTAATTCCTTTAGGAGATTCTGATGTACCGCTGCTCTCTTCCTCCCATTTAGGTGAAGTACAAGGAGGATTATGAGAGGTCCAGAGGGAAGCTCATTGGGGCCAAGGGTGCCCAGGGGGATTCGCAGATGAGCCACTCACTGCAAATGTCCAAGCTGCAGAGTGAACTGGAGTACAAGAAGGGATTCGAGGACACCAAATCCCAGTGCCACGTCCCCCTGGACATGATCCACCTGGTGCACGCCCGCAAGGCGCAGCACTTAGCCACGGACATAGGCTATAAGACGGCGTCCCACCGCTTTACAGCTTTGCCCACAGACATGAAGGTGGAATGGGCCAAGAAGGCTTACGGTTTACAGAGTGATGTAAGCTCTGTGTGCATGTGTGTGTGTGTGTGTGTGTGCATTAATATTGGTGCAAGGTTTTCCCAGACTCTTCAAGACTGTAGCTTATACTGAGACGTACCTGTTTCTGGATCCCTAAATGAAAAGGTTTTAGCTTCCTAGTGCTTTAACTTTTATTCAAACTATGCCCATTCTAGAATCTAAAATGAGATTATCAAACAGAAAATCTTACAGCTACTTTTTCCTTCTTGGAATTCTGATCTACGTATGTTTGCCATGTTCCTTTTTATTGCTGAGGGTTGGGGGAGAATGTATTTGTGACATTCTCAACTGTGGCTTGCTTTGGGACGGCATCAGTGGTACTCACTCCCACGCTAGTAGTCCCATTTTCAGAAAGGGCAGCTTGCTAATCGCCGACAACCCTCTCCCCTTTTTCCTTATATTCTCCACCTGGTTCTGTTGACTCTCGCACGAGAAAGTTGGGGAACTCAGAAGTCAGGTCAGCAGGAGCCAGACTGCCATGCACAGGACGGGGGTAGGGGGTAGGAGGAGGGCAGTGCAGACACACCCTTCCAAATAGAGCTCTTTCAGGATGGAGAGATGATGTGCTAGTTTTAGAGAAGTGTCCATTTAAATGGCCTTCCATTAAAACTGCTTCTTCAGTGGCAAGAAAGAAATGAGACACCCCCACCCGCCCCGCACCGAGGTTCGTAGGAAGGAATCGGCATGATGGGAAGCCTGGGCTGTCTTGTGAAATTCTCTCAGATAGCTCCCTGCCTGGGTTCCGTTGTGAGCTCTCATTTTCTTCTCCCCGCGTGTCATTTTAAACAAGAAAACGGGGAAAGCAGACAATGAGGGCGCGTTTCTTTCCGAGGAAGACGCGGGTCTGTAATGAGGGACGGGGGCTGACTTGGCCCCTCCCGCTCTGCCCCCAGTAGTGTCGGGTGGGGCCAAAGCCACCATCAGCGGGTCGGCTCCAATTAAGGGGGAAATTAATTTACATTTTGGAGCCCTACCTGTGACTGTGCAGAAATGGATAAGACAAAAGTGGCGTCTAATTTGACTCAGCTGGCACCAAGGCGACATTGGGGAGCTGTTAATAGCCCTCTAAATGTCTGCACACCAACAATGGCCTGCTTTTTTTTTTTTTTTTCCTTGCTTTCTCCTTTGTCAGAACCAATACAGGGCAGATGTGAAGTGGATGAAAGGCACGGGCTGGGTCGCCACCGGGTCATTAAATGTGGAGCAGGCGAAGAAGGCAGGAGAACTCATTAGCGAGGTGAGATTCCCTGACAGTGTGCAGCAGGCCTGGCTGCATTAGGCGTGCGGCATTTCTGTATAAAATTAAAATAATTTCCACTCAAAAGGCAGAGAAAAAGGCAAAGCTACATAAAAGGCCTCAAAACCCAGACTAGGGCTGGTAATTAGAGAGAAACCACATACCAAACACACCCCAGTAGGGGCCGGGAGAGCCCTGGCAAAAACAAAGTGGGTGACAAATGATATTATGAATAATAATGACAATCAAACGGAGCTCAATTGCTACCCACCAGCTTACCTTTTTAGTGAAGCAACATGGGAGAGATGATGAAAAGATGCATTTATTACACCCAGAAAGCCCTTTTGTGACTTAACGCACATTTTCTCCCTCTTTCTTTCCATGGCAGTGTAAACAGTGTTTGGATAGTCACGTGGTGTTGAACATGTGACATGGTTCCTTTTCGTTGGAGGGTCTCACTTCTGTTTAAATCTCAGTCCTGTCTACTTGTGGCCACCCCAGCTGGACTCTCAGACATGACAGCTTATGAAACGAGCCCTTTCCTCACATTTTAGGGCAGTATCCTTGAGCAGATCTTTTAAAGACTAGGTCAGAGTTTCTCAACCTTGGCCCTGTTGACATTTTGGTAATTCTTTGATGTGGGGGTGTCCTTGGCTTTGTAGGATGTTTGGCAGCATCCCTGACATCTGTGCACTATATGCTAATGGCACCCCTTTCCAGTTGTGGCAACCAAATACGTCTCCAGACAATGCCGCAGGGTGGAGCGGCATCAGACAGGACACATCAGGGAGCTGTCACTGCCTCATGATCACAAAGAGGCTGCACACCCCAAACGACCCAAATGCACTCTGTCACTTCTGTCTGGGCAGGGACTTGCTCAGAAGGCACGTGACCATTTGTTTAGTTGCCTCCAGATTAGCCTGCTTTTTCTGGACTCTTCTGGGTGGGGAGCAGACTGTACTGGCCGTAGTCCCAGAAGACCTCAGCTTTGTCAGTGAGCAGCCTGGGACCCTGTGTCCCAAGAGGAGATTTTTCTTAACTGAATGTATAGTTAAAACAGAAAGACTGCCGTGGTGTAAACACACCTAATATTTTGACACACAGCATCGATGTTTTCCCACGGGAGAGCATTCTAGTCACCTGACACATCACAGAGCTTATTTCAAAAGTGGCCTTGCTCTGACTGGCCTAATTTTTAGGAATGTGAGTCGACACTCAAGGTTCAGAAGACCCTGGGAGTTACACGAAGACTATACTGCCCTCAGCAGTTCAGTCTCATTAAGGAAAAGCCCTCTTAGGGGATGAACATGAGAAACTCACAGAGAAAATATTTAAGTTGGAAGCTCTCAATATTGGGCCAGCTCTCAATATTGGGCCCGCTCATAAAATAAAGACCATCACGCACATAATTTAGACTTTGAGATGATTCCTTCACGCAGCTAAGCCTGACAGCCAAGGGATCTTTTGAGAACCATTTGTCCCACAGTGGTCTTACTTTTCCACCTTACTTTGCAAACTTATTCAACAAATTTGCTTGTCTTCTGCACTCTATACCAGCCCTCAAACTTCAGGAAGGCGCGACATCTTTCAGCAACTTCTTGCCAACCATCGCCTTCCAGCTTGCCACGTTTCCAGTTTAGTGCCGAATTGGATTAACCTCTTAGTTTTCAGGCGGAATGCCAGGCGCTGTTGAAAGAGCCACAAATACACACACACCTGCCATTTAAATCAGGAGTCAGCAAACCTTTTGTGTAAAGGACCTGATGGTAAATAGTTTTGGTTTTGTGGGCCACACTGCTTCTGTTAGTAACTATTCACCTCTCCCATGGTAGCATGATGCAGCCGTAGACAATAGGTAAATGAATGAGCATGACTGTTTTCCAATAAAATTTTATTTACAAAAACAATGGATGGGCCAAATTTGGCTGGATATTGAGCTGTGCCTTCTTAAGACAACCTAGTAATACAAAAGTCCAACTCGATAAATAAGGAAGTGTATATAAAACATTTGTTTGAAGGGAGAAAAGATACCCTTCTTAATTCTATTAAGATAGCAACTGTTTTAGTCTCCTGGAAATGTACTTTTATAAAAAAAAAAAAAGCAGGAATTAATTTAAGCATAATTTTTAGAATACTTCAAAACTGAGTACCTAGGATTTTGCCAGCACTTACATTTCTTGTAGTTTGTTTATTTGTTTCAGTCTCTTTCAAATTGCATGATGACTCCTTTCAGGAACAGCACCCTTGTTCCTGTTACTGTAACATTTTGAGACATTATTGCATATGTTAACCTGAACCGGTTTCTAGCGTGATCAGCTAGTGTACAGTCACTGTTAAATGCAGAGGTTTTGACTATGATAATCTCTGGCATGTCGTTTTGTGGAAGGAAAACAGAAAGCTTCAACTGATAAATGTAACGATGAATGTTCTTTCTTGCTTGGGAGACCCAAACTAAGATATGTAAACAACTGGAGACTGTATTTGAAGGCTATAAAAAGAGTCCTTTCCTAAGTGTGTCTCCTATTTTACTGGTATAACCTAATTTTGAGATGTTTTCTTTGCACCAGGTAGAAATACTTTAATGTTAATTGACACGAGGTTATTCTTAAATTGAAACAAATATTAACCCGAAGGCACCTAGGATATAAAGATGGAGGAAGCCGAATAATAATTATGTTCACAAATTCACTCTAATCTCAAGCAACCTATGATTTTCTCTTTCAAATGGCATGAAAGAGCAGCACAAAATTCACAGCTTTGATCTTTTTCTGCTCAACAGAAGAAGTACCGTCAGCATCCAGATGCTTTGAAGTTTACCAGTATTAAAGACACTCCGGAGATGGTCCAGGCCAGGATTAGTTATACCCAAGCAGTGGATGTAAGCGATAATGTATATACATTATGACTCTAAGAGTGGGCTCCTCTTTCAACTCTGCGATTGAAGCCGAGGGGTTCTTGGCTTGCTCCTTCTGTTGTTCTAAGGATGAAGGAGCTTCTTATCCTTCGCCGAGGCGCACCTTAGCAGGGGTACTTCCTCATTAGGATGCAAACGGGGTGTCACCGCCACTCTTAGGATGCCAAGTGGGGCTCCACCACCGCTCTGCCCCACGCTCTCGTTCCTTCCCATTTGCATGCCTCCAGGGTTTGTCTGTGGTGAGGCCTTTCCCCCTCTCCTTTTGTTCTGAAGCATTGTTTTCAGAAATGGGACTTTGGGGCAAAGTTCTTGGTAATTGGAATACTTAGCAATTGGAATGCTTAGGGTTTCTTGGGACCCACGGCAAAGAATTCATGCTTTCTGATTTCCCCCAAAGACTTTGAAAATGGTTTGCATCTGATTTATGTACGTTAGACTAGCTTTTAAGCTATTTCCCATATTCCATTTTTAAAGTGAAACCAAGATCTGGCCTTTGCAGGGTCCCGCGGAGACGAGATGGAATGGTGAGATCCTATAAAAATTCACGTTAGGACGTGGATTAGCCCTGTTTGGCTGATTTTACTGAGAGAGGCCCCCAGGTCATCGTGAGGGAAGACATGCCTTTTAAATATCTTCAGATCAACTTGCCATGAGGGAAACTGACAAACCTTGATGGGGAAGGATTTCAAAATTGTCTCCCTTGTTTCCCAACTGAACAGATTATTCCTGTTGTGCTTTATTCAGCTGACATTCTGAGATGGTCTGAGTGCCTGTCAGAATATATTATGGGATGATTTATAAACTTATAAGTTTAGGAATTTATAATTTCTTGACAATCAGCCCATCAGAAGCAAATTGAATTCTGAGAAACGTAGATGGTCAAACAAGAACTTTTGTATAGAAAAAAAACAATACCTGCTTTTTCCTTATCCTAACCAGCTCTAGGGGGCACTGCTGTGATACATAGAAATTTGGACACATCTAATAAGATTCGGGATGGAAAAGCCCGGTTTAGAAACTTTCTTTGGTGGCGGATGCCAATTCCATGTGTTATTGCTCACTACTAGAATTATCATGAGCCCAGATCAGAGTTCTGGGTGAATAGCACCCCAGACTCACCCAGGAGACGTTTATTAGCACAAGAATCATTGAGATGCAAGGGGAAGTAGGTGAGGATGGAAGTAGATCCTGGGAAATTCCCACCTGTGGAAAAGCCATCTTCCCTTGTGCTTGCTGAATTGTGATGCCCTCTCCTAGCGTATAGTTAAAAGCAAAATTACCAGATGTTAACCAGAACTCATTTTTTTCACTTGACACCCATCTCAGCAGTACGCTACAGGTGGAGCGTTAAGTGAGAGGGGAGTTTCAGCCCGTCATGTTCTGAGCTCGGAAGTAGAACTCGGGAGGGAATGAAACGCGTGTCATCTCGCTAGCTGTGTAGTCTGGTGGAGGCAGGATGCCCGAGATCCTGTCTCTTCTGGGAGGTGGCAGCTGCATCACCCTTGTCTCCTGAGGTGTAGCTTGGCTGATGGCTGCACGGGGGAGGCTTCTGGGTTTAATGGGAACCTCTCTCCATCCGCAGAGGTTATACAAGGAACAAGGAGAAAACATAAAGCATCATTACACGCAGACAGCCGACCTCCCTGAAGTCCTGCTGGCCAAGCTGAATGCCATGAATATCAGCGAGGTGAGGCGGATGGAGGGGGCGCTGGTTTTAATTTCGGGAGATCACAGGACCTGTGCAGTTGGTCTGCGTCCTGTGCTCCGATGCATCCTGTGCTCCCACACTGGGTTTAACGCTCTGCTGTCACCATCTTGAAATCTGAACAAGGGTCCCCCATTTTCCTTTGCACTGGGCCCTGCCAGTCACGTAGTTGGTCCTGCTGAAGGGTCAAGCTCATTAAAAAGGATGAGACTAGGAAAACTTCCTTGGGACAAAGGGCATCTGTACTGCGGGGCTGGATTATGGGAGCATCGTCAGAATACAGGTGAGGACCTCCAGTGGCTGTGCTGAAGAGGGACCAGGGAGACTTAATTCGTTCCTTCCATAATCTCTGTCAGCACTTCCTTCCTCGCTCTTCAGCAGAGACAGTTGAGTTTTCTTTGTTCTACATAAAGAGCTGACCCTACAAGCATCGTGCCTCCTTCTTCCAATCAACTTGCTGCTCAGGGCAATCTGGTTCTGACTCCAAAGCTCTTGCCTTTTAAACCCCGCCCCCACCCCCCGGCTCTCCCCTCCGTCTGTGGGCGTAAGGCAGCATTCAACTCTTTGTTGGTTTTTGCTAAGCCACAGTGATCTCTAACTCCAACTAGGGGAAAAAAACTCCACAACAAACTGGATTCTCATTTTGGTGATGGGAGTTTAGGAAACCACCAGGTCACACGAAGGTCTTTATTTGCACACATCTTCCCAACAGACGCGGTATAAGGAATCCTGGAGCAAACTTCGAGACGGTGGATACAAACTGAGATTGGATGCCATTCCATTCCAGGCAGCAAAGGCTTCCGGTGAAATCATAAGTGATGTGAGCGGCCACCTCTGTTACTGGGACAGTGTTTAATACTCGCCAATTTTTATTCCCTTTGCCCCTAACCTCTGCCTTCTTTTGCCTGTGGATAATATCCTCTCCTCTCCCAACTGACTGTGTCAGGGCAATCAGATAACGACCAGTGAGAAAGAACATACCCTACAACAACAACAAAAAATCCCCTAGCCGGGGTACAAAGCTGATGCTGGACTGTAAATATGGACCCCGGGCAGATGAAATGCACCCGCCACCAAGCGTTTTCCTAAAGCGAGTCCATGTGAAGAGACTGTTAACAATGCACCCACCTTCTTCCAGCGTGGGCCGCCCAGGCGCTAACGTGTCCTGCCATTTCATATCGCAGCCCTTTAGTCATTGGGAGGCTTGCATATGAAAGAATAGGCCTTTTGACGACTCCCGCGCCTTTTCTTTTAACTCACCCAGTTGCTGTCAAAAGAACAAAACATTTTCGCCCAATACCCACCTCTTCCATTCCGTGTCCCTTGTCCTCGAGCTGTTACTCTCTCCCGCTCTCTTTCCCTTTAGTACAAATACAAAGAGGCATTTGAGAAAATGAAAGGGCAGATGCTCGGCTCCCGGAGCTTGGAAGATGATATCAGCCTTGCCCATTCAGTGCACGCGAGCTCTCTGCAGAGCCAAGTAAGTGGGAGAGAACACAGCGGAGCTGGGGGGCCCCCACCTAGTGACACACAGCCGACAGATGCCGTGTGTCCTTCTGGCTGCGGGTATTGGCTCTGTCCTGACTAGCGAGGTGGCCTGGTCAGGTCCCTTGGGCCTTCTGGGCGTCAGCTGCTTCCTCTGTCGAGTGAGAGGTTGGACTAGTTGACCCCTTAAGCTCCCTTCTGGGCTGGGCATTCTGTGGCTTTGACCCATGGCCACAAATGGGGGCCGCTGGGCTGATTTGGATGGCAGGGGTGTTTCGTTGGGTCTGCAGAGCAAATTCATTGCAAACCTTTAAAAATGGAAATCTTTACACAAAAGTTTTAGATTCTGGGCGGAAGCCAGGCTTGGGTTCCTCAAGGCTGCGGTTGAAGTTGATTACTGAGAGCACCACTTAGAAGGCATCCCTGCTGTCCTGGTCACGCAGCCAACCCCTCCTCCCCCACTTCCTCCGCTCATTTGTGCTACCTGCCTGGCTCCTGGAGGCCTCTGAGTTTACATGCCTTGATTTTGACTCTCTGGATGCTGGCACATGTGTGTATACGGTACCTCCTTGCGTATATGTGAGTTGACTAATGGCAGTGATGAGATCTGTGCCCAGTGGGTAGCAGAGGACTAAACACTTTTACGTGCAATGTCCCATTTAATCATCAAATTGTCTCTAGGAACTTCACTTGTTATTCATCCTGGTTTGCTGATAAGGAAATCTAGAGTCTGAGGGTCTTTCTTGCCCAAGGTCAGCTAGAAAGGGGCAGAGCTAGGACATGGAGCCAGCTCTACGTCTCATGCCCTCTCCACAGTTTCATGTGTTCTCTGCCATTTTGTTCTCTGCCTCAGTTTCCTTGTTTTTAACATTTCTTTCCGCTTTCTGTGCTGGGATGCTGACCAAGTAGTGTGAGATTGGACGTGAATCGTCCTTGGATTTATGCTAGGAGTGAGGGGAGGATGAGCGGAGGTGGGAGTGGGAGGTCAGGGAGGAGTGGCTGGAGTTCAGAAGGCAGTGGGAAGGATGGAGGAGGAAGGGGTGGTGATTTTGCATCTGACTCACAAGAAAGCCCCGAGTGCGCTTCAGGGACCTTCCCGCAGCTCGTCCCAGGACTGTTGTGGAGCTTGAGGTCTGCAAATGGGCCTCTCCCCTCCTCCCTCAGGGTGCATGTTAGGCTCTTGGGAATACCCATCCCTGAGAACTGGCTTTTCAAGCATCCGCCCACTGCTCCTGGCCCCCAGATTTACTAGGACGTCATCTGATGTTTGAAGAGGCTCTCCATCAGCAGCCTGAGAGGAGACTCCTTGGTGTCTCAGATCTGAACTTGAGAGAGTGATGGGGAGAAACTCTGGGGAGCAGGAGGCAGGTTAGCCCTGCATCTTCTTGCCCCTGGAAAATGGGGAGATCTAAAGACTTGAGCAAGGGAACCACTGACATTATATGTGTCCCTTGAACTTCTGTATTTTCCAGAGTAGGGGAACCCTGGACCTTGATCATCCAGATCAATGACCTCCAAGAGTCGGGGGTGGTGAGTGGCAGGGCCTGGAGACCAATCCTTCTTATTAAGCCAGTCCTTTCAAGAAAGGAATGCTGGCCCTGCCAGGAAAGCCTCCCGGGCTTAACCTGGGACAGTCACATCCCAGTTGCTCTCCTGATGGTCCTGATGCAAATGGATGGCGGCTTTGAAATAGCTGCTGTTGATCTGTCTGCCCATCTAGGTGAATTACAAGAAAGGCTTTGAACACTCAAAGGCGCAGTTCCATCTGCCGTTGGACATGGTAACCCTGGTGCATGCCAGGAAGGCTCAGACCCTGGCCAGCGACCAGGACTACAGACATCCGCTCCCCCAGTACACTTCCTTGGCGGAAGACCTGAGGCTTCGCTGTGCCAAGAAAGCCCACAAGTTGCAGAGTGAGGTAAGGGGACCTGGCCTCTCTCTCGGGGCTCTTTTCCTCTTGAATTTGATCACAAGGCAGTGGCCCACAAGCTCCTGTGAGCTCAGTGGGGGCTCCAGAAGTGAGGACTCCTACACCTGGGTTTTCTTTTAAAACACTGCCTTAGTTGTTTTAAACTGGGTTTTAAAACTGTGCCTCGCTCTTAATAAGAACAGTTGCACAGGTCGAATACTAATAGCAACAACTGTTTATTGAATATTTCTGCTGAATTTCTAAGCATTGAGATTTCAGGCATGACCTCATTTAATCCTCAGAATAACCCTGTATCGATCGTCTTTATCCCCATTTTACAGAGCAGCTATAATGAGGCTCAAAGAACTTAAACAGCTTGTGCAGGATCACAGAACTATAAATGAGAAAGTGGGTGCTGAGACTTGGACCTAGGTGGTGTCTGTCGAGGATGTCAAGATTTGCTAATGGTGTTGCCTCTGGCCCCACGTGGGGCTGGAGGTTCCTCTTTGCTTCCTCTGTTTCTGTGCCACTGGTTTTCTCCAGAGGGCTAAGGTGTTCTGGGACCACCGGTCTTCTGCAGAGGGCTAAGATGTGCTGGGAGAGGTGCACTGAGCCCCTTTGGAACTGACCCACTTCAGGCAGAGGAGAGTGCTGGCAGGAGGGCAAGGCAATTAGGGCCCCAGAAATCCTTCCTGGGTGCTTCCAAGGAGTCTTGGAGGCCTTTATGTCCTCCCGTGTGCATTTCTAGCTCAAGCTACCTGTTTTCTGAAGGAGGCAGGCCCAGAAGCGGTGGGAGGCACGGGAAGATTTCCTCACTCCCAAGGAGATGCAAAATGTCTGTTCCCAGGAGGCAGCAGCATCCTTTTTGGTACTCACGTTATCTACCAGCTTGCCAGGTTTCCGCGCCATGAGATTCACAAGTAATGGGCCTGTGTTAGAAAATAAAACAACCCCACCAACCCGCTTTCGGGTTTGGCAGAGCCTGAGAGCTGCGCGGTGCTCAGATCTGGCTTTCTGTCGTCTGTTGGAAGTTTTCACCTGTGTACAGCATTTACGGAGTGACATAAACTGTCAGGAACCCGGGAGCAGCTGGAGGAACGAGGGAGCTGCCACGATCAGCTCAGGGGCCCGTTTGTCACTTGAGCAGAGACCTCACTTCCCCTGTCTCTCATCACCATAGCAACTGGAAGGCGGCATGCCTGGGGGAGGGGTGCCTCTGTGGCTGAAGGGGAGTGAATTTGGGGGTCCCCTTTAAACTGTCAGCCCTGATCACTCAGGTACATGCACTCACCCCCACCAGCACAGACTCAGGCCTTTGCCAGGTTATTCTGGATTCATTTATTAGTTCTTTCTTAACCTATGATTAATTAATGTCACCCTCTGCTGCTGGGTTTTGTTTTGAAGACCTATTAAACCGTTTCCACGTTTGCCCCAAGACAACTGCCTTTCTAACCACAATCCGCTCCGGCGTTTATTTTTTGATAGCCCACGTTAAAATAAAAATCCGCCGAGCATCCCACTAACAGCTTCAGAGACAAGTGACGGCGGAATTATTTTCTTCTGACGTACATTTTTGTTTCCCTAACGAGCATTTACTAAGAAGCGTGCGTGCATTTGCTGAGTATGACGTATCTGGAGGGACTGGCTTTGCCATGAGTTCTAATCGTGATGCTGTCTGTCGGGGGTCCTCTGGCTTCGCCCTGCTTCCTTGTGCCCCGAGCTTAGTTTTTCTGATTCCTTGTGTCGTTCCTTGTAGAATTTGTACCGGTCGGACCTGAACTTCATGCGAGGTGTGGCCTGTGTCGTTCCAGGCACGTTAGAGATTGAAGGGAGAAAGAGAGCGTCTGAACTCATCAGTGAGGTAACCAGGGACGCAGGATGGGGCGGGAGTGTCGAGAGTATTCCACAGTAGAGGATACTCCAGAACAATCAGCTTGTGTCTTACTGCTAAAGCCAGTTGGATGTCACACTGTTAGCAGGGGCAACTTCCCGCACAGCCTTTTGCCAGTCTCTCTTCTTACTCGCCTCTCCGTTCAGACCGCATGCTGTTTAAAACAACTTTGCAGACACTGAATCAGTTCCTCTATTAACGTATAAGAATTATCCACTGGCTCGCAAGATGCACTTTCCTAGGGTCCCTTTGAAGACTGGCTTGTGATACAATGAAGAGAGAGTGGGCTCTGGAGACAGAGATGGAGACTGAAATTCCAGGCCAGTACTCATTTGCTGTGTGCCAGTCACCTGCCCTCTCTCAGCCTCAACATCTTCATCAGTCAAATGGGAATATTCAGACCTATCTCATTTAGGTTTTGTGAGGACCAGCACCAGTCTAAGCACTGTGCTTCTCTGGTGGCTGTATGTGAGATGGTTGCTATCAGCTTAGTGATGATTTCTTGGTAGAAGTACAGAAGCCTGGAATTCTAAGCTCTTTGAACTCCTGAGGAATCTTGCCCGCCCCTGAGAGGGCTCCAGGACTTCCATTCACAGCAGGTGGAAGGGCAGGAGGGCGTAATGGAAGACTCTGGAAGTGAGAGGTGGTCAGCGTCCAGCCCGGGTGCCTCAGATGAGCCTGGGCATTGATTAGAAGCTCTGAGCCAGCAGAACTGTCCTCATTGTGGGAGTTGAGATTTAACTTTGTGCTTTACTTTTCCAATAATATTTCTTTAGCGAGTGGTTTCTAAACCTTGTGGTGCATCAGAATTCCCTTTGGAACTTAAAAAAAAAATACGGAGGCCTGGGCCCACTGATGACTTACTGAATCCCATCTCCTGGGGGGAAGGGGGGCATGCCGGCATGTGGATTATTTCACGCTGCACGGTCATTTCTGGTACACCCCCGGGGTGAGGAGCCCAGGTCTCCGGAGAGGAACGGAAACTTGGGAGCAAAACACAAATTTCAGTAGTCAGGTTCACATTCGTGGCAAAGGACTAGCCCTCTCTTTCCTGTTGATAAGCATCTGATTTCATCTCTTCTATCCTTTCTGCTTCTTCACCCTGTTGAGTTCCGAGGTCACAAGAGGAGGTGACAGACTAGATTCCGGGTGACAGACTAGCAGCCTTTGCAAAATGGGGTTTTATAACTAGTACTTAAAGACCGGGTTTTTCCTCTAGTTTTGCATCTTACTGAGTCTTCTTATTCCCTCTTGCATGTGACTTCAGAGTAAATACCGTCAGCATCCCCAGTCATTCAAGTTCACGGCCGTGACAGACACTCCCAGCCTCACTCATGCAAAACTCAGCAGCCAGATTACAAATGAGGTAAAATCTCTGGATGGCTTTGGGATGGGCTTTTGAAAAAACTGCTTGATGTTGGAAAAAGTATGTGTGAATATTTGTGCGGTTGGGGGTGGCGGGAAGCACGGGTGTTTGCATGGAAGTTGGGAAAGAAAAGAACGTCATTAGGCGGAGCCTAACTGGTTTCCAGAAGGAAGAAGAAAGGCCCAGTTGGAAATCTGGTTTCGTCTGCAAGCTCACCCCCCAAATGCAGTTACAGACCAGCAATGTCAGCATCTCCCGGGAGCCTGTGAGAAATGCCCAACCTCAGGCCCCACCCCAGACCCACTGAATCGGCATGGTCATGGAGCAAGATACCCATTCAAGTTGGAGAAGTACTGGGCTGCCATGTGTTTGTCCTAGCTTGGCAAAGACTGGCTACCCATTTTTACAGGGTCATCCTGATGGTGGTCATGGGAGGATCTGCGTCTGTCCATGGACTGTGATGCGGTGTGATGTTTGCCAGGCTTCTTGACTCTCTGCCTCCCCTTCCTCTCACTTGAATCCTTCTAGCACGGGGCAGGGGGGTGGGGGGGAGGCCCGGAGAAGGACTCTCACTACAAAAAATCACCCTGGCAGCTCTCCCTCTTCTTAGGGGCTCTCTCACAAGTTTGACATAGCAAGTGAGCTTGGCAGAGAATGAAGTGTTGCATCATCATCGTGAGTTTTTAAGATTCTTCTTCTGATCCTCACTTTTAGAAGTCAGTTGGAAAAAAAAAGTAGGGGGAAAAAATCTAACTCGTCTTTTGAACCAAACAGATTCAATCGTAAGTGTAAATATAAAATACTGTTTTTCCTACCTAAAAAAAAAAAAAAGTCAGTTGAGATCTGGCTATTTATAGATTAGTTCCCACTCTCACCCCAAGCTCGGGATAAGGAAGCCCAAAAGGCAGTGTGGCAACGTTGTCCATTTTAAAATTCCCACCGAACCCTCCTTGCCTGCTTTGCCATCTGGGTGCTGTGGGGCAACGGCGCCCCCTGCAGTAGTCCCTGGCCTTGGAGAGCTCAGCAACCAGAGAACCGTTTCTAATCATGAGAATGGATGTTTTCCGAGGGGCTGAGGCCGTGCCCGGCAGCACCGGTGTGAGTTCACTCACCGGAGGCTCCCGAGATACCGGTAAAGGCTGCAGACCAGGCTTGGGAACCTCCCTTCCACCAAGCCCAGCTTCTCCTAAATTCCCCAGGCCTTAATCTTGTCTTTACCCTGTGTCTTCAGTGAAAAAGTCTACCACGGGAAGAACCACAACAGTATTCCGAAATGTGTTTTTCTTTCCTCAGCCTATTATTGGGCAAAGCGTAAAGGAGGACAGAAATATCTTTTCCTTTCCCTGTCTTAGGTTCTCGGCTGGGGCTCTGTAACAAAAGACAGGCTAACAAGAGAGAAGCCTGCACATCTATTTAGTATAAGGAAATGGAGACCAGAAGGAATAAACCTGGGTGCTTTTTATTTTAGGTTTGATGAAAAGTGTAAAGTTGAGGGAAAATGTGGTGGGATGGAAGGGGATGAGCTGGGGGAAGCTTAGCCAGGTTTGTTCATTTGAATTCCTCTCGGGTCCCTCAAGGTCAGAGATCAGGTTCCTCCTTCCTCCGGCAGAGGGAGGGCACCTCCCGCAGGAGGGGTGTGACCTGCTGCAGGGGCGAAGTTTCTTCCAGCACCTGCTGCTTCCTGATTCCTTCAGCTTAAAATAGTCACTCTGCCTAGGTACCGTATTTTGGGGTAACATGTCCTGAACCCCATCACAAGCAACTTGCAGTTTCTTACATATTCCTTTCCTAGCGCCCAATTTGATGCACGAAGACTGTCTTCATGGAGGCAAACATCTTCCCCAGGCTGAAGGTGTATCCATGACACTGCCAATGGCCTTTGACAAACGTATTTCCCGATTGCAAAGGAGGGACTCCTCCTAGCCCTGCTGAAATGCACAGCACTTACTTTCTTGCTTTTTTTTCCCCCTGCCCAGCGCCTCTATAAAGCAGCAGGAGAGGATGCAAGACACCAGTACACAATGACCCTGGGCCTGCCGGAGTTTGTCCGAGCGAAAACAAACGCGGCCAATCTGAGTGACGTAAGCCTTTCCCCTCGCTGAAGTTGAGGCCTGCTCTGGGGCCACCTACATCCATGTCTGTGATGCGCTCTCACAGGGACCCTGCTGGTGTTCATAGCAACTTAAAAAAAATACATCTTGTAGATGCTCATATTAAATATACCCTTCCACAGACGCACTGATATATACATGTCAGGGCCCACGACCATGTGGGTGCTAATGAGCTCTTTCTTTGCAACATAGAAAGCTTTTTGCTTGTCAGGAATCAATTCTGGAACACCACACTACAAATGAGAGGGGTTGCCTTTGTTCGTTGAGTCATGTAATTTTTTTTTTTTAAAGAAGATCTACATGTGTTCCTTCCATAGGCAAAATACAAGGAGTCTTGGCGGAATCTCCGTGCTCAAGGCTACAAGCTGACAGTAGACGCTCTCCCCTTCCAGGCGGCACGGGTCTCTGGAGATCTAGCCAGTGATGTGAGTCGAATGATATGACCTTCCATCTCGCCTAATTTCTGTTAACTTCATGTAAAACAATGTCTGCGGCTGATTTTCCTGAATTAAAGCAAATCTATCACCATGTGAGACAGGATGTCACCTGCAGAATCTATTAGTTATGAATGAGGTTCTTTGACGGAGACAGGGAAAGAAAGGCTCTCGTAATCAGAAGCTAAATGCAGGCAAAGGTCTCCAGCAGGAAAAAGATGATGATTTAGATCTAATTGCAGTGTCCAAGCAACGAGCCCCTGGAACGTGTGAACTGCCTGTTTTCGAACTCCACCCAGAATTGGAAAGAGAACCGCAGTAGAAACTGGGGGAGGGCCGTAGCACGTCTCCCTCTTGGCTCTCAGCAGTTGCCTGCGTTGGCGGTAGGATTTGCAGTCTGTGTCTCAGCCACTCTGTTGATAACGTCCATAGCTTTGGGACACGAAGGTGACTTTCTCTTTCCCACAAACAAATCACAGAAAATGTCGACTTCAAATAAGCGGATCCCGTCTTTGGGGTTTGATGTTTTGCCAAGTGCTAGGGGATAAAGCGCAAGTTTCTCTTATACGATTTTTGATAAATTCCTTCTGGCCATAGGGCACGTACGGGGAGCGGGGCCTTCCCTTTGGTTCTAAAGATCCGGTTTTAATTAGATGGGAGGAATGGAGCAGTGTTTTAATTGTTCCTCCCCCAGGGAGGAAGCATGCTCTCAGGACAACCTTACTGTGGTTTTTCTTATAATCATCCCCTCCTGGTGTAAGAACAGGTGATTTTTGTAGTGTCTGGAAGGAAAATGCACAGGTGGAATAAAGCGGGCCAAATTTCGGCCCCTGACCACCTGGTCCTCCCCTCCAGTTTCTCTACAGACATGACTTCGTGAAGGAGCGGGGGAGGCTGATCGGGGCCCGGAGTGTGAGCGACGACCCCCGGCTCCGGCACTGCCAGCGGATGGGCCATGTGCAGAGCGAGCTTCAGTACAGGAGGGAGGCGGCGGGCGGCCGAGGCCAGTGCCACCTGCCCTTGGACATGGTGCCCCTGGTCCACGCCAGGAAGGCCCAGGCCCTGGCCAGCGACCATGACTACAGGACACGGTGCCACGCATTCACGGCACTGCCTGAGGACCTGAAGATGGCCTGGGCCAAGCGGGCTCACGCTCTGCAGAGTGAGGTAGGGGGCACCCCAGGATCGCAGCCCATCGGCCCCTAACCCTTCTCCTCCCACCAGGCCTGGGTGGAAATCTCTGCTTCTTTTCCAGCCTTTCAGATCCTCGTCCAGATCTAACGACAATGACTCATTTGGTTTGCATCTTGTAGGTTGGAATTATTCAGTCAATCATTCAACAAATATTTACTGAGCACCTACTACATACCAGGCACCACTCGAGGTCCTGGGGATACCGTTATCAACAAAAGAGTCAAAAAACCCCTGGGGTCATGGAGTGTCCCTCCTATGGGAGGGAGATAAAGTATGAGTGAGGGACAGAGAAGGTCAGATGGTGAGACGCTATGGGGACAAGCAGAGCAGGGAGCCATGTGCAGGGTGAGCACATTTGCGTACCTGCATGTGTACAGCCTAATGTGGGGTCAGTGCTCTGTCCAGGCCACGCCCTACCACGTATGGGTGCTGGTTCGATCTGCTCTTAGTCCCACACTCCCCTCCGTGATCTCAGGCAGGCACTGCAGGATGTCCTGCAAAGCACAGGCAGGGACAGTCAATGCGACAGCCCTGGCCCCTCCCTTTATGGCCTCAAGAGACTCCTTAAGTTCTCCCGCCTTCAGTTTCTCCATCAGAAATAACAACAACAGCAATAACAATACCTAGGAAACACGAATGCTTATCCTGGGCCAGACGTTGGCTTAAATATTTTGCACGAACGATCTCATGTAGTATCTGAGGAGGTACTGGTAGTACTGCCATTTTTATAGATGTGGTCATTAACCTATAATCTTCAGTGACTTGCTGAGGGTCATAAGCTGGCAGGGAAATGACTTGCTCAAGACCATACAGATAGAGGCAAAGCGGAGGCTCTGGGCTCCTGACTCGGGGTTCAGTGCTCTCTGGCTCCTCCAGGTGGCTGGATTAGGAACCCAGGAGCTCTGGCTCCTGTGTGTTCTCTTAAGGACCACCTATGGGGCATACCCAGTGGACAGCATTTGGTGGCTCCTCTGAAAATCTGAACAAACATTTGAACCCCAAAGTTCTTCATTAGGTGGGAATAGGAGCCCATCCTTTGAGGACAGAATGAGATAATGAATCTAAAGCAAACCACATCCCATGCAAGGTAGTGGTTATAATGGTTATTATTAATATGACAAATATACCCCTTCCCCTGGCCACCTCCTGGGTGCAACTGATCATGTCATTCCTGTTGGAACTCAGGGGCTGAAAGCTACAGCTCGTTGCACCTGCCACCCTGTGCTCCAGAATGGGGGTGCTGGGAGACCCCATGTGTGAATCTGAATGTGACTTCTAGGTCTTAAGATACACAAGGGCAAATAACAAAGCTGCCATTTGGAAAAGCCAGATTCAACCAGACAGCCTGAGAAGGTCTCTATTAATTCTTAGAATCCTTCTTGGAACCCATCTTTGAGTAGCCCGTTCTCCCCAGCCCTCCTCCCCCCTCCCCATCTTTCATGGTGAAGTCTGGGGCAGGCGTGTTGTTTTTAGGGTCTGCGTGAATAGTCAAAGCTGGGCTGGGAGCTGCAATATCAATAGACAATCCATTTATAAGAGACTCTGAGGCGCAGTCAGATCTTTGGGGAACCAGCATCTTGCCTTCTGACTTACCTGCAATTGTACTGTTCAGCTCAACAAAAGGCAAGTTGAAAGAACGCCCCCCACTTCATCTCACTTATGAAAGGAGCAAGGCCTGGCTGTGAAGAGGCCCTGTAGGATTATTCTCTCTAACTTAGAAATTTATCCAATTTTCTCTGTTCTTTATCAGAGTGGAAGGCAAAAGCTTTGCCGGTGTAGACTGAAA
Organism: Camelus bactrianus; assembly: GCF_048773025.1. Taxonomy (NCBI): domain Eukaryota; kingdom Metazoa; phylum Chordata; class Mammalia; order Artiodactyla; family Camelidae; genus Camelus; species Camelus bactrianus. The sequence goes on from NC_133549.1 coordinate 31,497,467, forward strand.
GATCGCGGTATAAAAAGCCATCTCACTGACATGGGGTTTTGAAACGTGCTCCTGAACCTGAGTGATGTCTTCCTGCACCAGTTGGAAAGCAGAGTTGAATTTGCACAGGGGCATTAACCAGCAGACAGTAGATCAGAAATGGACCCTCTTTGAGGCCAGCTGTGAGGAGTACTGTGATTCCTGAAATGAAAGAAAACTAAAAAGGCCGACAGGCTGATTTCAGGAGTGGTATTCTGCGTTACAGCAAAGCTTATATCTAAATTAGAGAAATGCTATCAACTTCGTTTAGATCCAAATTTTAGATTTCCTTAGAGAGGCTTTTTCCACCTTTAAAAATGCCTCATTTCCATAAGGAGAGGAAGAAAAGCTTTCAAGCGACTGTCTGTTCATAGGTAATGGGGGTGCAGGTCAAGGAATAGTAATGAGTGAACATGTTAGGCGATTCCTGATCAGACCCATTGTCTTAAAGCACCATGTACTGTTTTCTCCCAGCAGTTGATGCTGGAGAGAGGTCTAACCTTCTGACTCCTTCAAATGAAGAAAATGAATAAAGCTTAAACCCATTTATGCAATATAATCAAATCATGAGTAGCAGTAGGTGGTGGGGGTAAACCGAGGCACAGAAAGATTAAAATGGCTCGCACGCCGTTGGCCAGTGGCATCCGGGTTTGCTCCAGTTTTGAGAGTCCGGCTATAATTGTCTGCCCCTTCGCCCACCACCACAAGAAAAAAACAAATCTAACATACAGAGTGGCTTTTACCCCTCAGGACTCTCAGGTGTTTTCATGGGAACAGAGGGGTTGTCATGACCTCCAGGTATCACAGAGAGAAACTGAGTCACATTTCGGTACAGTGATTTGCTCCGAGTCACAGCGGGTTTGATCCAGAGCTCAAAGCCCTTTTATCAGCTGAAAGTGTGGAGAACCTTTCTGTTTAGGCAGGCGGTCAGTGGCCTCGCTGCCAGACTGAAACAAAATAACCGGGGCTGATGTGTGGGCTGGGGTGTATATATACTCGGAGCCTCCTTAAGTGATCACTCCCACAGGTCACCACCTTCCACTTTGGATCCGGCCACTTCACAGGAGGGGGTGTCTCGTATCTTATGCACAATTCATTATTTAATTCTGGGAGGGGCAGAAACTCCGTTTGACATAATGACATGTAGAAGGCACCCCACGTGCCGGTGTTGAAAAGTTGTGATGAAGCATGGTTACAGGATGCCCCAGCAGTCTTCGACACTCTCCTGAGAAAAGCCAATGGTTTTCTTCCCACAGTTTCGCTACAAGTCAGACCTGATGGGCATGAAGGGGACCGGATGGCTGGCGCTGCGCTCCCCACAGATAGAGAGCGCAAAGAAGGCCGGGGAACTCATCAGCGAGGTACCAATAACCTGGCTCTACCAGAAACGCAACCTGGCATGAATTTCCTCCTGACGAGGGGACCTGCGGATGCACTGGAGACCCCGAGAGGCCCCCACGGCTGCTGGACTCCAGATATTTTTCTGGAACCATTTGCAACCAAATCCCCAAGACAGAATAAGATTTCCCTTCAAATGAATTCACTTGCTGGGAGTTAGAGGCGTGTTCCAACCAGGCAGTGAAAGCGGCATGAGGCATTAGAAGATTCTCAGCAGATGCGTCATGTACCAGTATGGTCTGAACTGGCCCACTGTTTTCACGGGGGCGAGGGGAGGATTTGCCGCCCACCTCCTGAGTTAGTCGGAGAGCCCAGGGCCCTGGGGTTGTCTGGCTTCAGGAGGTGGTGCATGTTGCACAGGTACAGTTGCATTAGCTGAACTCCCCACCCTGTTGACGACCTAGAGGTTCTTGCCCTGGGATCTCCTTGAGGGTGGCGCTGCCTTCAGTTCCTTAGAAACAGAACCTGCTTGGATAGGGTCTGAGCAAGGCCACCTGGATGCCGGATCCTTCCCTCTACTGAATTCCTCTATTGGGATGAGCTGTGGTATTTTGCAGCCTCTCTTTTCAAGAGAGTAAATACCTGTAAAATGTTCCTCATCACAGAGGCAGCTGGAATCTCTTCCGTAGGCTACCGAGGTGCCCACCAAGAAGAGAGACGTGTCTTCCAGTCATGTCGTTGGTACCTTTGGTCCTGAGTAGGTGGGGTCAAGCTGCATCCAGAAAACGGGCCTTGATTGTTTCACGAGAATCTTGGTGTTTCTCTTACAGACCAAATACCGTAAAAAACCAGACACTATCAAGTTCACCACGGTGGTTGACTCCCCGGACCTGGTTCATGCCAAGAACAGCTACGTGCATTGCAACGAGGTAGGTGTTTCCCCCACTCATCGCAGGCTCAGGAGTGGGCCGTGCCGTACGGTGGGCAGTGCTGAAGAACACGGGCTCTGGACGGGTGTGAGTGCAGACTTCTGTCCCTCACCTGGCTGATCTTGGACCAGTCACTTAATCTCATCTAACTCCCATTCCCTTATTTGAAAGGAGTGTAACGATAGCATTTCCTAGGACTGGGCGAACTAAATGAGGATTAAACAAATAAAAGTACTTGAAGCTTTTAGCAAGTATCTGGAACATAGTAAGTCCTTAATAAATGTCCCTTTCTATGGTTTGATACATAATCCTAACTGTAATAATGCTAAGTATTATTGATGCTCCCTTACCAAACAGGGCAGATACATCTTAATTTTTGATAGATGACAATGAAATTAAAAGCTTAATATAAACCATTAGGGAAAAAAAAAAGAGAACAGCTTTATCAAAAGCTTCTTTCTGCTTTTACTCTCTGTATGACTTAGCCCCATTTCTCCTCTCCTGTATTTATTGCAAAGAATAGGAAATGAAATATTTTTTTTCTCTGAAATTGTCCAGGGATTGGACTTTGCCCACACACACTGTCATAGCTGCCCCATCCTCATGCAGAGTCCAAATGTTGTACTGACCAGTTCATGTTTGCAAACCCCAAATTGAATGTGGGACAGGGTCGGGATATTAAATATCATATTTCCTCTCTACAAATAGACAAGGCTCAGCCACTCCCTACAATTGTTTGCAGTTCTTAGACCACTGCCCTAAAAGTAGCAACTAAGATTAAGCTTGAGTTTTAAAATTGTGTCTTCTTGGAACCCAGGGTGGACTATGAAAACTTCGAATTTCTGTGCACATATTAAGGCATTTAAAGCTTTTTAGCTATGGGGTCTTTTTATTATGTTTATTAATATCAAATAACAAAGGCATTGAAGCATCTTGTTACTAGTAAAATGCTTGAACAATGCCCAATTGCAAAGATTCTCCAAAATATCCACTCACCTTTTACTGTTTGTAAAACACACAGGAATAGCCAACCAGGGTGACGTGGCCCATTTGGAGCAGATCTTGATGAATATTTTAAGCAGGGGTCATTTAAACCACCCCCCTCACCTGACCCCAGTCGCATGTGCCCCTCCCTCCCTCTGGGTTCTGGAGGGGTGCTCTCCACGTGCAGGGGTGGCTTCTGTGCCCTTGGTGGGCACGGGGGTGGGAGAGGCAGGCAAGGGGATCAGCCTGCGGCCGCAGCACAGGCAGTTCTCCAGTTACCGAGAGCCTTCTTCCCTGCAGCGGCTGTACAGGTCTGGGGATGCCGAATCCCTGCACAGATACACCCTGGTCCCTGACCACCCTGATTTCACCAGAGCCCGCCTCAACGCGCTGCATCTGAGCGATGTAAGTGAACCGGTGGTTCATGTGGGGTGTGCCCGTTTCTGTGAAATTATCTGTGCCCAAACTGGATTTTATTTGCTTAAAAAAAAAAAAGAAGTTCCTAGAAAGGAAGATTGGGAACCGAAAGAACCCTGGACTGAGAGTGGGACAAATGGCATGTGTGATTTTGAGTTGATTTCCTTGCTGGGCCTCAGTTTCCTCAGCTGTAAAATGGGGATGGAGCTATGCCAGCTGACACCTGTGGTTCCTTCCAGCTCTCAAATCCTGATGCTGGGCGTGGCTCCAAAGACCCCGGTCCTGTGCTGGGTTACGGTCAGAGGAGTGGTGCCCTGGCTCTGGCAGGTGTAGACGGCTGCTCTGTCCAGTCCCTGGACACCTCTCCTTAGCCATTCAGAGCAGTGTAAGTTTGGAGACAGAGTGGCGCTTTCTCGTTTAGAAAGATGCTGCAATTGTAGTCCATTGGGTCCAAACACAATCCGCTCCTTTGTGCCTGAGGCTGTGGCCCCCCACATGTCTGTTTCCCTTGGATGTGTGCCCTTTGCGTGCATAACCAAGCTGCTGTTTCCTAAACCCAGGCTTGTTGTTAGCAGGGGTTGGAGGCCCCTGGTTGTAATAGAATAGGCGGCCGCTCTGCCGGCAGCGCTGTGATCCTGGGATAACAGGTATCGAGGCGGCGGAATCAAAAGATGCTGTCAGATCAGAATAACACAGGCAGAGTGTGTCGGCCTGGGGCAGCGCGGGGCCTCCCACAGCCTGGCCATTCTTCCCTCCCTGGCCTGGCCATTGTGTCCTGGGGCTCCGTGCAGATCAACAGCTGCTGCCGTTCACCCCAGAGGTGGCTGCCTCGCAGGGGTCGGCGAGAGGCGCCTTCTAGTTAGCGTGTGTATTAGTTTGTTGCGTTTGTAAAGCCCTGTGGGATCCCACGCGGTGAATGCGACGGTGCTTTGTAAATATGAGTTATTATGACCATTTGATGCTTTTGAGGGATGCACGAGGGATAATTTTAGAACGGCAGCTCTGGTGGGCTGACCTCCATCTGGGGAAGCGGGACCTCCCCCTCGACAGAGCTTGGACAAAAAAATCCATCTCATTAATGCTTCAAGGATAGGGGAAGGCGCAGCCTCCATTTGAGGAACTATTGGAGGCCCCATCGCCCTGGAAACTGGGATAAAACTGCCAGTCTATGTGAGACGCAGCTTAAGGAGGACAGCCACCCCAGGCTGGTGGCAGAAGCATCTTTCCTCTCACATGGGATGCCAGTCTGTAGAGTCCCGGAGCTGAAATTAGCCGCCAGGGCACGCGGGTATGGAGAACTCATGAACCTCTTTTGAAAGAGCACTTCTTCGGGGGCGTGTGGAATACGCACAATTGGATCAAGTGCTCTGTGAGGAAGATGTGGAGGGAAAGTGACCTTCCTGGGCAAAGAAAGCCATTGAGATGTGTAAGGCAGCCGAAATAACTAAAAATCAAATGACTCTAATGTGTGAGGATGAGGGCAAAACTGTGCCCACTGTGATAAAGAAGAGGAACGCCCAGGGTTCCAAATCAAAGTGCCTGCGGAATCTAAAGACTCCCAGTGGCAAGGCAGAAACCTCAACAGAATGGGAAAAACTCAGGCAGGAAGCCGTGGCAACCAAGCAAACAGTACACAGGGGCGAGTTGCTGAGGGAGGGGAGCGAGCGCCTCGGGGAGAACCCCAGTTTGGGCTGTGCCCTCCAGCTGACCCTCAGTCCCAGAGACTCGGGAGCTGGGGTGCGTCAAACACCAAAGTGGGGTGACATTGGTGTTTGATGCTGTGGAAAGACTGGCGTCATTTCCTAGCCCAGATCTGGTGCGAAGACTCTTATTAGGGAGGCACTGACAGTCCCCTTTCCAGGGGATGATCAGGACGTTGCTAGTCTACTGTCTGCGGGACGCCGAAGCAGGAAGCAGAATGCTCCAGGGCTGGGTGGTCTGTCATCTGAATGCTCCTCCCCTTCTACGTGCCTCTCAGTCCTGCCTGCTGAACTCAGCAGTGACCCAGGAGATCTCATCCTTTGGGCCCTGTCTGTGGTTCATCAGTTAGGTGATCGCCCCAGCGAGGACCGACTCTGTATTTCTAGGCCCTTGAACCTAGTAGGTACTTGGCTCGTGTTGGGTGTTGGAGTTGGAGGCAGAGATGAAGGTGAAGGTGACGACGGTCAGCAGGACCTCACTCGTCGTTTGATGAGATCCACTGTGCTTGGCTCAAGCCTTCCGTGATCCCCTCTAGTCTGGGCCCAGTTGTAGGGTGGCGTGACACTTTGCTTTTTTTCTCCCACTCCTCCTTGGCTTAATCCCTCCAAACCCCTGCAGAACAGAGCTTTGGCCTTAGCCTCTATTTCCAAGTGACGAAAGTAAGGTTCTTAAGGGTCCCCTGACCTGCCCTGGCTCTCAGAATGAGTGAGCGCCCGACACGGCCTGGGGCTGTCACTTTGTCACCTGCTGGTGATGCGCCTTGCATGCTGTCTCCCTTCTCTGTGGCGGGATAGAGGACAGCCTTCCGCTGGGATCTCCAGATGATGCCTTTCATGGAGCCTTTCCCTTATCTTGGAAAAAAATACGAGCTGCATGAAGGCACGGGAGATTTTGATGCCTCCGTCGGTGATGTGGGTCTACCTGAGGACTAAGAGGATGTGATTACAGACCCCTGGAGGGTATGTGAGAACTTGAAAAGGCAAAAAATGAAAGAGAAAGATGTGAAATGCATGGGTCAGGAACTTGGTCAGGTTCCTGACAATCAATTTAATTCAGGTGAAGGCTCTCCCCTCAGTGCAGGCACCAGGGGTGCATATGGGATGCAGCGTGCTTCACAGGGATGCTGTGAGGTGGCATCAGAGGTAGACAAGGGCCCCCAGGAAGCCAGTGGAGCCGATGAACACATGGGTGCCGGGACCCAAGCAATGGCACTTCCAGCGTGTGGGAAGAAACAGGGTTCTTGGACTTTGAGCTCTGGCATCTAGAAGCTGCAACCTGGAGGCACTGAAAGTGAAAGCAAAGGCAGGAAGGAGTGGGGCAGGTAACATCGGACGTAGCAAATGAGCCAGACCCATAGACCCCCAAGGCCCACAAGAGCAGGGCCTGATGCTCAGCCCCTGGTGGCCAGCACCCCCAGTCCCAGAGCTGGGGAGGTCCTCAGGATGGACGTGGGGCCAGGGACTCTGCCATCCGGGAGCCAGCAAGGCAGAGGGTGTGTGTTTAGGAGCTACTCCCGCTGAGAATCAGGAGCACATCAGACACGGAGCTACTCACTGCTTGCTCACTCATTTCTTCTTTCCCTCAACTAGAAAGTCTACCGAAACTCTTGGGAACAGACCCGGGCTGGCGGCTATGACTTCAGGCTGGACGCCATCCCATTCCAGACGGCCCGGGCGTCCAGGGAAATTGCCAGTGATGTAAGACCCCGCCTTCACTCCCTACTCTGTCACTGATAGGTTTTACTCCGGTTTGCCCAGTTCTGTTGAAAGGCAAAGCACTAAGAACCAAAACTGAACCGATATTTCAAATGAAAGAAAAAAAATTGACCTTATTTTCTAGCATCTTTGCCAGAAATTTAGAATTGGGGGGGGATTGTTTTCCCATGTCCTCTCTTTTAAGAAAGGCACTCTTCAAAGTTGATGCATGTGGATGGTACCAGTACCTAGAAGTCAATTAACACATGCTTGATTTGTTGACCTTCAGTAAGTGGACCTTTTTTTTTTAGCTGAAGGGCACTGTGGTGGGCTAGAAAGAGATTGCCCCCCCCCCCAGGTTGACTTGAGTTCAAATCCGGGCTCAGTCACCAAGGAACTGGCTCTGTGGTCTTGGGCAAGTTGCTTAAATTCTCTGAACTCAAATTTCTACATCTGAAATAGAGAATCTCATACTTGTCTCCTAGGATTGCTATAGGGAGAAAAATAAAGGGGTTTACAGTGTCATGCATGTAGCAGGTGTTCAAAACATTAACTGCTACAGTTGAAGGGGAAGACATCTTCACTAGATTCGTGATCATTCATGAACGGCTTGTTACTGGGATAAGTACAGAAATCAAGAGAGAGTTTAGAAACATTTTTTAGCAGTTAGACATTATGACATCCCAACGTGTGACCCGTAGACTCATCTGGTTGAGCAGAGGGGAAGCCAGCTTGGGTGTCATCAAATGCACCTGCTACTGCTTACCTACCGATCACAGGCTGTAGGACCACACGTTGGACTTTGAGGGACTGGAAATATAAAAAAGCAAAATCGAATGAGTCCTGCTCTTCACTGTGGATGGTTTGAGGAGCACTGGACTGGGCCTCTGAAAGCTGGAAAGAATCAAAGGCTGGATGCCTGCTGACAGAAAGGGCGCAGTCCTCCTGCTGCTGCAATGATACCAGCGGCTGCCACGCAGGGCCATGAGCCTACACCAGACATCTCACTGAATCCTCTCAGTGTCCCATGGGGTGGACGTTCATGCTCCCATGTTATCAGGTGGGGAAACCAAAGGCTCAGAGAGGCTCGGTAGCTGACCCAAGGCCACACAGCTGGGAGGCCACAGAGGGAGACAGAGCTCCCAGGTCGACTTGAATCCATAGCTGTGCCCTTAACCTACTGTTGAATTTCCTGCTGAGAATCCCGGGGGCTGGCCTTGGAGTGGGGGTGGGCACCCGTGACCCAGCTCTGCTCCTCTGACCTGCAGTTCCGGTACAGAGAGGCCTTCCTCCGGGACCGGGGCCTGCAGGTTGGGTACCGCAGCGTCAACGACGACCCAAGGATGAGGCATTTCCTCAGCGTCGGCAAACTCCAGAGTGACAATGAGTACAAGAAGGACTTCGCCAGGACCCGGTCCCAGTTCCACAGCCGCCTGGACCAGCCCGGCTTCCTCCAGGCCAAGAGGAGCCAGGAGCTGGCCAGCGACGTGCACTACAGGCAGCCCCTGCCCCAGCCCTCCTGCGACCTGGAGCAGCTGGGCCTGAAGCACGCACAGAAGGCCCACAAGCTGCAGAGTGATGTGAGCAGCCCTCACCCGCTTGGCTGAGGCCCTGCCTCTTCATGAGAGATGGCCGTAACCCCACATCCCATGTTACCCCCAGGGAGGAGCTGGGCTGAGCTAGAACCAGGAGACCTAACACGATAGCACAGGAAAAAATGACAAGCATTGCAATGTGTCGGGTCCCTACTGTGGGCCAGGCCCTGTGCCACATGCTCTTCGAGCATTGTGCTGGGTAGCACCCCCAGCCACCCCGTTACTGCCTCAGTTTACAGATGAGGAACCGGAGGCTTAGAGAGGTTAAGTAACTTACTCAAGATCACACAGCAAATAAGTGGCGGAGCTGGGATCGGAGCCCCATTTGGTTTGATGTGAGAGCCCAGTTCTTGGTTGCTGTGCCGGTCTGTTTTCAAGGGATCTTAGTGGTCGCCCAGCCCAGCCCAGCCCGTGCACTTTCTCTGGGAGGCAACTGAAGCTGAGAGTAGAGAAATGACTTCCCTAAGGCCGCAGAGCAAGTTAAGGTGGGGCCTCGGGCTTGAACCAGGTCTCCCTTCCACCACCCCCATTGCAGCTCCCATCACTTGAAGGGGAAGATGCAGGGGACGGCGTCCTGCTGGCTCAGCGAACAGCACATGGGGTCCTCAGCAGCAGCTTCTGCTTAAGACGAGTTTACACCCTTTTCCCAGCCTCACTGACAACGTAGTTCCCCAGGGCAGCCTTTTAAAGCGTCTCCACTCTGTGCCCAGACCACCCTGAAACCTGCTGACCTATTCCTCTTGCCTCCCCCCGTTCCCCCAAGGTCAAGTACAAATCTGACTTGAACCTGACCAGAGGTATTGGCTGGACACCTCCTGGCTCGTACAGAGTGGAGATGGCACGGCGGGCTGCAGAACTGGCCAACGCCAGGCGCCTGGCTCTCCGGGGGGCTGACGTGAGTAGCGGGCTGCAAACCCACCCCGGCTTGCAGGGCCAGGGCGGGAAAGGCGAACTCACAGTTTCTTTTCAAACTTTATTTTTGGCCGAAGGTCAGCTGGCTCTAAAGAAGTGTGAAATGCAACTCAGGCAAGGCGCCTAATTTCATGGGTCTGAGCTGACCAGGCAGATGACACCCGGGTTAAACTTCCCGCAGGGTTTTCTCTGAAGTCACAGCCATTAGTTCTTCGGAGACAGACGTGCCAGGGCTGCATCAGTCCCGGCCGAGTCAGCCCAGGCTGCACCGACTGCTTGCTCGTTACATTCGCGGGAAGGGTCAGGGACTTGCTGGCTACAACAGTCTGGGTTTTGAACCCTCCTTTGTTCAGAAGAAAGACGCCACGTCTAAATGAGAGATTGGCTTTGCTTCTTTCTCCTCCTTGCCTCGAGGATCCTTTTTCTTGGGGAGGGTGGAGGAGGGGAAAAGGAAGGGGAGGGCGAGCGTGTTAGACAGCTCGTCCTGCAGGAGCGGGGCGGGTGCTTCATCCCCACTCAGGGAGGTTGTGTGTGATTTCTGCAGTGGGAGCCGGAGGCTGTGGAGACTGGAGATAATCAGAGAGGGGATGTGAACCCAGATGCCACTGAGATTCTGCACGTCAAAAGAAGGAGGGCCCTGCCGTTGTGAGTGGGCAGCATCTGCCCGGGATTCTTGGGGCAGAAGCTGGAGAGGAAATTTGCACGCCAGAGACTTGGCTTCAGTTGGGGCCAACTGTGAAAGCAGCACACCGGCCCTTCCCCTGATCCTCCTTTATTAAAATAACAATTCCCTGAAAGTGAGTGGAGAATGTTGTACTTTGGTCCTCTGTCGAATACTGGAAGTGGGTGCTGGCTCTGTGGCACGCCTTGAGTGTCTGGAATGAGGAATAAAGCGGTAAAGGTGACAGCCACCGACACTGAGGCATCTGAAAGCGTGCATTTGCAAGTGTCCCAGGGGAAGGCAGTCTGTGAACACTGATTTTCTAGAAGGTACAGTTGTTGGAAGGGAAGCAAACAGCATGTATCTCAGGTTGATTCTCTCATTTCTGGGTTTCCCCAGGAGGGAGCCTGAGGAAATGGTGAACATGCTGGTCCAGGCTGGGCAGCAGTGGTCTCTGCTTAGACCATAGACCCTTGGAGGCCCCAAGGGGTGTCCACTGCTGCCCACGAGGCCTTGCCTTGTCTGGGTGCCAAGGAGGATGGGCTCTGGGCTTCGGAAGACACCTTAGACGCCAGCCTCCTTTTCCATGGTGGCTTTGATCCAATTCAGGAATTTGGTCACCTGGGTGTAGATGCCTGGCTTCTTCCCACACTCCAGGCCCCAGCTCACTATCCCGTAGACATAGTAGGTGCCACCCTTCTCACAGGTCAGAGGGCCCCCAGAGTCACCCTGCAGGACAAAGACGCGTGAGTCAGCTTTGTGAATCACAGTGCATCTGGAGACACCCCCCACCTTCCGTGAGGGACACCAGGGGATGATGGGGTGGGATCAGTGGCCAGCCCTGGTGGAAAGTGGCAAGAAGGCTCTTCCTCTGCCTCAGATGACACAGTGCTCTGAAGGGAGAGAAGCGAATACCAACTCATGCCCTGAGTCAGGGAGGGCTTGGCAGAGAAGCCACAGGGCTGGGGCGCTGTGTGGGGGTCACACCTTTCCTTCCTGGCCTGTCATGACTCTTAGTCACACAGGTGTTACTACCGTGTGTTCTCGGGGGCCCTCCACTTCTCATTCCGGCAGGGACCTGAGGGGTAGTGCCTTTTGGGATAGACCCCTTCCGGGACCCACGGGGCACACACGGGGCAGCAAGGCTGAGGCTCACAGGCAGCATGGCCTTGATGTTCAACATGGTCTATGGAGTTAAGTCTGCTGGGCTCCAAACCAGGCTTACCGCCTGCTGGCCAGCTGGGCCTCGGTGTCTCACGCTGTAAACCATTGATGTCAACAGAACGCCCTCCCCACCCCGAGGTTTCTTGTGAGGACTAATGTTTGTAAAAGTACAGAGAGCAGTGTCCGGTTCATATTAAGCCCTCAGGTAAAGGGGTCAGGATGAACGCGGATGCTACCTGTCACACACGCTGCTGCTGCCTGCACACTACGACTGGTAGGAGGTTTAATGAACTGTCTGTCTCTCTCAGTCTTAGCCACAACCTCATGATCTCATGGGTACACTATTGCCATTTTATAGACTAGACACCCGGGATCGGAGAATTACTCTGATGCAGTGGATTGAATGTTTGTGCCCCTCCTCTGCCCCAAATTCCTGTGCTGAAACCTAATACTCAGCGTGATGCTGTTGGGAGGTGGGGCTTTGGGGAGGTTATTAGGTCATGGGGGTGCAGCCTTCACACGTCCCTTACAGAAGGGACCCTAGAGATCTAGCTCTCTGTCCACCGTGTGAGGACACAATGAGAAGCCAGCAGACCCCAACCAGGCCGGCACCCCGACCTCAGCCTTCCAGCCCCCAGAACTGTGAGAAGTAAATGTCTGTTGTGTAAGCCACCCAGTCTATGGTAATTTGTTAGAGAAGCTTGAGCTGACTAAGGCATAGGGTAATTGATAAAGGTCACAAAGTAAAGGACAGAACCAGGTTTCAAACCCATGACTGTCTATTTCCAAAGCCTGCAAGGGAAGCCCTCGAAATACCTAGGGAATTGAACAATTTTTTCTAACTCATCTTCTAGGGACTCAGGGCAAAGCACACCCACCTGCCCATGCCCCTCCTTTGAGTAAGTGGATATCTGTGGCCCCTTGGAAAGGGGCGGAGGGTCACAGTGGAACCTGGAGAGAGCCACTGTGATTTTCCATCCCAAAGTGGGCTCAAGGCCAGCAGATCATTGTCGGGTCCCTTTGTCGGGAGGAGCTCAGATTTGAATGTGTCCCTGCTGGTATCTCAAAGACCTAGATGGAGGGGATGTCAGACAGGCTCTGGGTTGGCGGTGGCCACAGAGGAGCTACTCACCCAATTAATTTATTAGGGCTAAATCTGCCCCCCACACACTTTTACACACACACACACACACACACACACACACACATCCTAGTGATTAGTCAGTACTTTTTGAACTCTCTGGCCTCTCATCTTTATCCTTCTGGCCACTGGTCTTTGGGACAGTTCCCTGCTTCTTGGGATTTGCAGACACACTGCCCAGCACTGAGGCCAGAAGGAGCATCGTCACATTTAAACACAGTGGAGCGAATTCCTGCTCTGCCTCCTGACCACCCAGGTGCTAGAGGCCAAGATAATTTCTCTCAGCATCTGTCCAATGGTGATGACGACATCCCCTCCACCAGGCTGAGAATTAAATTAGACAATCCAGGCAAAGTGGCCGCTAGTGTTATCATGCCGAGTTGTCCTGGATTCATGTAGATTCAGATTTGCCATCTGTGCCTCGGTTTTGTGGCAGCTGGGCCACTGAACCCACCTCCAAGCCCAGGGCTCTAAGGGCCCCTTGTGCCCAGCATCAGGTCCCACCAGTCTCCCCTTCTCCAAGTGCCATTTAGCATCTCTGACCTGGCAGGAGTCTCGCCCAGGCTTCTGAAGGTTTCCTGCACAAATCATGCTGTCATCGATCATGTGGTCATACAGTTGGCGGGAGTTGCAGACAGTGTTGCTGATCAGCTTGACTTTGGCATCCAGGAGCTGGCGGGACCCTTCTCCTAGGGGGCAGAGGAAAGAGGTTGCCCCTGTAGGGACCAGGGTTGAACCTGCCCCATGAGAAGCCAGCAGGGGTCGGAAGAGGACCTCCAGCCCTGAGCTGGGGAAGGAAGGGTTTTTCCAGGAGACAGGCAGAGAAGCCTCCTCTTTCAGGGTTGGGGCTCTTTGCTTTCAGCCGGCGCCATGGCCCTGCAGACCTTCATACTGTGCTAATCACCATGGAGCAGAATCATTTATTTCCTCCTCTGTCTCCACAACTAGACCATGAAGTCGGGAGAGCAGGGATGATGTCTCAAACCTATTTCTAATTTCCCGTGCTGGGCAGAGGGCTGGCACGGAGTGGATCCTTAACGATGCTTGAAGTGCCCTGTGACCGTCTAGATTACCTGCTTCCCAGAGCAGACATTCCTTCCCCTAAAGAACCTCTGTTCTGCTCAATCTGCTCTTGTCAGTGTGATGATGTTGAAAGGTAGGTTTAGAGAGACTACAATGCTACAATGAAGTTCGCTACAAAAAGGATTTTCTGGTTAACCCTAAGTCTGATTATTTACCAGATATCTTCTTTCCCAAAAGTTCTGATAAATTTGAATATTACATTTCACATCTTCCTGAATACAGGTCTATTTAAACTAATTCTTGCTTTTCATGATTAAGAACAAGATTTGGGGGAAAGAGGAATCTATTTTGAGTCTTTGAAAAAGACTTAAAATATACTTCTGAATTTCACGTGTTAGAGGATGTAGTCTTGTCAGTACTATGATGAAAGTAGCCCTTTGGTTCCTTTTTTTAGATAAGACCAAACCCTAGAGGCAAATTAATAACTTGGGCTAACAATATTTTATAGAATGCTACCATGTAGAGAGTCTTGACCAAAGCACCACGGGAGGGACAAAGATGAATGAAACCTGACCCCTGCCCTCCAGGGGCTGACTTAATGCCTCTAGAGAATTCTATCCTCTCCTATTATCATGATTCCAAACCTAGGAGGTTATTGGGAAGCTAAAACTCAGCTGTCCAAGTGACAAAGCCAAGAATCTAAAACAAGTCTGACTCCAAAATCTATCTTCTTTCTAACTTATCCCCTTTCCAGTCTGCCTAGGGGAGGAGAGCGCTCTCCATGGATACAGCATCAATCCTTGGTGAAAGTCAAGGGTCTAAGGGTAGGAGCTAAGGACACACACGGACATCAGGGAAGACTCCTTGGATGTGATGAGATTAAACCAGAGCTTGAAAGCTGGGCAATCTCTCTTGATAATACATTTTGAATATAACCCTGATCTTAGTTCAGAAGGGCAGCTGAATGTGACCCCTTCTCATCCGGTGGATGCAACTCACCCGAGTCTCGGGAGAATGCATGGCCAGTCTTACCTGTTTCTGTAACACCCCAGCCAGAGATGTGGCATTCAGTCCCAGAGGGAAAGGGACTATCAGGCAAACACACGGTTTTCACATATTTGGATTCCAGAGCGCAGTGACCATCCACTGGCTTTAGCTTGAGCAAAGCTAGGTAGAGAAAGGGGAAATGGACAATGATATCCTCTCTGTCGAAGAAGCATCAGCTTCAACTTGATTGGAAGGTGGTCGTAGCAAAGCCCCGCTCCCAATGCCTAAGAATGTCTCCCTTGGTCATTTCATTCTTGTAACTTTCACCTGGGGAGGAGTAACTCTTCCGACTGAGAGCAATATTGGAATAGCAGTTGAGTTTTAAATAATTTCTAATCTATTTTTTAAAAAAGACAGGCTTTAAGGGGGAAAAAGATTGAGGAAGGAGCGTGAATGTCCCATGACTGGAGAAATAGGGTACAGACTGAGCAGTAAGCAGCTTAAGTGCATCATTGCCTACTAGGCTGAGTGAGTGGAGAGAGAGTGGAGTCATACATCAATGTCCCCATTTCACAGGAGACGGAACTGAGGTTTAGCGGGGTTAAGCCCGCTAATACATAGGGCAGCCAGGACTCAAGGCTGAGCTCTTTCCACAACACAATGCTCCTGGCATCTCTTCCCCTCAATTTAAGAGCTTGTGCACATTTATCTGCAACGCTAACACAGACTATTAAGAACTAAGAAAGCTCTGGGATAAATTCTCAACCTTATAGGGTCTATGAGGGACCAAAAAGATAAGAGCACCTTCTAGAGCCAAGCTTCAGCTTTCCGTCAGTAGAGAAACCCCCCCAGGATGAGACCCACGGGAGATCCATGATAGAAGAGACTTGCCAATGTCGTTGTGGGGGATCTCGTCTCTCTCACTGTAGTGGCTGTACTTGAATATCTTCTCCACCCCGAAGCTCTGCTCATGGAATTCTGTCTTCTCCAGGTCCTGGTCCCCTAACACCACTTTTAGATACTTGGCTTTTA
The DNA here is from genome assembly GCF_048773025.1 of Camelus bactrianus. NCBI lineage: Eukaryota > Metazoa > Chordata > Mammalia > Artiodactyla > Camelidae > Camelus > Camelus bactrianus. The sequence continues at coordinate 31,513,063 of NC_133549.1, forward strand.
AGCTACAGGGGAAAGTGAGATGATCAGGAACTAGCCCTGGAATTTGAGAGACTGGAGCCACGCCCTGGCTCTACTCCTGGTGAGCTGTGTGACCCTCGACAGATGACCCAACCTTCTCACACCTTGGCATCCTCACCTGTAATCCTGGTCTTGTTCACAGAACTCTGCTGTGTCATCCAAATAAGATAATGTGAGGAGACAGCTTTATTAATGGAACAGTCTCCAAATATAAGCCCTAACTGGTAGCCCACATTTCCTGGGAGGCCTCTCATTCCCCTGGGCTTTCCCATAAAGCAGCCAGTTAACATCTTGAACATGTATTCTTGGTAGATGCTAATGTTTACATTTTTGACCTCTCTTGAGGAACACCTCCCAGAATCCCAGAAGAAATTGTTTAATAACAGGGTGGACTGGAAGACCTTCAAGGCCACCCCCAGAACCTGGGCTCCATGGGACCAGCCCTGACCATGAACTTAGGGAACTTGGGGGAGGTGGTGGTTCTTCAGGCTCCCCAGTGGGTGCTGACTTCTCTAAGGCACACAAGAGTCAAAACCTGACCCAGGAGGCTCATTGGTGATGGCATCATGTTATTTTTCTCTGTTCAGGGCAGGGCTGGAGAGGTTAAGGAAGCAGGTGGGTCTGGGTTCCCTTCCCACTTACCCACTTACTTTGCACATGACTTCAGGCAGAGTGCTAATCCTTTCCAAGACTCAGGGTTCTCATTTATGAAATAAGAATAACAATCAACTCTTTCAATGCACAAATATTTACTGAGCACTTGCTCCGTACAAAGACCTGTGCTAGGCACTGGGGATGCTACAATTAAGCAAAGATAAAAAGCCCTGTCTTCCCTGAGCTTATCTTTCAGTAGATAGTTTTGAGGATTGAATATCACGATACATGTGATACACATGGTAAGCATCCTACACAGGGGAGCTCTTTTCCATCTGGTTTAAATGAGACATTCTTTTGCCCTTGGAGCTAGATCAGACCCCCTAATCCTGCCAGAGTCACCAAGATGCTACTTAGATGGGAAGGGAACACCCCCAGGGACTCGAGCCACCCTGGCCTCTGCTTCCCCAGGTACCTACTCAGTGCAGTGGGCGGCAGTCAGCACCCAGCAGGGGTGGATCAGCGCCCCCCCACAGAAGTGGCCCTGGGGCATGGAGATGGTCAGTCGCAACGAGGTCTGCAGGGACGCCTGCCACGGGTGTTTGCCTGCTGTGCTCTTAAAACCTCCATAGATCCTCTTGAACTTCCTCTCTGCTATCTCAGTCCTCCCGCATGACTCAAACTCGGGAAGCTTGGTCAGGGGCTCTGTGGGGCTTCCCTCTGGGTTGGCAGTGTCTGTGAAACACGAGAAAAACACATCACGCTTCTCGCCATCCATCCGGGTTCTCAGAAGGACCTTGCCAGAGGTATGACTCTGCATCCAGCAGCTTAGCCGTGTACAGAGCTAAGACACTATGCTGGTGCATTCTGGATGGGCACCTAGTAGGTGTGCAATTAACATTTGTTGAACACACTGATTAATACAAAGCAAGTCTATAGAATTAATGATGAAGATGTTGCTTTTTCCTTCTTATTTTGACATGTGTACACACACACACATAAAAATGTGTATCACTTATATGTTAGACTCTAAAAAATAGAACACCAGGGTAAATATAACAAAAAGAAGCAGACCCACAGATATAGAGAACAAACTGGTGGTCACCAGTGGGGTGAGGGAAGCGGGGAGGGGCAACATAGGGGTAGGGGATTAAGAGGTAGAAACTACTAGGTATACAATAAGCTACAAGGGTGCATCATACAACTTGGGGAATATAACCAATATTTTATAGTAACTATAAATGGAGTACAACCTTGAAAAATTGCAAATCACTGTATTGTACATCTTTAACTTAGATACTACGGTACAGCAACTATCCTTCAATTAAAATATGTGTGTATAAATATATAAATCCATCTCTGGGTATGTGCTTAACTATGTGTTAATGCACACATATATTTTGGAGGCTTTTTTGTTGTCTGGGGGAAGACATCCAGACCCAGTAGAGTGAAGGAGATAAGACATTTGCACAGATCATGGTCATTACAAAGGAGAGGGCAATAAATGTTGTATGGGTGATGCCCAATCCATTCCATGGGGTTTGTAAGGAGGGAGAGATAAGACTTCACTTGGTACTTCATGGACAGCTTCTGGGAAGAGTGGTTACTTGAGTTGGCTCTCAAAGAATGGTTGGATATGGATAAGAGCTGATATGGGATGGAGCATTATAGACAGAAGTGACCATTAGAGCAAAGGCACAGAAATGAAGTTGTCCAGGGAAGTAATGCCCGGGCGGGAGGGTGCATTGCTCCAGATGTGGGTAGAGAGGTGGGCCAAGGAAGACTGGCAGGAAGGTTGTGAGGCTGGAATTCAGACCATGTTGTAGCCTGAGAAGTTATGGAGACCCAGTGGACATCTGATCACCATTGTGCACTGAAGGCTGGCAGAGTGCCTGGCACACAGCAAGCAACAGATCAGTAGCCACTGAGCGCACTGACTGGAAGTCAGGAAGCCTGAGTTTACAAAGGTATCCAGGTCTGCTTGACATCCTGAGAAGGGAGCAGAGGATCGGGCAGTGGGGTTGCTACCGGGATGGCAGAGGGTGAAGCAGGTGTGGTGGGAGGACAGAGGTAGGAGTGGGGGTGCCAGGGACATCTTTCTGTGGATCTACAACCTCCCCACTCCCAGGCCCTTACCCAGGTCTGAGCAGGTGGAGACATCACAGTACTCCCATTTCACCTTTGCCTTATTCACTTTAATGAAACACCAGGGCTTTTTGTCTCCATCTGGATTTCTAAAATAAAAAACAACATAACCCAGGGTCAAGGCTCGGTGAACCCACTGGACGTCATTAAAGGACTTTTGGGTAAGACAGTACCAAGTTCTTGCATTGCCCCTGGGACCACATTCCATTCCATTCTCCCAACAGGTTAGCAAACCTTGGCATACAAGGGTGGTCATAGCTTTGGGGCCAAAGCTTAACTTCCAGAGGAGATTCCTAATGACTAGGAGGTAGTTCACAAGTTTTGTGCCAGGGTTCACAGAGCATATTAAATTGTTTATAGGAAAATAAATGAGATCTCTGTTGAAGATCCTTCTTTGCAGGAAAGTGAAATAGCCATGGAAACATGATGAGAGTAGGTCTCCTCTGCCCAAAACTTCAAATTCCATGCATGGGAATTCTTTGAGAAAGGCTGCCGGGGTCACCCTGAAGACAGCTCCATGGGGGGAAAGGAAAGAAGACAGCTCAAGGAAAGTGAAAGTGGAAGGGAACTTGTGTTTTGTGCAAGGGAAACCCTCTTGCTTAATGGAGCCAGTTTAAAGCCATACGCAAAGTCCCTGTTTCTGTGTGCAGATCATGCATGTCCTTGGCCTTAGTTAGACAATGAGCAGTGGGAGGAAGCCAACAGAATGGTCTGGAGGCAGCAGCTGGGGAAGAAGGTAACTAGTCATCGCCGGGGATAGAAGTGGCATCATCCTTACTTGGGAAAACCTGAACATCCTCGTGGCAAAGACTGTAATGCTCACGAAATATTCCATTTTCTCCTTTGAAGTTCCATTTCTCCCTTGAAGCTTTGTGGGACTCTGTGTCTATTTCTGGCCAATGAAATATGTGTTGCAGAGATGATGTGTCACTTCTAGGCTGAGGTAGTAAGAATCTCATGCTCCACTTTCCAGTCTCTCCTTGCCCTTCCTGCCTATTTGAGTAAATTTGTGGAGCTAAGAATTCCCCCACCCCTGCCTCCCAACCTACATGACACATGGAGCATTAGTGAGAAGTAAACTTTAATGTATTCAAACCACTGGGACTTGGGGGTTGTTGTTATAGCAGCATATCCTAACCTATCCTGAGTTGGAAAATCTTCCTAGAAAGAAAGCTGATGAGTTTCAGTGTTTCATTCCAAAACTTCTAAGCTGGCCCAGGAAAACTAGGAGTGGGAAGGGACAAATAAACCCTTACACTGACAAGTGAGCATAAGGAAGAAGGTAAGTTTTACCTGCAGAAGTTGTGCTCCCCAATCCCATGGGCCTCAGCATCCTCCATAAATACGTTGTAATTCTCCTGCAAGAGGAGGTGGGAGTTCCAGTAAAGGCATGAGTGCTGGTTGACTGTCCTACTCACTTTCCCTCGGTAGGAGTAGCCATCACCAACATAGCAGTCGTCAGAACCTCGGAGAGAGCAGGCAGGAGTGTGAGAACTGAGACCAACTGGCGTGCCACGACCAGCCAGGACCTGGCAGGTGTATCAGGTGGTGAGAGGAGTGGACCTGAATATTGATTCCCCCCTGAGATTTCACCACAAGGTCCCAGAAGGAAGGTGGTCTGAATGTTCCACATTCAACCCAGCTTAAAAATATGGAATATCATGGTTGTGGGGGTGGGAGCCAAGTTAGTTAATTTTGGCTCAAACAAGAACTGGTAGTAGGTGGACTGAGGCCCGAGGATGCCCAGTTGTCTTTGATTTGCCTGCACCTCATCCCAGTTTATTACTTTTCCCACCTGGAGCCAGACACAGCCTATGCCCTTAGGAAGGCTGAGGCAATAGCAAGACTTGGGAATCCTGACTCCATTCTAGCAACAAAACCCCAACAGAACAAGTGTTCAAAGGCCTCACAATATGTCTCTGAGTTCCTGGGAGAGTCGTGGTAGGGACCCGTACCTATTTCACAGAGCCTCCCCTTGAACTGATAGGGACAGCTACAGGTGAACTTGGATCTCCGCCGATGCCGGGAGCAGGTGCCGCCATTCTGGCAGGGATTTGGCCTGCACGCGGGAACCACTGTGAATACAGGAAATTGGGCCAGGATGGTTCTTCAGAAGGAGTGGCCACTACATCTGAGATGATGGGGAGATATTGGTGGCACTTTCCTGGTGTCCATCTTTTCACAAAAGATGGATCTTTATCAAAGGGGAAAGAGAGCCCCACTGACATGCTAGTAAACATGCACACAAACCTTAAGAACACAAACAAAACATGGATGAAGCAATGTGACTGAGGCCCTGAAAAAAAGTATATAAGCAGATGGGTCACTCAGTAAGGAATAACAAGACACACAGACTGAGCAGAAACTTGGGGGCCAGTCTGAGCTAGGTTGAAACTTAGCTCTGCCTCCTGATAGCTGTGTGACTGTGAGCAAGTTGGCTAACCTCTCTGAACTTCAGTTTTTTAAATCTGGAAAACTCTTCTTATAGAGTGTTTGGGAGAATGTGAGAGAGAATGTAAATCTCCTGGGACAATGCCTGACTCACAGCAGTGACTGTAGATTTTATTCTCCTATGTGGCCCATTCTAGAAATAGACCTGGGCTTACTTCCTAGAGGAAGTGAGTTTCAGGATGATTTTTTTAATGGGAAGGGACACAAACCAGTCAGTTTTCACTGGACTCTCTAGGAATAATAAATCTTAAAAAGTCCCAGTTAAAAGGGCCATCTTTGGTATCACTAAAAACATTGGATGTATCTGGACGTCCACACGGGAGGATACTGACATCCCAGGCACAAGCCAGAGCGGAGAGAGCCTAGCACAGAAGAGGCCTCCAGCACTTACCTGTGGAGCAGTCTGGACCCCTGTAAGGGTGTTTGCAGGCACAGCGGTAGTAAGGAGGGCTCTGAGTAATGAGACATTCTCCCCGGCCACATGGGTTGTTCTTGCATTTGTTTTTCACTGTAGGAGATCAATAGAGACATAGGGCCAAAGTACAGGATGTTATTTGGAGCACGTTCTACTTAGATACCCGTACAGTACAATGTTTGGGACGGGGGCAAGGGGAGGTGGTGATGGTGACTGATAGAGCATGTGCCCTTGTCCATGGTTCTGAAACTCCATGCTGCCCACTAGACAAGGCTTTTCTCTTATCCTTGGGTCAAGGATGATTGCTTCCCAGTCCCTTATGAGTTCCCAGTGCTCACGGCCTTTATTATCCTATCTTTATAAACACCTTGATAATTTTTACACCTTCAAAAAAAATAGAGCTGCAATTTGAGTTTCTCCATTTTATAGCTGATTTTAGATTCTGTTTACAGTTTTGTCATTCTTCCAAGAAGCTGAGGGATGAATCCAGATACTATGTTTGTGCCTGATATCCCAAACCAACCTGAAACATTTATTGAAAAACTTGTAGGATTGAAAATGGTAGGAAAAAATTGAAAAGGGCATAGAGAAAAGAAGTCAACCATAAAACCCTCACTGCTTCCCCTACCCGTTAGATGGTTGCTAGGTGGAACAAAATCCAGGTTCTCTCTAGAGGTGCGATTAGCCCATCAGAATTTTATTTCCAATATGCAATTTTATTGCATAGCCTCATGTTATGCCCACAAGAGGTCACTAAAGGCAGACACAGCTTTCATCAGAGTCTCTATAAGTGAGGATGGCAGGCAGAAGAGCGTGGGCCTGGGAGTTAGGCACAAGGCTCTAATTTCTGCTCTTCTCCTAACCTGTGTGTGACCACGAGCAAGTCCCCAAGTGCTCTGGACTCCCCTTCTCTAATAGGGTTGGTCCTTATGTGCCCTGAGAGCCTTCCTGCTCTCCTATTTGAGGACATTCCTCTGTCAACAAAAAGTCCTGAGTTTAGAATACACCTCGGTCAGAATCCAGCTCTTATGTCCTCTTTCCCTCAATGTTCTCATCTGTGGAATGGACACACTAGTCCTACCTAACATGTGGAGGTGAGGATTTAGTGAGATGCTGCCTGTGACCAGGCTGAGGAATCCATTATGCATCGTGTAATATGTGTGGTTATCAGCCTTTCCACGGGATCATTTAGCCCTTCTTTACCTCCTAGAGTTGGCAGAGGAGCTGCCTCTTGTTCAGCTTGGGGAACAGCAAATCCAGTGAAGGCTCACTCACCATTCTGACACCTGTTTCCAGAGAAAGGGGCCGGACAGCTGCACTGAAAGGTGTCCCCGCTGATGAGGCAGTCCCCACCATGTTCACAGGGGTTGGACTGGCATGGATCTAAAACACATGGGCAGAAGTCAATGTTTGCAGTGAACGGCAGACAAGAAGCCCCCATGTGCTCCCTGAATTTCCGTCTCCTGCCCCAAGAGAGAGAGAAACTGCATAGTCAGTGACTGGGAAAAGGGGGAAACACACATAGCCCTTAAAGAGCAAGGGAAACTGCCACCACACGACCAGAGAGAGGGATTCAGGTTAGTGAGAGGACAGGCGAGAAGGGGCCGTGACTGTCTCCCTCGGCCTGGCTTTGGATGGGGCCTTTCTCATGGAGTAACTCCCCTTTCCCACCGTCAGTGTCTCTCTCCTCCCAGTCTCGCTGGGAGTGCCACGGGGTCTGTCTCTGATGCTGAAGGCATTTCACAAGCCTGAAGACCTCCCCTACTCCCAGTGCCCAGGGGTGAAGGTCAGGAGTGGGGAACGAAAACCCACCCCTAATGAAACACAAGCTTTCTGAACATCAGGAAAGAAGACCAAAGGCAAGAGGGTGACAGAAGAATTGACGGCGAGGAGGAAATGACCCAGTGGCCTTCATCTTTCTTCAACTACTTGTTCAGTTAGATTTTGTCATATTTCATCTGTGCCTTTGGCTTTTCATGGTTGTCTGAATGGATCTTCCCTTGGGGAATTCTTTATCCTTCTGTTCACACACATTGTTCTTTGGTTCAGGAACTAGGATCCCTGGGCCTGGCTCTTGTTTTGATGGTCCCTTCTGATGTTCCCCTGATGCCCCGTATCTTGGCCCTGCCTTCCAGGCCACTTCACAGTTACACGGCTTTTATTCCGGCTGCTAAGTGCTTTCCATCCCTTCTCCTGGTTTAGTCGCACGGCTTTGCTTAGGCCCAGCTTCTCATTTTCCTTTCTGTCCCACTGTTTGGGTTAAGAAGCCACAAAAACAAAAGCAAATGTAGCAGAAGCACACGTGTGAGAGTACACACACACACACACACACACCCTAACAAAGGTGCAAAGCTTCTAAAGAATGAAAGGAGAAAGAAAAGAAAAACACAGCACAGGTGGAAGGGATGTGCCAATGCCAAATCTGTGAATGCTGCGATCTGATGCCTAACACTAACTGACTCCTCTGCATAATTAGGACCTCCCTGTAACGAAAGCCCTGGGAATGACTTTGAACATAACTCTAACTTACAGTATCAGGAGACCTGGATGATGATGCACTAACTTGCTGCGTGACCTTGGCCAGGTCACCTCCTCTCTTGGCCCTACTTGCTCCATCTGTCATTTGAGGGTTGGAGAGATGGTCTCTAAGAATGTCCCCTGTTTTCATGGCATACGATTCTAACTGGAAAAAAAAAAAGCCAGTCTAAATAATTTTTTCAATACCCATTTTATGATGCTGGTCAGAGAGGAGGAGGAGAGAGAGAGAGAGCCCTTGCATCTGGTCACAGATAGACTCCCCTTCAGGTGTGCTGCTCTCCTCCCAGTGCAGCCCCCCAGCAGCTTTGGCACCTACCGTCCTCGCCATAGTACCAGTCGGGGGTCTCAGGATAGGCCAGGGGGCTGCTGCTGTTCTCCTCCTGGTTGTAATTCTCCTGGCTGTACTCGTAGTAGTCAGGGGTCCAATCTACAGAAGTGGGAACCGGACAGAAGAAACCCTGGCCATTAGACCTAAATAAATGACCATTTATTTCACTGAAAACCCCCTTTTTTTCCCAGAGATTTCTAGGCTTGAAGGGGGATGGATGTGTCTTTCCAGCTGCTGACACTGATGGGCCAGGGATGTGAGTTTTCATTTTGGGGGTGTTATGACCCAGCAGGGCAGCACTGGCATAAGGTATGGTCAAGAGTACACCTGATCGGAAATGGGGAGGAGGAGTCAAGTTCTGGCTTTCCACTAACCATGACCTTGGATAAGCCAGTTGCAGCCTCCGTGCCCTGGTTTTCTCACCTGAAAACAGCAGGAAGGTGACTGGGGCCTAGGAGGTCTCCAAGGTCCCATTTGAGGTCTGCCCAGTGGAACTTGAGCACCTTATTGGGTGGTTCTATAGATGAAATTTCTTAAAGGGACTTTATCAGTCACCTTAGCTTAATAAACTCAAAGAAACCTGTCACTTTTCTTTCGGCTTCAGCATCAAACTACTCCCAGCTGTATCTTTAGAGTCATCATAACAGGTAATACTTACTGAGTCTCTACTGTGTGCTGGGCCCTGCACTAAGCATTTCACACGAACCATCCCATTTCATTCTCATAAAGATCTAAAGGTGTATTATTACCTCTACTTTAAGTTGAGAATCCTGAGGCTAAGAGAGGTTAAGGAACTTGTCCGAGGTCACAGAGCTAAAAAATGGCAGCATATGAACTAAGGTAGTTTATCTCCATACAACCCCCAGATTGCACTGTCTCAGTGCATCAGCAGGCCTCTTCCACTGCCTCAGATAAGCCACACTTACCCTTGGGAAAGGGGTCCAACCATTCTCATTGCACATCCAGCCTATTAGGAATCACCCAAGAACAACCTTGAGAAGGTTCACGGATCTTGCCCACCGAAAGAGAGGGCAGTGGATGGCGTTGCCCATGGCTGTAAACCTCACACTAGGACAGTCCATTGGGAAGAGCAGGTGTGTGTCAGGCTGGACTAAGGTGCAGGGCTGCCTGGGGCCTTGGAAGATGCTGGTAGCGCTGGGGCTCATGGAGAGAAGTTTGGGATTTGAAGAAAGTGGGGTTGAGTTTGCTGGCTCCAGCTGGCAGGAGTATGGCAAGTCGGCAGACTGAAGCTGTGAGGAAGCTGTCCAGAGATGCATATGGTAATGAAGCGAGCAACTGCAGAGACAGACTTGAAAAGGCGCTCCCACGGAGCCGGCTGATGACTCAGAGGATGGCACTTTACCTCGGCCTGATTATCAACCACATTATCTTACTCGTCTCTCAGTCATTCCCTTATAGTCTTTATCTCTGTGGCTTTTGAAAAATCGACGTTTGCACAATGGCTGTTTTATATTTCCCATTAAAATGGAGCTATCTTTTTATTTCCTTTTTGAATACGCCAACTCTGGTTCCTTGCCAAACTTTCACCTCATTTATCACAGTGTCAAGTCAAGACTCCCTTTGCTTCCTCATTATTTCTCCCGCGCTGCTTTTCCCCCAACTATGAAAATGCTCCCAGAGGAGGCCACCTTTCCAGGCAGGAGGATCTAGGTTGAAGATAAGGCCATTGTCTTCCTGGAGCAAATAAAGTTCCTTTCCTTGTAGCATGATAAAGCAGAGAAAGAGAGTGAGAAAATGAGGGGGAAAGAATGTTTTCCTGAGTTTGACATGAAAGCTTTCAAACTGACCCTGGGGAGAGACAATGGGTCTGGTAAGGAGGCGATGGGCCCATTTCTTCCTTTCTGTTTGTCTCAGAGAATTTATTTTTGTTTGTCCAACAAGTGTTTATACATAAGCCCCTTCGGATTGCTCCTGTAATTTCTCCCATCATTCCCACAGGGTGAGGGTCAGACTGGCTAATCTTGGCCAGTAAGGCCATGATGAATGATCTCCTTTGCAAATATTTGAAAATGGGGGAAGGTTCTTACCTATAGATGGAATGGTGTAACTTTTCCTGGTGACAGGGGATGGACAAAATGTTTGTTAGAGGGTTTTGAGTTGAATCTAGTCCTATCAAGTTCTGCTCAGCTCAAAGAAGGAGGGGATAAAACACATAGGCTTTGAATTATATACTCCTGCCAAGCAAGGCAGTAAGTCCCTGCTACTCTCCAGGGCTCAGGCAGGGCCCTTGGTGGAGGTGGACAGAAACAGCAGAGGCTTGGAGGCCCCAGATCACCAGAAGCCATCCAGCTGGAGGACTGTGCAAGGGAAGACACCGAGATCCTCTACATTTGGGGTGGGCTGCACCCGGGGAGGCTTCTCTACGTCCAAACTTAGTGCTTATTTTGTCTTTTCTATTCTATTGCCACTTAAGCGCATTGTCTAGGTAAGAAACATGTATTGTGCACCCACAATGGGCCAAGTATTATGCCAGGTGCAGGAAGGCATTGGGAACAGTGGAGAAACATACAAAAAACAGTGGGATGTGGCTTCCATCAAAGGAGCCTCAAGTCCAGGGTGGGTAGGGGAAGAAAGCCAGCTTTCTTGACCTGATTCTAGAGATGAAAGGGCGGTGAAGAGGAAGGGCAGCTAGGTGTGGCCAAGTCTAGGCCTGGCAGCCTCAAGTTTCACAGTGACACTCTACTGTGGTAGGAGCCAACCTGATGCACAAAAGGGCCCTGATTCCTCACCCCTCCCTGTGGCCACACCTTTTGCAATATGCCTTTGCAGCTCCTCCTACCAAAGGATGGAGTCCATTGCCCCACCCGTGGGGCTGGGCTGGCCTTGGGATTTGCTCTACTATAGCTTGTGGTGGAAGGACTGTGTTCTAGCTCTAGGTCTGGGTCTCAAGAGGCCTTGTGCTCTTTCCCTCTGTCTTTCTCTCCTTCATGGACCCCAGTGACTGCCCTGTGAACAAGTTTGGGCTATTCTAAGGAGGATAATAGAACATGTGGGGCAGCAGCAGGCCCTGCAGCCCCAGCCAAGGCCTCAGACATGGGAGAGAGCCTAGCTAATCTACCAGTTGACCGCAGATACACTAGGAGGCCCAGCCAAGATCAACTGAGCCTGGTCCAGGCTGGAAGAACTGCCCAGCTGAACCCAGTCTAAATTGCCAACCCAAAGAATGAAGAATTAAGACCTGGGGTGGAGGGAATAGCTCAGTGGTAGAGCGCATGCTTAGCATGCACAAGGTCCTGGGTTCAGTTCTCAGTACTTCCCTCTAAAAATAATAAAAATAAAAAAATAAACTAATTGCCTCCCCCTCTTCCCCCCAAAATAATCATTTAGAAAATTAAGATCTAAATACGTGGATAATGGTTTAAACCACTAAGTTTGGGGTAGTGTAAGTTGACCCTTGAGCAACATGGTTTGAACTACATGCACAGGTCCACTTACAGACAGATTTTTTTTTTTCAGTAAATACATTCATACATGTGCTGTAAATGTATTTTATCTTCCTTATGGTTTTCCTAGTAACATTTTCTTTTCTCTAGCTTACTTGTAAGAATACAGTATACAATACATGTAACGTATAAAATATGTGTGAACTGATTGTTTATGTTGTCAGTAAGGCTTCTGGTCAACAGTAGGCTATTATCAGTTAAGTTTAGGAGGAGTCAAAAGTTTTAGGTGGATCTTCAACTGCACGGGGGGAATCAGCTTCCCTAATCCTTGCATTGTTCAAGGTTCAACTGTATCATGTAGTGATAACAAACGGACACATACGGCTTGATTAACATTTAGTTGCCAGTGGGATACAAATTTCAGTTATTAGAATTCCTCAGTGGGCCAGGTGGCTGCAGAATTTTAGGTTTCACGGCTAGATCTCAGAGGGTACCTCCTTCTTGTATTTCGTATTCAACTTGGTCTACCGGATTTGTTTCCTTCAACTAGATATTTGGTTTCTTAAAATGAAGGGCCAGGTCTATCCCTCTTTCTACCCAGCAGTGCCCAGCCCAGAGCCCTATATGCAGTTAATCTGTGTGTTTGACAGATGATGCTTTCTCTCTGTGGCCAAGCCTCCCTTCCTTCTGATGGCCAGCAGAGTGGGCTCATAGCTCTGCCAGCAGACAGTGTCTGCTCGGAGCAGAGTGAACAGGGCAACTGACAGGACAAACCACGTGAGATTTGGGTCTTAGGTATTTGGTGAAGAAAATGCCTGATGAGCTCTGTAGGAGGGTAGAAATTTGTCCCAGCTCTTTCCTGGGTAAGAGGCAGTGCATGCAGCCTGATGTGAAATTTGGTTCCATTGGTAGATTGTAGGAAAGGACTCCAGGTTCAAATACAGATTATTCGAGAGTTTCTCTAGGCTACAGAAAAGGAGAAAGCTTTGCGGGAGGAATGGAGCTGCTGTCAGAAGCATTTCATATCAGGTACAAAGAGAAACCCTTGCGGATTTGTCTAATTATCAGAGCCTGTTTTTAGGATTTATCAACAAGAATGGTAAGAGTATCCAGAGGTAATTCAAATAATTCTAATAATAAATTATTATATACTGAGTATTTTCTATGTATGGGCCACTACACTAATTAAGTGTGGTTGCCCACAATCTTATTTAACTGTAAAAAAAAACCCCTATGGCATGGGTATTATTATTCTTATTTTACAGAAAAGGAAAAGCTAAGGCAGAAGATGGAATCAGAATCCAGGTCTACCTAACTCCAAGTCTGCTTTGCCTTTTTACAAGCCCTGGGCCCTCTTGTGGGTTTGTGTTTCATGAAACTCCATGGGTTTTAGCTTCCAGGAAGAAACACGCTTTGGGAAATCATTTTTAGCATGTGCTCCAGCTCCCTTGACCAGGATCAACGTGGTCCACACCCGGGATCTCTTGGAAAAACTCAAGAGTTCCTGTGATGGGGAATTTGCAGCTGCTCTGGTTAAAGAGCTTGCCAGATGTGTGGAACAGAATGAAAATCCCTGGAATGCCGTCCCTGTTGGCACCATCCATCACTGTGGCACAGACGGTTTCTCCGAGGGCCTCCCCCACATCTCAGCCTTGTCGGCCTGCATTTAACGCATCCAATCCGGCTGACAGGGCAAGCCCAGCAGAGACCCTCGCTGGCAGGCGGCAGGACAGCTGATGGATGGGCTCAGCCTGTGTTGCAAGGCAGAGTCAAGCCAGCTTTGAAGAGGCATTTCCGCAGGCCTGTTGGCTGGCGTGTCACCTGCTTTGGGGAGATGGGCAGAGTCTGTGCTGTTTCATGGTCACCTCCTCTGCTACCCACTGGGGACTGTGGCCCGGGCCCCTCCTGCTCCAGCCAGGCCCTCACCATGCCCTGTCTCCAGCAAGACCAACTAAAGAAGCAGTTTGCCTGTGGACAAGAGCACAGTGTTTCCCTGGCTACATTGTTGTCTAAAGCCTGCAGGGAATCTGACAAATTCCATCAAAGTGCAACCCTCAGGTGAAATTAAATCAGACACAAATAGGGGTGTTTTTAGACCCTAATCTGATCTTTGCAGAAAGGCCCCATCCACTACATCTCACCCTGCTCCACAGCTAGAAGCTGACAGAACACTTCCAGATGGATTCGGAAGCCAGGGGGGTCTGCTCACCAAACTATCAGAAACTACTGGCAGAGTTCTTATAAAGCCCAGAATCTCAGAATGTTAAATCTCACACTCTCCACTCCCTACTAAGTAGTTTTTTTAGCCTGTGCTTAAATACCACCAGTGATGGAGAACTCACTACCCTCCAAGAGCCCAAAAGCCCATTCAAATTTTTGGACCACTCTGATGGTGAGGAAGATTTTCCTGTTTGCAGATCAAATCTGATCCTGTAGTTTCCAGTTCATTTACTTAAAGTTAAAAGCCTTACTGACACATAGACTGTATCCACTCCCTTTTCTGTGATCTCTGTTCAGTAGGGCCACTGAGTACAGTTGTTCATGTTGTTCACTGCATAATCCAGGGTGTCATAAACTCAGAGTCATTGTAGATGTCTTTTACAACTTTCTGGCAGGTAGTGGTAAAGTGTCTTGAGGTAAGTGCACCTCTTAATTTCCACAGAGTGCACCTCATGGACACAAGGTGGAGGATGCTTTTCAAATACTTGAAGAGAGTGAGGTCCCTTGAGTCTTCAATGCTCCTCTTGCTTCCTCTGTGCGACCCCACAGTTCTGCAGCTCTGTCTCTTGGGCACCTAGACCAAGGCAGCCCCTTCAGTGATGCCTGAGCAGTTTGTGCTGCAGCCTGGGGATAGGACAGCTCTTCCCATCTCTTGGCTTTGGACCCTCCCTGGATTTCAAGTGTGAATGCTGGTTTGAAGCCCCCTGAAACACGATTCTTCCAAGGAACTGAATGATACGTTATTGAATTTAACACTCTACTTTGGGGAAAGACACAGATCCTTTCTAAACCCTCCACACCATGTTCATGTATATTTCTATCCAATTCCACAAACATTGCCTGAGCACCCAGGGTGGACAAGGTCCAGGCATCACTTGCCTTGAGCTGGCACAAGTCTGTCTGCCCATTCTCTGGCTTTACTGCCAGAGAATATTGACTGTCAAGCTGAATATGGCCCAGTGCTCACCATTTTTGCTCCAAAGAGACCCTTGATCCAAAGTTTAGACATGACTGCAATCTCCACTTGTTGTCTTCCTGGCTCTTGTCCTCTGCAGGTGACCAGCACAGGTCACTACCAGTGAGGGATGCTGTCCTCTGCCCCAGTGGAGTAGTGAGTAGGAGTTTCTCCCTTGGGTCTCAGAGCAGCAAAGGGAGACTCAGACCCAGAGACAGAGACCGAGATGGATAATGTGGCAGGAAGCAGCAGCTCTGCTCAGCCTGGGCACGGCTGACGGCAGCAGGCAGAGGAAACAGGACAGGGAGGAGGGGAGAGCTGGGTGGGTGTGTCTGCGACAGAAGAGCACCCAAGGAAACAAACCGGGCAGAGGGGACAACAGTGGGGATGCTGGTGGAGGGCCATCAGCAGTGGGGGGACCAGCCTGGGGGCTGCCTGCATCAGCAGTAAGGAGCTGGCTCTTCCCCAAAGTGGGTGGAGTGAGTATGGTGGCACAGGGCTGGCCGGCCTGGAGCCGTGGCTCAAGACAGCCTCACTTTGCCTTCACCTTTTTATCTCTTCTCAGCCACGAACGGGCTGTGTGACCTGGGGCAGGTTGCTTCGCCTCTCTGGGCCTCAGTTTTCTTCTCTGTCAGATGAAGGGGTTTAACTGCTTCAGCAGCTTTTCCCTTGGGGTCCTGAGACTGAGCAACAGGGGTGCCCACAGGTAACTCAAAAGTGTGTGAAGCATTGTCTGTGTGCATGGACACACAAACACCCAGGGGTGTGTTTCTCTGGGAAAATTCTCAAAGGGGTCTGTGACACTTCCGAACCATTGGAACCCTGAGGTCCTGCCCACACTCACATGTGCAGGCCCCCTTTCCTCCATCCCAGAACCAGCCCGTGAGGGGGGCAGCCCCAGGGTGGTCCGCACACTCACCTGGGTCCGGGTCTGTGAGCAAAGACATCAGGGAGAACTGAAAAACAGAATGACAGAGCGGAGCAAGGTTGAGTCCTCTGAGCTGGCTGGCGCCTTCCTGAGTTCCTAGGAGTTCAGTGGAGCCTTTCCCAGGATGGGGGTTGGGGCGGGGGGTTCAGATCCTGGGCACAGGGGCACTGGATTCATTCTGATGGCTGGAGAGTGGGGGGGAGGCGGTGGGACCTATTTGAAGATATCTTCATTCTTCCTGTGCTGACTGAGTGTCCAAAACATCTCCCTTTCTCCCCAGTTCTTAGAGTTCTAACCTATTGTCCTGCTGGAACCTGGCCGCCCAGGTACTGACCATCTGGTCAGTTACAGTGATCAGCACGTATAGCACGGCTCCTCTGCCAGGCTGTACGTTGTTGCATTTTAACTCTTATAACAACCCTATGAAGAAGCTTTTATTAGCTTGTTTACAGATGAGAAAATTAAGCTCAGAGATCTCGCAGTTGTGACAGGATTCTAGTCTAGGTGATTGTTCCTTAAGGTTGGAGATGGACAGATGCTTTAAAGTCTCCAATGATTCTATTTTTCTTGGAATAAAATACAAACACCTGCCATGACCTGTAAACCCCCTCCCATACCCTTCTGTCCTGCGGCTCCTTACTAAACTCCAGCCACATCTGGGTTCAAAATGGCAAGCTCCTCTCACCTTAGGACCTTTGCACTTGCTGTTCCCTCTGCCTAGAAAGCTCTCCCCTGTGACCATCACTAGGTCTCAGCTTAAATGTTATCTTCTCAAGGAGGGTCTTCTCTGCCTCCCCTGTCAGTATGATACCCCCCATTGTTTTGTCTCTGCACCCATTCATTTCCTCCATGGTCCCCATTATAGCGTGTAGTTTGATGAGTTAATAGGCATGCTATCTCTTGCACCAAGCTCGGCTCTCCAGAAAGTTGAGGCTCTTGCGTATTTCATCACTGATGCTTTTGCCCAATACTGAGCATAGTGCTTGGCACATGGCATGCCTCGAAAAGTTTTGCTGAAAAAATAATGATAGGAATAGTTTTTGTTGTTGTTGCTGTTGTTTTTTGTTTGTTTGTTTTAGAATGCAATCCTTACCAGAAAAAGGAATTTTTACTCCTTATTTTTACATTTGACTGTAGTTTGCTCTTAAGCCTTAATTTTATTATTTTTTGTATTTATATGTATTTTTTATTGAAGTATATTCAGTTTACAATGTTGTGTCAATTTCTGGTGTACAGCACAATGCTTCAGTCCTACATGAACATACATATAGTTGTGTTCATATTCTTTTTCACCATAAGTTACTACAAAATTTTGAATATAGTTCCCTGCACTATACAGTATAAAGTTGTTGATTATTTATTTTATATATAGTAGTTAGTATCTGCAAACCTCAAACTCCCAATTTATCCCTTCCCACTCCCTTCCCTCCTGGTACCCAGAAAGTTTTACTCATTTAATAACTGGAATATTTTCTTTTACTTAAATCAAGGGTCAGCAAACAAAGGCCCTTGGGCTGGACCCAGCAGTTGTGCTTTTGCCAATAAAGTTTTATTGGAACATAGCCACGCCTATATTGTCTAACTCTGCTTTTGTGTTGCAATGGCAGGGCAGTGGTGACAGAGACAGTGCAGTCCCAAATATTTCCTGTCTGGCACTTTATAAAGTTTGCTGCCCTCTGACTTAGAAAACAAGAGTTCTAGCCCCTGACAAGGTTCCCTTTGGGTCTCTGCGGCCGGAAATCTGCCATCAGTGTGATGTCTCTTCCTGGTGCCTAGTCTAGGCATTTTGGTATACTTCCTTCCTCTACCTCAGCAGAAGTTCTAATTTTCTGTTTTACTGTAGCCTTCCCAACAGTTTTGGGGTAAAACAGTAAAAAGAGAGAGTGCAACCTGACATGCTGTACCAAGGACACACCGTCAGCCTGCGGTGTTCTGGACAAAAGTGCATATCCTGAGAAACACAACAGATCCAAACCGTGGGCGTTCTACAGAACAACTAGCCTAGAGTGCAAAGTTGTCAATGTCATAAAAGACAAAACCGATGAGAAAACTCTTCTGTATTAAATGCAACTAGAGAAACACAACTGAATGCAGGGTGAGATCCTTGATTGGATCCTAGATTTAAAAAAAAAGAAAGCCCTAAAGGACATCATTGGAACAATTGGGAAATTTGAATATAGACTTATGTTAAGAGAGTACTATTGTATTGATGTTGAATTTCTTGAGAATGACAATGGTATTGTCCTTATTTGTAGGAAATGTCCTTATTCTAAGAAGATGCTGAAGTAGGGAGGGGGAGGTCTGCAATTTAGTTGTAAATGATTCAAACCAACCAACCAAGGAAACAAACAAACAAAACAAACATATACATGAGCGATCCTGACAGAAGGCAGTCGTGGCAAAATGTGTTGCATCTATCTGGATGAGCGATATTCAGTGTATCATTCTTTCCATTTTTCTGGAGTTTCGACAAATTATAAAATAAAAAGCTGGGGAGGTGACAGGCATGCAAAGAAAGGGAGCGGCCATTTGATGTCTGGATTATGTCTGTTCAAATGCATCAAAATTCCCCTGCCCTGTTTCTGCAGGAAATGGGATGAGGGGGTGGGGTTCTGTTTGGTGGGGGGTTGATAGTAGGGGAGGGGTTGGCAGAGGAAGGGCAGGTTCAGATCTCAAGGGTGTTCCTAGGACCAGGGTGCTTGAACGAGGAGCATCTGATGTCGACACCTCTGGGCTTGAGTGCCAGGCAGATGCCAGAGACAGGGCATGAGGGGACCCTGAGGATAAATGTTACACCTCCTTCAGTCTCACCCTCATCACAGCCAATCAATTCCGCCTTGGTCCTAGTCCTTTGCCCTGCCTCACTTTCCCTCCACAGAGCTTGTCTGGGGGGCAGGGTCTGTCCCTCTCTATCTGACTTCTTCCAGCCCTCCAGGACCTGTGCCAAAGCCAGAGCCCCAAATCTTAGCTCTAAACCAGATTCTGAGGGACAGCCAGGTGCTGCGCTGCACATAGCCAGAAGGTGGCAGACGTGCCCTTCCCAGGAGTTAGAGCTGGAGCCGGAGCTGAATGTAGCTCAGAGGGAAACCAAACAAAAGAAAGCAGAACCTTCCCGGGCTAGGGGGCCCTTCAGATCCCGCGGGCTCTCAGGGAGTCTGGAGCAGCTGCCGCCCAGCTGTGCAGCCTGGGCTGCACGTCAGGGGGTCCCAGGGGTCCGAAGCAGGCCCACTCATTTTGTGAATCACCAGATCCACCCGCAGAAAAGAAGCTTTAGTGAAATGTGAACCCCAGGCTGGATATATGGGGGGCTCGTACGGGAAAGGCCAGGCCAATAGCCAGTTATTTGTGCCCTATATTTGGATCCTGAAACTAACCTGGGTGATGGAGAGGGGGTGGGGAGGGTGGATAGACACAATACTTGCCTCTTTCATCCCATTATTCCATTCTGTTTTCCCACAGAGATAGGGAAATGATAAGAACTCCTGCTCCTGGGACTTGCAGGTCCATAAGGGATGATCATCAATGCCAAAGGAGGAGGAGGAAAGGACAACTATGATCTCCATTCACATTTATTAAGAGCTGACAGTCGCCAAAGACTGTGTTTTATGTGCATTTTGTCTCATTTATTGTACACTCCTTGATAACTGAGGTACTATAATTATGTCCATTTTAAAGGTGAGAAAATAAGTTTGCAGAGATTAAGTTGTGCAAAGTAACTCAGCTAGTAATGCTGGAACCAGGCTAGAATGGAGCCAGTCTTACACCGGAGGGAACCACAGCATACAAAACATGGTAGTGAAAGAATGGAGAAGGAAATGGGAGAGCTGCCTAACCCTATGAGAGGCAGCGTATTGAACTAGGTGAAGAGATAGGCCTCTGTTCTTGGAAAGCTTTGCAAAAGGCTTGTGCAAACTAGCCCAGGCCTGGCAGACACAGAGAAGCCCACTGGGCTCCAGGGACAGCTGGGAAAGGTACGAAAGTCAGCGGGAGCCTCAGCCAGGCCAGTGTGGCAAACACATCTTAGCAAACATCTCCACACAGTTCGAAAGGCACACAAACCACTGCCTGCTTAGTCCACCATGGTTAATTCCTATTCTCAATGGGGATAAAATAACACGTGGTCACAACTGCCGCAGCTTCTCTTAAGGAGCTGGAAATAGCGCTTCTTGCATGTGGAAATATAAATGCTTTGCAACAGATTCGGAGAGACTCCTCTGGAGCCAACTTTGGGTCCATCTGCTCCACAACTGGGCTGTCACAGTGGGTCCGAGGCTCAGGACGCTGGCCTTCCCCAGTTGGGAGCAAACCCTTAGCAATGCTAATCTCCCCGCAAGTTACCAGGGAGCATGCCTTATGATCTCATGTCTGCTAGGCTGAGGTTGGCTAGTGGGAAAGGCAGGGCGGGGCACAGAGAGAGGGCGCCTGCGTCTGAGACTTACTGATTTACAAGGTAATCTCCTTGGTGTGCGGGGCATTGCCCTCTAATCTTTATCTGCACTATCTTTAATCTAGTGATTGCTTCACCTCAGCTTCTTCCCCTACCTTTCACAATTCTAAACCTTCTAGAAAACAAACAAACAAACAAAAAGGCAGAGGCTAAAAGTCTGCATTGATGGGTTCCAGGAATTAACTGATGGAAAATGTTCTGAGGATTGGGAAATAGCCAGGGGAGAGGTGGGGCAAGACCTGGACTTTGGGGCCAGAAGCTTGACTCAGAGTGAACAAATAGCAGGAGTCTTTCACCTGGTAGGTAAGAGACTGGGATTCAAGTTTCAAATCCTACTCGTCTCTTTCTCTGTGAATGCTCTACCATGACTTGGTGGTAGACCAGATGTCACTGTACACCAGGGAGGACAGCATTGCTCCTAAAGACAGCTGGGGAGGAGAGACCTCTGCACCATGGGCAAGCGAAGCTCCAGCTGCTGGACTGGAAGACGGGCCATGGACAAGAGTGCACAGCTCAGAAAGGCCAGTCCCTGCTGCTGGACAAAGAGCTCAAGGTTAGGGTGAGAAGTAGAGGTGACAGAGGACGGGGCTGCCAGTATCCCAGTCACCAGCCCAACTGCTACCTCGTACCATCCTCCTGCTCTGGCCCTGCTGCGAACATAAGCTATGTCATGAGATGAATAGTTATGCAAAGCCACTCGGTCTTTTTTGGAACAAAAATTGCAAAATACATACCACATAATACTGTTCATTTTAGCCATTTTTAAGTATACCATTCAGTGGCATTAATTACATTCACAATGTTATATAACCATCACCATGATCTATACCCAAAACTTCATCATCTCCAACATAAACTCTGTACCCATTAAATAATAACTCTCTCTTCCTTCCTCTTCCAAGCCCGAGTAACCCCTATTCTGCTTTGTCTCTACAAATTTGCCTGTTCTAGGTGCTTCATGTAAGTGGGATCATACAACATGTGTCCCTCTGTGATTGGATTTATTTCACTATGCTTAATGTTTCCAAGGTTCATCCATGTTGTTGCATATATCAAAATTCCATTCCTTTTTATGGCTAAATAATATTCCGCTGTATATCACAATTTGTTTATCCATTCATCTGTTGATGGACACAGGTTGTTTATATCATTTGGCTATATGGATAACACTGCTGTGAACATTGGTGTACAAATACCTGTTTGAGTCCCTGATTTTCATCCTTTTGGGTAGATGCCCAGGTGTGGAATTGCTGGGTCATACGGTAACTCTAGGCACACTTTTTTAGAATCCACCCTACTCTTTCCCACAGTAGCTGCACCATTTTACATTCCCACCAGCAATAAATGAGGGTTCTGATTTCTCCACATCCTCACCAATACTTATTGTTTTCCATTTTTTAAAAGTTCTAGCCATCCTAATTGGCGTGAAGTGGCATCACTTGGTCCTTTGTAGTCAAAAGGAATCTTGTCCTTGCTTTTTTGGCACACAAGCCATGCAACGCTGTCCCGGGATTGGCAGCCTCGCTGTGGCTTGGCTTTAATCTGAGGCTCAGGGCAAGGAGGGAGAGCTCTCACAGGGATATTTAGAGGCCAAAGGAGAAGGCATGGGCCAGCGGGCCCTGTGGGTGGTTTCCTTCTTGGGAGCCTGGGAGCCGCTGTGCACAGGACCACAGTGATGGCCAGGGGGCGCTGTGAAGAGGAGCTGGCCTAGACCCTTTACGCGCAGAGGAGGGTGCTCAGGCCCAGCAGGGTGACACGAGCAGATTGGGGCAGGGGGCACACCAGGCCAGATCTCCTCACTCTGGCCAGTGACCTGTGTCCGGCTCAGAGCCATCTGTGCAGATCTCTGCCCAGTTAATTACTGAGAGCTGGACTGCAGCTACATGAGGCCAGCAAAGATGGGCCAGGGCAGAGAGAAGGGTCCCCTTTGCAGACCCTGAGAATTGCCATTTTAAAAAACTGAAGTCTAGTTAATTAACAATGTTGTGTTAGTTTCAGGGGTACAGCAAAGTGATTCAGTCATACATACACATACACATCTTTTTCAGATTCTTTTCCATTATAGGTTATTATAAGATATTGAATATAGTTCCCTGTGCCACACAGTAGGTCCTTGTTGTGTATCTATTTTATATAGAGAATTTCCATTTTTATCTGGAGAGCTTTAGATAAAAGTTCAGATCCCTGGACACCCCCTGTAGAGGTTGTGCTTCCAGAGGTCTGGAGTGGGCCCAGACATGCATTTTCAACCCTCACCCAGGTGGCTCTGCCCTTGGCCACACTTTGATTTGGTCTCTCTTAGGTGAGGACTGCCTGGCCAAGGAGATTGGTGAGCCTAGATTTGCTCCTGTGCAAATTACTGAATCGCTCTGTGCCTCAGCCTCCCCAGTTATAAAAGTAAGAATTCGCTCACCCAACTCAATGTTTGGGTCAGGATTTGTCTTCGCAGGGGGAGTACAGGATTTGCAATGGGTTACTCTTTGGGTAAGAACTTGTGAGAAATACCAGTACAAATGGGTCACCCCAGGGACCTGGGGAGAGGGGGCTGAAGGTTAGGGAGTGACATCATCCAGGGTAAGGAGGCTGGATAACAACAAACACTTGTTTCTGGATGCGATCATGCCCTTGGGAGCCCTTTGAAAAGGCAAACGAATGAACAAAACAAAAGAGCGGGTTGGGGTTGAGCCTGAGTCCCCCCCACATGGATATAAGCCCCCAGATTCACCTCCTTGGCCAGTTGGCCTCAGCAAACAGCCCAGGGGTTCTCCGGAAAGTAACTTCCCACCGATGGGAACCAACTCCACCCCTGAAGCTGTCTCTACTTCTGTGTTCTCTGCAGTGTGGGCCTTGAACCACTGCTGGTACCCAAGCTGATGTGGGCAGTGCCTGGCCAGGGAGCGACATCACATCCTAACACCACGTGAAAAAGTCATTCCCTTCTGAGTTTTGCTGTCAGCTCTTCCAGTCCCGTCACAGAGGCAGACTGGGGCGCTGCCGCTAAGTCCCTGTCCTCAACCTCTTGCCAGTCTCCCCTTCTAACGAGGAGAACGCAGGCTTCAGCTCGGAGTGTTAGCATGACAGCTGCAGCCAGTTAGAATTCAATGGCATTGTTTCATTTTCTTTGATTTTTCCCGTTTACAGTAGTGACGGTTTCCTTTAAAAATTAATCTGTTTAGGTAGAGGAAAGATGAATCTGTTTAACAAAAGTACTAAGAATCCAGTTTGGGCTTTGGCAAAATTTCTGAAGATGGATTCATTTATGGCTAAAGTTTTGAAATCACTGAGCCAACTGGTTAGCCATCTAGCAAGACCCGATCCTTCTGGTGCTGGAGAGGAAAGCTTCAGAGATTGTTAAAAAAAAAGCCTCCAGGTAGGAGTGGCTTCTTCTCTTGCCTGAAGTCGGAGTCTGAGGCCACTGACCCTTTTGGAAAGCCTCACTTGTTTTGGGGAAGTGTCTGGCATGGCAACCACAACCACAGTGGTTGTGAGCACGGAACAGGCATTGGACAGACCTAGTTTAAATCCCAGCTCCGTGACCGCCCAGGGCAGCCACTGAGGCAGATTACTTAACGTTTATAAAGCTTAGTTTCTTACCTGTAACGTGAGGATGACTGTGGTCTCTACCTCGTGGGACTATTGAGAAGCTTTAAATGAGATAATAACCATAAAGTACACAATAGCTGACACTTGGTAAAGTCCTAATAAACTTACTAAACCCTCGCTGCTATGATTGTAATTATGAGCCACTATTGTCAATGAGTTTGAGTTTTTTTTCTCCCACAAACTGTGGAGCGATTGAGGAGAGCTTGCTCAGCACAGACTCTTCCTGGAATTTGTCTGTCGGGTCACAAGTACGTCACACCAACCCCCTCCCCCCATTTTTCCTGGGATCTTTGCCAAGTCCTAAGCCAGGAACCCTTGTTATATTAATTATGAAGAAAAGGCATGTTTTATTTAAAATCCCGGCTGCCGAATATTCTGCCATGCTGTTTCTCTGTGACAGCAGAATTGTTTTGCATTTAGAAAACCCTAATGAATTTAAAGTAAAAATATATCTGTGCCTATATACACATGTGATTTCCTGAGACCTGATTTCCCTAAGTACCAGTGGACGCTGCCAAAGCTCATGAGTTGGACTTGGGCTTGGAATCAGTGTTTCTTTTTCTTTTCTTTTTTTTTTTTTAATCTGTAAGAATGTGCAGGGCAATTCAGTTCCCCTCTTTTCCATAAGACTCTGTGGGTTACAGCAAGAGGGAGGGCTGGCTCCTAGACCCGAAAGAGAGACTCTGACATTCTGGAGCGTTGAGGCTTTGAAAGGGTGGCTTGTGTCTTTCTATCAAAGGCCTTGTTTTGTCCTGGGGACCAGGCAGATTTGGATGCTGGAATTAATCAGATGCTCAGCCTCTTGGCTTGACCATCCAAAATTATCTCTAATACTTGAGCATCCACAGTGTTCGTGAACAATAACCAGACAAGTGCGTGCACACTCTCTCTCTCTCTCTGTTTCTCTCTCTCTTTCCGAGGTAGAACCAGGCGGATAATGTGCAGTCCTAAGCGGGGATGGTGTCAAAAAGTGGAGGGTGCTGGGGTCTGTGGGACCTGGGGGGCTTCAGCTTCTCCTCATAATGAAGCAGTCGCTCCCCCTCTCCTTGGTGCCACACAGGGATGTGAGCCCCGTGTTACTGGAATGTCTCACTTTCAAGAAAAGCTGGAGCAAGGGGAGGGCTGGATTGTTATGTGTAATGTTCTGATCCTCCAGTGTCACCAAGCAATTGAAAGGAAAGGAAAATACTCTTCAGGATGAACTTTTTTACCTGCCAAACAGGGCTCAGCTGTGAGCAGAACGTACCCCCCGAGCTGACAACTTGCAGCCTCTGGTCTCAGCAAACATTTTTGTGGCTCTAAACCGAGAAGGATGCCAGAGTTCCAGAGTTTGGGGGTTTAAACTCAAGGGTTTAAAAAGCTAAGAAATGGGAGCAAACACACATTTTAATTGTAAGGCCCCTTGTGGGGGATGGGCAGAGAGAAGCAGGGCAGGGCTGACAAGACTTGTCCTCTGGCTTCTGACCCCAAGGAGGTCAAACTCCATTATGGCTGAGCCTGGTGGCACCCCAGATCACCCTAAGGACCACAGTGAGGAGAGATGTCTAAGCCCTGGGGACCGGGCACATCCCTCACACAGCTGGGCGGGCCTCATGTGTTGGGTGAGGAGTCGTCAGAGCTGGGTCTTCATCCGGGCTGGGAAGTTAGTTCAGCATTTTTGGGCTTGTTTTTCATTCCTAAAGTGGGGATAACCACACAAGGCTGTGCCGGGGATGGGTGTTCAAAACCAACAAGTAAGGGAAAACACATCTAGACCAGACTAGGAAGGCGCTATGAATGATCTCCTGGAGTTCGTGGCGATAATATTTGACCTACACCTTTTTGGGTCATGGATATCTGGATAAAAATCTAAGTTAAGGATGAGCCCATAGAGGAGTCACCATAATGTTTGCTCCATGATCTGAATTCATAAGAGAATAACCAGGCATCTTTCCAACGGGCAGCACACAGAGACCCTGTGGCTGCTTTTCTTCAAAGTTTCAGGAGCACATGGGGTCCATCATGCTCCACCCTGCAAGCAGGCCCATCCTAAAGGAAGGACCACGCCTCTGAAGCTGTGCGGACCAAAGAAATCTCATCGTCAGTCAGGGCCCCAGGCGAGAGGCCTTATCTAGACAGAAGGACACTAGCACAGTCTGAGACTCAGCTCTGCCACTTCCCAGCTGTATGACTCGAGGGTGTGTTACCCAGATCCTTATCCATAAATTGGAAGCAATGACGGTACCTAGGGTCCGTTAGGGTCCTTCTGGAGATGAACCAATCCATCAAAAGCATAGAGCCTAACACATAGGATTTCTCATTAAATGGTAACAGTTGGTAATTATTTTTAGCTACATGGGGCAGGAGAGGCCACTCAGTCCATCTGGCTATGTGGCTCCTTCCTTCCTGATAATGCCCCAAACTCTCCAAAGCAACTGAGTGACCGGCCACTTTCCCCCTTATGTCTGTGCACTAGCCCGTGGAACGCAAGCCACACTCCCACCCACCTGTCTGGCGGTAAGAAAGCATTCCAAAGCCCTGAATCCTCTCTTTGGAATTGACTAAGCTCATTGCCTGAAGGCTGTCTTGTATTTTCTCTTTTATCCATTATTGACTTATAATTTCATTGCTAACCCTAAAAATTCACTGGGGCTTGCAAAAAAGGGACATGGGGGGACCATTATCTTTTGCTAAACTTCAAACAGACTGTGCCAGCTCTCTACCTTGCCTGCAAACTTTAGGATCTAATTCTTTCTAACTGGTACTTTCTCTGGGCCCCTAGTAAACCTCTGATAATTTCTACAGCTTTTCTCTAGACCTGTGGTATTTCTGCTGGGTCTTGGCCCCAGACATCCAACAGCAATGATGCGGGGAGTTTGACCACAGTTGGTGATGGCGGCCACACCACACACAAAAGTCATCATTGGAAAAGAAAACCCTTTCAGAGGTAAGTCACTTGGCAGCTCAATCTGGGGCTAAGGTGGGTGTCTGTCGTTTTTAAAGCATGCTAATCAGAAAACCGGGTATTTAATCTGTTCTCTGCAGGAAGAGCTCCATGGTAAAATGGGAAATAAGATGGAAAGGTGTTTAATCAGATAAAGAGGTTATGACTGTGATTTCAGTTCTCATCCCCTGCTTGTCCTCGACACCAACCCTCCCACCCCCCAACAAAGGGGCGCATGCTCTGATTTTTATATAGAACTTGTGTTCACTTTGAAAATTTTAAGGGAAAGGAGCTGACATGTATTGAAAGCCTCATGCATCACCCTATTTAACTGGGTGTCACCCTCCCCAAACCTGTGGGAGATTATCACTAGGTTTGCAGTAGAGGAAACTGAGGCCCACAGAGATGATGTTATTTGCTCCATGTTCTGTGGCTAGAATGTGGCAAATCTGAGCTTCAAACCCTGGGCTCCCGAGCCCAGACCACATCCAGCATGGAACTCCAGGAGGTGTGATTTCTGGTGAGATCGCCCTCTCGTGGGCCCACAGAAACCCAGCTAATTCACGTGGACCACAACGGCACACAGCAGGAGCCGACATCTCCACAACTCATCTGCTCCCAAGTGTCTTGAGTCCCCCGTGCAAGACTTTCCTTCCCTGCTCACCACAACCCTCTCTTGGGCCCCTGCTCAGGCTGTCCCGTTCACTACAGCCACAGTCACAGGGTGATAAGAGAAAAATTACTGCACGCAAAGCTTCTCTCCAAATCGAATCCATCTAAGTAAACCTGTTGCCAGGATCACTGGCATCCAGCAGGGTTCTCCTTTAGGGCCAGAGCATGGAGATTCTTGCCTTAATGTCACCCCAAATGGCTGGACACCTGGGGTATGTGTGCCAGCATGTGCAGAGAGTTCGAGGCTTTCACTGGCTTTCCAAATGGGTCTCTGAGATCCATGCCCGATCACGACGCCCTGCCTTAGCAGATTTTCTTACTGCGAAGTTGGAAAGTATTCAGGGAGACTTTGCTCCGAGAGGGCTCAAGTCAATTGCATGGCTCCATGCAACTGGCCGCTTAACAGCAACCAGCATCACAGACCTGCTTGTAATCAGGGCATATCCTACCTGGCAACACCAGCCTTTCACAGATAAAATTTCTCACCGTCCCTGGCCCGGCTGGTTTGGTCCTCCTAATAACCCCAGCGTCTCTCCACTATAGATATTTGAAAAGAACACTTACCCCGAAGGCTGTCTTTCCCGCCAGAACCACTAACAGCAGAACATGGAGATCAGACATTCTGGCAAACATCTTTGTAGTTTAAGAACTCTTGTTTTGCTCTAAATAAAATTTCTTTTGTTGTCTATGCCTTTAGGGGGACAAAATGTCAGTCTCCAAGGATTCAGGAACAAATGAAGAGGATGCAAATTATTAACTAGGCATCAAATACTGTTTAATGTTTAATGTTTTGCAAACCAACTATCTTGATTAAACAAATGGTAACTTTGGGGCTGGGCTGAGTCATGGGGTGGTTTCTTTTCTGGAGAGAAAGTCTCCAAAGAAAGCGGCAGAGATAAAGTGCCCCTGGCTCCTGGTGGGCAGTGGAGTGGGGAGCGGGGAGCGGGGAGGGTGCTGTCGAGTGTTCAGTGCAGAAGTTCCAATGGTTAACTAGCATCCCAGCTGAAGGATCAGGTGAGATTTCTGCCACCGGCCTCCGACATCGCTGATTTGAACAGAATATTAATAGAGCTCTGATTCATCAAATCTCAAACTGAATTAAGGCATGGATAGGCTCCTAATAACATCACGCTCTATGTTCATGAAAGATAAAGGATGCAAAACTGCTATTGACAAACATTGATTCTGGACCCTTTGAAGTGTTGCCCATGGTTGCTTGTTAGCTTCAAAAGTTTTCTTTTAAATTTCATTACATAAGGTTCTAACTTTCTAATTATTTTTTTTTCCCTTTCATTGGAGTCTTTCTTTGATCAAAAGCAGGGGAAAAAACCACGATGTTCATAGTTGGGGCCAGTTGTTTCCTACGTTCCTTTCTTAGCCGCATGGGTTGCAGGTAGGGCTGTATAAAGCAACAGTTACCTACGAAGCATGGGTTCTCATGGATACAGTTCATGTCTTTAATAGGCATCTTCTTGGGCTCCTGTAAACACCTGATTGCCCACAGCCATTTATGCAAGGGCTCTGGGAATCCTCCCGCTAAGTCCTGTATCCAGCACCGACTGAGGCAGGTGCTCACCTGGGCCCCCTGTTCATTCATCTGCCAACCCTACTTGGCACAAGCACTTGGACTGTTCAATGGCTGCTTCCACCTTTAGAAGCCAGGTTGCTGGTGATGGACGGCCTTACAGGCACCAGGCTGGGAGAAGGCCGGAGTCAATGCCCCAGCCACCAGATAGATGGCCATTGAGGGACAAACCAAGTCTTGCCATTTTACCTCCTCAATCATCTCCAGTTTGTCTTTTTGTTCTCCACCCTATTTTAGGCAGCCATCAACTCACTCCTGGTCAGCATCCGTTTGATCCTTTAACGCATGCAGACTTCTCTGGAAGAGATCTTCCCTAACCTTACCCTTTCCTTCCCCTAATCCTTACTCCACCCCTAACTCTGTTCTTAACTCTAACCCTAATCACTCTTTCGCAAGTTCACGTAGTTAACTCACCTAGTTAATCCAACTTTCAGGTCTCAGCCCAGACATTACTTCCTCAGAAGCCCTGCATGAGTTTTTTTTCCTTCCTAGCACTTATCAAGGTCATAATCACATACCTGTATTGCTCTTTTGTTCGTATTTGCTCCCTCACTGGCCCCACTGGACTGAAAGCTCATGAGGTAGGCGCTCTGTTTTGCTCACCACTGAATTCCTGCGGGGATGCCTGGTGCTTGCCTGGCTCATGATAGGCGTTCAATAAAATAAACACACCTTGAATGAACGTGCAAAGGAGTAAGCGCTTCCCTACAGTGATAGTTGGATACTTCATGACCAGGGCACCTTAGACAGCATAGCCAAGTCAATGTGAAAAGAAAACGGATGTGAAAAACTGTTTGTGCAATGGTAGACACACTTCAGTTTATTCATGAACACTATGAATATTTATCGATTATCCACCGATGATCTGCTGTGAGCCGAGCGTTGTCAACATTGGGACAACGGAGGAGGTGGATGTGAACTTTGCTCTTAAGGAGAGCGAATTCTGGTTGAGGGGGAGACAGGTGGACCATGAAAAAGTAAACAAGTTAGTTTTAGTTAGTGATAGATCTGGAAAAGAAAGAGACAAGGTAATGGAACAGAAATCCTTGTGAGTGGGAGGCTTCCGGAGACGAGGAGGTGGCGATGGTGGTGATGTTGGCGAAGTGGGTCACAGGGTGAGTGTTGACCCCGGGGAATGTCATCTGGTCATAGAGCAGGGGCCAAAGAGGCAGCGTGCACGAAGGGGTTGCTGTTTTCCAGTTTCAAAGCTGAAGCCCTCCCAGCATCTGTGCAGTCTGTAAAAAGGAGGAATTTCAGGCACGTCAAATCACTGAACCACTCGTGTGACTTAGGCATCCTTGTGTGAACTAGCGACCTTCTGACTTTGTGGAGAGATTTCCAGCAAACAAACCAGAAGCTTTTCTTCCTGTGTCAACAGGAAGTGACCCGGTGCTCACCTTTAGAATCCGGATGAATTCCCTGACATGCAGTCTTCCCTTTATCTCAAGCAAAAAGCAGACAGTTGTGCCCTTTGTGTAGCAACTACATGCTTCCCACATACTGTCTCTTATTTCCCTGAAGTTTTGCGATCGTGACAATATGGAACTGAATAAATTTCTGCACATGGCCCTGAAGGAGAGAATTCTCTAAAAGACGCTTAATCCTTTTAATTTAGGAAGACAAGAGGACTATTTATCATGTGATATGGCTTTTTCTGGGGAGTCGGAAAAAACCTACATGGGATCTCTGCTTTTTAAATCCAAATATCCCGGTGGGGGGGGGGTTCAGATGTGATCGAGTCAGTCTGTTCTCTGGAGAGCTGGGGGACACTTTCCCATGTGTCGGGTTACAGGCTGCTGGAGAGAGCCTCTGTCCTGCCTCTGGAGGCCCTGGGACCCTGGCTCACTAGCGGATGATTCTTCCACCCTAAGAGAGGATGTCCTCACCATGCCCTTGCTGGAGATCCACGTTTCGATGTACTAGGTTACGTGAGGTCTGTTGGGCCTGGACCACCCTGCCTCATATTTGTTGTTAAGTAACAAGCATCTTCCTCCTGCTAGGCCTTCAGTATGGGGAGGAAGCAGTGGAGAGGGAGCAGAGGGGAGGGCCTAAGAACAGCAGCTCAGACTCCAGACAGACCTGGGGTGAGCCCTGGCTCTGCCATATCCCCACTGTGGACAATGGGCCATTTATTCTCTCCAAGCCTCGGTTTTCTCATCTGCAAAATAGGGATGCTATAGTTCCCACCTTATGGCGTTACCACGAGGTGTATGTGAGAGCATATAGGTGAGGTGCTAAGTGAGGCAACTAGCATAGAGCATAGTTTGCAAAACACACTGGCTTTGACATCAGGCAAATCTTTTTATGGGATGGCGCTTGCTGAGCCCCCATGATAAGCCTCACTCAGAGTCACGTGGCTGGTCGTGAGCTAAATTCTTAAAGTCATCCCCAGTCAGAGACGACATCCTGTGGGGACATGTCACTGCTCCTTCCTGTCCCCAGAGGCCCCTGTCTGATCCATTCACTTCAGGGGCACCCTCTTTTGGAGGGAAGGGGAGACGGCTTACTAACTTGGTGCAGGGGCAGTAACTTTTCCCCACTCTGCCCCCACGCCCCCCAGCATGGTTCAGTATGTTCATATTTATTGTAAACTTGTTGATCCCACACACTCCATTTTCTGACCTGGAAGATACACCCCCTCCATGTTTATGAGAAGAAACCAGTATTCACAGAGTGCCTTCTGTGTTCCAGGTGCTTTTACAATCCTGAGCTCATTCAGTCATTGTAAGTACACTGCAAGGTGATTGGGCCCATTTCACAGATAAAGAAACTGAGACTCAGAGAGGTTAAGTAAATTGTCCAAGGTCACAGAGTTTGAGACAGAGCCAGGTTTGAAGCTCTTCCCACTCTGTTGTATGGACTTAGAGTCTTGGAGTCGTGGTTTTGCCTTTGACCTCAAGCCACCTAAGAACTTACTGAAGAAAACAGCATGTCTAAAAGCAAAGACTGCCAATTGCCTGACCGATTTCCGTATTCTTGTCTTCCTTCCTATTGCCTGTACTTAGAGTGGCAACGTGCCCAGTGGTTAGTAGAGAGACCATCTCCTCCCGCAACAGCAGCCGCTTGGTTTAGGTTGGGTTTCCTGGGAAACACAGATGCTGGGGGCACTTGAGGATCAATACCCTGAGGGAGTGAAAGAAGCAGGACTGGGTAGAGGGAAAAGCTGGGCTGCCATGCAGAGTCCACTTCATGGAATCTTCTGGAGCTGGGATGGCCCTCAGTGTTGTCCTGCCATGAGCCGCGGGGGCTGGGACTTTGAACTGGGAGCATCCCGTCACTGGATTAGGACTCTCCCCATGGAAGAGGCATGAGTTTGGGCAAGGCAATGCTGGTTAAGAGTAACACTCAGAGAGGAACTCAGTGGAGAGCAAGAGGGTGTCAGTTGGGAAGGGTGGGTAGTACACACCACGGCATCCACTATTCCAACTACTGCCTGGGACTTTACCCCACATCCCTTAGTTCAAACACCCAATTCAGGAAACCTGAATGGCTCAGCCAAGTTTTGGATGAACATCCCTAGTTAATACTTGATCTAATCAGAGATGGCTGGAGCCACAAGCATGGCCAGGCTGATCCAGGTCCATGGAGCGGACAATGACCGACGTTTAGTTGAGGCAATCAATATCAGGGAGAGAACCAGAATGCTGCCACAGGAACCAGGAACTCTACACAGTTATTAGGCAAGCCAAGCTACAAATTTATAGTTAAGCTCGCTGTCGGCCAAAGGGAATGGAAAACCCTGACCGTTTGGCATGATTTTCATTATACTTAAGCCAATTCTTTTTCCTATGACCAATTCCAGGTCAATTTTCATTCTTAAAAAAAAAATTATGATCTGATGAGCACAAGCTGGGGTTGAGTAAACAGGAAGGGGAAACTCACTGACACCCTGGCAATCGTGAATTTCACGTGGTCCATCAGCATCACCAGTGAAGGGTGTCTGTCTGTCTATCAGGCTGAGCAGGAGTCTCGATGAACTAAGGACGCAGATTTTCTTATTTTTCTTAGAAGCAGATATTGAGTTTCTAGCACATAGTAGGTGCTCAAGAAATGCCAGTTGGAGGACGGGAAGAATAAACAGCCTCTTCAGTCCTCTGCATCTTAGAAAATGACACCAGCATACACGTGGCTTTTCAAGTTGGAAACCTGGAAATCATCATTTGTCTCTTCCTCTCCTTCCCCAAACTCAAATCATCAGCGTGTTTCTACCTCCAGGAGGCATCTCAAATCCTTCCAGCACCTTCCACCCGAGTCCAAGCCCACACAACCTCCTGCCTGGTCTCTTGCAATAGCCCCCCTCCCTGCTCTGCCTATTTCCACTCCTGCTTCCTCTTAAGCCCGTTCTCTACCATCTAAAAGCATTTATTGTAAAAAGCCTAATCAGAATATGTCAAGCTCCTGCTTGAAACTCTTTGATATCATCCTTTTGGACCTAGAATGGAATCCCAAACTCTTATTGAGACTCAGTTTAATCTGGCCTCTGCTTACTTCTTCAGCTGCATTGTGGGTTCTTCTCAGACATGCAGTGTTCTCATAAGACCAGGGACCTTGTCTGTCGTGTTTACGGCCTTAACTTATCCCCTAGCCCACAGCCTGGTATGAAGGGTCAATATTTACTTGTTGGATGAGCGGATGAATGGATGGTTGGTTGATTGAATGGATGGATGAAGGGACAGTGGGCAGCCATGTTTGATCAGATGCCAGAAGCCTCTCTTTTGGGAAGGGCTCACCATGGACTCCAGAGCTGCCTTCCTCTTGCCAAAGTGAACCCTGGTCTTTGGCCATTGGTAATTCTGTCTGCTGTGATCTATGAGGTTTGGGAAGACATAAGAACAATTGATGCAGTACAACCGTGTAACCACCAAACGTAGTGCAACCTAATGTGAATTAAACACCTTAGGATCTTCACACAATAATTGATCTGACTATTTGTGCTTCTTTCCTTTCTTTAGTCTTCTGTGGGGCTTCAATCTTCCCTCTTGCATTTTAAATTTTCTCTGTTCGGTGGTTGTCTAAGGCAGAGAGTGTTTTTTTGTTTTTTTTTTTCACCTGCAATCTCTTGCATCCCATCAATCAGTTCTACAGAAACACAAGGTCCCCCTTTGGATCTCCAGCCTCACAAAGAGCTATCACCTGGATTGTGTGATGCTTCTTGTTCTAAGTGCATCTTTGATTTATTAAACATCTTTGAATAAAATTCTGTCTATGTTTTACATGTTGGAAAGTTTCCCCTCCCTTCGATATGATAGAAAACCTGAAAGAGAGAAGGGATCTTGAGATTTAGGTGTCCCTTTCTGTCTAGACTTGTCGGCATTCTGAATAGAGGGTACTGTGATATTTTCAAAAGCCTTTCTCTTTTGGGGAAGGCAGACCTCTGAGCACCTCTCTAAAATGTACTTCTAGAAACTGCCTGACATGAATCTCTTTCCAAAGCACATTTTCTTGCTGCCTCTATTGTGCGGTGGCAATAGCCTGGGTTGGAATCAGACAGAGCCAGTGGCACAGCTGTTTACCTGCTGTGTGCTCTTTGGCAGGTTGCTAAACCTCTCTGAGCCTGTCTTAAATACGTTTGGTGTGTTAAATGAGATGATAAGTACAAAAGTGCCTGGCACACAGGACGTACTTGATTTGTGTTAATTTATCTTTCTCCCTTTTTTCCGTTCCACGTCTTGGTTCCTTTTGTATTTATTATGAAAACTCTACATCTTCCTCCAGACTGGCATGATAATCAATGAAGCAAGTTTTTAGAAAAGGACTTAGACAAAACTGTAAACAACAACCCACACACAGCTGTGTGACTTGTCTTCCTGAATCATGCATTCTTTCGTTTATTTTAGGAGAATTCATTGTGCTGGGTACTAAGATGTGTAAGAGACCTCTGTCTCTGTTGAGGGAAAACCAAGTGGGCAAATCCACAGGTCCTTCCGGAGGCCAGTTCTCAGCCACGGAGATTGGAGGAAATCATACTGGGAGAATGATTGGCGCGAAATGGGTTCCATTAGTCATTCCAGGAGAG
Source organism: Camelus bactrianus (assembly GCF_048773025.1). Taxonomy (NCBI): domain Eukaryota; kingdom Metazoa; phylum Chordata; class Mammalia; order Artiodactyla; family Camelidae; genus Camelus; species Camelus bactrianus. Next base: position 31,548,305 of record NC_133549.1, read on the forward strand.
CTTTCAGCCAACTCGTACTTCACCATGTGCTCCAACCTCAGGACACTCAGTAAAGCCAATTGTCATATTGGTGACTACTGGTACCAAGACCTATTTCTGTGTGTCCAGCACTGGGCTTAGCTCTGTGGATGGAGGTTGGAGGATCCTGATGGTCTCACTTTGAAGGTCCGCACACCTGGTCTGGGGAAACAGCTCTTAACTTCTGTATGACTCAGTTTCCTCATCTGGGACATGAGGACAATGTTAGTATGTATCTCGTAGTGTTGTTACGACACTTAAATGGGGTGTGATGCGCCAGGTTTGAAGTGCTCGGAGCCACGCCAGCACATAGCGAGTGCTCTGAGGCCATTTGTTAAATGACTTGCCCTCCAGAGTGTCTCTGCCGGAGCTTCACATATTACTACCTAAAGCGGCACCAACGGCTCAGATGATTAGCATAAAGGATGTTAAATATTAAATTTTTGTGGATACAATGAGCAATAGCCAAGATAGATGGTGGACTGAGCAGTCACCGCCGCCCAGGCATAAACAGAAGAAAAGAATCTGGTAACGCTGGTCGCCCAGGTTCTTCAGACAAGAGTTCCAGGTCTAGACCTCCTTTTGGTTTTGCCGCCAACTCCCGGTTCAGCCAGAAGCCCCGCAGACTCTGCAGCTGAGCTGTGATTGAAAAGTGACCCTTTTCTGCAAAGGGGTTTCGGAGAGCCTGAAGTGGCAGAGGGCGGGGACTCACCCACACGTGGGTGCCTTTATGCCTCTTTGTACGTGTGGCAGAACTACCTCTAATGCGGTGCTTCCGTCGGGAGCCAGTTGAGAGGGGAAGCCGTGGAACTCCCCCTCCTCTAACTAGCAGAGGCCCTGTTATGTCCCGAAGAGCCTGACCGCTATTGAGTGAGCAAACGGGCTGAGGGCAAACAGCATCTGAAGTGTCTAGAACATCTCCTGCCGCGCAGCCTAGACCTCAGATATTAAGCCATTCCTACCTTATGACATAATTAGAAACGGGTCAAGTGTTAGACCACGTGGAACAGACAGCTTGAGGCACAGAATTGGAGAAAAGGAAGTCAGGACAGTGTGGCCAGAGGCTATACTTGGTCTCCGGAGACCAGGGTTTAGTTCTAGCTGCTTCTCATACCAGCTTGGTGATCTTGGGCAAATCAGCAACTTCTCTGAGCCTCAGTTTTCTCAACTGTAAAAATGTAGTTCATTTTTTTCAGTCTGGCCAAGGTGGCGATGAAGGGCTGGAATGCTCCCAAAACGCAATGACCTCCCCCACACAAGGGCCGATTCTTCTCTTGCCCTTGCTGGTCCCCTCTTTCCTGAAGTGTTGCGTGCTGATTTGTGTGCCGTCGCCAAGCCTTGCCCCCAGCAGCCATCTCTGCAGTGGTTGGTACAGTCAGTGCTCAGCAGTTCACCTGGAGAGAGGTGATTTTGTCTTGAGTAGCCCCCTTTCTCCAAAGTTCATTTTCTCCTCTGACTGGCTGGGGTCTGCGAAGCATGCTTCCTTCAGCGCCCCGCAGGGCCCCTGCAAAGGATGCACTTGAGTATGTCGGTCTGAGTGTGAGCCCAACCAAATATCCTCCACGTCCGTACTCGGAGCCCCACACTCACAGCCACACCTGGGCCCTCGGAGCCCCACCCTCAAACCCAGCCCTCACTGTGCCACAGGGCCAGCTTCCGAAATCCCGATCCGGCTGTATCACCCACATAGTCATCAGCGGTGCCTCACTGGCTGCAGGACAAAGTCCGGACTGATTAGCGTGACACACGAGGCCCTGCTAAGCTGGCCTCTGGCCACTTGCTTTCTGCTCTCCCGGCCAGCTTTAGTCCCAGCTCCCCTCCCACTCCCCTGATGCACATCCTCACACCCGCCCTGAGCTGCGGTCACAGGCCTGCCTGATGCCTTCATTTATTTACAGTCGTGGTTCCCGTGCCAGAAAAGTCTTCTTCCCCCTCTGGTGCCTGAAGAATCCCACTCTTTCTCTTTTAAATCTCAGCTCGACCATCCCCCTGGGGGAAGCTTTCTTCCCCTGGAAGTTGGAGTCTGCTCTCTACCCTGAGAACTCTTGTGGCATCTTGATATTTATGACCTTAAGACCCTGACGTGTTCCTCTTGGGGACACTTTGGAGCTGAGACTGTGATTCTCTCATCTTTGGACTTCAGCCCATGGCACACAGTAGGTGCTCAATAATTGTGTTCTGAAAGAAGTGAGCGTGTATATGTCACCTTAGGGGCATGTGAGCTCACAAGGATCTCAGAACAGGGAAAAGGAAGGAAAAAGAGAGATGAAGGCCGGCTTAGAAGCGAGCAGTGGTGCCCTCTGGAGATGACAGGCCCCCTGGTCTAGTCTGAGTCCCTTCAGATGTCGTCCTGGACTTCCGTCCTTGGAGCTGAGTCAGTGGAAGCAGCAGCAACAGCAAATAAAAGGAGCGTTTGTCAATGGGCCCATGGGAACTGGTCCCTTCAGAAACAGGCTGCTCTTCCCTGTCAATACGTTCCTGCCAGTTCTTAGTCCGGCCCGACCCCTCCCACTGGCTCCCGTACAGATCCTTGCCGTGAGCCCGTCTTGAGGGCCGGCGTTCACATGCAGGAACAGTGGAGCTGGGAGTTTGAGGTTTGGATCCCAGTGGCTCCATTTTCTAGCCCAGTGACCTGGTTATTAAACCAATTGGGACTAGTAAGGCCAGCTGAAGTAGGTAACACAACTGAAGGTCTTGGTACACTACCTTGCAGGTAGTAAGCGCTCAATAAATGCAGCTGTCATTTTCTTGGGCTGCCTTAGAGCAAGCAGTTCAACGACCACAAATGAATGCACATATTGCAAGAGGAAATTATGAATGTACTTTATATAACATCCTCATGGTTCCTTTATGAGGCTGGCATTTGTTTTCTAAAAACAAACTCATTTTGAGGTTGGATTTGGGACTTGGTGATCACATTGAGGCCAACAGATGCCAGAGGTCTCTGGGTCCCTGGGTGTCTTTCTGGGTAGTTTTTCCCGGCCCTTTCTCACAAAAACCATCTTTCTGATGTGTTCTTCTATCATTGAAATATTTACACTGGAGATGGCACCAGCTCCAGAAAGGAACACGCGTACACAGAGAGCTAGCAAAAGTTTCCTGGATTTTGAGAAATCGCTGATTCATCAATGATATTTGGATCGATGAGTCAATTCTTCATTTTTACACAAAGCAGTGGGGTGCTAGAGCTGACTCCCACTGGCTGAGAGCTGACTGTCCACATCTCTTTCATGCTCTACATTCAGGAACATCACATTGGTAACTTGAAATCAACCATGTGGGAACATATCATAGAAACAGGCAAACACTATGGATCAGCGCTTCTCCCCTCCCCTGGAGGGCCAGCTATTAAACATTTACCAGCCCACCACCACACCCAATGGAAATGAGAAACAGAGAGATCGAGTGACTCTTTCAAAGTCACACAGCACAGTAGCTTAGAAGAGAAATGGTTAAGCAGGACTTTTTAGAACATGTAAGACTTCAGTCGGGCTTCTAATGGTGTATGATAGAGACCAGATTAGAACAGAAAGATAGATAAAATAATGGCCCCCTTAGATGCCCATGCCCTAACCCCCAGAACCTATGAATATGTTATTTTATATGGCAAAAGGGACTTTGCAGATGTGATTAAGGGTTTGGACCTTGAGATGCTAAGATTGTTTTGGGTTATCTGGGTGTGCTCAATTTCTTAAAGACTTGAGAGAACTTTTCCTGGCTGGGTAAGAGGGATGAGACAGAAGGAGGGGAAATTCAAAGTGTGAGAGAGACCAGAATTTGAAGATGGAGAGAGGGTCAGGAATGTGGGTGGCCTCTAGGAGCTAAGAAATGGCTTACGAGTCCTCCCCCTCTCCCTGGCTTGGCCTCAAAAATATAAATTTTTTTTTTGCTGTACACCTGAAACTAACATTGTAAATCAACTACTCTTCAATTAAACAAAAAATAGAAGAAGAAAGCTAATAGTGAAGCTAAAAGTTAGTTGCTAAAGGAAAAATAGGGAAAGCGTGGCTGCAGGGGAGATGTCTCGGCAAAGTCTTGTGGGCAGGAGGGGCAATGCATTTTCAAGGAACCGAGAATAAATTGTTTGTCTGTATGGAGGCCTCAAGTGGAATCAGAGTGGGAAGTAACTTGGGGAGGGCAGGTCTGGGTCTCTGTGTGGCCCCCTGGGAACAGCTGGCAAGTGGCAAGGACAGAAGCAGTGGCAGTAACAGACTGATGGGCAGGGCTCTTAATGTAGATGCCTACAGGGGCCAGGCAGGTACTCTGAAGTGGGTGGAATGAGGGACAAGTAAGGAAAACGTCCTGAGGATCACGATGAACGGTAATTACACTTAGCTTCAGGGTGGGGAGCAATAGGGGGTGGTGGAGACTGCGGTGAGCTGGATGGTCCCACCAGCATCGGCATCCTTGCTCCGCAGGAATGTGGGCCCAATGTGGCCAGAGAATTAGCTTTTTCAAGAGAAGCCAGAAATCCTGAGTTCCTCTGATGTCTAGTTCACTGATTTTTTAACCTGTGTGGGCCACTGTCATCTGTGTCCCATTAAAGCACATCCCTGGGCCAGCTTTCGACCTTTATCTCCTGCTCCCAGCTTTCTTCCCTCCTGATTTTTAGATTCTGTGCCGAATCCCCCCGTGGACTGAGTAAGCTTCTGGGGTGATCACACAAGTCAGTAGTGGGAGGGCTCGAAGGGGGCGGAGTCTGGCCTTCCTGCTGGTACGGGCCCAAGTGACTCACTATAAAAATAAGACATGAGAGCATTTCTCCTCTTCCATCCCTTTTCCCTCCAAAAAGGAAAACAAAAAGGAACAAATTTTGCTGGCTTGCTGGCCGGCTTACAAAATACCTGCTGATTCCATCTCAGACCCTGGACTTTGATGTGGAGGAAGGACGGTCTCGCTCTTTGGGTTGGCAGGGATGGGCGGCCACAGCCCACACTCCTGGCTGTCCTCCCTCCTCCCTCGCCGTTTTGCCCGGGACCTGCCCAGACTCACCTGGAGGCTTGGGGAGGCGAGGGGAAAAGGGAGGGCAATTCTTTGGATTTCTTGTCAGAAACCAATTTACGCTGCATTGAGCTGAACAGAATCCAGTATATTTCTTCCCCAGAGGAACCATTTATTTATTTATTTGGGGGTAATTGATCCTCCTTATTTTCCTGTGCTGCTGGCTGGAGTGTTGCTGAGGAAGCACTTTTAAGTGGTAAAGCGCGTAGACAGGAAAAACTGAAAGCAGGGGGAGAGCCTGCCCTGGGCGTTTCCTGCAGGAGCAGACCCCTGTTTCTGGCGTGGGCACCTGCAGCCATGTCTCAGGGAAACGGGACGCTGGTCTTGACAGAAGGGGAGCCGGAGCTGACTTGCGGGGCTGGACGGTGTGGTGGTCGGGAGCTCTGGCTCCGGGCAAGACCATTCTGCTTACTTCCACTGCTGATGCCTTGCGTGATCTTGGATATATCAAGCTCTTGAAGCCTCAGTTTCCTTACGTTACAGGATGTTGGGAAAATTGACTAGGGGTGCGTATGTAGTGAAGTAAAGGGCTTTGCTGTGACTTCTTGATGTGCCATAGCTGCGGACACGCAACCCACACTGCACACACCCCAAGTGCGGAGACACACACCCCTGTGCCCATGGCAGACAGGTGTCTGTCTGTTTTCAGATCCATCCTCTGTCCTTCCCCTGCTTCCGTCTGTGAGGGAGGGGATTACACGGATCAGGCTCTCTTGCCCTCTGGCTTCCAGGCTGGCTTGGCCACTGAGGGGCATTAGTGAAAGACTGGAGGATGGAAGGAAGGGAGAAGCTAGGGAATGCCTCCCTTACGCTGTGTTTCCTGTGGCTACTCTGGAAACTTCTGTGCCTCCTCTGTGACCTCAGTACCCGCAGAACGTGCTGGAATTTCACTGTGGAATCTTCTTGAACACTTGTACGTGCTAAGTGCTGTACATGTATTTTAATCATACTTCGTCCTCTGAATGACCCTGTGAAGAGGATGCTACCACCATTAGCCCCATTTTACAGATGTGAAAACTGAGTCTCAGAGAGGTTAAACTGCCTGCTGTCCATCTCACCGCTAGTCCCTAGTGTGGCCAGTCGAACTGACACAGTTGGACTCTAGAGCTTTTGATCACCAAGGCAGGTGCCTTACAGAACTGAGGACTGGCTCAGGCCTGGCTTTCGCTAACCACCAGGCCCTATGGGCTGACACTAGCCGACACTGGGCCTTTACTAGTGATGCTTCCTGCCCTATAGCTCCAAGAAGGGGAGAGCTGCCTCCCAAGGCTGCAGCAGTTCAAGTTTTGACAGACACCACTAGCTGGGCCCGAGAAAGGTTCTGCAGCTTTGATGGGCGACAAGATCCCATCCAGGCAGTTCCCGGAGATGGCTTTGCTCTGAACAGACAACTGAATATAAAGGAGAGGAAAAAGTGGAGGGGCGGAGGGAGGGAGAGGAAGGCGAGGGGGCGGGGGGAGAAAGTCCCCGATTCACAGAGCCCAACCCCGAGCAGACACTCTCTGATGACCAGGGGAAAGACTTTGAAAAGTGGAGGGGCAGCGCCTCAAACCCTGTTCCCTGAAAGTGGGGGTGGATCCCGGCAGAAATCACATGGGGACCCCTGCTGTGGAGCCAGGGAGACCGGGAAAGAGTCCAGGTGATAAAAAAAAAAAAAATGTTAATAGAGGACTGAAATACATCTGGTTGTAATTCCAGTCTTCTGATTCCCAGTTTGAAATCCTGGGGAACGAACGCTGTCAGGCTGCTACCTCTCTCTCCTGGTGGACTCCACTCACCTGGGATGGTGCCACTCAAAGCCGGTGCCCCTTTTGTTGGTTTGTGATGTGAGAGTCGCCATATTCCACGTGGCCAAGCAGGCACCTCGGTTTGAACAGCTCTCTGTTAAGCACCTTCTTTTCTTCCAGATCCCTGAACTACTCACTGTCCACAGATGACAACATCTGGAAGGGAGATGGACCTCTTTCTCCAAGAAAGATGGGGTGTCCATGACTCTAGGTGGAACACCATCGGCGTCTCCAGTCCATTGTCCAGAAAGGACATCTTAAGGCACAAAAATGGGGTCTTGTCACTTCCCTGCTCAAATTCTCCAATGCTTTCCTAACGTGCTTAGAATATAATCCAGACCCCTTGCTTGGCTAACCAGGTCCTACGTTGTCTGTCCTTGCCTTCTGAAAACCTCACTTTGAACCATTCTCCACTTTGCTTGCCACGATCCAGCTGAAGGCCTCCTCTCAGTTCCATGAACACACTCACTACCACAGGGCCTTTGCACATTCACTTTCTTGTTCTTGGGACCCCCTTCAGACTCTTTACAAACCTGGCTTCTTTGTATTCTCTGCTCTCAGCCTCAGAGCCCATCTCCCCACCAGTGCCTCCGAGCCACTCTGCTGGGCTCTTCCTGGATGCTAGGTCCTGTCCCCTTCCTGCTCCTGACAGCTGGGGCTGGCAGGCTCCTACCTGCAGATGTGGCAGTTCAGCCCTTATAGGTGTGACTGTGAACTCGTGTGTCTGTTATTTTAAGCCAGCAGTGTCTCCAAATGAGCACTGTCCTCTTGGAAGCACTCAGCTCTCTTGGAGGTCTCAGGGATTCTAGTCGGGTGGCATCAATCTGGCTGGGACTCACCTTCAGACCTGTCGTCCCGTTCACCCCTCTCATGACAATCTTCAGCCTTCAAGCAAGACTTGGATGTCTTTGGAATGGAAGGCTGCCTCTCTGGAGAGGGCTGTGGTCTGGGGGTTGGAAACCAGGCACATGGCAAGAGAGAGGGGTGACTTCCTCGTGTGCATGTTAAGGTTTTTTTTGTTTTTGTTTTTTTTTTTTTGCAAGTGTCCTTCTGCCTGGACTAGAAGCAAAGCCAGCCTTCCCTGCCCCTTGGTCTTTGCAGAACCCAATGCTTGTGCTTTGTATGGTGTGCAGACAGGCAGGTCGGTGGCCACTGGGCTGATAAGGAAAGACACCTTGGTGGTTTGACAGGACACTCAAGCATCACATGTGTGGCCGCTGCTCCCTTTCCTCTTCCCTCCCACATGGCCCCCGACTGTCCTGCGGAAACTCTCACCCTCTATCCGTCCTCTGCGGCTTGTCTCTCCGTCCTCTGGCTGCAGGGAAAGGACGCAGCCCGCATTTCCACGAAGAGCTCGATGCCGGGGCTTTGCCGAGGGCCTTTCTCTTATCTCTGCTTTCCTTTCTCAGAAGATGTTCGGGGCCGGCTTCAATTTGGGGATTAATCTAACCAAAGTACGGAATCTACTTCTCTGCATGGAGAACGCTCTCCAGGCTGTTGTTTATCTGTCCTCCTCCCACCCCCCTCCCTGTTTCACCCTAATCTTTGGAGCTTAAAAAGGCTTAAAATGCTTCCCAGGCATGCAATCGCTCTTCAGAGGCAACTATTGATGGGCTAAACAGAAACGACTTCGAAACTGAGTGTGTGAACTTTCGTCCGTGACTGCACTGCCAGAAGTCTAGCGGAAGGGGAAGGAGGGGCATTTAATGTCTTATATTGTCTGATATTTTCTTCCTGGAGAAAGGCTGGCCATCTCGATGGTCAAATATGGAAAAACTGAACCTGCAGGGGAGGTGGCGATGCAGAGTGGCCCCCTCCCTTCTCCTTCCACCTGTTCAGCTGATGAGATGGTGACAATGGGTGTGGTGGCCTCATCCCAGCACAGAGCAAGCCCTGGGCTCTGACCACACCCTGGGAGGAGGAGCTATTTTCCTTCACATCATCCCACTGATTCTCATATCATCAGCCCACCCGCAGCAAAGTGACACATCGGAGTAGAATCACAACATCCAAGTTGCCCCTTGCAGTGTGAAGACTGCTATATGAGGAGACTGAGGCTTGGAAAAGAGAAATGACCTGCCCATGATATCTCAGTTACTCAGGTGTTGTGTTAAGATCCAAGCCAAAGTTCAGACTCTGCAGCCTTCCAGCTGCTCCCTCCTGGTCCAGCTGCTTCCCATAGTGATGGGGGAAGCTGTAAAATGGCTGATGAGCCCTTTGCGGTGGTAGAGAAAGAAAGGTCCATGAATCATTCCCAAATCAAATCAAGTGGAGACTCCAGCAATAGGATGGGAAAGAAGGGACCCAGAAGAAGGTATACCTCCCAGATGAAATGAACATGCAAAGAACAATTTACTTGAGCCAACTGGGGAATTAGAATCCAGTGACTGTAAAACCTACCACCTGGGGCGTGTTAGAGCTGACCCTGCATATGGGGAGTGGGTGGGGAATTAAGGGCAAAGCCAGGTGACTGAGACAGTGATGACTGTTCCTGAGGGGAGCCAGAGGCTCGAAATCTCTCGATAATTCCACGCCTTTCCCCTCACTCTGCATGGGTGGGCAGGCTGAGCTCAAGGAGCAAAGAGGACATGGGACACGCTACTTGCCTTGGTAGCCTCTGTCAGTGCTACTTCAGAGGGAGACTGCAAGCACCAGTTTCGAGGTAGAAACCTTTGCTGCTGACATTTGCTTTTGCATCTTCTACTCATGTTGTTGAGAAAGCGATAAATGTCTGACGCTTCCTTGAGCATCTTCTCCAGCTGTGGAAGGACAAAACTGGCAAGAGGTGAAGGGAAGGGGTTTAGTAATAAGAAGAGCTACACATATGGAAGTCTGTGGATACTTGTCCCTAGTGCTGGAAGGAACGGGGGACCCTGGCTCTCTTGCTAAATCACCCAAGCAGCATGTGATACCTACCTGGGGACACCTGGAATATCCAGCGGTGTCCTAATGAAATGATAAGGGGGCACGTCCTCCTCCCCAGCATTTCTACAGGGAAGACTTACCATCCCCACCCCAAGACAGGGAATAGGTCTAATAAATTACACTTCAGGAAGCAGGATGCGTGCAAAACGTCAGGGCTGTGTACACACTCGGATGGCCCCGAGCACAGAAAATTTATCACCCTCAGGGTAGACACACAGCAGGCGCCAAGCAGGAGGAAGTGGCCTGGAGTGTGTCCCCCTGAAGGGTTCTTGGAGCTGATAAGGAAATACCAACAGCAATGCAGGGGACATTTACCTCCAGGGTGGGGGTAGGACTCGGAGCCCGAGGGATTTGGATGTTGCATTCGTGGGCCCCTTCCATCTTCGTAAGAGAATATTGCCATCCCTGGGTCCTACCCGGGTGTCTCAGCCTTGGCACTGTTGACATCCTAGGTCAGACAATTCTTTGTTGGGGGTGGAGGGCTGTCCTGTCCGTTTTAGGCTGTTTAGCATTCTCCCTGGCCCCTGCCCACCAGATGCCAGTGGCACAGCACCAAAAATGTCTCTAGACATCGCCAAATGTCCCCAGGGTGGGGCAAAATGCCTCCCCCCACCCCGGTGAGAACCATTGGTCTACACAGGGGAGACAAAGGGTGCTTGTGTTTCTCTGTTTGGCTGCCGGAACCGCCCGTGGCTTCTGGTCTCACTCTGGAAGTCCACTGTGGGCCCCCCGCCCCTTCGTGATCCACTGATCTGGCCTCACCCAACGTTTCTTCCCCAGCAGCTCCCTTGTTAGGGACTGTGTGTTTGCCGTTCCTTCTGCCTGGAATGCCCTTTGCCCCTCCCCTTCCCCTTCCCCTGTAGCCACACGGCTCATTTCCTCACCTATTCAGGTCTCAGCTCCAGTGTCACTTACTTGGAGACATTGTCCCCCAGCCTTTCAAGCTGAGGCGCATCCCACTCCTGTCAGACTCTAAGCCCTTATCCTTATTCTGACTTGCCTTCCCCCGTAGTTCCATTCGCTCCTGGCCATCCTGCACCTGGTGCCCATCTTCCTCATCAGAGCTCACGCCCCTTGAGGACAGGACCCTGACCACTAGGCCAGTTGCTGTCCCAGATCTCCAATGGGTCTCGCCGTCATAGGTGCTCAGACCCCTGGTGACGGAATTAGGACAGAGACCGTGCCTGCGCTGGTCACCAGTGTGAACTGAGTGCCCATGGAATGTTAATGAGGGCTGCTGAGTTATGATTAATGAATTCTTGCAATGGTGTCCTCCCTTACACGTGTGAGGTGGGGGTAAAAGAGAAATCAGAAGTAACCAAACAAAATAAATGCGCTGGGTGGCCTCCTGGGCTCAACTCTGCATGAGGCTAAAAGCTTGGCTTGGAATCAAACTGATCTGGATTCAAATATCTGTTGTGGGTCCTGATGGAAAAGTCACACACTGGCTGTTGGGTCTTTGGCGATTGTTAACTCCTCCAGGAGTCAGTTTCCCCCTGTAGACAATGGGGATAAGGGTAGTCTCCTCACTCCGCCCTACACCCCGGTCCAGGTTGCCGGGAGGAGAACATGAGATGTGGACAAATGCTCGGCCCGTCCTGAATGCAACAAAGGCCACTCTCCGTTACATATAAACACGGGCTGGTCGTCACCCAGGTTGGGGTGGGGACAACACACTCCATTCCCAAGAAGGGCTAGAAGACCACAGAGGAGGGGAGGAAGCTCTGGATACCAGGGTTCACTGCAGAGGTGGGACAGAAGCCAGGGATGCCCGGCTCATGATCAACTCCATTCACATGGCACTTGACTTAACAAAGCTCTTTCGTGGTCGTCTCCTTTGGTCCTTGCAATGCAGTGGAGCAGCTACACTTTCCCTCGTGATGAAGAAAGAGAGGCTCAGAGATGCTGATGGACATGAAGAACAGTGAGGAGGGCAGCACCCAGACTCCGGTCCGGTCTCCTGACTCTAAATTCACTCCAATTTTCAAGGACTCTGAATGTAGTACACATGCACTGAATTTGACGGTAATACACACTACCATTCGGCGGGGCTCCAGGGGGCCAGGTGCTGAGTGAAGAGCTTCACAGGCATCGTCTTCATTTCACTGGTGCCACAGCCCTGGGTGGGGTCCTCTTATCACCCACTCTGCAGAAGCTCAGAGATGAAGACACTTTCTCAAGGGGGCAAAGCCAGGTGCAAATTGGGGTGAATCAGGCTCCCCATGTGAGCGTCTACCCCCTAGAGGTAGACCTGCCCTCCAAGCAGAAGCATGACAGTCCTCGTGTCCCCTCGTTCCCATGACCTGGTGTGGTTTGAATAGGTCAGGCGATGGTGGGCGATGGTGAGGAGAGAAAGAGGAATGGCTAGGCCTTCAGCCTGGGCAAGTCCCACCAAGCACATCCCCCGGAAGCTCCCTGAGGATGAGCAGAGAAGGGGGCTGGCCGAGTTTGGGGCTCGGGGGGACCCGAGTGGTGTCTGCTGCCGCCTCCCTCCTCCCCAGCCTTCACTGGGCTCACCTGGCCAATGTCATCATGGTGGGGTCAGCAGTGAAGGGCCTCCTGGGTCTCTGAGCTTCAGAACAGCAGTCCAGGGCCATGTGGGCCACCAGCGGGGGGCTGGAGGTCTGCTCTTGTCCAGACTGCAGGCAGCTTGGGGACTGTGTCCTTTGGGCTCTGTATGCCTGGCTCACGGCAGGCTGCCTGCGTGTGGAATGAATGAGTGAGTCATAAGTGAGTGGACTGTGGTCTTTCCTTCCGTAACATTCCTGTCCTGACTCGGGCTCGGTGTGGCCCCGGGGTTAGGACAGCACGAGGAGGTCTCTGGATCTGTTCTCCAAAGGCCCACGGACCTGAGACAACTTTCCGTATTTCTGTCTCCACCCTTCCCTTGTCCTAAGTCGCTAAGAGTTACCGTCATACCTTCACGCCAGTGGCTGCGAGAGAATCTTGCAACATGCAGCTGTCTGGGTGTCCCGGAGCCTGGAATGGACCCTTTCCCTCCTACTCCTGATGGTGGGAGCCTGAGAGCATCGCTGCGTCCCTGCCACTCCGATCCTGCCTCCCCTTCTCAGAGGCTCTGCTGGAACGGACTCAGAGAGGGAACAGAGGTCCAGCCCTGGGTTATACTTTCAACAAGGAGAGTCACTCAGCCGTGGCCCCTGGGTCAGCTCGCCAGTTCCCCGTGAGTTGGGAGGAGGATGGTGTGAGAGGGAGCTTTGAACCTTTTCTTCTTGGGAATGAGAAGAGCCCATGAGTAAATATAGGCATTGGAGAGATTCTCTCAGTGTCCTATTCATCCCCGGAAAGGGAAAAAGGAACAAAAGAACAAAACCACAGGGGCCTGGAAGAGTCCAGCAGCTTCCTGAGGGTGACGCGCCATCGGGAACAACCGATGGGAAGGTTCTTTATCTGGCTGCCTGGCTCCGGGCAAGACTCCCCTGAGGAAGGCTCATGTCTGGACAGACCTCGCTCACAGACGACTTCCTCACCAGCAGAGACTCGAATCAGGGCCCTTGCTCTCCCCCGAGTGTGGAGCCAGCCTTGGGACACAGCTGTAGCACAGGGGTTCCAGGTACAGGCTCTGAAGTCAGGCTTCCTGGGTTCAAATCATCCTCCTGCCACTTAATAACCATGAGACCTTAGAGAAGTTTGTTAATGTCCCTGGGCCTCAGTGACCCATCTATAAAATGGGGAGGATAGCTCCTCCCTAGGTCATGGTGAGGATGGAGTGCGTCCATACGTACTTCAGACAGTTCCTGGCACGTAGTAGTGGCTCAGTTAATGTTAGGTATTGTTGTTATACCGCGAGTTTAACCCTCCTGCAACAAGTTGCCTTTCTAACCTAAACTCCAGCCTATGACCTGGAGCCTTCCAGAACCTTCCAGACTTTCAGTCTTCTGCTGGCCAACAGTGTTAGGAATTCTTCAAGGTCTTCTCAAGGACAAGCCTGGGGTCATGTAGGGACCCTATCTTTGCTCACTGGCCTTGGTTCAAGGACATTCCTTTGACTTGAGAGGGCATCCCCTCCCATGGGTCAAGGGAGCCATCACAGAAGTACATGGGACCCCCCCAGGAACTCCTGCGTCATGTAAACACTGGTGGAAAAGGAGAAGGACACTAGAGAGCAGACAGCAGAGCCCTCCAGACCTTCGCCGGGGCACAAGTCCATGGAACATTGCCAGTGAGCTGTTGAGCTCCTACAGAACTCCTGAAGCCCCTCCCACTGTGTCACTTAGCAGACAAGGCAATGGATGAAGAAATGTACCCTGCTGGTTCCTATCCGTGTAGGATGTCTCTCTCTCCCCCAGAGGACTTCTCAGGAACCATATTAGCCATGAAAAGAATCACTGCTTGCTTAAAACCTGGTCCTAAAAAAGTTAGGTAATAGGACAAAAAGATAATTCTCATACATTCGATGCTTATTACGTGTCAAGTATTGGACCAAACCTTTATATACATTATTTCATTTGATTACCACCACAACCCTATGAACTAGGTTCTCTATTATCTCCACTTTATGGATGAGGGAACCACGGTTCAGAGAGGTTAAGTATCTTGCCCAAGGTCACACAGCTAGGAAGTGGTGGAGCTGAGGTTCAAATCCAGGTCTGTTTGACCTTCGAGCCCAAGTAACTTTATTACACATTAGGGAATGGAGACTCCTAATAAAGGAATCGTCCTTATGACCTCTCTTCTGATTGCTGGGGTATTTCAGTTAAATATACACTTTCTTTCTTAGCAACAGGGATATTCGGGGTCCTGTGCATGAGACTTACTGTTCCCTATTACCAAAGAACATTTTTTTTCCTACTCATTTTAGGTGATATTGTGAAAAGGACACTTGACCCAGATACGCAGTATCTTTTGGAATAACCCGATCGCCGCAAATGCCTCTTAATTAAACCATGACCTTCCACCCAGTTTATCTTTTTTCCTGAATGCACTCTCTCTCTTTTTCTACCCAAACCGCTCTGAGTAAAAACGAGGCTGGACCTGTAAAGCATTAACCTTTTTCTCTCTTCCTCTCTCATATCTGCCGCTCTAGCTCTGGTTCCCATCTCCCATTTCCCCGCAGGAAATTGGCACCTCCAACTTCACCCCCCCACCCCCAAACAAAGCACATCCTCTCCTCCGTGCCCAACCCCCCCTTCCGTTGGAGGCGTCATTGTTCTCCAGCCTGCAGAGTTCAAGGTCAGAGCAGCAGCTTTGATGGCGCCACCTCCTTCATTCCTGCCTGGCCAGGAGTCACCAAGCCCACAAAGCTGCCTCCCCAGCACCCCTGGCGATTGTCTCCCTCCTTGTCCTGAGTCCCAACCCTCCTCACCTCTCCTCGGGGCTCAGGCCCTTTACAATCTGCCTGGCATGAGCTGCCAGAGGTCTTGCCTCCAAAGGACCATGATCACACACTCAGCCTGTTAGGCTGACAGGCCTTCTTAATGATTCTTAATCAGTGTACAGTGTCCTGTGGTGTCATCCTGAACTGCTCACCTTTGGCGAAGGTGTTACAAATAGACTGCCACATCTTTGAGGGCAGAAATCGCACACTTTGTCATTTCCTTCCCTTCCACACCCAATTACCCAACAACACCCAGCATCAGTCTCTGATGCCCCCGTTTGAGATCAATCAGGCCCTATTAGTTATCTATCTAGCATTATTTTAACAGATTCTCAAGGCACTGGAGGGAGGATCACAGATCCCCATAAGATATGTGGGACTGGATCAAAATGACTCAGGGATCCAAAAAGGACTGTTCCAGGAAACAAAAATATCTCCCTCTCTGTGGCGGCCGTGAAATCTGGTTTTTCAGATGCAACAGCAACATTTTTGGCCACAAGAGGGCAGTAAGCACCAGGCTACCGGGACCGAATCGCACCAGACTCCATCCAGGCCTCAGAAGCAAGGGGAGACCTTAGCAGCAGTCATTTGTTTTATTCGGGCGCTGTCAGAAATCTCCAGATGAAATGTATCGCAACAGGCTGATGCAAAGATCTAACGTGTGGCTTCCCCGCGGTATCCAGCATAAACTAAGCTAAATGGGCTTTGGTTCATGAATGTATTTGTGCCACCTTCATTTATTGAGCACCTACTGTATTCCAAGCACTATGCTGCTACCGAGGGTGACAGAGAAGTAAACTGACAACTCTAGTACAGGTTTCTGGAAGGAATCTGCAACCTCTCACCATGTTCCTAGAAGAGTCCCGGATGGCATCTCAGAGGAGGTGACCTTTGAGTTGGGTCTTGGAGGAGGTCTGGGAGTTCCCCAGATAGAGAAGGCTGGGGACAGGGCAACCCAGACAAAGAGAACAGGAGAGTGGGAGCTGCAGAAGTCACTGGCACGAAAGTGAATTTTTTTTTACTGCTTGCCAGGGGCTAGAACTTGATGGCCATCTTTACACAAAGATCCCTGAAATTCTCCTGTCTTCTGGGGTCAGGTGTATAACCACCCACAGGAGTGGAGCTATAGGCTCTGGCTGGAGGGTAGCAGTGGGAACCATCTTTTCTAGGAAGTTCCTATGGTTATATTCTTCATGAGCAGATTCATGGGAGTTCCCAGCAAAGGCATCACGGATCTAACTCTGGAACAAGCCCAAGGGGACAAGGTGGGAACCCCTGAGGACACTTCCACCTGCACCTCTGCACCTGGCTAGAGATGGCTGAGGTCCCAGCTCTCAATTCTGGAAAACAGGCCACAGTTTCAGTCCCGAGCAGCTGGATTTTCCAGCCCTGCTTTTTCTCCAAAATGGCCCTCCCCACTTTTCTCCTGATTTAGGCCAGATTCCATGGCAAACAACAGCTGCCCTGGCAATTGATCTGAGTCTCTGGGTATAAGGTGGGGCAGGAGGTCATGAGGTCATTGAGATCAGCCCTGAGCTCAAATCTAGGCCACGTCCACGTTGGCTATGTGAGCTTGGACTTGACGCTTGGCCTCTCTGGGCCTCCATTTCTTCATCTGAGGAATGGGTATTGTATTCCTTTCCTCCCAGGCTTGTGGTGAGACGTAACAGAGGTAAATGTGAACTGGGGTCCCAAGTGAGGGCTTGGGCTGTGGACCCCAGGATGCCGGCAATCTCAGGGGCAGTGACGGGGCAGGTCGGGGTGTCAGGGTGCTTCATGGAGCCCCCGGGGGAAGGTGGGTCCCCCCCTCCCCCAGCAGGGGGAGCCCTAGTGAGGAAACTACATTGAGAAACTGTTGGGGGGGGGGGGCTGCTACTGTTGTCTCCTCCAGTGTTGTCCCTTAGCCTGAGGAAGCTGGGCGCTGAGAGGGACTGAAATGGACTAAGGAGGGAATGTGATGGGGGAGCCGACCCCTGGGGGTGCTGGGGGAGAGTCATGGCCCCCTCATTCCAGACCTGCTCCTTCTCCAGGGGAGCCCAAGAGAGGGCAGGGCTGGGTGGGAGCAGGGACCATGTCAATCACAGTGTCAGGGCTGCACCCATGGCCAGAAAGGGGGACATCAACCCAGCAACTAGAGAGTAAGAGGACAGGGGTGGCAGAGCCTGGGGAGAGTGTGAAGATGTGAGGCACTAGAGAGGAAGGCCCTGTGTGTCATTCATCACCATCACCTTCACCATCATCACCATTATCATCACCTTCACCATCATCACCATTATCATCACCATCACCTTCATCACCATTATCATCACCATCACCTTCATCACCATCACCTTCAATACCATCACTACCATCACCATCGTCATCATCATCACCTTAACCATCATCACCATCATCATCACCATCACCTTCATCACCATCACCTTCAACACCATCAGCATCATCATCATCATCACCATCATCATCATCATCATCATCATCATCATCATCATCGCCATCATCATCATACTACTACTACTACTAACAATAATAATAATAAAAGAGTAACTTTAATTTACTAGCACTTACCACACTTAAAGCACTTTCCCTACGTGAAATCGTCACAATGGTACTTCCTTCCGGGTAGATGTCGTTATTACCCACATTTATAGATGAAGAGTCTGAAGCTCAGAGAGTCTAAGGAACTTACAAACTTGCTAAAAAAGCAGCAAAAGCCAGGATTCAAATCCTGATGCATGTGACTTCAAAATTCATCCCCTCTCCACGTCCCCCACCGCCTCCCTGAAAGAATTAGTCACTTTGGATCCAAAGGACAAAGACCTTATGAAAATTTTCTTTGATAGTTTGATTACTCTGAGTTAAAATGCATGACATGCAGGCAGATTAGAACATCAGCTGATGTTTAAGGGATGAGCCATGATGAACACAACCCTGAGTACAAAAACATGCTCCACAGACCTGGAGGCCAGCCAGCCCTGTGCCTTTTTGTTCTCCCACCCCATCCCATCCTAGAGCCCAGTAGGCTGGGCCAAATCTTGCAGTGTCCCCTCCCTGCCCGTCCCTGCACAGGTGGCACTTTCATTCCCAGCCCCCCGGGGAAGCCAGTGACTGAGAGCTGGGAAGACCTTGTTTCAAGTCCAAAGAGCAGCTGTGTGGCCTCAGGCAGGCCTCCTAACCTCTCTGGGCCTCCATTGTCTCATCTGTGAGACGGGCTAAAACCTGACTTATGCAGCACATCTAAGACACCATTAGTTATACGATGCACCATTATGTTATATACCACTGCAAAAAGCTTTTAAAAAACTGATTAAACTCTGACTCCATGCTGAGATGCCATGAACACTCAGACACATCCAAATTTTGGTGATCCTAAAATATGAAGTGGATGTTTGTTTTAGAATTGATGACAGAGAACAATAGTCCCCACATACAGCCCCCAGCACAGTGCCTGGCATGAAGCCATCACCCAGGGAATGGGAGCCAGATGGGGTGGCATTTTCTGCATCATCTCTTGTTTGCTGAGTCCCCACCAACATTCCCTCCACCCTTGGGGGCGCCTTCCCAGGGCCCTCAGAGTGGGCGCCCCGGGCTTGTCCCCCCTCCCCTCCCCTCCCCCCTCCCCACGCCCTCTGATCTCAGGAGCAGCTTCTCCCCAGGCAAGAACGTGGGCCGAGTCCCTTCAGAAACAGAGAGAAGAAAAGTTGATGTTAAAAGTTCTCGGGGAAGATTTATTTTTCTCTCTCTATTTTCGGTGAGCATGTCAGACTCCTACCTGTTCTTTGAAAGTTAGAGCATTAGCTGGGCCAGCAGGGGAGCCGAGCACACTGCAGAGCTTCTGCACTTGGGCAAAACTTTCCTTCCTGCCACGGCGTGACTGAGTCTTCTGTTCCATGCCAGGCTCTTCACTGCTTGCTCTCTGAATAGTGAGGCTTTTTCGCCATCTTGAAAGCCATGCATGATCTGCCTGAAGAGGTGGAAGTCAAATCTTGTGGCTCTCCAACTCCCTGCAGCCCGCAAAGCAGTGATCGAGGACCCACAACCCCGTCCTCTGCTGTTGGGACTTACACAGGAGCCCGTTGTCCGTCCATCAGCCCGAAGAACAGCGACGAGGAGGCCCCGCCCAGTGCACATCCACCTTCTCATGGCTTGGGTTGGTCTCTTGGCCCTGGACCCCTTGCTTCTTCTTGACCAGAAATTAGGCAGGAGGGACAGGGCAGAGACCATCAAGGATGCTCCTGCCTTTGAAAAGGAGCTGGCTTGGACCCCATTCAGAGGGACACCCACCCTTCCTCACACAGGTGGGTGGACCCAGCTCACGATCTCACCACCTGAGCTTTGCTGGTAGCGTTCACCTGGGCCTCACTTACAAATGTGTCTCTCCTGTGTGTACCGTGTGCACCTCAGAGTGAGGGAGATGCCTGCCTACCTCTGCTAGCGCCTTTGACTTCCTTCCCCCCAGATCACCATGTGGGCGAGGGGTTATTATGTGCTGATTTATGATCCCGTGTGTGGATGGACAGAGGTTCTTCTCTCTCACCTGGAAACACAAGAGACAGGGAATGTTCTAGAATCACAGATAACAGCTCCCAAGCCATGAGAGTCCCAGGCAGGGGAGCATAGGGGTCTCATTTGTTTGTTTGTTTTTATTTTCTTCTTTTTTTGGGGGGGTAGAGGGGGGTTGTTTATTTTGGTGTCTTTTTTTTTAATGAACCATTATTTTTGTCCTGATTTTCCTTCTTCAGAAGATGAGGACGGAGCATAGGTTTCCATAACGGGAGGGTTGTGTCCAGCCCCCATGCAGCCGAGGACCCAGAGCAGGCAACCCATGGACCAGAAGGAAGCCAGGGAGGGCAGGGAAAGGCCAGAACGGGCTGTACTCAAATTCTAAAGACTGAGATGGAGTCCACTGAGAAACAGTTGTTTGCAATTGGAAAAGAATGAGATGCAGAGAATGAATGCGTGGCCTTACCTGTCACGTGGGCCTTACAGTACAGGTCCGAATGCCTTCCTGTCATTCTGAAATCCAAAAAGCTCTGAAAACAGAAAGCCTCATCTTTTGTCCTAAATATTTGGCACTAAAACTCATTTAGTGGTGAAGCCTGACCTGCATGGATGTGAGGCAATTCACAGCTTCTGTGTGTCCCACGAAAAGTGAAGATACTGTGTTAGATGGGAGGCTGCTACCGTCCATCCTGCTGGGGGTGGAATGTACTATATGATCAACACCCATACTATCCCTTTACTAAACTCTGGGAGGAAAAGTCTTCATTCTGAAACACATCAGACGCTAAGCATTTTTAGATGAGGGCCTGAGGATCTGGATCTGCAATACCTTCTTCAAAAGATTATTCTGGAAATCAGAATAGCACATGTAAAGCACTTAGCACAGGGTTTGGCACCTAGTAAGAAATCCTCTCCCTGGCCCCTGCCCCCAAATGGCACCCCTACCAGGTTTGGGCCTCAGACAGAAAAGACAGCTGGGCATCTTTTCGAAGAGGGGCCTTTCCCCTGAGGGAGCCAAAGGGACTTCCCATAACTCCAGGAGAAACACGGGGATCGCCCCTCGCTCCTCCAAACCATATTTATCCCAGCAAATCAAGCTACCCAACCCCACTGCCTCCCATTTTGCCTATTAAAATAAGCCTGTTTCCAGAAAGAACGTTGTCTTATACGCAGCTTCCTCCCCCAGCCGCTTTAAGTTGCAACAGTCCCTGTTGGTTATGAAGTCGAAAAACACATTCACATCTGTCCTTGATCTGGTAAGTCAAGAACGTAAAAACTCAGCAACACAAAGGCATTCTTCAGCGCTCCTTCCAAAGGGGCAGTTTCCATCAACCGTGTGGGCAAGTAGGAGCTGCTTTACATATGTTTTTGATGCTGAAACTATAGCATTTGACTTTTTTCCTCCTGCCCCAAAGTGTTAACCAAATAAATAAGAATTAGACGATGTTTGTGTAAACTCCGATACATGACCTAAGATTCTTGTTTCTCTTCCGACTTCAGCATAAGGCTTAGCTACTTAATCCCTACACTTTAAAGCGTGTGTCCTACTTATTTATTTTATCAAATCCATTTATGCAGCGAATAACCTCTTCCTTGGCAAATATTCAAGCAAGGAGGTTGTTTTGTATTTTCAGCAAGGTGGAATCGACACCGGGGCTCTGTGGCTGTCTAGGGGATGGGGCACTTGGCTTCCTTCTCTGGGTCAGTGTAGGTTCATTTCTGTCCTTGTAACTTCGGTCCCCTGACTTCTGACCACTGGTCACAAGGGGGAATGGGTGTGGGGTGACCAATCGAATTCATTTGTCTGAAACAGAAAGGTTTTCTAGGCGTGGAAACTTCAGTTGTAAAACTGGGAAAGTCCTGGGGAAACAGGGACCGAATGGTTCCCCTGGAGAGAGAATGAGTGTGTCAAAGTAAGCTGTCCCAACTATTGGATTGGAATGCACATGCCATCTTTTATTCTGAAGAGGTGTGCTTAATACATGGTCACACAAGCAAGGGATGGGAGGAGATGGAAGCTTCTGAGTGTGAGGACTTTGTTGGGAAGATGCTGTGGGTCTTGCAGGAGCCAAGGGTCCCCATCTCACTCGAACAGATACCAGCCACCAGGGACCACGGGATGGGACACATCTCTGGAGAGTTTGGTGAAGACCCAGGGGTGGCACAAGGAGAAGAAGCCCATGGGACACATCTCTTCCACGATGCCAGGGTGGAACAGAAGCCTCCCCACCACAAACAAACAAACAACTGTGACAACAATGACCGGCGAGGCTGCCCCACGGAGGAGAGCTGAAAGGGGGAGGAAAATCCAGAATGAATTGAGATCACATTCTGGAAAGATCAAAATTTGTCCCAAAGAGCTCATCTCAGATTGCTTTAAATCGAAAGTAACTAAGGTATTAAGAACGTCAAGCTTTTTATTTCTCTGTGGTGAGGAAGATCTCTGTGCAAGATCAGGTTGGCATTACTTAGAGGGGAAATGTTACATTCTAGGGGCACATTTGAGTCTTAGAGATAAGTGTGGACGTTCCTTCCCCACGGGCTTTATGATTATGACAACTTCCATTGCTTATAGAATAAGGTCCAAGTCTCTACCACAAGACGCTGCATGACGTGGTCCCTGCTTTGCCCCTTTTCCAATCTCATCTGGTACCATTGCCTCTCCTCCCTCTCCATGCCTGGCATGATGGCCTGCTTCCCATTCCCCACGCTCAGATTTCCTCCTGCCTCAGGGCCTTTGCACACCTCCTGGCCCTTCCTCCTAAGTTCTCCCCTTACTTCTTCTCCTGGATCATTCTTATTTCCCCTTCCTCATCCCACATTAAATATCCTCTCTTTGGGGATGCAATTCATGGCCTCTGATGTTATCTAGATTTGATAGTAATTAATCATTTGTGAATTCCTTTTATATTTCTGATTCAAGTGCCAGATTGTAAATTCCAGGAAGTCAGAAATTGAGTCTGTTTTATTAGTACTTTATTTTTAGCATGCAAGCAGTGCTTTGTACATCTTATGTTTTTGGAATCTAGGAAGGAAGGAAGGAAGAGGGAGGGAGGAAGGGAAAGAGGGAGGGCAAAGGTGAGAAGGAAGGAGCAGGGGAGGAAGGAGTGCATCCAAATAATTGACTCGCACTTTTCATGGTGCATTTTTGTGTTATGTAGACCCAGATTATTTTGCCAAGAGTTTCTTTTGTCCTGAGGATTGTGATCTCCTCGGGGCAAAAGACTGACTTGTTCTTCAATATCTTATCTCTACCAACTTTCTAGCATACAGCAGGTACAAAATAAACATTTTTGAATGAAATAGTTGGATTTGGGGCCAACAGAAGGCTGCCTGTAAGACAGCAGAGCCCAGTTGAATGACTAAGAGATCGTTCTTTGGATGCTGACATGACCTACAACTGTTACAAATTAACTCTACTAAAAATGTGTATGCTCTGTTAATCTGATAGCCACTTATTTCTAGACCAGGTCAGTTCAACCTAGGCCTAATCAATGCTTCTAAATCCCAAATACTCAGGTTTCTATTCAGGTCTAATTTAAAGAGAGGAACATCAGAGAAGGCCAGTTCT
The DNA here is from genome assembly GCF_048773025.1 of Camelus bactrianus. Lineage (NCBI taxonomy): Eukaryota > Metazoa > Chordata > Mammalia > Artiodactyla > Camelidae > Camelus > Camelus bactrianus. The sequence continues at coordinate 31,571,442 of NC_133549.1, forward strand.
AAGCTGGTTAGGAGAGAATGATCCTGGTCTAGTACAGTGTTACAAACAAGAACCCAAAGTGACAGAGTGGTGGCTGCAGCTTCTAAGGATACACTAGATGCTTAAGAGAGGTGACAAGGAGATGCCTAGGAAACTGCTAGAGAAAAGAACTTGGCTTGAACACCACTGTCTTCCCAGAGGATTCTCTCCTCCATGGCCTTCTCGGGAAATGGGAGTCTTGCCTTTGGGCAGCTGTCATTCTGTATTAGTCTTGGTCATTTCATGTGTCAGAATTTTGCTCCCCTACTAGACTGTAAACTCCTGGAGGTCAAGTCAGATGTTGTAAGCATCTCTGCATCCCCAGTACCTAGCCCCATGTGGAGCATGTGGTTAGTACTTGAAAAATATTCGCAGGACTGACATCAGTGAAAATGGCAGAGTAGAAGTCTCAAAAGCAATGAATGAACTGGCAAAAACTTTCACAAAATCAACTCTTTTGGAATTCTGGAAACTAATCAAAAGCATACAACAACAAAGAGGGAACACTTAATTAAGAAAAAACAGTTGAATCTCATTAAGAGAGCTTTGAGGCATTTTTAACTTACCCTAGTTCCATTCCTCACTCCCCAGCTAGGCAAATGGTCTTGAAGACAGCAGCCTACAGTCCCACTAGAGGCATAATTATTTGAGGGAGAAGAGTAGATCTTATTCTCAAAGAATTGTGGTTAGTTGTTTTGGTCTATCTGGTGGCTCTGTGGATGAGCAATTCAAAGGGTTTGCCATTATCTGGCCTAACTCAGAACACTCCCAGTGCTGAGATAGCTATCCAAGGGGCATTTGTCAAAGACATTTAAGGAAATGTACTAGTTCCTGCTAACCGGACAGTGGATAACAGCTGGGGCAAACAATAAACTAACCAGAAAATTTGAGAGGAAAAGCTGGGGGATATGATGTTTTGGGGAATAAAGGCTTTGAAAAGTTCTGGCATTTTCTTGGGAGTCTTGAAGGTCACATGCATCCCCAGGGCTGAGTCCATGCTCAGGAAAGAACTAAGGAGTCTCTAAGGCCTTATCACTGACTGATCTTCAGGTGGTACACAAACAAAAAATAAAGGCTAAGGCAGAGTTGTCTGCTTGCCTGAGTGTTGAAAGCATGCCGCAATATGTACCAGAGCTCATCTGCAAAGACTGAGAGCTTTTATTGTTGTTGTTCCAAATATTTGAAGAAGTCTCTGTCCATCCTCTGGCTGATTACTAGGCTAATGGAACAGGGATTTCAGTGATCACAAATGAAAAAGAATACAGGATTTACAAAATTAGCTCAGAAAAACCATTTAACAAACAACTACAACACACAGAACCTACAAACATTGAAAAAGGAGAGAATCTAATCTCCAGAATTGCCACATTATGATGTTCAAAATGTCCAGTTTTCAACAAAAATTATGAAGCATGCAAAGAAACAAAAAAGTATGGTCCATGCACAGGAAGAAAAGCAATCAGTAGAAACTGTTCCTGAGAAAACCTAGATGTTGGACTTACTAGACCAAGACTTCATATCGCCTATTTTAAATATGTTCAAAAAGCTAACGCAAATCATGAAAATGATATATCACCAAACAGATTATTGATTAAGAGATAGAAATTATAAAAAAGAATCAAACAGAAATCCTGGAGTTGAAAATTATAAGAACAGAAATAAAAAATTCACTAGGTGGGCTCAAAAGCATATTTAAGCAGACAGAAGAAGAAACAGCACATTTCAAAATGGCTTAATTGGGATTATCCAGTCTGAGGTGTAGAAAGAAAAAAGGAGGAAAAATTAACAGCCTAAGAGACCTGTAGGTCATCATCAAGAATACCAACATACGCAAAATGGGAGTTCTAGGAAAGAAGAGAGAGAATGGGAGGTAAAAGAAATATTCGAAGAAATAATGGCTCAAAATGTCTCGATTTAAAAATGAAAACATTAATTCACACACCAAAGAAGCTCAATAAACTCCAAGTAGTGTAAATTAAAAAAGAATCATTGAGAGATAAAGTATAATCAACCTGTGTATAATCAAACACAAAAAGAGGGAATCTTGAAAGTGACAAGAGAACAATGATTGTCACATACAAGTCATCCTCAATAAGACTAATTTCTCTTCAGAAACCATGGAGTCCAGAAAGCAGTGGGATGACATATTCAAAATGCTGAAAAGAAAAAACTACCAACAAAGAATTCTGTGTCTGGCAAAATTGTCCTTCAAATATAAAGGAGAAATGAAGACATTCCCAGATAAACAAAAACAGAGAGAATTAACCCCTAGGAGGTCTTCTCTACGAGAAATGCTAGAGGGAGTCTTTCAGAAATTTCTCAAATTCACCCAAAGGAATAAAGAACATTGTTAAAGGTAACTACATGGGTAAGTATAAAATAGAATAGTAATCTCTGGTTTGTAATGTCTCTTTTTTCCTATGTGATTTAAAAGATGACAACTTCCTAAAGCAACAATTATAAATCTATGTTGGTGGGCACGTGAAGTAGAAAGATGTGAAGGCCTGTGAACCAGGAACACCAATGTCTGAGGGCAGGAGAAGATGGATGTCTCAGCTCAAGCAGAGAGAGTGAATTCACTCTTCCTCCCTCATTTTGTTCTATTCAGGCCCTCAACGGTTTAAATAATGCCCACCTGTATGGGTAAGAGTGATCTTCTTTACTTAGTCTATCAGGTTAAAGTGCTAATGTCTTTGAGAGGCAATCTCACAGACATGCCCAGAAATAATGTTTTACCAGGTCTCTGGGCATCCCATAGCCCAGTCAAGTTGACACATAAAATTAACCATCACATTTATAACACATCCAGCCCCTAGTAGGCATTCCATCTATGTTAGTATGATCGCTGGATGGAACCAGGTAAGGATAGAGTTATGTGCATTACTGACATCACCCTATAGTAGAAGCTGGTGAACCTCTGGGACCTTGTACTAGAAGCAAGGGTCACTCCATTTCTACACAAAGGTGCCCAAGAGAATCTCCTAAACTCCTAAAGGGACCTGTGATCCCAACTTACCTTCCTGAGGGTCATGGTCAGCTGCTGTGGCCCACTTGCTCCCTCCTTTACCGAATTCCCTGCTGCTGGGTGGCAAGGATGTCCCAAAGCCTTGTTGTTCAACCAGGATGAGGGTTATGTTTAAAAAAAAAAAGCATATAGGAAAACTCAGATCATTAATTAGAGAGTGCTTGAGTTCATCAAAGTAGTCAATAATTTAGAGACTTGCTTTTGAAATAGAGGACAAAAGACAAGCAAAGTCAATCTAGCTTCATAAGAACAACTCAAAAGTCAAAACATATCAGTCATTATCTCTCCCATCTCCCACATAATCTATGCTATAGCTTTCTGTGTCTCTTGTATCTCCCAGTCTCTCTTAGGTAAAACCATTTTTGGTTTACTTTGAGTAACACTTTGGTAAGTGTACCAAAAGTACATTTGAAAGATGAACTTTTGGTAGCTGTATCTTCAAAGGATATTTACATGGAAGGAAAATGTGGGGAGAGGTGTAATAACAGTCTGGAAGGTCTTGATCACTGGAAATCACTTACTGAGTGTATTAGTCAGCTAATGTGTAGTAATGCTGAGTAACAAAAATATCAAAACCTCAACAACAAATGTGTGCTTTTCTCACTCATGGGGTCTGTGGGTTGGCTGAGGCAGCTCTGCTTCAGGCTGTGGGCTGGATTCAGATTGCCTCCATGGGTCTCTCACTCTTGGATTGATGGCTTTTCTTATGGTGGGGAATCAGAGATTCAAGAGGGGTAGATAGAAACCAAAAAGTGATTCTTCTAAAGGCCTTGGCTCAGAGCATGCACACCATCTTTCTGCCATTATCATATGATCAAACCAAGTTACGACACAAAAATCTAATGATGGTATGGGGACAAAACCAATGGTATGAGGCTATACACTCTACTCACAGTGAACAATGCAAGGGCAAGAAGGAAAGAAAAATTATGAATAAGTGATATAATCTACCCCACTGAGCCTGAGCTAGAAGTCTAGGGGTATGGCTGGGAGGTGCTGCTCTGCTTCAAGTTTCAAGGGAAAGACAGGGACCAAGGCTGTCTATTCTAGTCTACTTCTGTCAGACAACATCCCTTCTTCTCTGACAACTTGGGCAAGTGAAATCTAGGAAAATGATCGATATTCTGCCAAAAAGTCTAGAAACCACTTTCTGCTAGGCTAGATCAAAAGTGAAAATAGCACACACATAGAAACTTTGAAGGCTCTTCTCAGCTAGCTCCCAGTGGGCAATGACTATGCCATCCACATCTTCTACTTTAGTGTTTAATCATGTCCTTTCAGTAGCATCCATGAGCCGTATGTGTGTTTTTGTAGAAGCAAAACACATCCCCCAAGGGCACCTGACTTCAAGGGTTGCCTTTCGATGTGCCTTGAGAAGAGATCTGGGCCAAATGGTCTATGTGGGTGTTTGAATCTGGATTCAATTCAACAAACATTTTTTATCACCAACTATGGACCAAGCACTCTGCTAAGTTCTGAGGCTGCAGCATGAGTGAAGCCAGGCTCCCGGTCTCATGAAGCTTCATTTGAGGGGGAAGACAGACAATAAACAATGAAACAATTGAATATAATTATTGTTGCATGGCAGCACATGCTTTGTGGAAAAATCTCTCAAGGGAAGGGAGCGAGGCTGGAGGAAGGGTGGTTGTTGCTATTTTATTCAGCTTGAATGTTCAGGAACAGCTTGACCAAGAAGGTTTCTTAGAGTCTTTGAGCAGAGACCTGATGCAAGTCAGTAGGAGCCATGAAAATTATCTGGGGGAAGAATGTTCTCAGCAGAGGGAAGAGCAAGGGGGCAGGTCTTGGGGCAAGAGCAAGACCTGTTTGAGGAACGGCAGGAAGACCATTGGCTGGATCAGAGTGAGCAAGGGTTAGAACGGCAGGAGATGAGACTAATAAGGGCCAGACCACGCAGAGTCTTGTGGGCGAGTCTAAGGGCATTGAACTTGGGCTCAGGACTCCATGGCTCAGCGATCACACCAAATGCGCTTGTCTGCCACAAAACCACTGGCCTCCTGGATGTGAAACACCTTGAGTGTGTGGAGGGTCTTTTGTAGACTAGGGCTGGGTGTGTCCTGGTTAAGTGGCCCAATGCTCCAAAGGGGAAAGAACAGTGCGGCAGGGGAACCCCACTCACTTCCCCCGTTAGTCTGAAATCATGGGGAAGCCAGTCACTCTGGGAATCAAAGAAATGAAAAATCCAGCTCTCTGTGCCACACACCAGAGTGAGCCGTCCTCCGGAAACAGGAGCTTCGCCTTCACCTGTGTGTTTACCTCCGGCTCCCATCACCCTCCCTCCAGGAAGTTCCTTCTGGGGCTTGTGGTGCCTCTTGTGCCCAAGCTGCATCTTACGCACGTTATTATACTGCATCCTGACCTTGTTGAACTCTCCTGGCTGACTAGTCCTTGGAGGAAGAGCCACAGGCTGAGGACGAGTTCACGGGGCACAGCTGCTGCTGAGTCATTTGGAAGAAAAAGCAGGAGCCCTTATAAAGAGCGTTTGTATGGGGTGTAGGCTGGGGCTGTCTCTTGGCTTAAATGAACATATTTGGGGTCTAGAAAGAGGACCCCATTTGGCTTCCACACTAGAGAATTCCCTTCATTGAGAATCAGTAACCTTGGAATCCCAATGCTCCCAGCATCCAAGCAGGATGAGTTCATGACTACCCTCTACTGACTCCACTCCGGGCCACGCAGGGTTAATCCAAATTTGCCTGTGCTCCCCTAACCGGTGAAAAGCTGGAAGCATTTCTGTTTTATTTCTGTTCCTTTTTTAAAACTGTTTTCCTAAGTCACTCATTTTTCAAGAAGTAATTCCTTTGTCCTTCTGGAAGGATAAAGTCGTTTTTATCTCATTGTGTTTCCCCCAAACCCTTATCACCGAGGGCTTTGTAAGTTAACGCAGGCTAGTCCTTAGCTTCCAGGTCTAATTAGCGCCCATTGTAATCATACAACTGACCAATCACGGGAGGCTCCCAAGGGGGGCCAAGCCCAGGAGGGAGACTATTCATAAAATCGTACACTTAATATAGTCTTATCTTGCCAGAGGGAAATAGCCATCTGTCTGGCATCCGACAACCCGACAGCACGCAGGTACTCTGGCCCTCCTTGCGGTGGCAACTTTCACCCAAGTGTGCAGCAAACAGTCTTCAAAAGAAAAGAGCCACACACAGGAAGTGACTGGAATGCTTATGGACACTGTCAAAAGAGAGCTGCCAGTGTGCTGTTAGTGGCCAAATGCACCTCGCAACCCAGAAGATGGAAAAGGATGAAAAAAGGATGAAAAAAAGAAGAGCTGGCTCTTGTGCAGCTCTCTCCCACTCCAGCTTTGCAGAAAGCAGCTGTTTTGTCCTCCTCCTCAAGATTTTCCTTGAAACTGCTGCAGAAAAAGCATTGCCAAGAAGTTAATGAGTCCCACCCCATCCCGTTCTCCTATCCCCTCCCAAAGAAGCAAAACAGGCTTATTTACATAGGTCAGCATCTGAAGGTAATTAAAAATGTAATCTTATATTGGCAGCAAGCTCTCTCATCTCTAGTAAATTCCCACCACTGAATCATAGTCCTGCCCTACATCAGTAGTGCACTGTAAGCTGCTTTCTCCCATCCCCTCACTCATGTAATGGATTTAGATCCTCGTAACAGTCCACCCCAGCTGGGTGGATAGAAAAGGAGGCAATCTTCCCCATTGTAGAGATGGGAAAACTGAAATGCAGAGCGATTCCATGACTCACCCAAGTTCAGGAAAGCCAGGTTTCCTGGTCCCTAGTGAAGAGTTAACTCTACCATGTCCTGAAGGTGATGAAGAATGGTTGATTCTGGTGCACTGATTGCTTTGGTCAACTCAGTTTCCCTGTGTGCTAACTTTGGCTGCAAAATATTCCAAAAAATGGAAGGAAAATGCTACTGGAGAGGATTTTATGTAGAATTTTGGAGCTATATGTTGCATAGAAGCACATATGGACCACTTCTTACTTCATGGATGGAAATTTGTGCCCCAGAGGGGGCAAGTCAGCCAAGAGCGACACACAGAGGAAGTGGCAGCCCCAAGCTTAGAAGAGAGGGCTCCCGACTCCCAGAAGATTGATCCAGCATCTTCTGACAGATTCAGAAGTCACTTCCAAATCCTACTCCTATACAACCTTTCTACTCATTGTCAGGGGTTAGCATGGTGAAAACATATGTGATTACACAAGTTTTCTAGTTGTTTGGGTTCTAAATGGAGTTCACTATCTTAAAAACCAAGGGAACACAGAGTCGAATGTTACCCTAGAAGGCAGCATAATGAAGTGGATTGAGCACTTGACTGGGAAACCAGGCGCATTTCTTTCTGACTCAAGTTCTGCTAATAGTTCACTTAGGGAAAGGGTTGGAGGCCAGGCACCTGCCACTAACTGGCTGTCTGATTCCTATTTCTCTGACTCTGTTTTCTTATCTGTGAAATAGGGAAGGGAGAGGTTGGACACATTGTCCTGGAAGGGCCCTTTGAGAACACTTTGGTTCTAGGACACACATGGACCCCTGTCTCTCTCCATCCAAGCTGCCGGGAAATCATCTTGGAAGGAGCGAATAAATTAGGAGAACAAGCCCAGTCTCAACTGGACCTCCACAGGAGCTTGCCTTTTACTTACATTGTACTTGTGTTCCGGGGGCATCAAACGGGGGTGGATGTGGATGAGAAATCTTTAGTTCTGCAGCTGTTTCTGTTCAAACATGATGGTATTTTTTCTAACAGGATTTGATCTATATGAGTGGACATTTAAGTTCCCTTAGTAAAACATCTTTCATTACCACCGTTCAGGGGGCTCTCTCTTCCAGCAAATCCAGAAGCAACTTTCTCCTTATTGTGGAGGTGGCAGCCAGGTGACAATGTTGGGAGATCTTCCATCCTGACCCCTCACTGTTCATACACCCAGAGGGTTGGTGGCGGCTCTGAGCATCCTGGGTGGGGCTCACAGCTCGCCACGGTCTCCCCAGCCAGTGACCCAGAAAACAGAAAAGAAAGACACACACAGAAAGGAGTGGTCAGCATTCTCCCGACTGCCCTTCCTTCTCCTAAGCCCATTAGAGAAGTTCAAGTCCAGGTCCACAGGGAGGACACCTCCATTGCTAATGCCCTGCCATTCAGGGAGCAGGACAGGGAGGCAGGGGGTAGAGCGCCCCCTCTTCTCCCGCCATCGGAGCCCAAAGCCAACCTCCTTCACGCCCTCTTCTTCAGACTGCGTCTGCACATCGCCTCGCCCCCCTGGCCCCCGACACACAATACTGAATAAATATGCCTGGCTTGGGTCCATGTGGGAATTCTGGAGAGTTACGATTGTTATTTCCAGGAATGCACAGACACCAGCAAAAATTCATTTCCCAGACGCATGGCTATTTTGAGAACCAAATCTCCTGCTCTGTAGCAATCAAATTGGGGGCTTTTCAAGTCTTGCTTTACAATAGAAACCCGTTCTGCCTTCAACTGCCTTTTACCTACAAGACTCCAATAAGAGAGGGAGAGAGAGAAGCCATTAGAGTTTCCTCTCTCCATCTCCGCTTTGGCACGGCATACATTCCTGGCCAACTTTCCTGACTCTACATCTTAGTAAATTCTTCCTGATGATAGTTAGTGACAAGCATGTCAGAAGCAACAAACCCCGTCATCTATACGGCTTATCAATAATTTAGTCTCTTCCCCCCCGTGAGAGCCTGTGTGTTTTGCAATAATGAAATATATGATTTTAAAAATAAATAATAGGCTGTTGTCAGCCCGATTGTAGCTGCAAGTTATGAATGTGATTGATTGATTGAACATTTGACTTCATCCGCTCGAGCAGGATCAAAGAGAGACTCTTCCACCCGCCTAAGGCCACTAGCAATTTATTTAGAGACTGTGTTCGGATCCCAGCAGGTAGCAATATTGGACTGAGGTACACAGAAAATCAGCTCTTTGAAATTTTTTCCAAGTCCAAGGGAAGCAACAAATGAGATTTTTTTTTTTAGTTCATTAAATCATTAACCACTTAATCACTAAAACAAGACATGATAAGCATTCCCCTTCGCTGGGATGCCCAGGAAAAAAAGGAATGCGGCTTTGCCGAGATCTGGTGTTACAAGGTTGGCCGTTTTTACACAATGTGACAGTCTCTAATTTTTTATTTATATGGCACTGTATTTTTTTTTCTTCATCTTAACTAATCAGTGTGGAAACAGCCACAATGACATCCAAAAGTGACAGGTGTCTGAATTGCAATGAGGTGTCTGTAGGACTGCCAACATGGGGAAGGAAAAGACAAAGGTACGGAGGAGATGTTTGTAAAACAAATGTTGCAACTGCTAGGCTGGTTGAACGGAAAAAGGAAAAAGAAAAGAGAAAAGAAAATGGGGCGCAGGAAATGGCGTTGTGGAGTACAGCCCCCAACTCAGCCAGGGCAGAGATCCTTCTGAGTCTGGGTGACCAGCCGGCACAGGAAAGACTGTCTCTTCTTTCCAGTAAGATCCCCAGGGTCAAGTGTGATTCTTGGTCCTTCACCCAACAGCTTCCCTGAGCCTTTAAAAAACCCTGCAACCCGGCGCTTTCCCCAAGCGCAGGGGAGCTGCACCGCATTCCGATGAGCAGGGCTGGCGAGGAGCCCGCGTCTGGTCCTGACCAGGGTGCGGGAATAAAGAAGCCAGGGTGTGGAGGCCGAAGGACATCCATCCACGGAGGGACGGGCCCATCTGAACAAGAACACGCAGCGGTCTCCGTTGCTCTAGCAGGGGAACGGAAGAAAGGGAGCAGTCTTCCCTTCCTGGCTCCCCTAGCCCTGTGCTGTCTGACCTCAGGCTAGGCAATTTAATAATCATCCCAATGCTTTTGACTTCATAGAGCCTTTCATCCACGGATCTCAAAGCACTTCACAAATACCAATTCATTAACCTTCACAACCCGCCCTGGGGGACGAAGGGTGGGCACGTTTTCCCCTGTGGCAGAAACGCTCAGCTGGAGGCACAGGGAAAAGCAGTTTTTCCTTCAAGGTCACTTGAAAGTTGACCAGGAAACTCGAGAGGGAGACCCAGAGCAGCTGGCATCATGGCGGGTTGCTGCTGATCACTGGGGCCTCAGTTTACCGTCCTTTGTACAGTTGGGCTGGATCTGCACCTCTGATTCTCCCCACAGGGAGCAGAGGGGCTGCAAGTTCAGGGAAGACAGGACAGAAAACATCGCTTCCTGCTGCTATGCAGGAACTACTTGCACACACTGCATCTCATTCACTCCCTGCGAGATTCCTGTGCTGTTCTATAAGCCCCATTTTACAGGTGAGAAAATTGAGGCAAAAGGATGTAAAGAATTTACTCCAGGTCACCTAACTCATAAGTAGTGGAGCTGACAATCAGTCTGTTTGTAATAATAATAATTAAAATAATAATAATAACACATGGATATTCACAGTCATTTTCCCAAGGCTGCCCCTGAGAGTTCTCCTTTTGTTTACGGGCTTTTCTTGGTCTGTGATCAACTCACCAGTTGAGCCTAAGAGCTGTAACAGGAAACATTCAGGCAGGGAATTAGAAAGCCTGGAAAGTTAGAGAGCTAGGAAGTTTAGAATTAGAAAGTTTAGAGAGCTAGGAAGTGGGGAGACAAAAGTAGCTCTGAAAAGGGAGGGAGAGACAGGGAAGGTGAGCAGACAGCTTGGGATGGGTATAGAGAGAGGTTTTAGGGGAAGACTGGCACAGAGGAGGGGAGATTTGGGAAGCAGCTGCTGTGCACGTGTGGATCAGGTCACGGAGAGATGAGCGGAAAAAGAATTCTAGGAAGTCCTGCTTTGCATTGTGACGTGGTTTCTGAAGGGACTGCAATGTAGATCGAACTGCTTCGGAGTCACTTTCGGGTGGCAGACTGATGCTCCCTCAGCGCAATGCTAGGCAGAGGCCGGCCGATTCTCAGTTTGGATCTGTGAATTACACATCTGTCGGTTGCACATCTCTGCTGTTTTCATGCCTCATTGCCTGTCATCCCTCCCACCTCGGCTCTGCTTTTGTGCAGAACAGGTGTTGATCCCATGCTGTTCACCCACTCTTGTAACTGTTTTATGATTGAATGCTGCTTCCTGTGATTAGCCTCGGTGGGGCTCAGCAGGACAATCGGCATAACTGACTCGGCCATCCAGGTGAACTAACACACGTGCCAGGAGGCAACCACGATTTGCAGGATGTATTAGTCAGGGTAGATTAACCACTGTAACAAACAGCTCCAAAATGTCATTGGGGGAACATAATGAAAGATGATCTGTCACTCATGTGATGTCCCCTGTTGTTGTCCCTGGTTAGCAGTTCTCCAGGGCAGATCACCCCCAAGCCATGACTCAGGGACTAGGCTTCTGTAAGTCTTGTTATTCCCTCATCCTCTGGGGCTTTGGAGTCGTGTTGCAAGGATGGCAGAAAGATGGAGTGTGGAGAAGGATACAGAGCTAGGAGCCAGGCCTGGAAGAGCTGTTCATGTCACTCTGCCAAACACATGGTCCCACCCAACTGCCAGGGAGGTCAAGCTGTGTTGTTCAGCTGTGTGTCCAGAAGGAAAAGGAAATCTGGTTTTGTAAGGACAGGAGAGTCACTGCTACACAGCATCCTTCACCTCAACACCAGGATTCCTTCATCCACCAAACATGGAACTCTGCTTGAGTTGCTCCCCTAGGCAGCCAGGCATCGAGTTTGTGGGTGCCATGTGGTTCTCTTCCCCTCAGATGGATTTATGGGTAAGCCAGAATTCTCCAGAGGGGAGCAGAGCTTGTCTGGGGAGTTTTGAAAAAGGCTGTATGGACCTGGGTCAATTGCGAGTCGTCTGACATTTTTCCGGTTGGAGGGAAGACATATTCAATTTAATAACTGCCTTTAAACTTTTTTTTTATTCTGTAAAATCCTTCTCTTTATTCTCTGAAAAACAAAAAACCTCTACTGCACATAATGTGCAAAAACTGGACACAGAAGATGAGTGCTAACACGCCTCAGAATTCTATCTCTACTGTCAATCCAGCTCAGGTTGACCATGCTTTCTTGGAATATCCGATCAATCTTGGGCAAAAGAGAATGATTTGCCCCTCCTTTTCAGAAAACAGCCTCCATTCTCTTTCCATGTGCAGCTGTGTCCTCAGCAGCAAAGCTGGTAGGGAAAATTCATTCCTCTGTATCCCGGGAGAAACTGTGTTTTCTGGGTCACTATGACAATTCCCCAAACATGCAGCTGTGTCCTGGAACACAACCGTGCATACTCCTCATACATTGTAGGGGCTTCATAACGACAAAGACCTCTTAGAGCACAGCCTGTTCCTTTTCACATCCCCTGAAAATACCAAACTCTGGTTGTTTCATAGAACCAAGGCTGAAATATTCCAAAGGAACATCTCATTCTCCCTTCTTCCCAGGTTCTTTTCTATGCTGCCTTCAATTCCCCCTCCCTTTCTATTTGTAGAGACAAAAGAGACAATTCTGTAACCACTGGCCTCTGTCCAGGAACACAGAAGAAAATGAAACAAGGCAAACAACAGAGAAAAGTGAACAACAGAACAAACTCAAATGAAACCACTTGACAATTCTACAGCGCAGGCCTGGCAGGGGCGTGCTTTGACTTCTTTTCCTCTTTTTCCTTAATGTCTGGTTTGTGGTCAAAATTCTTAGAGTAAAATTGAAGGTTGGTAAAAGAGCCCTGAAAACCCCTACAGAGAAATGACTTGCCCATCAATATGCATCTTGGCTCTTTAAGGAAGTCGTTGGGTTTGACCGAGTAATTCTGCTGCTGGGATTCTATCCAAGGGTAATGACTTAGTTTGGAACCTCCCAGAAGCAGAGTCTGAGACAAAGATTTGGTGCAAGCGGATGGTTTCCTTGGGAGGTGATCCCAGGAAGCATGGTAAAGGAGTGGGGATGGTGGGAAACAGGGATGAGAATGTTGACCTTAAAAATTAAAGTTATTTTACCAGTAAAAATGGGTTTATTCAAGAATAGTAGAAGAATTGCAAGTTGGGACAAGCAAGCTATAGCAAAAGCCATAGGCAGGTCCAACAAACAAAGGAGAAGAGTGCTGTTTTATAGGAAAAAAGGAGGAAGTCGGGAGGGGTTTTTCTGAAACAAAGTCTGTTGGAGGAAAGTGAGAGTTCAGGGTGATGGTGGTTTCTCACTGGCTGAGCTGCTGAGGTAGTGGATTTATTTTAAGAGATGCAGTTCCTGCAGGGGTCTGTAATTGACAATCTTCCTGTAATTGACGTTGAGTGGTACTGCGTGATAGCTCCCCCTTCTGGCTTCCCGACTCCATTTTCACAAGATGAAAGCCAATATGATGGATATGCTAATAAGCTGGACAATGTGGGTAGCTAGGGCTCAACCCTGTGAGGACTGTCTGACAGACTGTGTAGAATACACCTTTCATTGGTCACCCTGAGGGGCAAGGAAGCTGGAATCCTCATCCTCACTGGTTGAGGGTTGGACCATCAAGGCTGGCACATCCAGGCTATTCTACATGCACACCGGACAAGTAACACTCCCGCGGCCAGAGAGTAAGTTCAGGCAGGTGACACGGGACGTCAGCAGACTGTCCAGGGAGAGTCTTCAGGTACCACTGGGAAATACCTAGGGATGGGAGGTTGACAATATCTGTCACAGATAATAATCCTAACATAGGAAAAAACTAAGCGTTACTCATAATTACTTGTAACAGTGAAAAATCAGAGGCAACTTTAATGTCCACATTAAAGGGAGGGTTAAACGAGTCCTGGTACACCCACTCTATGAAATAGTCCCCATTGTGATTTTGTTCGATACTGTGACTGTGTGCCAGGCTCTGCACTAGGTCCCAGAGTCACCATGATGAGAAAGACAGACTAGTCTTCCCCCCCAGGAGTGTATGGTCTCATTTGTTTATGCAGGATTTGAAAAACACATGAGTGCACGCCTGGGTTGTATGATAATATTCCGGAATCAGAATTGTACAAGCACCTTGACCTTGAACCTGTTTTTTCAAATGCATAAATGGAGGGAAGTACACCAAATTGTTAATAGTGATTTTCTTTGGGTGATGAGGGTTTCTTTGCTGCTTGCATTTCTCTTTTCACCAAATTTTCTATACTAAGAATGTATTCTTCTCCTAAGGGAGAAAATAATAAACTTTATTTGAAAATAGAAAAAGAAGTCACCTGCCAAGCAGAAGGGAACTCAAAGCTGGCCCTTCTCACCTTCTCCCTATATCCAACTTTTACGTGTGTCTAATATTTCTGGTTCCCTGCTGAATCTGGAACCAGTATCTAATGCAAAGTAATTTGGGAGCACTTCTCAGACATGACTGGGGCCTGAAGGTAGCAAGCATCCCCTGATTAAATGTGAAGTTCTAGGGCACCACAAAGAGAACAAGGAATATCTATTCCTTTTATTTTTCTTAAATTAACTCATGGAATGTGAAACCCACTGTCATGTTGTTCAGGCCGGTTTCTCTGTATGCTGATTTAGCTTTGATGGCATCTTCAGCAGTTTGCGGGTGACTTCAGGGTCGGCAAATTTCCTGCTACTGTTGGAAACTTACCATCCTACTAGAGGGAGGGGACTTCCACGTTGGGGAATTTTCTTGCCAATTATCTCTCTAGCAGTCTTGAGACTTGGGGCTGAAAGGTGTTACCTAAATATAGAGTGTTCTTGCCAAATGCTTTGAAAATGTCCAATGAGCTAGGTTTAAAGGAGCAGAAATATGACTATGTTCAATGTAATTTCATTTATTGGAGTGATGACAATTGGCAAAGTTTATCCTGAAATATTTTCCATGCGGTTAAAAAAAGAGTGAAATATCTTGGAAACTCTCCCCCCAAACTCGCCCAAACACCTTAATTCTAAGTTAGTTCTGGTAAATGGAAACATTTTAGTTCTTAAGCCTCTTATTAATTCAGGATTTGGGTATTGATCCAAGCACCAGGGGGCTCCACTCCCACAGGGCTGTCCCTTGGGGTTTTATTCACTCAAATTAAAAGGTATATCTTTTACAGATAAATAAATGAAATAAAATACAATTTAAAATGAGTTTAGGAAAACTCAGTTCAGTAATATTAAAGAGGGCTTTCTTTAATACAACATTGTAAATTGACTATACTTCAACTAAAAAAAAAAAAAGAAAAAAAGAGGGCTTTCTACTCCAGGACTCCTTCTGGTCTTAAATATGCTGGCATCGTGTATCTTTATGAATTTTCAGGAGAAGAACTGAATATACAATGTTTCCAAAGTTTTTGGACGCAGCCATTCCCCTGCCCACGACCTCTTTGCTTTGTGTCAGAATACCTCCCACAGCCACCGTTTGCGAAAGTGCACAGTGTAAGTACGGAAGCATGCTGGGCATCACATCCAGGCCAGTGGCTCTCAGACTTCAGCGTGAACCAGAATTACCTGGAGGACTTATTAAAACACGGCTCCTGAGCGTCCCCCAGGAGATTCTGATTCAGTAGGACGAGGTGGGGCCCGAGAATGTGCATTTTTGAGTTCCTAAGGGCTGCTGCTTCTGCTGCTACAGGGACCCTATTTTGAGAACTAATAGTCGAGAGGGATTGAGTGCTTCCCCAGGAAGACAGACGGCCTGGAAGGAAAGAAGTGGTTTTCTAGTCACACAGCCAGTCCTTTTGCATACGAGTGTCCCATTTCTCCATAAAAGGCATGATGGTGGAAGGATGTTTGATTTTTAAAGGCCAGGGTTGAGGCCCTCAAGGAGCAGGTGAGATCCTGATGTGCGGGAGCCTTTAGACGCAGCTGCAGAAGCAACAGTACAAGGCAGGAGTTCACTGAGGACGGGGGTAAGGAGCGCTCGCTTCCGTGTCAGACAACCCGGCTTCAAAATCCAAGCGCCTAATCTCTCTTGGAGTCTCGGTCTCCTCATCCTTTATACGGGCATCACATGGATCTTACTTGTCATGATCGTGGGAAGAGCAAATCAGAGCAGGTGTAAATCCCGTTGTGCCCTATTGCGTGGAGGTGCTCCGTAAATGAAAGGGTCAAAGACTTGCTCACAGAGAATAAGGCACACATTGGGGACAGGAAGAGAAGCATCAAGGCCATCAAACCTTACATACTGAGCACTTGGTCCAAGTTTCCCAACTTTTTGTCTGGGATTGGTTTCCTAGGGTAGAACCAAGAGTAGGACTGAGAGGTCCCTCAGCGGGGAACTGTGGACTCCAGAAACTGCCAGATCTCAGCCTTTTCTCCACCATGACACACAGTAGGGGCTCATTTAATATCCGTTGAAGAATTGATGTATTTGGTAGTGGGATGTGACCAACTTGACCCCAAGAGTCGCCAAACAATAAACCAAGATTCTGCTTTAGTCAGTGAAGCTTTTTCTTCTCAGAACAAACGACCAAAAAAATAAAACGAAACAAAAATAAAATCAGACAAGGCTTGGGTTTTGAAAGACACGAACAAATACACTTGAGTTATTATCTCAAGAAAAATCAATACCTTTCCCAGTGTATGAGCCTTCGGCGTTGACTTGGAAACACTAAAACCCTCCCGGCCGGAAGCTCTCCTGAGTCCGCAGGCTGAGCGCTCAGGCTCCAGCATTCCCAGCCGGTCCATCCAGTGTGAAATCATTTCCTTCTTGGAGCGTGGGGCCGTCGCTGCAGGTATTAATGCGTCTTCCAAGCCCCCTGCCTCCTGGCTAACATAGCGAGTGGACAAAGAAAAAAGGACGCAAATCAGGCAGCTGTGGGGCTTGGGGTTTTGGAGAGCGGCGTGTTTTGGAGAATCGCAGGGGAGTTAAGCGCAGCCAGGAGGCTGGCCAAGGGCTAAGCAGACTCTTGGCTGAGCAGCAGAATCACCTGGGACATTTCATTTAAATTATTAGTGGTATTTAAATTATTATTTAATGACAGATTCCTAGGTCCTACCCTAGACTAGATTCACAATCTCCATCCTAACATCCTCTTTTGGAGAGTCCATGATGGAAAAACTTGCAGGAGTCAATTTCCGTTTCAGCCCTAGAGACGCCATCGTTCTGAGCTGTCTCCAAACGTTTGCAGCTCACCCAGGGGTCTCAGGCTTGAGAGAGAATTCTCCCCAAGCTGGCAACACTGGGGAGGAGAAATGTTCTTTTCAGGACACAGAGTGTGGAAAAGAAGAGCTGGAGAATTCTCAGAGACTCTTCTCACAGTTGCAGCCACGTGTCTGTCGGTACATCTTGGGAAGCGTTCATCTTCAGAAATCATTACGAAGAGTGACTCATGTAGAGAAATGTGCCCTTCTGTCTGTTTAGAAGACTGTCAAGATTCCTCCTTTCAGCACTTTGGCTCCTAGGAAGAAAGAGCAGTTGAAGAGGACCCTCTGGGTATCTTGTTAACAAGGGGCCGGTCCTCCTAGCTTGAGGAGCTGTGCAGGATGCCATCCCCCTCCTCTCTGGCGGTTCCCACTGCACATGAGGGTAAATCTCAATGTAGGGAGGTTGAATAAGGGTTTTACATACATTGCCTCGTTTCCTTCTCCCAGTGGTCTTATGAACTAGGTAGGGGGGTGGCAAACGATGGTCCACCGCCTGTTTCCGTAAATACAAATTTATTGGAATATAGCCAGCACTGTTCATTTGCATATCATCTGCAGCTGCTTTTGCTCTACAAGGGCAGAGGTGGGGAGTTGTGACAAAAATCCTATGCCCCGCAAAGTCTAAACTATTTACTCTGTGGCTCTCTACAGAAAAAGTGTGCTGACCCCTAAATGGGTCATTGGCACCACTTCACAGATGGGGAAACAGAGGTACAGAAAGGCGAAGGGTGTCACCTAAGATCATCTTGGTTACCAATGAGTGTCAGAGATGTCTCTGGCCCCAGAGGAACTCCTCCTGTGAGAAGTCCTTTCTAGTATTTCTTGGGAAATTTTTATGTTTTTCCAAATTCTGAAAAAAAATCAGTAAAGACATTGGGGTAATGGAAAGAAGAATAGTAATCCTCCATCAAGAATGGAAGCTTAGCAACCAACATAGAGACATCATTATTGATTTGCGTCCACCAACATCAAGTCAAAAGCAAGAGCAGAAACACAAACAGGTTAAAGCTGACATTTCTGGGAACCAGACAGGGGCACACAGGAGAGAAATGGCTGTGTTCTGATCTTGTAGCTCTTGTCCTGTTATAAGTGTGTATTTGTGGCCACGACTGCTGCTAATGGCCAGTTGTTCTTGCAAATAAATATTGTTTGCATGCATGTATACTTTTTTATATATCTTGTTAATGAGGTTCTCAGAAATAAGAAATAACAAGCAAAACAGTTCCTTAAACGGGCAATTTTGACATGTGATACTATATAGTGCTTTAACTGCTGAAGATTTGAACATTATATTATTTAAACATTACCCAATAATGTGCATTGGTATTTTCCAATGTTTGATGATTCATTACTGGCTATAGTCATTTGTAAATTCACTAAACTTAGTATTTCTTATTTATTAAGCCATTATTGTTAGATATTCATTATAATGAGTAAAGAGTATGAAGACTGTTGGAGATCTTTTAAGAATAACATGATTTCAGGATTTTCCAAGAATTCCCAGGAATTTCAACTTCTCACTTGTAAACCCTGAAGATGAATATACATCAGGTATTTGGAAACATTGATTCTACATAGAGTTATTCAGCTGGAGATAACAATTTCCAGCCTCCCTTGCTGCTAGTTATAGCCATAGTCTAAGTTTTGGCCAATGAGAGGTAAACCCATGTGAAGTGTACATCTTCTGGATTCTGTTTTTTTGCAGAAGCCGATTGCCCTCCATTCTCTCTTCCCCTCTTCTCCTTGGCTTGGGTATGGTGGCAAGTGGAGGGGCCAAGATAGGGAGATCATGTGATAAAGAAGCTCTTCCAGTTTGTTCCCTGGATGACCTTGTGAAACAGAACTGCCTACCTGCCCTCACCCATCCTTAGACTATTAAAAGAGAGGTAAATAAATAATTTTATTTAAGCTTCAGTATCTTGGAGTCTATTACAGCTGTTTAGCTTATATGAACACACATAGGAACACGCTTATGCTATATTACTACTTGACAAAGGATCACACACAATTGCATATCACATTATATTACAGTATTTTGTGTATTTCATTCTACACAGTTGAGTATACAGTTCCAGAATGCCCCATGAATACAAAAATCTGCAGATGCTCAAGTCCCTTGTATAAAATGGCCTAGTATTTGCATATAACCTACGCACATCCTTCCCTGTACTTTAAATCATTTCTAGAATACTTACACACTTAAAACAATGTAAATGCTATGTAAATAGTTGTAAACACAATGTAAATTCTGTGTAAATTGTTGCCAGCATGCAGGAAACTCAAGTTTTGCTTTTTGGAAATTTCTGGATTTAAAACGAAAATATTTTTGACCTGCGGTTGGTTGAATCCATGGAAGCAGAACCTACAGATACAGAGGGCTGACTGTATATACAATATAATCTCAATCACTAGAAAATACAAAAAGAAAATGCCCAGGAGAAAATATGTCAAAAGCCTGGCAAAAAAAAAAAAAAAAAAAAAAAAAAGAGATGGAAGAAGTCAAATTAAGACATTGTTCCACAAAGAATTAGGTAGAATTAGCTCTACAGTCATTAAACTGATACTTACTGAGCATCACTTATGTTCCAAGCAGGGAGCTAGAAAAGAGAGCAAGAAAGACACATTCCCTGTTTGTATAAAGTTTACAGTGAGACTAGAAAGAAAGATGTTTGTACATAATCACCAGCATGAATGATATGAAGAATTTACTCTCTCCTTTCCAGGAGTCTTTCTCCAGACGCGGAATATTGGTGAGACGTGGGGTTTTGTATAAACTCAGCATCCTTCAAGGACTGGTAATTTCCTAGTATCTGGTAGAAGCTGGTGTTTCACCAAGAGGTGGGCCACGCCTTCAGCAATCCTTCGAGGCTAATGATGGAAAGGGGAAGTCCAAGGGCTTCCACGCACTTTCCTGCCTCTCCTCCTGAGAAATCGCTGTCCAGCTCCCCCAGCCCTTGGCTAAAGAAAACTAGAAAAGATTCCAGCCCCATTCGACTCTCGGTGTCAAGGGGGCCCTCCTTATCTGAGAACACGTGACTGGCTGTTGGGTTGCCATCTTGGGAAAACCAAGAGCATCTATTTGTTTTTGGTTTAGAGGAAAAGCAAAGAAAGCTGAACAAACACATGACTAGAAATTTGGCGCTTGTTTTATACAGTAGTGATCATTTTTGTAGTCTTAAAAAAGGAGAGAAACTCCAGTGTTCTATTTCACAGAAGTCATTAAATATCCTGTAAGGGTCTGTCTGAGTCAGCAAGAGGCAGTAAGTTTGCAGTTGAGTAATACCCTGTGTTTACTGAAGACTTTATCTGCCTATCTGGTCCATCTACCTGCCTGGCGAACACGTCCAGCTCTGCCAGCCACTGCAGGGCATTTCTGTCCTCATACCGATCAAATTCCATTTTTTTATCAGAAGCTTCATTACAAATAGAGGCTGAGCATTCTTAGCAGCACTTTAAACAGCTCAAAATAATGAAAGAGAAGTCAATATAATTAGCCAAACTCTTGGCAGTAGGATTTGAATGGCGAAGGAACTAATTACATGCTCCAGGCACCTGCACATAGTGTCTGCCACATCTTCAGGCCACAAGAAAGAATGTCTCAAAGCTGTGCATCTCACAGGACAGGAATGAGACAGGAGTTACCTTGGTGAATTCCTTTCCTTCTCCATAAAGAAGGCTGAATCTTGCAAGACAGAGTCTGCTGTTTTTTTACCCACTATCTATTCTTTCCTTCCTCTTTACGAACAGAAACAAGATTTTACTCAGGTTGACAATGTGCCTAGATAAAATAATACTTTTTCTAGTCTCCTTTGCAATTATAAATGGCCAATGAAATGTTAGTGGAAGTCATTTGAGTCTTCTGAGAAGGCTGCCCTTCTGCCCTTTCTCCTTCTACCTGGAATATGGATGCAATAAATGGAGTTCCAGCAGCCATCTTGTTACTATGAGGCAATCTTGGGAGTGGAATTTATGAGCTTAAGATAGAAGAGCAGAAAGACTGAAGGAGGCTGAGTGCTAGATAACCACAAAGCTACCATACTGCCATGGGATTCTGTCTCTAGATTTTATGTTACATGACAGAAAAATAAATCTCTGATTATTTATTACAACTGTTCATTCAGATATCTGTTTCTAGCAGCAAGCCTAATTTTAACAAATACAACATACATTCAATTGCTACCTTTCCCACAAGTCTTTCCAAGGACCTCTAGAAAAAATTCAATCATTGACTGAGACATTCATCAACAGACATTTACTTAATGCCTACTGTAGGCCCAGCTCTGTGGTCCACATGGTGGAATGGAAAGGTGAGTATGCATGGTCCCTGATGCTGGGATCACTGTTCCCCCTTCCCCATTGGAACAAACTGCTCTATCCCACTGAACTTTGAGTCTCTGTGAGAGTTGCCTTGCAGCAGAGGAATTGTGTAAGCTGCAGGAAGGCACAGAACCTCCCTTGTTCATTTTGGTATCTCCCTCCCACAATCCCTGGCACAATGCCCTTTTCTTAGGTGCTCAATATCCATGGCAGGAGTATACAAAAGTTGAGCCTCAGCCTGGTCCAGCTTGATTCTGCAACCGCCTGCATCTGACAGTCACCATACAAAGAGCTGCCCAGTTCTGACTCAGGGGTCACTGATGGTTCCTGTCTCTTTCCAGCCACATGCCTCGGTGCTCAAACCCCTACTTCATTCTCCTTAGATACGATGCAGAGGAAGACGGGGCTTCCTCTCAATTCTGACTCTGCCTCTCCTTCCTGGCTGTCCTTCATATATGACCTTCTCAGCTCAGCCAGGTCCCAGTATCCTTAGTCAATGAGTACCCTTTGCCAGTCATATGAATTCACGATGAAGAAACCATCAAATCTGCCAGGCAGTGGCCCATTCTATCAATTGATCTGGAGTGGGATAATCTCTGAAGATCAAGAGTTTCAGTGGAGAGGAGCCAGTTGGCCTTTCATGGTACATCCTTGAGGGTCAATTTTAGCAATGGAATTGTGGGCCAAATACACCATTTATCCCTCTCCAGCCTTCTCAGGCTCTCCAGTGTGCCCTTTCCCAAGCGTGTCATGACCAAGGCAGGACATCTGCCAGATCCCTACTCTGGCCAGCTGGTGAGGTAGGCATCAGTCCTGGGGTTCGGGTGCAGATTATGCTGGAGGGTGGTGTGGGCTGAAGACCCGCTCCATCCCTGTCCACCACTGGGACTGTGGACAAATTACTTAACCACACTGTCAGTTTTCTTGCCTGTCAAATAGGGACAACACATCAACCTTACAGAGTTGTTATACAGATTAAAGGAGTCAACAATGCAATTAGCCCTGTTCCTAGTACATAATGAGCTCTCAGTAAACGGTAACTCCCATCACCAGTATTAGTAAAACCCGGCATCACCTGTTGTTATAACTGTCTCATAACTTAGTGAACATTAAACATATTTAAGGTTCTGATGTTGCTAAAGAACCCCAGTTAGTTTTTTTTTTTGGCAGGGGGAGGGGTTATTTATTTATTTATTTGTTCATTCATTTATTTAATGGAGGTACTGGGGATTGAACCCAGGACCTCATGCATGCTGAGCACGCGCTCTACCACTGAGCTCTTCCCCCCTCCCCCCAACTTAATTGTTGAAAGTGACCTTTTCATTTATTTTTCTCAGCTCCCTGCTTTATTTCCCATTCTTCTCTCTAGTAACAGTATTTGTCCTTTCGGTCACAAGGAAACAACAAAATGGTAATCCAAGCTCTCACTCTAACATCCTTGCTCTGAAGCATCTCATTCACTGTCCAATTGGGCCAGCTTGCTGTTTTATTTTTCTTTTATGAAGTTTACAGTAAAGGGTCAAATTACCTGCCCGTTTTCTTCCCTGGACACTCCTATCGGTGGACATGTCTGAGGTGCGGTGAGACAGGCAGAAACATAAAGACACACGTGGGAATAAAAGTGTAAATGTATTTAGACTTTATTTGGGGAAACTGGGCTTTTGCCGTCATCCAAGTTCAACAGAGATGGCCGCGCAGACCAAACAGTGGTTAGTCGTTGACACCTAAAACCATTTGCAGCCCAAATTAGACACAACAAATCGGGGAAGGAATTTTTAAAAATCCAAACCTTGCAACCCACTCTTCACCCCAGACTACATTAAGCATCAGAAGCGAAGAGAAATACGGGTGCCAAGAAGAGGCGGGAGGCCAGAGCGGATTCCTGTAGCAGGTGAAAAACACATTTGCTAAAGCAGAGCACATTTGGGGGATTGGGATGGAAAAGCTGGGAGTGCTCATGAGACAAGGGTCCCACCTCCCCTCCATCCCCACCGTGAAGAGCTGGCCAAGAGGAGGGCTGAGTCACCCCTATGTCAGTGCTATTGGAAACAGAGCAGAAAAACTCAGGGATTCTGGCTGAGGCGGAGCAGGCAAAAGCCTGCAAAATGCAGACAGGAACATATGTAAGTGGGGTGGGTGGCCCAAGCCCAAAGGGCTTGAGGGCAGATGCTGGACCAGAGATAGCAGGCCCAGTAGGAGAAGAGAGCCTCCCCCAGGGGGCGCTGTCTGTGCAACCCTGGCTGGCGGGTACTATGAAGAAATGTAGGCCAAGTGTGGCCAGATCTTCAGATGTTTTAAGAGATGCTATAAAAGCTCCTGATTTTCAAATGTTGGCAACCGATTCAACACATTTTACAACGCTGTGTACAGACTGAAGACAACAAATCTGTCAGCTGGGTCTGGCTGGCAGGGCAGCCTGCTTCTGAATTCTGGGTGGGGGCTGACTTTTATCTCACCTCTGAAGCTCGGGGTTTCAGGGGCTGGGTTGAGAGCCCCCATGTATCCACGTTCACGCTTCTGCCCAGATCTTCCTGCTGCTAAATTAATCTAGCCTAAGAACTTCTTTGCAGCATTGAGAAAAGCGAGGCTCCAAAATCAAAGTACAAACCCAGTACAAAAACCTTCCAGGTAGAAGCCTCAAAGATTGAGCTTCACTTTTATTTTTTATGTATTTTGTCATGTCCCAGAATGGCTGGCCATTTTTAAATCACAGGTGGAATAACAGTCATGATCCTCTGTAGCTCCCAAGACCGGACAGTTTGGGGGAGAAAAGGAGAAATGGAGGTTGGTAAGAGACACACCCAAGACCACCCAGGAGCCTGGTGGGGAGCCTAAATTTATTTCCCTCCTCTGACTCTTAGTTTGAAGCCTGTATTCCCAAGCCTCCCCTGGAATTTGGACTATCCAGACAATGGCTCTGGTAGATTCCTTGGGGAGCAAGGTTTGGAGGGGAAAGCATCACATGTGAGTGGGAATAGTGAGGTCAGAAGGTGCCCCGCTGGCAGGGCTGAGGGGAAAACCCTGCCCCTAGCGACAGGTCCTGGTGGCACCATGGAGTCTTCTGCATCAACCAAGCAAGGACTGTTCACGGGAGCCAAAGGTAGAAAAGGCCAACATGCCTTGGGGTGAGGACTCATGGCACAAAACACACTCTGCACAAAAATCTCAAATTCCAGGCAAGGGCTGCAACAACCCAGCCAGCCTGGACTTCTAAAGGTTGACGGCCTCCTCTTCGCTGCACATCTGGGGAAAGGGAAGAAGAGGAAGGCAAAAAGCAAAAAAAAAAACCCCAACAACAAAAAAGGCAAGGTAAGGTACGGCTCCCCAGCCTGTGATTAAGCCCTCAAGGGCCAGCTGCTAATCACCACAGCCTGGCGGCACCCGCCTTGCGTTTCCCTGCAGCTACCAAAGCACCCCCCTCACCCACAAGCACACGCGAACCTTTTACTTTGTTCCCTAGAGCTCAGACACTGGGGCTGCTCAGAAAGATCTGGGAGCTTGCAGAGCATTGTGGGTACTGACATGCAAATGAGGAGCACAACCAAGCGTGTCCCACATTGCTTCAGAGGACCTGAATTTTTTATGGCTTGTATGTGCTTTTTGATGTTTTCATTGTCTCCCAGCATAACTGATATGCATCCTGATTCTGACAACTAGAAGTTGTCTTTTTTTTTTTCCCCCCTTTTCTTTTCCTGGAGCTGGTCTTCTTTACCATTAAAAAAAAAATACAAAACAAAAAAACAAAACAAGGTGGCGGGGGCGGGGTGGGGACCAAAAAACAAATCCACCATAACAAACCGAGGTTACTTTCAGAAGTGAAATATTTTAAGCAGTTGAACCACAGATGCAACCAGGAAAGGAAAACATGTTGATTTTCTTAAATTCCTTGGAGGAAAACAACTCCAGCTTGTCTACCTCATTTAAAGGGACAACTTCCAAAAGGAGCAGAGTGGGAAAGAGAGTGATTTTTTTTTTTTATTTGATTGGTGGTCAGTCATGAAGAGCGCGTTTCTATTATGAAATATACCCTCCCCATCTGTCACACACACACACACACACACACACTCTCTCTCTCTCCAAGGATCAAGTGAACTTTTAAGGGAACCATTTTCATCTTATAGTCATTCTCCCTTAAAGGATCCAGAACAGCATAACTCATGCCAAACAACTCGGGTTCAGTGGTTTTTCTCGTTTGGCTGAGGGCTGGAACTGCTGAACAAGTCACAAGAAGGTCATTTCTGAGAGAATTCTGTCTGTCCACTACCCCCTCCCAGCTCGAGTGACTAAGGTCACGTGGGTGATGGGCTGGATGGGAGTGAGCCTGTCTGAATCTGGATGCAGGACCTTTGAAGCTCTCCAGTTTCCTTCCAACTGTGACCACACATAGAGAAAACAGAGATCTTGTGAATGTGAACTCAATGGCAATGTTTATAAAAATCCTAACACATCTTGTGTTTTGCTTGCCATCCTCCTCATTCAAGGTCTTGCAACTCATCATTCCAGTCTCCATATCCCTCCTTCATCATTCATTCCTTTCAGCCCCATTCCTGTGCATCCATCGGTCTTAGACAATTGGTCAACCAATAAAGGTCCACCTCTCAACCCCCTCAGTGCCCCCTACTCCCAGTGCTCCCAGTCCCCACCCTCCACATCTTGTCCAGTTTAAACCCAGTTGCTCTTCCCCCTCCTTCCTTGAAACTTCCTCCCCCAGTTCTCCGCCTTCGTGAAATTCTCCCAGGCCTGGGGGACCTCCTGGTTCCACGGCCAGAGCAGCTGAGAGGTACCATTGAGGTCAGAAGTGCCCCTCGGACAACTTCTGTCTCCATCCTCAGCTCCCAGAATCCCATCTGACACACAGTGTTGCAAAGTGTTTATGAATGAAAGAACACATCACTTCATTGTTTCACATAGACTGTGACTAATATCCACTAATGGGCTCAGAGGTAGTTATTGTCACTTCCATTCCACAGGGGATAAAATCGAGGCACTGAGGGGGTACATGACTTCCCCAGCCGTTGCGTCCAAAGTCCAGTGATCTCCCAGTGACATGCTGCTTCTCCAGAAGAGATACCTTCTAGTCCTTTGTCCTCTTCAGTCACTTCCACAAACAATATTTCTGGGACTTCCACAATGACCCTGTCGGGTGGATATGAACAATAACTCTGTTTTACAGATGCGGGATCGAGCAGCATAAATACCTGCATTCCCATGGCAGTTCTGTTCTCTTTTTCCAGAACTTTCTTTGGAAGGCCACGACAATGTCTGAGTCTCCCACAGCATAAGCTACTGGGAGCCGGTGGGGGAGGTCAATTGGGAATCTGAATAAGCCATGTTAACCTTTTCAATTACAAAAACCTTTAGGACTCAATTCACCAAACCACCCTCAAGACCACAAGAATTTATGATCCTTCTAAATATACCCAAATGAGCCTCCAGAAGTATCTTAGGTAGCTAGAATCCAGTTCTGTAAAGCATATAAATACATTTAAAATAGCAGTAAATGTTTCCACCCTTCTATTTGTTTTAATGACTGAATGTACCCCAAATAGAAATGTTAGCAGTCACCCCTTTAATAACGCTATTTATATTTAACTTATCAGGGTATTAATAGAAGCACAGTAGGCTTACAGACCAGACCTCGGTTTATGTGCTTTCAGCTTCAGAGCCAGACAGTCCTGATTTTGTCATGACAGTAAAAATAAAGAGACACAAGTGTCCTCACCTCATGCTCGGCTTCCCGCTCTTGTACCTTCGGTATATCCAGTGGACCCTGGAGCATCTCAGTGCTCTCCCGTCGGGGAAGGAGAGAGTCCTTATATGGACTCAGCTTTTCAAATACTGAACAGGGGAGAGGGTTTCTTGAGAAAGGTTTTGTGGTGGTGGCTACAGTAGAGCACTAGAAAAAAAAAATCAGCTGGCACAAATCAGGGTGGACACAAAAAGAAACAATCTTCCTAACTGCACATAAAAGCTGTCCAAACACCCCCACCTCACCCCTCCCTAGCACCCTCACATTGTTTAGATTTCAGGCTCTTGAAGAAAATGTATTTCTTTTGACATTTAATAATGTCTGTTGACATGCAACATCCCTGCTAGGGCTTTTCATTTTTTTTATTAAATGATGTAAGTTCTGTAACTGATACCCGTTGTCATCAAACATCATAAAGCCAATCATGCCCCAAGTCATCAATATTTATTGTCCCTGGTGGGGGAGAGGCTGTTTTCAGTTTGGGGCAGATGGGTTTAATTTTTACACAGAATAGTTAAAGCAGACGCACCTCATATAAAATATCAGACCAGCCAGGATCTGCCGACATGGTACAATTGAGATGTTCACGCAGTTGAAAGGAAGAGTGTAGGGGGGAGGGGGAAGAGAAGGATGGAGAGGGAGGAGAGAGAGGGCAGGCACAGACAAGAAAGAGGGGAAATAATTAAAGTGGGGAAAGGGAAAGAGAAAGGAGAGAGAAGGAAAAAGAGAGCGTGTGTGCTCATCCAATGTACAGCATGCATGTGAACAAAAACTTCTTTTCCACGGAGGGCTTTCAAAAAAGACCAAGGGTAGGGGAGGGAGACACCGTGCTCTGGAAGGGCAGGCTAAGTACTGCAGCAGAAAGGGAACTAGAGACAGGGAAAGAGAAGCGGGGGAGAATGAAAGTAGAAGAGAGGAGATGTGCTGGCACAAGGGAAGCTATAAGATACAATGTGAGAAAAGGCGAAAGACACAGAGAGAAAGAGGAAAAAAAGGAGAGAGAGGAAAAGACAAAAAGAGAAAATGAAAAAGATGGAGAGATCTGTAGAGAGAGAAGGTGAGAGAGGAGTGAGCGGAGAGGTGGGGTCCAGAGATGCAAGTGGGTCTGACAGCTGGTACCAGCCTGGGAGGAGAGGGCACCGGGAGGTGGACCCGCACGCTGGGTTTGGGCAGGGGGCTTGGGGGGGCTTCGGGCAAGCCGGTCCCGAGCAGAGCCAGGCAGGAGTGGGTCGGTTTGTCTTTGGGACCCTCATCTGTTCTGCCCGTGCCTTCATCCTCCTTCGAGGTCTCCATCTTACGTGATGGCTTCTGGAATCTTCTCTCCTCCAAATAGGCCATTCACACTGAGGCTCAAGTAACTGATAAAGCTTAATAGGATACTTCTGGCTGGGTTCAAGTTTTCCTTGTTTGATTTTCGTGCTAATGGCAAATCCTGAGATCTCTGTCAGCCAGGTAGAAGAAATGTTAGGGAATGTGCGCTGGTGGCCGGAGTCTGTCCTGCCTCCTGAATGTTCTGTTGGGGGCACACTTTGTAGACCCAAAGTCCTTTTTTTTTTTTTTTTTTTTTGAAGTGGTGGGTTGGAGAAGTATGACTAAGCCTTGGCCGAGATGGCCCTGGACAAACCTTGGGTTCTGAGGATTCTGTACAGGACCCCAGTCCCAGGCTGTTGAATAGAGGGGCCAGGAAGTGGCACCTCCGGGGGACCGAGGATGAGGAGGCTTGCCCTTTGTCTGGGGAGTTCAATGGTCCCTTGCAGAGACCAGGGCCCGGGAGGGAGGAGGGGTCAGGAATGAACTCATTGCTCTGCAGTGTCCTCGAACGCCCAAATGCTGCCCACGCTGGCTTTTGTGCTGACGTCAAAGTCAGAGGGAAGAAAGGAAGAAGGAAGGAAAAACCTTAACAAAGAGAGTTTCCAAAAAAGCTCCTGGTGAAAAATAAATAGGTCAAACCTCAAAGCAGCCCAGCAAACTCTCGCTAATGGTCCAGCCCACCAACTGCATTTTGAAATTACAGGCCTTCGTATTTATGTAACCTGGCCTGTGAGGTAGGCCGGGGCAGGGAGCCCTCCCAGGGCGTCGATGAGGGTTCTGACGCACGGAGAGTCCCCACACAGGGTCTCAGAGAATGTTCAAAGCACCAGAGGAGCCAGACCCAAGGACCTCTCTCGTATCCACCATCTTCTTTTCTTCTTGGCAAAATGAGAGGCAAGGGGCGGGTATTAATGTTCCAGCATCCCATGGCTGGCCTGTATTTCTCCCACCCTATCTTGTACACTCCTGAGTAGAAAGATATTGCAGTCTGTAGCCCTCTCCTGAACTTTCGCATCTGATCTGGGCCAGGGCCAGGACCTGAATGCCACCACGGTCTCTCCTGTTGGCCTGTATCCAGGCAGCCCTTGGAGATCACCTGGTAGCTTACTGAACAGGCTGCATCATTTGAAATGACTGGATGCCATTCCTGCCCAAGCACCCAGCTAGCAGCACAGAGCTCACTCAGGACATTGGGGTCCTCGTATTTCTGGAGAAATGCGCTCAGTGACACCTGCTAGCACAGGGGCTGATTGGAGGGTTTCTGTTTCCCTGCCTCCTCACTAACATTTTGTCTTTTATTCCGACTTTACTAATTGTTGCCGATCGGCAGCTCATTGCAATTTCAATTTGCATCTTTCTAGTTACTGATGAGGTTAAATAGCTCTCCACAAACTTACTGGCCATTTAGCTTGCCTTTCTAGGAATGGCCCGTATCTCCCCATTGGATTTGCTGCCTTTCTCTTTGGTTTGAAGTATATTATATTTTAGAGTCTACTCCTTTTGTTAGTTTTAGACAATGTTCATTATCGTCTCCCAGTCTGCCACCCATCAGTTAATTATGGCTCCTGTGGCTATGTTTGAACAGGTATTTTAAATTTTGATGTTGTCAAGTTGACCATTTTTTTGCCATGTGGTTTATGCTTTTGGTGTCTTATTGAAGCAGTTTTTTTACCACTTTAAGGTCAAAAAGACATCCTTTTACATATTCTTCTATTGAATATATAGCACTTTTCTTTCATATTAGATCTTTTTTGAGTTTATTTTTGAATGTGGTTTGAATTAAAGCCACATTTTATTTATGCTCATCCAGTGAGCCAGTTACCCCAACAGAATCTATTAAATAATTCCTTTTTTCCCCTCCACTGAATCCTGGTGGCTCTGTCATACATCATAGGTGTCTTTCTGCATTTTCCTCTTTATACCATTTGTCTGTTTGTCTGTTCTTGCATGAATACCCCATTATCTACATTACCATGTCTTTGTAGAATGTCTTGCTATCTATTAGGGCAAAATGTTCTTTCTTTCTTCTTTTTTATTTTTCAAAATTGTCTTAGCTATTTCTGTAGCTTTATTTTTCTTAATTTCAGAAGATTTATAAAGGTCCAACAAGGTATAATTAATTTTATTGGAGTTGAATAGAATTTGAAGAATTAATGTGGGAAAGACTGACATTTAAGTTGCTCTATTTATGAATATGTTCTATGTCTCTATTAATTTAGGGTTATTTTATTTAAATTTTTTCTCTGGAAAGATCTTCTGTATTTTTTGGTTAATCCCATTACTTCTGGTAATGGATGGCAGTGGCAAACTACTATGAATTGTGATATGAGTTCTACTGTGTATTTTTAGTATATCGCCAGTATAGTGACACTCCAATGATTTTTTTTTTATTTTTTTAAACCTCAACTTTATTGACACAAAAATTTATAGACAATAAGATGCATTCATTTTGACTGTAGGATTTAATGCGTTTTAACAAGTGTGTATGCCCATGTACTCACCACAATCAAAATAGAGAAATTTTCATCACCCCCAAAAGTTTCCTGCTGCTGCTTTGTAATCAATCCTTATATCTTTCATTCACTCATTTGATGTGATTTGCCTTCCATCACTATAGATTTGAATTGCCTTTTCTGGAATTTCATTTTCTAATTTTTCTTTGATAGTAGATGGAAATAAATTGATTTTGTATATTGACCTTACATCATGAAATATTGTTAAATTAGTATATTAGTTCCAGTTTCATGTTTACAGACTCTTGAGATTTTCTACATAGACAATCAAATAAATTCTCCCAATAAAGAGAATTTCACTTTTTTTCTGATCTGTATGGCTTCAATGTAAAAAAATTCCTTCCTATATTAATGCACTGGCTAGGACCTCCAGTACAATACTGAACAGACATGGTGAGAGCAGACTTCTTTGCCTGTTTCCAACCTTTAGGAAGAAGTTTTCCTCTTTCACCATTAAATACGAGGTTAGTTGTAAGTATTTTTCATAGATAACATTTTTCAGTTTGAGGAAGCTCTTTCTTATTCCTGTTTTTGAGAGTTACTATCATGAATAGTTATTAAATTTTATCAAATGTCTTTTCTGTATCAACTGAGATGAGCATATAAGATTTCACCTCTATTCTACGAATAAGGTGATTTTTGAATATTAAACCACCTTTGCATCCCAGGGATAAACCCCACTTGGTCACAATGTATTCTCCATTGTACACATCATTGACTTAGATTTACTAATACCTTGTTAATGATTTTTGCAAGTATTTTATGGAGAATATTGGTCTATAGTTTTCTTTTCTTGTAATTTTTTTGCCTTGTTTTGATGTTTTCGTAATACCAGCCTCATAACATGAGTTGTAAACTGTTCCCTCTTACTGTATTTTCTGAAAAAAACTTAAGATGGATGTTGTTTCTTCCTTAAATGTTTGTTAGATTTCATCAGTAATGACCTCTGGGCCAGGACTTTTCTTGTGGGAGAGTTTTTAATTACTGATTTATTTTTTAAATTGATTTAAGACATTCAAGTTTTGTATTTTTTTTTTTTTTGAGAACCTGGGTCTTTTAGGTGGTTTTTCCATTTCATATAGGTTGCTAAATTCATTTGATAACACTACGCATATTCTTCCCTTATTCTTCCATTATTATTTTAATGGCTATAGGATTCATAATAATGTCTTCTTATTCATAGCTGATATCAGCAATTTGTCTTCTCTCTTTTCTTGACTGCTCTATGAATTTATCAGTTGTATTTATATTTTCAAGAAACCAACTTTGTTTCATTTTTTTTCTCTCCTATTTTTGCCTGTTTTCCATTTCTTAGATTTCCATTCTTATATTTATTATATTCTTCCTTATACTAACTTTAGGTTTATACTTTCTTATTTTTCTAACTTCTAATATTAAAAGTTAAGATCAATATAGTGGAAGATATAAGATCACTGATTTTTGACTCTTATTCTTTCCTAATATAGGCATTTAAGGCCATAAATATCCCTCTAAATACTGCTGTAGCTGCATTCCATGAATGTTAATTTGTTTTGTTTTCATTTTTATGAAGCTAAACTATTTTCTCACTACCTTTGAAAGAGTATATAATTGTGTCCTGCCTGACAACTTTGTCTTTTAATTGGAGTGTTTAGACTATTTACATTTGATGTAATAACAATACAGTTGGATTTAAATATACTGTTTTGTTATTTCCTTTTTTTCCTCCCATCTGTTACTCATATTTCATGTTCTTGTGGTTCAAGTGGGTATTATTTCACATTACATTTATTTTCCACTAACAACTTATCACCTATACTTCTGATTCTTTTTTAGTTGATCTGGAGTTTACCATACATACATTTAACTTACAACAGTTTGTCTTTTTAGCAATAATATACCATTTCACATATAAGAAACTTGTTTGCAAATTTCATCATCTCTCATTTTTGTGTTTGTTTCTTTTAATTGTTTTTTTCTTCTTTCTTGGCTATGGGTCATATTTTCCTGTTTCTTGCCATTTTGTGTAGTATGTTTTGGATGCTGGACATTGTAAATTTTATGTTGTTGAGTGCTAGATTTTGTTGTGTTTCTTCTGGAGTGTTCAGTTTGTCTGGCAGGTGATTTAGTAATGTGCAGATCAGCTTGGTCCTTTTGAGGCTTGTTTTTAACCTTTTTTAAGGATAGATTTAAAGTAACCTTTACTCTGGGCTTTTTTTTTTTTTTTTTTTTGGTCTTATTAACTAAGATGTGACTCTTCTGGTGACTCTACTTAAAATCCCACACATTCAAAGAGGACCCTGTCCTTTAGTTGGTCAGGACTCAAGTGTCTCCCTTCCCTGTGTAAACTCTCAAAATTGTTTACTTTACAGTCCCCCAACCTTCTTTTCCTGGCCGCATGGAGTTTCATTCTACATGGGCACATTTTACTAGTTAGCAGAAAGTTAACAGATTTCTTTTTTTCTGTAACCTCCTTCCTCTCTGATTCTCTGCCTTCTTAGCCTCATCAAAGTCAGATCTCTTTCTTCCCAACTCAGTGAGGCAGTCATGAACTGCTTAAGAAAACCCCTCCTTGTGCTGAATCCCAGAATGTCCCTCTAGGCAGGTCAGTGACTATAGGGTTTGCCTCATTTGTTTAACTTTTTTGAAAGCTCGTAGTCTTGTGTTGCCTGTTGTTCAGTGCCAGAAAACAGCCATTTCATATATTTTATCCTGTTTGCTAGTTGTTTATAGCAGGATGGTAAGTCCTACCCCAGTTACATCAACATGACCATAAGTAGAAGTCAGAGAAAACGTTTTTTGTTGAGGTGTGCAGATTGCTTTTGCATCTAGTAGTCTTGCAAGACGTGTGAGTCTTAAGAGTTTTTCCTATCGATTCTGTCAGATTCCCTGTGGAAATGATCATTATCACTTACAAATAAGTATAGTTTTTTATTCTTTCAATTTCCATTTTTTGTTTCATTTTCTTATTGTAGTATAACCAGAATACCCTGTACTATGTTGTTTAAAAGTATAGAGTGTATATTTGTCTCATTAGCAATCTTAATGAAATATATCTGAATTTTTTCCTTAAATTTAGTATTTGCACATGTATATGTTTTGAGCATCTATCAGTTTAAGGAAAGCTTTTTAAAAGTACCTTTTCTCTGAGTCAAAAAATCATAATTAGATGTTGAATTTTATGAAAATCATATCCTGGATATATTGAGATAACACGTTTAATTTTTCTCCTTTAATACATAATATGGTGAATTTCATTGCTAGATTTTCTAGGGTTAAGCTGTACTTTGCCATTATTTATTTTAGCTATATTGTTGAATTTAGTTGGCTACTATTTTTTCAGCATATTCCTCCCATAAAATATGTTAGACAGCTTTCCTCCTTCTGATTCCTGGAACAAATTGTGTAAGGTGGGGATTATCTCTTAATTTGACAATTTAAGAGAATTTACCTCTAAAACTGTTTGATACTGGAGCTTAGAATGGAAACCTGTTTAATCATTATACCTACAACTGACCCCTGAGCAACGTGAGGGCTAGGAGCATCGACCCTCCGTGGAGTCAAAAATCTGCAAATAACTCCGTATTTGCAGATCCAACCATGCACCCAGCAGCAGATTGATCATGTAGTACTGTGGTACATATTTAGTGAAAAAATCCACCTATTCATGGACTCATGCAGTTCAAACCCATGCTGTTAAGGATCAACTGTATTACTTTATTAGCTATTTCTATTCAATATTTCTATTTGTCTTATCCCAATTTTAGCTTTTTATATTTTTTCCAACAATTTATCCATTTTGCCTAAGTTTTCCAATCTTTTGGTATACAGCTGATCATAATATTCTATTATTATTCTCTATTTTATTTTTTACTGCATCTATGGGTATTTATCTTCTATTATCACGTATCAGTTTATTTGCATCTTCTCTTCTTTTTTCAAAAATCAATTTTTCGTGAGCAATCCTTATGGTAAAAGAATTGTTCAGTATCATGACTAGGGTAGTAGATACACGAATCTTAACATGTGACAAAGTTGCATAGAACTAAGTACACACACATGTACACACACAAGTGTGTACAGGTAAAACTGGGAAATTCTAAATAAAATCAGTGTGTTGTATTATTGTCAATATCCTGGAAGTGCTTTGCATTATGGTTTTATAAAATGTTACCTTTGGGGAAACCTGGGTGAAGAGTACGTGACATCGCTCTATGTTATTTCTTATGATTGCATGTAAATCTACAATTCTCTTAACCGAAATTTCTGTTAAAAAAATCAATTTTTACCAGATGTTTGTCTCTTCTTATTAGTCTTTTCAAAATACTAGCTTTTGGTCTTGTAATTTTTTGTCAAATTTTTTTCCTGTTCTGTGTTTCATTCATTTCTACCCTATTTTTATTATTTCTTTCCATCATGGCTTTTTGAGGTTTCTTTTTTGCTACTGAAAAAATCTCAAAGCTTAGAGCTCAAAGCTTAGATGATTTGTTTTCAGATTTCTTTTTTTGGACAAATGTATTGAAAGCCATATGTTCCTCCTTTCATCTGTTGCACAAATATCGGTATACAGTGTTTTCATTTGCATTTAGCTTTAAGTATTTTAGAACTTCCCATATGATTTCCTCTTCAATCCAGGAGTAATTAAATAGCACACTTTTTAGTTACCTGATGGATGTGAGTTTTTAAGGTAACAATTTGATATTGGTTTCTTCTTTTCCGAACATGATAAAAAAATATTGTCTGATGTTAATTCTTTAGAATTTATTGAGGGTTTTTTTATGGCTAAGTTTTTGTGTATATTCTATATGCGCTCAAAAAATGATGTATATCCTGCATTAAATGCATTGTTCTATAAACACCTATTAATTATGTGTATTTGTGGACCTTGGTTCTTATCCATTTTTTCTTTTGTTTTCACTTTTGATCCAATCTGGAATGTCTCATTTTTTTTAATCAGTGAATATAACCTATTTACAATTATGATTATACTAGGACTGATTTCTGCCACGTTATTTATCCATTTCTATTTCCCATACTGTCTTAGGTCAGGTTCTCCAGAAGTGGAGCCTGGAACAGATGCTCATGTGCTGTATTAGAGGAGAGCTCTCCAGAGAAGGAGAATGAGGGGCACAGAACTGGGCAGGGGGAAAGCTGAGTCAGACTGCGTTTCCAGCTGGCGGTGAACATCCACTGCCCATCTTGATGCTTACCTGCATCCTCAGAGGCTACTGGATGGTTACTGCTGTGCCTCGCAGAGGAGACAAGAGAAGTCAGCGATCTGCCTGGGGCAACGTGAGGAAGAAAAAAGAGCAAACCTTAAAAGCTCTCCTACACCCTGGGAACTGACACTCTTTCACTTTGGGGGTTCCCACTCTTCAACCTGGAGACCCAGTCATCTTCTGTCTGCGTAGGGGTTGGTCCTACATGTCATCTTGCAGTTCCATCCCCCTTCCTCTGGCCTCCATGGCACCTGCAGGGCTGAGGTCAGGGAAGGGAGCAACAGCCTCTCAGTTTACCATCTTGTCCTGCCCTTTCAGCTTCCACTCACTTTGAGAATTCAGGTCCAGCTTTGATGGGTGAGTTGGAGGTTAACCTGAGTGACAGTCTACACTTGGAGAGCCAGCTCCCATCTTTGCCACCACGGTCCATTCTCCCTTCCTCTAGGGTGAGTCCTTTCCCAGGAGGCTCCCGCATCTCTCAGGTAAGTAGACTCCTGCTGGGGGACTCTGGGTCCGTGGGCTGGTCCCCACATGCCTGCATCCTTGGGGGAAGACAGTTCAGACTCCAGCTAACCACCCCAACCTGTTGTATTATACATAACTTAAACTGAACCAAACCATGTGAGGTGGCTGATAATAAAAGAACATATAAAGTTAGAAACAAAACACTATTTTTACAAATAAAGTTAGAGAGATTACAAGTCATATACACAGAGTTCAAAGAATTCTTTCAGGAAAGGCAGGTAAGGTAAACCCGGCAGGCACTGGGCCACATTCAGTTGGGGACCAACCCTGCATGGTTCATTTGGAAAATCAACAACACACATTTCTAATTTAAAAATTCCTCTTTTTAAAAAGCTTATATATTTTTAAACAGTTTGGTCAAATCCCTCTTCACTTCTTCTACCCAGCCAATTTTTTAATTCAAACTCACTCGATGAGAGAATAATCACTAGCATTCTCCTTGAATCCGCTCACGGCTAGCAATGACTGGTCAAGATCGTTTCTGAGCCCCCGCTGTGCTGTAAGTGCGCTAAGGACCATGGGAGGGGGGTGATGCACGCGTCTCAGAGAGGCATATGGTGGGTGCAGGTAGGGACTCTAGGCTTGGAGTCCTTAGGTGTACATCCTGGCTCTGCCCAGGAAAAGCCGTGCAACCCTACAAAAGTTGTTTCACCTCTGGACTTCGATTTCCTCATCTAGACAAGGTGGGTAAGACTAGCGTGCACCTATAGGGCTGCTGTAGGAATTAAACAAGATGATGTATGCAGGGCACACAGCCAAGGCAGGGCGAGCTACAGCAGGAGACACATCCTAGTGCCAGATCCTGTGCAGGGGTTTCCATTTGGTTCTGTGTTAACTCTCCTGGGAGTCTGGGAGCAGGTGTGCGTTTTAATAAGGAGGAGACTCCATTGCAGGTCTTACCATGGGAGGAGCCTGCAGGTGAGCTCTCCCCGCCTCCCTTGACAGGTGTGGCCACTGATGTCCAGGGACAGGGGAAGACTTGCTCAAGGTCCTTCAGGACCAGCAATATTCCAGACCTAGTCCACGGCTTTCTTTGCTTTGCCTTTCTGCTTTCATTTTATTATTGGTTTTAAATAATTTTTAAGGTGTGTCTTCTCTGCCCCCTCACCAGGCCTCTGTGGGTTCTGGAGGGAGGCACAGTATTGGGCTCAAATGGTGTGTGTGTGTGTGTGTGTGTGTGTGTGTGTGTGTGTGTGTGTGTTTCCTGGCCCCTCCCAGAACTATTCATTTCATATCTTGAAGCCTTGTACTGGGGTTTTTTGTTACAAACTATCCCCATTTCACAAGTAGCCTCAAGCAACAATTAGTCCTGCATGTAATTTCTGAATCAAGTGGTGGGTTTGGGTGAGAACCACGCAAGCAATTTGGAAGCAGATGTAGCCCTAGGTGAAGTCATTCCCTGTGTTTAATGGGAGGCAGGGAGGGGGTGGAGGGGAAGAGGGTGGAAAGCACAGCCTGGTGTCTTGCCCAGAGCGCTGAATTAGGAGCCAAAGACAGGAGACTACTGTGTAGTGGGCAGAACAATGATCTCTAAAGATGTCCACACCCTTATCCCCCAGCACCTGTGGCTATGTCACGGCAAAAGGAACTTTGCAGGTGTAATTAAGGTTGAGGACCTTGAGCTGGGGAGATCAGCCTGGATTATAGGGAGGTGAAACTGACCCTTCAAAGTGAAGAACCTTTCCTGGCAGTGGATAGAGAGACATGTGTCCGACGGAAGGGTCAGTGAGATGCTATGCTGCTGGCTTTGAAGATGGAGGAAGGAGCCGTGTGCCAAGGCACGCAGTGGCCTCCAGTACCTGGAATAGGCAAAAAAGAAGTGGATTCTTCCCTAGAGCTTCCAGAAGGAACACAGTCCTGCTGACACGTTAATTTTGGCCCAGTGAGACTCACCCATGTCCAACTCCTGTAAGATACTAAGTTTTCATTGTTTTAAGCCACTAAGTTACTGGCACTTTTTTTTACAGCTGTGCAGAAGACGAACATAGCCTGCCTCCAATGCTGCCCTAACATCTGGCCATGTTACTGAGCTCTCCATGAGCCTCGTTGCTTCCATCAGTAAAATGGGGACACAGTTATTTTTTATAATCCAAAACAGCCCAGATCTGGCCAATCCATGGGGAAAAGTGAAATCAGCTTAACATACAAATAACATACAAATGTGTGCCTCTGTCCCATCCCTGCTGAGTCAGCAGGCACCCAGCAAGCCTCCTCCCCACCCACCGTCCTGCAGGCCAAAGTCCACATCACCTTGTGCTCAGGAAGCAGCTTTGTTGCCAGGCCGCACATGCTGGCTTCAGCTTGGCCCAGCGGAAAGGACTCTGCTGTCAGTCAATTTCACAGCCCCTTACTGCTGTTTGATTCTAACCCCTCAGCTCAGTGCTCAGCCCCCTCCATTAGCAACCACTCCTTTGGGGGAGCATTCTAACCTGGTACCCAGTTCCCTTTGCTGTCAAAACTTACTTGTCCTGTGTCCCACCTCCTTCCCTCAGGGGCTTGCCCTCTACAGATCTGATAACTTCCAGGAGAGCTGGGAGGCGCCAAAGATCATTAGTTTCCCCATGACAGTTTTGCCCAAGGCTGGCCCTGAAGCAGATAATCCACCCAGAGCAGGTTGGTGGCACAGGCAGCTCCATGCTTTTTGCGATGCAGACGTGCACAATCTGTGCCTCTCTGGTTTGGAGCAACGTCTTCTAGGAATCAGCCTCAAAGCACCTAGTCAAGGCTTTGCTTCTTCATTTCAGGATACCAGAGGATTGTGGGTGGGGTAATCTGCCATCTCAACAGCACCCTCTTGGACTTGGCAAGAGGGTTTTCTACCTGGAGTCTTCAGGGGCCATTTGCTGGGGTCCCTGACCAACAAGACCTTTCAGATTTAGCCTGAATCTTTCAGTGGGGAATGCCATCAAGCTTGGGAGTGAGCTTTCCAAAGCTGAGAGTGCCCACGTCCACCACCAGGTTGCTGGACAGAGCTGTGAAGAGAAGCAGCCCTGATGGACAGAGATACCACGAACATGCGCACCCTCCATGGCCTGTGCTCTGAGCTGGACCCAGGGGGATGCTGGACACACCCTCACCAACTCTCAGTGGCGTGCTCTCTCCTAAGAAAGAACTCAAAACAACTCCTAAGGATTCTACAGTGCATTCTGACTGTGCTTTTTTCAGAAAGAGAAATTTCAAAACCCCAAATGATGTGCAGACGTGAACTGGTCTCCACTCTGGAGCAGGGGGAGGGATGTCAAGATGGGAAAAAGATAAAGGAAAACGTGAACTTAGAGGAGCCTTCCAGGAGCTGGTTCGTTGAAGTCGGCCAGAGAGCGTCTTGCTCTGGCCTGAAGGCGCCACAAGGTGGCAGCATTTCTGAATGTTCCAGATCCGCCCACGGGCTGCGTCTCAGGGCACTGGGTGCCTTGGCGCAGCCGGTCAGGAGCACACCCTCCCTCCCTCGTGTTCAGGAGGATTAAGAGTCGCAACCTGGGATGTTCTGCCCTGTGCCAGAGACCGAGAAGAGGGCCAGCGCAGAAGGGCTGGAGCTCCATGGTGAGCAGTCAGCCACAAAATAGCGTTGAACTTAAGCGCTTATTGGCCTGTGGCCACTTTGGATGTTGGCTGGATTGTCTTAGTTTGTCTGAAAGACGAAATGCTTCTTTGGTCCGATATTGTGTGAGTGTCAAGGAACTTTGCAGCATTTGAGAATGTATATCCCCCCAAACCTCAGTTCGTGGGCTCTGGGGGACTTAAGTCTGCACAGCCTGGCACCAGTGCCAGCATCCAGGTTCCCGCCCCTACCCCCACCACTTTGGATGCCAGCACCCATCACCTGGGGTGAAAGAGTGCACAGCTTTTGCTATTAAAACCCTTCCCGGTGTCTGTCTTATAGACCCTATTTGTTCATCATTCATTCATTCATTCAATCATTTACTTTTCATTAAGTATATATTCAGCACCTACTATGAGCCAAGTGTTCTGCTGAGTCCTGGGATACAAAAATGACTGTTCGGTTGTCATAGAACTTGCATCTAGTGGTGGTGGGGCGGTGGGATGGGGCTTAATTAATCACAATGATAAAAAGATCTGTGCAGGGAAAGTGCAAGGTGCTCTGGAAGGCTCTGCTATTTATTAGCTGTTGACCTTGGACAAGTTAGCGAGGGCCTCTGTATGGTCCCTGAGATTTTGCATGGGATGGCTGTGAGGATTAAAGCATTAACACGTGTTCGGGGAGGGTATGGCTCAGTGATAGAGTGTTGCTTAGCACGCACGAGGTCCTGGGTTCCATCCCCAGTACCTCCACTAAAGAAAATAAATAAATAAACCTACCTAATTGCCTCCCCTGTGTGCACCTGTGTCAGCACCCCTGTTCTGCAGGTTGGGAAACGGAGGCCAGAGTCACACAGCAAATACGTGCCAGCTCCGGGCTTACACCCCGTTCAGTCTGACTCCAGATCCTGAAGGCTGTCTGAAAGATGGGATGGAATTACTAGGCTGTCACTGCTGAGCTTGTCCCCAAGCTGACAAGAGGCACTTGAGTGCTTATTGAATTGGGCCAATGGGCCAATTCAGTCCAAATGAGCCATCCATTGGCCCCGCGG
Source organism: Camelus bactrianus (assembly GCF_048773025.1). Lineage (NCBI taxonomy): Eukaryota > Metazoa > Chordata > Mammalia > Artiodactyla > Camelidae > Camelus > Camelus bactrianus. Next base: position 31,612,700 of record NC_133549.1, read on the forward strand.
GTAGACGAACATGGGCTGCTAGAAAATGACGAAAAGGCTGCTCCGCCAGCTTACGTGATACGGTCAGCTTCCTTCCAGCCCACCCTCCACTGCCGCTCGGTGAGCTGCCTGGGGTGGGAGGATTGCTGCCTGCGAGAGCGGGCGTCCCTGAGAGCACACCCCGTGCTGGTACTCTGGCCGTCTCATCTGACCTCCAGGAAGAAGACTTCATTGTCCCAAGACAATCAGGGGCGAAGTCAACCCTGTTCAGACCCCTGCAGGAAAGGCTATGTTTAGCTCTCCACAGGAGAAGAGAACTGTTTCCAATGCCCCCAAAGCTCTCTCCGCCCCCCCCCCGACTAGGGCAGCAGTGACACCCAGCGGCCCGCAGGGCTGGGGACGCTGAGAGCAGGCCGGAGGACAGACCGCGGCTCGGCCCTCGCTCAAGGTGTTGCTCCCGTGCTCTTTTTACTACCTGGGTTTTTAGGACGTCCCGGCAGAGCACAATTAAAGTGCATCTCAGATAAAGGAAATTTCAAGTGTTGTTACCAGAATGTTTGCGGATTGAGATTCCGGGTCCACTGGGGTGTCAAGTGTGACCCAAAGCAGCTTTTTTTTTTTTTTTTTTTCTCAACACCTGTTTGTCAGGGTGTAGTGAATGTCTGACGCCTCTGCGGGCCCAGCAATCCATCCCACCTGCTCATAACAGCGCCCTGCGTTTTCCCGTGGGAAATGGGGATTGACTCCACCCACCAGCTCTGAGGGTGCGCACGTGACCATGGCTGACCAATCCCTGTGGGGTCAGCCAGAGGTGGGGGTGTTTCCTCAGTCAGACCAAAAGACAGTCAGCCCTCAGGTTTTGCTGGAATCTGAGGACAACACGCTCTCTTTCTCAGGAGTTGTTAAGCTTGTAGCCCACCAGCCTGGAACTGCTGGTGGCTATGTTCCTGTCACTGGGGGAAAGCCACCTGAGACTGAAGCCAGCCTGCAGGGAGGCAGAGAGAAGAGAGATGGTGAGACAAAGGTTCCTGGTGTTACCTTCCGAATGGCTGGATGTAACTGTGGCCTTTTCCAGTTATATGAGTTAACACATTTCTTTTGGTGCTTTTGCAAGTTTGAGTTGAGTTACTGTCTCTTAGACCTGAGAGCATCCTGTCTGATGTAGAGATATTCGCAAAACTTACCGGTGAGTTGGGTGCTGAGAACACAGTGAAAATTTCATTTGAAATGTTTTTGACACTTAATATCAGTCATGATTGTTTTGTATCGTAGACATTAAAGATGTAAAAGACACTGTGCGGTGCCTACAGTGCATCACAGAGAAACTAAAACTAAACAAGTGCGCACTGCAACGTTGTCTCATAAGTCCCAGGCACCTGCCTCTCTGGAGCCAGAAAGATCTGAGTTTGAATTCTAGCCGTGCCGACTATCTTGGACAACTGTTGTAACTGTCGTGGGCCTCAGTCTCCTCCCCTGTAATGTGGGGACAGCAAGAGTAGCTACATCCCTGGGTCATAATGGAGGATTATCTGAAATAGTAAGGATATCCAGCCTTATAATAGTCCTATGAGAGAAAAACTAGGGGCAGAACCTGTCCAAGGTCAATAACTTGTTCAAGATCTGCCACTTAGTAAGTGGTAGAGCCTGGAGTTGAACCTGGGCAGTGGGGCTCAGAGCTTCCACTCCTGACCACCATGTTTCCTGTCTCTTGAGCTGAGAGAGGCTGAGTCACCTGCCTAATAAGGTCACATCTCATAGTATTGTACACAAAGTGCTTGTCAAATGCTTTGATGCATAGTAAATCTCAACAGACGTTAAGGAGAACACAGAAACAGACTGTTAGCCAGTTGGTTATGTTTCAGAGCAGGGTCATGTCTGCAGTAAAGGGGGGACGCCACAAGAGAGGGATTTAGGAGACCCAGTTTTAGATTCTACTTTTTGCAAACCTGACATGTGACCTTGCTTCTCTGGCCTTTGCTTTCTTTTATGTAAATAGAAAACATCAGAATTAGTGTTTTCCAAAGGCCCATCCACTGTAACGATATGGTCCAGGGTTTGGAGCCATTTGTTACAACCACGGTGACTGAGGCTACTTGAGCTGGGTAAAGTGACTGAGGCTGGATTATAAGCTCCTGTTTCCCTGCCTGTCAGTCTGAAGATTGGGGTCCAGGGCTTCATCCTTCATGCTCTACGCTGCTTCTAGCTTGGGTTTTCGCTCCCAAGTTTCCATCTTTCTCTAAGCTAGTGCATTTTCAAGATCAAGGGGAAAAAAGTGACCAAAATTGTCCATCTGTGAACCAGAGCAAAGAATACCCAGGCTGAGCCTTTAGCCTCCTCACATGTCAGATTCATGAGCAACTTCCAGTCTTTTCACCGATCATTTTAAATGCTTTTATCACATTGGAAAATGCTTCCCAAATGGCAACAAACTCTCCCAGGGAGGGGGAAAAATATTCTGATGAGTTAAGTGTAAATGAATCAAAACCATATGGATTAAATTTCCCCTGAAATACGCTCCGGATTGACCATTAAGGACAAATGATTTGGGACAATATGGGCTTTGGGTGGGAGGGGTGGAGAGCCTGGGGTCCAACTTGGAACTTCCACTCTGCTTCTTAGCAAAGGGCCATTTGTTCCACAGTGTGTGTGCAAGCCCCGAAAGTCCCAGACCCCCTAACTCATGCTCAGTTCTTAACAAATGAATAGAACATCTTAGGCTGGACTCAAGTAACCAAGGGCATCTTGTTTTGGCTGCTCTTGCTGTGAGAGTCTCTCTTTGAAAGGTGGTAAACTTGTTCAAGGTCATAAACAACCTTAAACAAACAAGTCGAGTTGTTCACTCAAAGAACGAATTTATTGAGGACCCGACTGGTGTCAGAAAATGCAAAGTCATGAGAGGCAAAGGATAATGAAACAGTCCCAGCTTCTCTGTCCGCTCTCCCTGTGTCATGATGCCATTTGCCTTGCTGCTGCTTGTCAGTGGGGCTCCCTTGCTCTCAAGGACACCAAGCTCTCTGCTGAGAGGCTTTCAGAGCAGTTTGGGAGTATTTTCTCAAGGCTTTGGATACGTACTGGATGGCAGTTTATCTAGTCTTACCCCCTTCTAATGCACGGCTTGTTCATCAGACCCCATCTTCCCCCCTGGGACACCAAGGCAGACGCCCTAAGTGGTCATCCTGTTTGTCCTCTTCCAATCCATCCTCCACCCAACCACCAGAACAGTCTGCCTGCACCTCACACCTGACCACATCATTCCACTGTTGAGCAAGTCAGAGCTCCCATGTGTCCACTCAGTTAAATGCAAGCTCCACAGCCGGGTAGACCAGGTCCCTGCAGGACTTGCCTTTACTTGCTCTCATGCCTCTTTGTTCCACTCTCTCTGCTTTTTACCTCTTACTCTGGTGACACCAAAGTTCCTGTAGCCTCCTCTACCATGCATCCCATGATGTCCCATCTCTGCCCCCTTGTTCATCCAGAATCCTCTTCCATTCTTTTTTTTTTTTTTTTTTTGATCTTTTTAAAATTGAAGTATAGTCGATTTACGATGTGTTAATTTCTGGTGTTCTGCACAGTGATTCAGTTATACATATATATATATTCTTTTTCATACTCTTTTCCATTATAGGTTATTATAAGCTATTGAATCTGGTTCCCTATGCTATATAGTAAGTACTTGTTTATCTAATCTGTATATAGTAGTTGGCTAGTCCCAAACTCCCAGTTAATCCCTCCCTTCTGTTCCTCCCACCCCATAACCGTAAGTTAGTTTTCTATGTCTATCAGTCTGTTTCTATTTTGTAAATAAGTTCACTTGTGTCATTTTTTTAGATTCCCCATATAAGTGATATCATATGATATTTGTCTTTCTCTGACTCACTTCACTTAGTAAGATAATCTCATTCTTCTTTGCTGCACTACCTCAAGCTCCCAAGCCACCTTCCTGAACTTTATTATGAAGAACACTGGCTCAGTGAGATGTTGGAGATTTTACTCCATGAAATAAAGGATCTCATGGTCAAAAAAGTATGGAAAGTGCTGAGTTAGAAAAAGTTAAGAGGGCTCTTTCTTGCAGAACTTCTCAGAGCCTTTAGCACGCATTGCTCAGAGCATTACTGTGATGATGTGCACTGTGGCACTTCAAGAACCAACCTCATTTGATCACAGAATCCTGTTTTTCTCAAATACTTATTACCATCTGTTGTTTCTGGGAACAAAGTTGAGGAAAACTGTCTTAAGCAGTAATTCATTCTACAACCTCACACAGACAAGTTAATTCAAAGAACATCTATTATTTGTGCCAGACAGATACAAATGGAGGTTATAAGCAAGTCTGAAGCCTCTTAAAACCATTTAAGAAAAATCTGTCCAAAGCATGTATCTGACAAAAGATTAGCTTCTGGAATATATTTTAAAGACTCACACATTCCAATAGCAAAGAACTATATAATCCAATTAGAAAATGAGCAAAAAACCATGAACAGACATTTCACCAAAGAGTTTATACAGATAGCAAATGAACACACGAACACATGTTGAATATCATTAGCCATTAGGGAAATGCAGATGAAAACCACAAAGAGACACCTCTATAAACCTACAAGAATAAGGACACCACCAGATGCTGGAGAGGATGCAGAGAAACTAGATTATTTATTCATTGCTGATGGGAATGGAAAAGGGTACCTCCACTCTGGAAAACAGTTGGCAGTTTCATACACAGCTCAACACGCAATCACCATATGACCCAGAAATTGTACACTTGGGCATTTATCCCAGAAAAATGAAAATTTATGTTCACAAAAAACCTGTACATGAATGTTCATAGTAGCCTTATTCATAATACCCCAAACCTGGAAACAGCCCCCAGATGCCCTTCCATGGGTAAATGGTTTTTTAAACTGTGATCCATCCATACCGTGGAATACTACTCAGCAAGGAAAAGGGACTAGCTATTGATAGATGCAATTGGATTGAATCTCTGGAGAATTACACTGAGTAAAGAAAGTCAATCCCCAAACGATATATGGTTTCATTTATATAACATTCTTGAACTGACAAAATGGGAGGTAGAGAATATATTAGTGGTTGCTATGGATTTGGGATGAGGCGTTGAGGATAAGAGGGAGGTGAATGAGTGTGGTTATAAAAGAGCAACAGGAGAGATTCTTGTGGTGATGGAAACTTTCTGTGTTTTGACTGTGGTGGTGAATACAGGAACCTACATGTGATAAAGTGGTCTAGAACAATGGGTAGAGTTTCAGTTTTGCAAGATGAAAAGCTCTGGAGATTGGTTACACAACAATGTCAATGTATTTAACGTCACTGAACTGTGCACTTAAAAATCATTAAGATGGTAAATTTTATATTATGTGTATTTTACTAAATAAAAAAATTATAATTAAAAACACATGGACCTAAACACACACACACACTTGAGCACAAGGAACACTGGAGAAATCTAAATAAGATCTGCAGATTGTATTCATGTTATTGTCACAGGCGTGATTCTGTACAATAATTTTGCAAGATGTTACCATGGGTGGAAAGTAGGTAAGGATACTTGTGAAATCTCCCTGTATTGTTTTTCACAACTGTGTGTAGATCTATAATTATATTAAAATTAAAAGTCTTTTTAAAAAAACCTGCTATCACAAACTAAACAAATTCTATCACCTTTTATTATCGCCTTCTAAGGACATTGGTATTTTTGCTCCTGTATGTCTCTGGCGCCCTTTGCATTACATAGTCTTTGTTCTTAGAGTCCACAGGAGACATTTCATATAAGTTATATATGTTACATGAATTCACAATGATTTTTTAAAAAGACACACACACATATTACCACATAAAGGGCAATATTAACACGTTACATTAGATACAAGACCATAAAAAGTGCAGCAGCAAGCCAAAAGCAAAATCATATGTTCCTTGGACTTGACTGTGACATTCTGTGATGGGGCGGGAGGTTGGGGGAGGTGGGTTAGTTGGGGAGAAGGAGGCGAATGTGAGACTCCCAGAGTGTCTCGTGATATAAGATGGCTGAGGAAGCAACATGATGTTTCCTACAGAAAGCAGCCAGTTCCAACTTGAAGTTTCAGAGACTCAAACTGAAAGCCGCAGGGAGTTGTTTGTGGTTATAAAGAAAGCAAATGAAAGCAATCGGTATAGTTACCTTTATTTTTCCCAAGGAGAAGACTGGTAGATGAGAAAAGATTGAGCCAAGCTAGAGGCAACCTGGGAGTCCAGCCTCAGTTAAGGGACTTACACAGCTGGGAGACTGAATATTCAGACAATGGCCGGACCAGACGTGAAAATGGAACTTTGATCCCCAAGCCACGGCACCTCCTCATCTCTGATCAACAGCCCAGGAACCCAGCCTTAGAGTCAGACTTGCGGGAAACCAGATTGCTATCTCTAGTGATAATCCAGGAAGCCAAACAGTAATGTCTGTAACAGTCAGCCCCAAATAACCAGGACTTGATCAATAACTGACGGCTCCCCTAGTTTTTTCCCTGCTTTCAACTTAGGATCAACCTGAGAAAACCAAATGCGCACCCGTAACCAACCATCTAGGATGCTCCGCTTCTAGTTAGCTGCCTCCAGCCTCCCCAGGCCAATAGCCTCCAGTCAGGGCACACGAGAAACCTCTTCTTTCCACTAGAAAGCTTTCCGACATGGTTGCTTGTCTGTGAGTCCCTGCCAACGCACCGGTGATGGCGCCTGACTTCCTTCCTGTAGCAATCTCTGAATAAATAGTCTTTGCTTTTCTCATTTGGTTCGTCTTTGCTTATTTCTACACACCTTTCTAGATATTTGCAGAATAAATGATGCCAAGCGATCACTTCCCCACGTCTGTCTCCTACGGCACCAGCTGGTGAACCGGTGGCCGTCAGCTGCTCCCTCCTCCCTGTTTTACAACTGGAGGTTTCTTCGCAGACTCCATCCCCGGTGTGCACCATGGTGGGTCCCTGAGGTCTGGATGGTCAGCTCTAAGATGCGCCGTTAGGGCAGGAGTGTTTGCTGATGGCTGGCGTCCGTTCTGAGTGCTCGAGGCCCTTGCCTCAATTCAGCACTGTGCTTCTTACTCAAAACTACCATGGATAAGGAGGGTGGTGGGTTGGTTTCTAAGTAGCAGGGAAAGCCACACCCCCTTCTTGGTCCTGCCTCTGCTGCTGTAAGGTGAGGACTGGACTAACAATATCTTAGGTCCCTCCTGTATCCAACCAGCGGACTCTCCTCTCCCTCTCCACCCAGCCCTCACTTGCTGGACACTACAGAAGTCTCAAAAGGGCCAGTGGTCTCACCCTTTGCAGGAGAGTGAATGAAGCCAGTGGCATTTCCACCCCTTGGCCAAAGAGAGGCAGATCCAGGGCAGAGTCAAGCCTTTGTCTTCTTACACTAGACCCGCTGTTCCAATGGTACCATTTAGGCATCACCAAGTCCTGAGTGGCCACACCCTCCCTTATAGTTCTCGCTCACAGACTTGATTTCCCTGGAAACGTGTTTTTACAGTTGAATGAATCCAGAGTTCACATTCACATCAGTTCCCTGAATGCGACATTGAGTAAAATCTTTTTAAATTTTTTCTCCTGACTCTCCGTACCATCGCCCCTTTAGAAACTCACTCGCCTTGAGTGGCACAAAAACAAAGCAAAACAAAATCCTCACTCCTGCTTGGAAGCCTAAGTCCTGGGGAGCCGGAGCAGAGGACAGGTTGTCACCTCCCAAGACCAGCAATAGAAATGACTTTCTCCTTTCAGCCGCTGGTTCCTGATGTGACTCTGTGATCAGTATCACACGCTCAGTCACAAGGATTTCTGTGTAGCCTTCTCAGCTGAAATAGATTTAACCTGCCCGCTGCTCTTTGTGTGGAAACAATGGATGTAACAATAAGGAGCTGCTATATTGTTCATTCATGAATAGTCCTGATTCTAGAGATTTGCTGTTGGGCCCTGTAGATTACCTGCAAAGAATGTCCGGCTCCCTTGGTCGAGAAAGGTTATGCTACAGGCAAGCAGTCCAGGCTATTTCGTGGTAATGCATCAATAGGGGCCTGAGATTAATGAAGTCTTATTTCAAAATGGTAGGGAGTCACCTTTTGAAATGGGGTCTGTTTTCTCCTCCAGCCTAATTGCACAGCCTGGGGTGTCTCCAGTTTGAATGGGTCAACTTTGTGTGTGAGCCGGGGTTGGGGGCTGGCGGGAAGAGGCAGAGGGTGAAAAGCAAGGTGGCTTTCGGGGCTTACTTGGTTAAGCTCTGGGAGAAATAAAACCCATATGTGTGGTTATTAACACATGGCTTGGAACCAGGCAAACAACGGAGGCAGGCTGGAAGGGCAAGAGCATCTTTTGAACTTCCCATCCCCAATTTTTCAGCTGGCCAGAATCTTGATCATTAGGGATTCCTGCTATGTGGCTGCAGATTGAGTCTTTGAGGACCCATCGCTAGTGCACAGTGGTGCTGGCAGAAAAAACAAAACAAAACAAAACAAAGCAAAAAATCCCATAGACTTTGGATCCAGCACATCTGAATCTCAATCACTGAACTGTCATTTACCAACAGTGTGACCTTAGGCAGTTTCCTTAACCTTCTCTGAGCATCCTTCATCTCTTCCATCAAACAGAGGTATATCATCACCTCCCTGCAGGGCTCTTGCAAAGAAAATGTGTTTCCCTAGTAGGTATTCAATGAATGGGTGAGGCAGATATTGCTAGTTTACCAATGTTTACCCTCCCTTTCTTCCTTACTAACAGAATCCCAATTTTGTTCAGGGCAGCAGTGTACTCAGCCAAGAAAATCCTGATTTCTCAGTGTCCCTTAAGGTTCTGGTCATTCAAAAGTGGATGCCTGCTGGATAGGGCTTCTTGGAAAGGTATTGTTCTCCTGATTAAACAAACAAACGAAAAACAACCAGACAGAATTCACAAAGCTCTTGCCTTTTTTCCTGCCCTTTTCTTCCTTCCTGGAATGCAGTCGCAATGTCTGAAAGTGTGGGAGCCGCCATCTTGCAACCATGAGGACAAACTCCAGTGGAGGTAAGGCACATGGGACGGAAGGACAGCGATGAGGGGGAGAGGTTGATGAAGCTGTGGAGCAGCTGGACTGTTCGTGAGTGCCTCCCTTGGGACCTCTGATGGGTGAGAAAAATATATTGCTATGTATTTAAGTCGCATTTCTTGAGATTTCTCCTCCATGCAGCCAAGCACAATCTCTAAATGATACGTGGCAGTTGCTATTTCTTCAGGCTGGCAAAACAAGCCCTCCGAAACTTCCTGTGGGACTGACTCATGTAAGCAGCAAGAACACACGGGGAGACAAACCACCCAGGCTCTGATATATCAGGACTTCAGCCCCTTTCCCGTATCTGTCATCCAGGTACTTAAGCTTTGTATTTACAGAGGCTGCCTTCCTTATTATTAAATCAGAGCTTCCGGGGAAATGGAGCTAAATTAAGGGAGATCAGAGGAAAGATAGCCACGGCTACTATATAAATACCTGTCTGCATCATATGAGATACTGGAGGTGATCAACTCCAAGAACAAAGGCAGTGCCTGAGTGAAAACACTGCCCACTGGAGCTGGCTGCAGCCACCCTGCCGAGTGCAGGAAGTCAGTATGGACCCCAATAAGCCCCCAGTAATAATGGTAATAAGATTTTAAAAGCTTCGTCTCTAATAACGCAGCCTTTGTTGAATTCTCATCCCCTGAAGAAATAGCCAAGAGTACTGGGCTCATCCAAAGAGACATAGTGGAAAGTTGGGGGAAGGGCAGGCACGTCTTAGTAAGGTTGGGGTGGGGACTCCTTGACCCAGTGGGAGGGCTAAGAAAGAACCTTCTATTGGCCCCTGAAGGTCAAGCCACTGGCCCACAGCTCTGGGCAGGGTGGCTTGGAGGCCGCCTCTCCAGCAGAAGAGCAGAGCAAAATGAGTCGCAAATGAGCTAATCACCATTAATGTCTCGGCTGAAACTGCCAGTTTGACATCCCTCCTAATGGCTGACAAATGTCAGGGTGACTTGTGTGCTTTTTTTGTTAATTGAATTGGTTAATTAGGTCCCAGAGGCCTAGTTGCTAATTATGAGCTACAGCCGAATATGAGTTAAAAAAAAAAAAAAGACGCAGGGAAGTTAAAACAAAAGAGAAAACACACACACACACACACACACACACACACAATTCCTTTGTATTCGTTACAGTCTGTACGCTTACCTTCTCTTAATTTTGGACCTGCCACGTGTTACTACTTTCTTGATGTGTTCAAAAAAAAATTTTAAAAAGAGGGCAAGAAAAACTCGAATTCTGCCTTTTTCCATGAGGAGCATCTGCTCAATCAGTGCCTCGTTCATTAATTTTCTGCCAATTAACAAGAAAAAAAAGGCAGACTGGCGAGGGGTAGAAAAAAGTCCAGATTTCCAGCCTAATGCGCTACCTTGTGAAGATGAAGTTTTCAGAAGCTACACATCGCCTCCCATTTGGGTAAGGAGGGGGGAGTGGTCTACCAGACCCGGTGGAGACTTGATGCTTAAGAAAACTTTTTCCAGAATTTCATAGAACAGGCCCCAGACGCAGAGCCATCTACACCATCCCGTCCAGGAACATCCTTCCTTAAAGGTGAATAAAGTGCCTTCCAGCTCATGGAGGGCCCTAGAAATTGATCATGGAAGTGAGTGTCCCTGAGAAGTAGCTCTCATCTCTCACCCACAAGCTCCTGGCATTGTCTTTAGTTTTTGCTTCCATTTTGTGGAGAACATCGGAGGAAGTTGAAAGTTCCAGCTACCTAACTCCACTCCACACTGCTCCTGGGAGCAGGCAAACCCCCATGTATCTGAAATGCTGGTGGGCATCCTTTGGCTGGTGGGGGAGGAGGGCCGAGCAGGGGCAGGGAGGCACACTGAGGTGGAGGGGGGAGGAAAGGAGAGGAAATCAAAGAACACTTCTGGCAGAATCAGATTTTTCTAGCCCCTGAGGCTCAGGCAGAGATATCTGGACAGGGGTAAGCTGCCCAGGAGGGCGCTCCTTACCCTAAATCTTGGGCTGGCAGAGCCTGGGATTCTGGAAACATGTGGCCAGAAGCACGGGGACTTGAAGGATGTGTGTAACCAGACACCACGTGGAGCCATCCTCCCCTGGCAGATTTAGGTGCATTTGATTCACACTCCCGATTTCACAATCTGCTCTCCCAACTCAGCCACCAAGTCCAGGTGCTCCTCTCAGTTTCTTCCAATCCCAGCTGTGGCCCATAAAGTTCTGTGCCTCTGCTCCCGGGGGGGATGCCTCAGGATGGCCCCTTTTGGTTCCTTGCTGTTTCCAAGGCCTCCAATCAGAAAGATTCCAACTTTCCTGAAGACTAAAGGGTGGCGGGGAGAGGCGCCCCACACACAGCCTTCTGCCTGGCTCTCCCTCCAACACCTCAGCACCCATCATCACCCCTCTCCCACCCTCTTCTAAGGTTGTTCGGAATTTAGACTGCCTCACCCACCGGGGCTGACAGTCACCGAGCCACGTGCATGAAAAGCTCAAAGTTAAAAGGAAAACTGCAGATTTTACAGTGATTCCACTCGAGTCTCTGCATTTTACTGGCAAGTGTGGGCACACGTGTGTTCACCAGCATGACAACAGCGTTGACTATTTGCGTTCATCCTGAGAAAAGTGTCTCTGAAGGGTTTTCAGGAAATCATGGTAACAATCTATGGGGACATTTGGTGAGGCTGACTATGCTGGAGGACACAACAGTGCACCTGTAGTGTAGCACCCTGCTTGTCTGTGCATGGCTCTGCATCCTGACGGTTAAGGTCCAAATCCTGGCTTTGACACTTGCTCCTTGGGTGACCCTAGACCAGCTACTTCAACATCCTTGAGACATACATTTTCAGCTCTGAAATGCAGGTAATAAGATTACCTGTCTCCTGGGGAGATGAGGAGCTGGTGGGAGGAAGGAAGGAAGGTGTGTGAACAGTGAGCACGGGGCCTGGTGTGCACCATGCCTGTGGCAAACACCAGCTCCCACACTGGCTTTCCTCTCTTCCTCTATTCTCTTAACATCTGGCATACACAGAACATGAGTGACACCAGGAACTTGTCATCAGTATCTTTTACTTGCTTTGCTTATGTTTAAATTATTCTCCAGTTTCTTGTATATATCTGGTAGCATGGTTTCCGCTGTTCTTTCTCTAAGAGATAGAACTGTAATGGCTCAAAAGCCCAGAGAGAGAGCAAAATTCTCTTCAGGCTTGCCTTGGGAACTGGTTGGCCCCTAGGGGGCTCACGCAAAGCTCAAGGAGAGGTGTGGGATGGAGAAAAGGGTTGTTCTGTTTCACAAAATGTTGAAAGGTATGTCCCATCACACCACTCACACCATCTAGAACTTCCTACAGGACCCCTCCTAGGAAGGACAGAAGAGGAACCCTTTAAGTCTCAGTTCTCAGAGCAGGGAGCTAGGGTTTCTTTGGGTGTCCCTATTCTTTTCTGCTAGAGTGACCCCGCATGTTTCTTTTGTTTCACCATCAGCTGGAAGGAAGATCATTTGACCACCCTGAAAGGCAGGGTGAGCAAATGTGGGGGCGGGGGGAGCAGGAAAGAGGAGGTTCTGGGGCCCAGGACTTTCAGGACTCAAAGGAGGCACGTCCCAGGCAAACCAGATGAGTTGGTCACCCCGCTGGAAGGCAGATTTTTAATTGTTTGTTTACGAGAGTTATCCCAGCTGGGGGAGGCATTAATCCCAACTCCCCACCCCAGCAAGTTAACAAACTCAGTAAAATTCCCGGGCCTTTACGTGCATCAGCAGAGGCTAAATGTGTGCATGTGGCTTGGGCGTCGGTGCTGATGGCAGAAGTTGTCGAAACACAGCATTGCTCAGTCACATAGAACCCGGGCTGTGGGTCCAATGCCCTTGGACATTGAAGTCCAGTGTGGGAACTTGAGAAAATAAAGTCGAGTTAACCAAGCCGCCCCCCCTCAACAGGTTACATTATGGAATACAGAGAGAGAGAGGAGATGTTTAAGTGACCATAAAACAAAACCAAAAAAACCCACAGGAGCTGGTGGACATTGCCCACCAGAGGCACGAGCTGAGGAACGTCCACCATGCTCTCCTGACCTGACACCAGCACCTGGAAAGCCTGTCCTTCTCAACTGAGGGGACTGGTTTGGAATTAGATGGTTCAGTGTACCTCCTCCAGATCTGCAAAGGATACAGCCAAAAAAGAAAAAAGAAAGAAAAAAAGGAGGGTTACAACCTTCCACAGAAGGAAAGAGAGAAAAGAAAACTCAGGGAAGGAGAACTAACATGCATTGAGCACCTAAAATATGTCGGTCCATGGGTCAAGCATTATTTCCATCTAACTCTTGGAGAATCTTGAGAGATTGTTGTTACGATTCAGGTTTCACAGCTGAGGAGCCAGGGCTCAGGAAGGAAAGCAAGTGTTCACTCAGCTAAGAAGTGGCAGACCTGGGAATAATAATAATAATAATAATAATAATAATAATAATAATAATAATAATAATAATAATAATAAATTTTAATAAAGATAACCAACATAATGGAGCAACAGTTAATATGTATTAAGTGTTTCTTAGGTCCAGGTGCTAGGCTACATATACTCTTTCATGTTTAATCCCATTTACTTATTTTTATACTTTATTGAAATATAGTTGATTTACAATGTGTTAGGTTCTGGTGTACAGCACAGTGATTCAGATATATATATATATATATATATACACACACAGACACACATACATATATATACACTCTTGTTCATATTCTTTTTCATTATAGGCTTTTAAAAGCTATTGAATATAGTTCCCAGTGCTATATAGTAGGACCTTGTTGTTTATCTATTTTATATCTGCTAGTTTGTATCTGGAAATCCCAAACTCCTAATTTATCCCTCTTTCTGCCCTGTCCCCTTTGCTAACCGTAAGTTTGTTTTCTATGTCTATGAGTCTGTTTCTGTTTTGTAAGTAAGTTCATTCATGTCGCTTTTTAGATTCCATATATAGAAGTGGTATCATATCATATTTGTCTTTGTCTGACTTATTTCACTTAGTGTGATAATCTCTAGGTCCATCCTTGTTGCTGCAAATGGTGTTGCTTTATTCTTTCCTTATGACTGAGTAATATTTCATTGTATATGTGTATGCCACATCTTCTTTATCCAGGCATCTGTCCATGGACATTTAGGTTGCTTCCATTTCTTGGCTATTGTAAATAGTGCTGCTATGAACATTGAGGTGCATGTATCTTTTCAAGCTAGCATTTTCTCTGGATATATGCCTGGCAGTGGGATTGCTGGATCATAGGGTAAGTCTATTTTCAGTTTTTTAAGGGATCTCCATACTGTTCTCCATAATGTCTGCACCAAACTACATTCCCATCAACAGTGTAGGAAGGTTCCCTCTTCTCCACACCCTCTCCAGCATTTATTGTTTGTGGACTTTTTAATGATGGCCATTCTGACTGGTGCGAGGTGATACCTCATTGTAGTTTTGTTAATCCCATTTAGTCTTGAAATAGCCTTTCAGGTTGGTACCACTATTAAGCCCATTTATCATATGGGTAAACTGAGGATTGGAGAGCTCATATAAACTGCTGGGGGATATCCAGCCAGCAAGTGGCAGAGCTGCAGTTTGAATCTATGTCTGTCCGGCTCCATAAACCATTGTATAACACACTTGTCCCTTTATAGCTCACAAAAATACTTTTGTACATGTTATCACATTCGACCATTGACACTGATATTTTCTAGATTTAAAAAGGGAGGGCCGAGAGACCTTCTGACTTGTCCCAACTCATACAGCATTTAAGTGTGGGAGCCTGGCAGAAAACTGACACCAAGTCCCAGTACCCCAGGAGAACCGTGACCCTGTGTGTCCACTGGGAAAAAGCTATTCTTCCAAAATGCTAGCTTTCTCCTCTCGGCTGCAACAGGAAGTTTCCTCCGTAGCCAGATCGACCCCATAGGGGATCACGGAGTGACTCAGAAAGGGAATGAAGATGGTCGTGCTAAGGAAGCAAAGCTAGACAGAGCCTCTGCCGAGGGCAGCCTCCTCCCCCAGACCGTGCGGAAAGGCCTGAATCTTGCCCGCACGTGGAATATTGACCCGCCACCTGCAGGGCTGCCTTTGCTTATTGATAACCAATGGCGGTGCCTGAAGTTCAAACACTGCTGGGCGGCTTTCATGTTTGTAAACAGTATTGATGCGCATAAGTAAGGACCCATCAGACTGCAGGATTAGACAAGGACGCAGGCAGAGCGTTTGGGAGATTAAATCCGGAAGCAGCTAATTAAAACCAGAGCTGGGAACGGAGCCGTAAAGGGTGCCAGTTAATGTCAGCGCCTTCCGATCCCAGACACCGCAGCACCCCATCTCAGCCTTTCCCAAGCTGGTGGCCAGTGAGGCTGCCGCCTCCCCCTCAGGATAAAACTGGTCCAACACTGCCCTTCATTTACCCCAGACAGAGCCTCGTGGGCCAGTGGCCCTATAGCAGTGCCGACAGAGCTGTGCTGTCTGAGAAGCCTGGGTGGTCTGAGGGAGAAGACAGTCATCATCTAACATCACCATTTTGACCCAGCATATTCTGGTGCAGCCTAGGAAACAAACGCTTAAAATTTCAATTAAAAAAAAAAAAAACTAAGCATAATATTAACAAGAAATGTGGAAACAGCAACACTTCCTCTTTGAGCCCAAGAGTCTCAGTTTTGAGGACAAGATTGGGCTCAGTGAGGCAGCAAGGCTCAAGGCTCATGGCCACTTGTCATTACTTTTTTAAAAAGATTATTATTTTTAATTGAATTATTTCAATTAAATCATTCAATTATCGTTTTTAGTTGATATAAAATATTATTTAAGTTACAGGTGTACAATATAGTGAGTCATAATTTTTAAAGATAATACTCCGTTTGTAGTTATGATGAAATGCTGGCTACATTCCCCATATTGTGCAACATATCCTTGTAGCTTATTTTATACATGAGAGTTTGTACCACTGAATCCCTTCCCACTATGTTGTTCCTCCTCCTAGTTACTTTTTAATTAAAAAAAAAAAGTGTTTCTGCATTATGATGGCTCAACAGCAAAGAGCCACACTGAAATGACCCCTAACTCAAAGCAGCCCGGTCCAAAGTCCCATGTCACGATCGGTCAGCCTAGGGGCGTGACGGCAGCTGCCGGCTGTACTTGGGGTAGAGAACCCCTTGCCCAGCTGATTGCTCAGGGAAACATCTTAAAGGCCGCAATGATAGGGAGGTAATGCATGCTTGTGTTGGTGCCATGGATTTTCCTCTTCATCATCCTTCATCATCCTTAGCATGGCCAAAAAAAAATAATGGCCAACATTTATTCAGCATTCACTGTGTGCCAGGCACGATCTTAAGCACGTTACATGCGTGAGCTTGTTTAATTTCCATAACAAGCCTGCGAGAGGAAGCTGAGGCGCCAATCAATGATGTTATTGGCACAGTGACTCTGTTTCCCAATCTTGGAGGAAGGGCAAATCATGTTAGTCCCATTTTCGAGATGAAGAACAGAAGCCTAAGGAGTAAAATGACTTGGAGAGGCAGACACCTAGCAGAAAGCTCTTTGGGGGGCTCCTAGATGCCCTGCTTTGGAAGAAGTGGGATGGCCATGCTTTGCTCCTAGACATCATTTGCCGTCATCACAGGTCAGCCATGACCCAGCAGGCTTCCAGAAGCATTGTATTGGACTTAGGGAAGGATGAGATACTCCCCAACACTGGGCTGTCATGAAGAACAGTGCAGTCAAGTCTCTGAAAAGCCAAATGCTATAAAAATGCGTTGGGCTATTATTCTGATTAGAGGAGCTTTTTCCTAAGACAGACCCCAAGGCTGCTTTTTTCTTAGCTGGTCCCAGCAAAGATACCCTCTGCTGGCTTAAGTGGCGGGGGATCTGCCTTGTACAAAAGCACCTAGGATTTGTGGGAGTGAGGGCAGGAGGGAGGGAGCAGGCCTGTGAGTGAGCAGGATCATGTTCCTGGTTTTAGGTTAGCTCCAGCACCGGAATGCTTAACTCATGTGGTTTTTTCAAGATTAATCATAAGTTACAACAAGCTCCTCCCCCATGGGGTATTTCATTTGCATCACTTTCTCTCCCAGAGGGCTGAAGGAAGGAAAAATATCCGCTGCACAGCTTTGGAAATTAGCTGCTTGTCACTCACTCGCTTGGAATGGGATTTGGATCCCATGGCCTTCGCTCCAGAGCTCTGGACGAGCTCCCCATTAAGCAAGACACGTACAACTGGAAAAGACACTGCGCCAAGGCACTCAGAGTGAGGAGAGCCAGTTGCGGGCTGCTCAGTGGTAACGTGAGCCCCAGCTTCTGAGTGCCATCATTTATCTGCTGGTCCCCCGGCACCTTCAGAACTAGGCATTTGGCCCTCCATGTGCATTTGAGGACCAGGAGGAAGCCAGCATGCCCCCTTCTCTGAGGAAATGAAAGCACATGGTTAAATCTTGGGGGGAAGGGGCTTCAGATGAGATACTCAGGGTTCTCAGCAGTCCAGGTAGGGCAGCTGACTGGAACCTGATCTGGCTGGGAGGCTGCTGCCTTTCAGGAGGGTGACCCACTGTTTAATTCTGTATTACACAAACTGGCCAAGTGAACCCAGACTTGGTGGAGTCAGTGTCACAGGCACTGGATCTGGGGAGCGGTGCATATTCCCCGGGCACCAGGTCCATACTGCCTGGAGGAAGCCCTGGGCCAGAACCTGGGAGCAGTGGGTCATCAAGGCCCAAGGTATGAGACTCAGTGTTCCAGATTCAGCATGGTGGGAAACCTGGAAAGGAAATCCAGGGAGGCAGACAGAAGTGTGTCCCATGGGCACGGATTGGGGCAGATGCGGCAAGAGCAGGTTAAGGCTGGGTTCCCCTGCAGCAGGTCTAGGGTAGCACCACTCATAGCAGACCACACCTTCTGGCCAGTCCAAGGCCTGACTTGGGAGGACTCACTCAGAAATGGAACTGGTGTCGGAATCTGGAGAGATGAATCCGCTCAGATGCCCCCAAGGCCTGTCAACATTCCAAGTGCCACTTCTTAAGGTGCTAATTAAGGTGTCACTGCCAAGTGATGAGACAGAAGTGTAATGAACCAAGTGGCTTCCCCAGGAAGCGATACGTTCAACCGTGTAGCTGGAAGGAGATCTACTTGCTTCACCAAGGCTGACCACTCTAGAAAACTGTTCATTACTTTATCCCTTATTGTCCCAACTTGGGACAGTCTTTGCTCAGCTAGAATTAGTCCTGATTAATTTTTGACCGTTTACAAACTACAAAGCCTCCAGAAAATTCTTCATCAGAAAGCTGTAACAGTTTCTGATTGTCAAAAATGAAAGCATTTGAGGGGCGAGGGTGTAGCTCAGTGGTAGAATACATGCCTTGCATGCCTGAGGTCCTGGGTTCAATCCCCAGTGCCTCCATTTAAAAAATAAATAACTTAATTACCACCCCCCCAAAAAAGATGAAAAAATAATAAATAATAAATAAATAAAAATGTAAAAAAATAAAATAGTTGGACAAAACAATTTTAAAAAATGAAAGCATTTGGTGTGAGCCTATGAATCAACACCAAGGTTTCCTCCCATGACCTGGCCCCAACCTTCCTTCTTCTAGCATCTCCTGCCCTGCACATGAGCAGAATCAGGACTCGGACACACAAGGCGGGTTCCCACCTTGCTGGTGATATACCCTCGTCTGGAGTATCTCTTTTTCCCCACCTCTACTTTTCATTAGCTACTACCTCCATGATCTTAAGAAACTGAGCAGTGTCTTAGGTGATTTATTAGGGTGGCCGTAACAAAGTATCCTGAAGTAGTTGACTTTTAAACAACAAAAAGACATCTGTCTCACACTTCTGGAGGCTAGAAGTCAGAAACAAGGTGTTGACAGGGTTGGTTTCTTCTGAGGCTGTGAGGGGATGATCCACTCCAGGCCTCTCTCCTTGGCATGTAGGTGTCCATCTTCATGCTCACATGGCATTCTTCCCGGATGCATGTCTTGGTCCAAAGTTCCCCTTTTTATAAGCACACCAGTCATACTGAGTTAGAAGGCACCCTGATTGTCTCATTTTAGCCTGATTCCCTCTATAAAGACCCTATCTCTGAATAAGGTCACATTTTGAGGTGCTTGGGATTAGGACTTCAACGTGTGAATTTGGCAGGGGAGTGGGGGGGACAATTCAACTCATTATAAGAGGCATCGATGGTTAAAGGTACACCGCTTTAGTCCATGATCAGAATTATCTGATTTTGTGCTCAGAGAGGGCTAATCAGGGCTACATGAAGAAGAACAATGTGTGCTAAAATAGAAGCGGAGGCCACTGTTTTCAGGTCACGCAAACTACCTCCTTTGAAGAGAGCAAGCTTTTCATGGAGGACAGAAAGTGTAGGTCTGGTGCATGGTAGAAAATACACCGTATCAGTTAGAATAGGCTAGGTTTTGCTGTGGAAACATACAGCCCCACAATCTCAGTGGCTTATTGCCACAAAGGTTTGCTTCTTGCTCAGACTACATGTCCACTGTGGGACATCTTCTGCTCCATGCTGTCCTCTCCAAGGGACCCAGCTGACGCACAGCCTCCAGTGGGAACTTGGCCAACTTTATGGCAGAAGGAAAAGACATGTGGCAAGTCACACAGAGATCTTAGAGCTTCTTCTTGGACAGAGCTCAGTTTTCACTGGCCCAGTGAAATCACCTGGCTGAGCTTAAAGTTCAGGTAGGAATGTATAATCTTCCTGCAGGGAGAGACACCGACTGTGGGCAATCCCAGTCCAATGCAGCACATGGATATAAACACTATAACATATTGCTGAGAGAACCAGCTTTATGTGACGTTGGGTGGTCATTTTATTTCTCTAGCCCTCAGCTCTTTCATTTAGTAAGTGGGAATTGTAATACTTACCCTCTCTTCCTTACAGGGCCATTGAGAAAATAAACCATAAGGCTAAATATGAACCTGCTTGGTGAATGATTCTTAAAGTGCCCCAGGGACAAAGGGCATAAATTTACCATATTTTGTATGTAAAGTAAATTGCAGTTCATGTCAACTGCCAAGACAGGTGGCCAGGGATAAACCAGGTCTTTCCCCTGAGCTCCTGGAAGCGGGGGCAGCCTGGTGTGGTCAGCTGGCTCAGCAAGGCAGTGCCCACACACGTGGCATAGACAGTTTGCGGGACTAGGGAGGGACGGGTCATCCTGCTGAGATGGGTTCACTCACTACAACGGACTCTTTCCTTTAAACAGCTTCCCTCCCACCCCGCACCTCCCTGGTTACCTGGTTAGTGCATGTGCAAGCACTGATCCACATTAAAGGGATGCAAATGTAATAGGGTTGCTACCTGCATTTTGTAGCTGAGGGAAACAGGCTCAGTGGTATTAAGCAACGTGTTCAAGGTCACACAATAAGGAAACACTTAGCATCTCCTTTAAACACTTTACATACATTGATATTTAATCCTTGCAACAACTATATGAAGTATTTTAACTATCCCCGTCCCACAGGTGAAGAAATGGAGGCACAGAGAGGTAAAATAATTTTCCCACCATCATACAACTCATAAGTGGTCCATGTTGGGGGAGCCCGGGGGTTGGGCGCCCTCAGTTCCACATTTTTCTCCCAATACTTTAACATCTCTGAAATTGGGATGTGTTTTATTTTATTTTATTTTTTATCGGAGTGTGGTTGCTTCACAATATAAGTTTCAGGTGTACAGCAAACAATTCAGGTATACATATACATACATATATATTTTTTCAAATTCTTTTCCATTATGGCTTATTATAAGAAATTGAATATAGTTCCCTGTGATATACAGTAGGTCCTGGTTTATCTATTTTATATATATAGGATGTGTTTTTAACTGATGGCACATCATAGTTGAGGAGTCAGCATTTTTCTTTCTTAGTGGTATATAAAATGTTGGTGCTTCTTAAAACTGATGACATCTTACTTATAATCAATGAAATATGAAACCTGATTTCTTCTCCATCCACCTCTCTCCATTTCCCTTCATCAATTTTGAGATTTTAAAATGACTCTTCCCCTGGATGGAGGAGAAACTAGACATAGATTCTGTCATCATGGCTTCTCCATCCCTCTAGCCCTCTGGGTGAAAACGCAGGAGATGCTGACAAAAGGTGGCAGTCAGGGTTCAAGGCAGTAAGTGTGGCTGTAGACTGGTCCTGGGAAGAGGGGGTGTCTGGGAGAGGGGGGCACTGTTCCAGCTGGCATTTTCAGGGGATCAGGGCCCTGGCCAGTGAGCTCAGCACACAGCGTCCATCTGTGGACCCTGTGCTGCGAGCAAACCCATTCCCTGATGTGCAGAGATGAAGCCAGGAAACACAAGTAGGAACTCAGGGGCAACTGCAGAAAGCACGTCTAATGCACTGCAGTTACTGAACAAGACACGAATCTGTGTCCATTTCTTGGGGGGTAAATACAACCACATGTGCCTAAAACTCTCACATCATTTAGTCTGCGCTGACATGAATCCCTTTGGAAGAGTTAGCATTTGGTTAGGTAAACGTTTCCCTTCTCCCTCCCCTCCTCACCTCCCTCGTTCTCCATCAATATCTTGCAGATGTTGGAACAAGCCGATGACGGACTCCTTTCCCACATGGAATGCTGGCCTTGGGAAGGATGCCGCAGAGCTTTCTGGCCGCCTGCGACCCTCGGCTATGACGGGCCTCCTACATTCTCTTACTTGTGCACCAAGCCTTGGGCCGCTTGCTGCCAAGTATTAAGTGCTTGTTCCACAAACCTGGTGTAGATTATCACTTCGCTGTATAGATGTATCTAATAGAATTAAATAGTTGGCTCCTGACCAGTAACAGATGTGCTACATATAATGCAATAATAATGAGATTGAAACCACCATGTAATATCGAGGGAAGAGTGCAGGGGTGACTTGCATTTCTCTAGTTTGGAAGCCAGCTTGAGGGAAAAGGAAACTTGAGAGGGTGGCCATTTATTTGCGCCGAATGAACTGTATCTGTGAGTTTCAGCTCCTCACGGGATGCTTTTCACAGCCATGCGCATGCCCAGGTCGTGAGAGGCATACGAGGTGGGGATGGGGATGGTTTGTGCTAGAGGTGGACTCATCCAGCTCAGTGACCGCTTGCCCTCCCCCCAACCTGGTGCTGCCTGGCTTTGGGGGGTTGTAATGAGATCATAATGGGATACACTCTTGTAGGCTGCTTCAGGGGGGCGGGTAACCCATGAAACTTGAGCTCAGAGGTCAACTCCGTGGGCAGGGGGAAGACAAAAGTGTAGACAAGGAAAAAGGGAAATCAGGCTGCTGCTGGGCAGCACCCGCTCCTCGGCCCAGTGTTCCCAGGCGGGGATCCCAGTGCTCTCTCCTGATAGATGTGCAGTTCCAGAACTTTCCTCAGAATTAGAGCGAGCTGGTGACATCTGCTTTCCAGGAGTTCACAACTCTGGTTCCTGGGACTGCTGAACAGGAGACACAGAAGGGAGTACACCTGCATGAAGGGGTAGCCAAGCTTGAACCTGGAGGTCAGAGGGCAGCCAGAGTGTGGAATACCTACTATATAGCAGTGCCTAATCTGAATTCAGAGCAAGCACTTTTTTCTGAGTGCTTTGATCTGCTGCTATACCGCCTGCCTGTCTTCTTTCCCTATTGCCTTCCTTTTCTCTATTCTTCAATATTAATAGCAGTTAGTTATTGCTGAGTAACAAACAACCCCAAAACTTAATATATATATGCTTTATTTTTTTCTCACAAGTCTATGGGTCAGATTGGCTGATCTGAGGGGCCTCAACCTTCGACTGGTTATTTGGCTGGGCTCGCTCATGTGTCTGCAGTCGGCTGGCAGACTGGCAGGGGACTGGTTGGTCCAGGCTGGACTTAAGTCCTCCTAGCTCTTACACCTCCAACAGGCTAGCTCTATGATGTTCTTCAGGCAGTGTCAGAATTGTAAGGGTGCCCAACTACACAAGAGGGTTAGCAGAATGGTCATGCACTTTCAAACTTCCATGTGCATCACATTTGCTAGCTTCCCATTGGCCAACCAAGTCTCACGGCTTGGCCAGATTCTGCATGGGAAGGGATTACAAAGTTACAAGGCAAAGGACATGGATTAAGGGAGGCCATTCATGGTACCAGCCGATTAAATTTTTTCAAGTCCACAGATTAGGAACAGTCAATGGAACAGGTGAATGACATGCCCTGGAGATTCAAGTCCTCCTTCAGTCCATCCAAATAAATGGTCAAGAGGCCGTTAGGCCAGTTTCTGCTATCTCCACCTGGACTCCCATCTTCTATCTTCCTACACACTGAAACTTTGGGATGGCCTGCTTCTTCCCCCACCCCCATACAGATACACACTCAGAACAGACCCAGATCCAATTTCTGAGGACGCTTCCCACCACAATCCGCAGTCCCTAAAAGAATGAGTAAGACACATGGTTTAGGTGTGAGAGCACAGCGCACAGTCCCAGGGAGATCAGGTAGCAGGAGAAGAAGGATCGAGGAGAAAGACAGACTTGATACTGAGAGGAGACCTAATAATAACACAGGGCTCCCTCAGGCCCTGGGCTCAGAGGTACAACCGAGGCCAAGACAAGATGGCAGTAAGCAGGCTCACTTTGTCAGGTGGACAAAATCAAGGGTAGCAGAGTCAAGGACCCCTAACAGCACCAAAAGGATCAGGCTAGAAAAGCAAAAGAAAATCTGCTTGGCACGTAATAATAATTGCTCCATGGATATCTGTGGGCTGATTGGCTAGGAAACTGTCTAAGAAACCAACAGAATCTCAAACAAAGGTTTAGGAACAAGGAGAGTCATTGAAGCCTACTTGTAAGGGTGGAAACCCACCAAACGTTCAACAATAGGGTATGATTAAATAATTTGTGGCACCTCTATATACTGGCAGTCATTTAAAATGATGTTTTAAATTAAACTTTTACAACTGGAGGAGAGGTTCACCATGTAATTCGAAGTGAAAAAGCAGGTTGCAAAACTCTACGCAATGTGATCCCAAGGAGTTATAAAATAAGTGTGGTTTTAATGGTGGTTTATGGGGGATTTTTGTATCTTTGCACTTTTTATATTTTCCAGGTTTTCCATAATGAGTCTATATTTCCTTTATGTCGATAAAAATAACTGAAGTTCTGAAAAGAACTTAGATCTTTATTTTGAAACAGGACCAAGCTGTTAAGTTCTTGTTGTTACATCAGGTGCCCTTATACCCTCTCATACATACCCCTGTATTTTCAATGGTACCGCTGACCACCCATTTTATGGAGCTGGTGGTCTCTCTTCTCTCTTCTCCAACAGAATGCAGACTGCAAGATTTTATTCACCCATGTGTCCCCAGCACTCAGCACAGCCTTATAGAGAGCAGGCTCTCAGGAAATATTTGTTGAATGAATGAATGAATGGATGGATGAAACCACTCAGAGGGAATTCCCTTTCCCTTCTACTGCGTCATCTAGGATTTCTGTTAACCTCTTCTTAGACTGATCTAGAAGAATAACCACCATTCATAGCATTGTTTCTATGATAAAACATTCAGTTGACCCTTGAACAACATGGGCGCTAGGAACACTGACCTCCCCCACACCCTGCTGCCCTGTGCTGTTGAAAATCCACCTGTAACTTTTGACTCCCCTGAACCTTAACTACTAATAGCCTACTATTGACTATAAACCTTATCATTAATGTGAAGTTGATTCACCCATATTTTGTATGTTATTTGTTTATCTATATATATTTTATGCACTCATGACATACCTAACTTTTTCTGAATTTTTTGATATTTCTAGGCTACACAGTTCATCTGAATTTGTTTCAAATTGTTGCAAGTCTCCAAAAATTTTCCTGATTAAGTTTATAGAAAAAAATCCACATAAAAGTGGACCCACACAGTTTAAACCCATGTTATTCAAGGGTCCACCGTATTCCTGTTCCAAAGAACCAACACACACACACACACACACACACACACACACACACACCCCAGGAACACAGCCTGCTTCTGCTTCTTAGTGGAGGGAAGAGTCAATGTGTGTGATATTTTGTCCTGTGAAAGATTTAAATATGAGTGGCTTCTGGTGACAGATCAATAATCTGCTTCTGCACTAAGGGAAGGTCTTGTCTCCTCCCAGCCACAATGATTGGTCCACAAGGTGAGCCTGTAACTTAAGCTGGCCAATCTGGTCCTTCCCTAGGATTTAAAAAATAGAAACTGGGAGGGAGTCCTTGTCTGCCTCCTATCTCATCATGGACAGGTTGTGAAAAGGGGGTTGCTGAAGGCTGAGAAAGAAAGAGAGAATGGCATATTGGAGGTGAGAAGAAGGCCAAGCAGAGAGCAGCAGACACTAGCAGTGATGGGGAGGAAAGGGGAAGAGACTGAGACAGCTCAGTTGTCCCCAAGCTCCTCTTTCCGTTTTCTGAGCTGCTCTCTTAACTGCTTCCTTCTTTTTACCACTCAGGAAACTGAGCCAGGGAGACTGAAGATACACACTCAAGGTTAAGATTAAGCTCATGGAGGAGCCTGGACCCCAGGTCTCTGACCCCGACAGAGCTCTCCTAAGGACACCCACATGCTCCCCGGGGATGGGGTACAGGAACCCACTGAGGGTGGTGAAGGTGGAAGCAGGGGATGCTCTGTGCCTCTGTGCTCACGGCTTCGCTGGCCATGCTCCGCGCATGCCCCAGCTCCCCGCCTGCTGCCTGCCTGGCTCAGCGGCAACCCAGCTGATGCTTCATTAACCAGATTCACCTGTGGGCACTTTATTTAATTATCGCAATTGGAATGGAGTCAAGATACTGGAGTTAATGTCCTTCCGCTTTCTGAGAGCTAATTATCACCTGTAGCTTGGCCCCAGGCACATTCGGAGAGGGTCACCACAACACTGAAATTGCGTTGACTGAGTCGAGAGCGTTCTCTCTCATTCTGGTAGGAGAGGTGAGTTAAACATGACAGGAGGTCAGAAAGCATCTGGTCCCATGCCTGCCTCCAGAGATTAGAGCCTTGTGCCCCGGGTCGTCCATTTCCATCACCAGCCTGGGCATAAGGAAGTACCCAGAATCCTGGGGCCTGCAAACCACAACAGCTTCCTCTCATGGACACTCACTGTGTGCCCAGCCCTCCTGAGCTATTATTGCAAGCTCTCCCAACAGCTCTGAGGGTATCTGTACCTGCCCTTCTGCCTGGGAAGTGTCTGTTGGCTCAAAGAGGTGAAGTGATTTACCTGGAGTTTCATGGGTAGGCAGCTGAGTTAGGATTCAAACTTCAGTCTGGTTAACGTTGCAGCCAAATCTTGCCCCCTCTGCCTCATGGTAGGTAATTGATTACCTACTGTGTGCCAAGCACCGTCATCAGTTTGGAAAATAGAAAGATATGTTGACTTTTGATATGTCCCTTTATTTCAAGGAGCTCACATAAGTCTTTTTTTTTTAGTATTAATTAGACCCTCCTGAAACCATATTAGCAAGATGCCACAAAGACCTCCTCCCCTCCTTAAACGTACGATCTTTGTGAATTACGTGGCCACCCCATCATGGATCATGGGGCATGGAACTCATCCCATCTTCCCTGTTTCATGGGCTCACCAGGAGCTCAAGTCAGAAAACACATGGGAAAACTCTTGTTTACCAGCACACGGCTTTGTTTGTTGTAGAAACTATTATTATTGGATGGGATCCAAGATCGACTTTACTCCTCAAGGAGTCAGAGGCTTGACTGTAGCGTAATTCACAAGCAGGAGGTCTCGGCTTATACGATAGGACCCAGAAGCGGGAATGAGGTTCCTACTTAGGAATTCTTTCTTCTGCCTTGTGCAGATCCAATGGTAAGCAGAAGGAGTCCCTCTGGGCCTTCAAAATGACCTACTGGCTAATAAATAATGAACAAAAATCATAATTTACTTACAGACTTTCTGGAATTGGAGTTTAAGATGATTTCCTACTGTCTTTGCCTAGAAGATTGTTCCAGGGGAAACTTTCGGTCTCGTTAAACAACAGTAGAATGTGTCATTACGGTTATTTCCTCCTTCATTTGTCATGTATCAGGAGGATATTTTTGGGGGGTGCCCTACAGGCAAGAAATAGGGTTGCCTTTATTAAACCAACTTGCCGGCTCACCTTATAGAGACAGAGCTACAGACACCAGTTCCTGTTTTTCCGAAAATCTCTTGACATAAACACCCAAGGAGGTTTCCCAGAGTTAGAGGCTAACTCTCATACCCAGGGTGGGCAACTTGCCCCAGCTTGTCTGGGCCATTCCTGGTTTTAGCACTGGGAATCCTGCTTCCTGGGAGCCCCCCCAACCCAAATCCTGGCACACTGGGACCATTGGTCATCCTACCCACACTTCCCACTTCTCCTCTGGGGCAGACAGCACAGAGGGGCTGAGTTGGCTCTGGTACCCAGCGAGTGCCTCATCCCTTCTCTAGCATGTGGGCCAGGTGTTTAGCTTCTCTGAGCCTTAGTTTCACCATCTGTAAATGGGGAGAACAGCAAAACCTGCCTCATAGATCATTGTGAGGAGAAAACGAACATCTCTGGAAAGTTCTCCATACAGTACAGGCACATGGAACCAAATAATGCTTAATTACTGTCATTGCTTGGTGCTGGCCACAGGAGCTTCCACTCAAGTCAAGGAGGCAGGACAAATACCTTCCAAGGTAGTTTCGTTCCTTCTTCCTCTTCCTTTGGCATCTCTCTTCCTGGTTTTACCTCCTTCATGACTCCCAGCTCCCCAGCTCTGTCCCACTGTTTCTTGTTCCCTCATCCAAGGATGCTCGATGCCGTGGCTTTCACAGCGCATTATTCATTTCTTGGCAGGGAACACTGTGCTCATAAGAATTAACATTTGGGTTTTATTTACTGGCTTACAAAGTGCCAGAATTGCATGGGGGATTCAGTTGCACAAACTCTCTTGATGGGAAATCAATGACAAATTGAGAAGAAGGGGGGTGGAGGATCAAACAGCAAACCCTTCACAATCCTTGTTTGAAAACTCAGTCCTGGCTGATTTATTGCCAATCCCAAAGTGGCTTGGGGGAGGGACAAGGTCTCTCTCTGGAGTCCCCTCACTGACCACCAAATCGAACAATTAGACCCGTTCCCAGTCTTATATGAGATTAGTCACAGGATATTTCATTTTAAATCCAATGGAATGTTCTCCCAAATCGGACAAGACTCTTTCAATGTTTATGGCTGTTGTGTTGGAATTCTCTTCGGCTCCAGGAGGGATTTGAAAATTAAATACATTTCCTTTTGGTGACCTGGGGCCAAGCTGGAGGGAGAGGAGGCCCCAGGCTCGGGCCAGCAGTAACTTGTCAGGCTTGTTCCAAGAAGTCACTCCCATTGGCCAGTCTTCCTGAGCACCTGCAGCCCACCGCAGGGCCCAGCCAGGCACCTCATCCCGTCTGGCCTTCCTTCCATCACCCGGTCCACTGGTGTACCACGGGAAACTGGAGACACAACACAAATGTTACACAAAATTAAAAAGGTGGTGTGAGCTCAAGCAAAGCATTTGGCAGAGAACGTGGAAAGTTCACATGGGGCTGCTTCTCACATCAGAACTTTCCATTTGCCTGCATGATAGGTAAAAATATAGAATTTTTATCAAAGTAACAGTGCTTGGAGGGGGCAGAATTTATCTGATTTGGTAGGTGGCCAGTTCACTGGTTCTTAACACAGATGAAGAGATGAGAAGAGAGACAGTCCTAGAGAAATGATGGTGAGATGAGATTAGGAAGAGAGCACAAGACTTATGGGCAATTGCCCAAAACTAATACTCTGTTCTCCAAAGACTGCCATGGCTTCCCTGGAGATAGATGAAATCTTAAAGATTTGATTTTCCCATTTTATAATTTCAAGTGGGCTCTGCTTTGATTATTTCTGCTTCTTCCCTTATGTACTTTTTATCTGTGGATCATAGGACCACCTCAGATGAGAAACAATTCAGCTAGAGGCACAGACCATGAAGCCGAACAACTTCTTGAATTGGAATCTAGCTTCAGTTACTTACTAGCTGGGCATCCCTGGGCAAGTTACTTAACGTCTCTGTGTCTCAGTTTCCTCAACCATAAAATGTATACACTGGTAGGACCCACCTCATAGGTTTTTGGGAAGAATCAATGAAGTGTGTAGACTGCTCAGACATGGCCCTGATGCACAGTAAGCTCTGGAAAATGCTTTCTATTATCAAACCTGACTTAATCCAAAAGGTTGCCATCACCCCAATTTGTGTTTCTAATAGGCCTCCATCCACACGAGGATGAGAGCTCCTGGGAGCACTGAACAGGGCTGTCAGATGAGCAGGGACTGGGCTTAGATGAGTATGTTTCCTCTGGGAAAGACCAAAGCCCGCACGAAGCCAACTGGAGGTATAATCATTGAAATTAGTTCCTGGTTCTGTTTTATTAAGTGTGTCCGTTAGGATGTCTTAGGCTACAAATAATAGAAAACTCCGTTCAAATGAGCCTGACCATTAAGGAATGTATTACATTTCAAGTGCAGGAAGTTAAGAGGCAACTAGATGTCCAAGTCAGTTCTGGCCAATCAGCTAGATCATCAAGGACCCATGTTCTTTCTGTCTTTCCATCTGGCATCCATGGAGTTGGCGCATCCTAAGGCAAGGCTCTCATCATGATTACAATATGGCTGGCAATGGCCATCGGGTGAAGTGCTTCTCTGCCATATCCCATCAGGAGATAACACAGGGAGACACTCTCTGGAAGCCCTGCAGTCCACTTCTTCTCATATTGCATTGTCTTCAATTGAGTCACATGCTCAGTGTCATTGACTAGAAGGATGAGACTCCCCAAAGCTGTGGTCAAATCACAAAGAACACTACTGTTACTCAGTTAGGGGAGGAGCAAACAGACACTGGGGAGTCAGCCTCATGGTCCACGATTCTGCAATTTAGGTGCCCACCACATTAGATGGTAATTAATGTTCAAGGCTGCATGTCTTTCCAGTTGGTCCAGGAAGTTCCATGATGGCAGTTAATTCCATAGAACACTCTGAGTGATGGAATTGCTGGGAATGGAGTTCTGAGATTTTTAAAGATATATAATGGTGAACATGAGATCCACTGCATGTCCTCTCCACACCAAAGACCTCAGCTTTGACCTAAATATTGTCTGGGATTAGGAAGAATATTTCAACACCCTCCCCCAGTTGCTCCTGCGCAATGACCAGTGAGAACAGGGATGACTTCTGCCTCATTCACCATTGTATCCATGCTGCCTGGCAAATAGTAACAATCGATATTTATTGACGACATGGATTCTTCCCCAAAGTCTGGACTCGGTCCTTTTTATTAACTTGCATTCAGGCTCTTTTCCCTTCCTGCCCTCTTTGCCCTAAATGTCCTCTCTCCTTTTCTCTACTTCAGTGGTCTTGAAATGATCACTTCCTCTAGGAATAATAATAGGTTTCATTCGTTTATTGAGCACTTACTGTATGTCCTGCCCAGTACTAAGCACTTCACAAATATTACCTCATTGAATGTTCACAGCATTTTACAATGTAGGTTTATAGCTGAATAAAATGCATTATAAAAGGCCACATAATCTATGAACAGAAACAGAACAGAGATTCAAGCCCAGAGGGGTGCTGAAGCCTGACATCCTAACCACCCACTGGATGTCTTCTCATTCTTCCCATAGAACACTCTTCTAGTGCTGCCCTCTTGGCCGATGCTCTCCTGTGGTTTTCAAGGGTTGTGTTTTTATACCACTGGCCCCCCTACACTCGTCCTAGCAGTGATCCCTGTCTTGAGTAGATGTCATTTGAATTAAATTGCATCCAGAACCTCTGGATGGCCCAACGGCAGTCAACGTGTGCAAATTGCTGAGGCTCGCCCTGGTGCAGCCTGTGTGTATTCTATGTCTTGGCCAAGCCAGCTTGAAGCAAGCCACTGCCTCAGATAATCACTCTAGAATAGAGCATGAAGTCAGCCATGGGGCCCGAGGCTGACTGTCTTGGCTTGGTTCTCTTCAACACAAGCAAGCTCAGGGACCCTGGCCCTGCTGTAGACCACTCTGCCTCATGCTATCCATTAGTCTTTGTCTTTGTAAACAGAGCTCTTCCAGGCTAGAGAGGAGCCCCCAGGCTTTCTGAGAGCACCAGGGCACTGGACTCATCCTCCTCCATTAAAAGAACCATGAAAACTTTTGACCTCCAGCTGGAGGCACAGGAACAGAACAATTTACAACTCCTTATTATAGGTTGTGTCTCACAGGGCAGGTTTTAAGAGCTTTGGTCTGGGCCACACATATACGCACAATCTGCTCCACACAGCCCTGACCACTTGTCCCCAGAGCCCAGCCAACTTTAGGGCAAGCATGTGGCCACTGTTTTATTGGGCCAGCCCCTGGAGAAGCTAGCAGAATTGTGGACTGGCTGAGTCTTCTGGAAACCAAAAGCAATTGCTGACATCTGGGCACCCTGGTATTGGGTTCCAATGACTGGGTCATTCCACAGTCATGGGAGAGAAAAGACGATAGTGAGGGCAAGGACAGAGAGAAAGCCTGCTCTCTTCTTGCTGGTCCTAAAGATTCATAAGGCTGAACTCCCTCTGTCACCAAACCAGAGTCGCCAGTAGGTGAATTGAGTTCTACCACTGAGATTGTGAAGCTTGATCTAGCTCTATCTGGTAGATCTCTAAGCCACTTGCTGCCACCTTCTCTACTTGTTGTCCTCTCTGATCTCATCCTTTGTTCTTTCCCCTTAGTAGTGTGTGGGCAGAAAGACCAAGGGAGCAACACCCCATTCTCTTCTTGACTCAGCACCCAGGTTTTCCCTTCCTATGCTAGATCTCCAGGCCTTAGGTAAATAAAGACATTAGGAGACTCAAGATACAAAGGCCAAAATTTCTGACAGAGGTCAGGGAAGCATCCTGTGTAGTCTTTGTGTGAGATAAAAAGGCAAAAGAATGTTTTCGTTCATCCCTTAGGCTCAATATATAGCAAGTTGGGAAGATAGAAAGATTTACTTGATGAAAAAACACAAAAGAAAATGGTTTGAATAAATCCAAGCTGCTGAGTGATCACAATAAATGTGAATGGATCAAAGCCATTATGTTAAAGGATCAAGACTTTCAAATTAGATTTTAAAAATATCCCAAACTGGCTTTTTGGCACTTAGGAACAATATCTAAAGTATAATGACACAAGAAGGTTAAAAATTAAGGGGTGATAAAACAGGCTCCCAAAACAATGGGGAAGTGGGGTTGGAAAACAAAGAGTGGGTGCCAGGCCTGTCCCCAGTCTCCAAGAAACAATATATTTCTCAGATTGCTATAGTGACTCATCCATTCATTCTAACAGTTGGATGGTTTTCCAAGGAAAGGGTGAAAGCAAGTAAGACAAAGGGTATGCGGGTTCTTTCATCAATGAGTCCAAAGGGTATGCTGGTCATTTCATCGAAGAGTCATTGTAGGAATCTGAGAGAATACAGGGGAAAGCTCTACCAAGTCAAGCAGCTCTGGGCCCTCTCTGCAGCCTACACATTGACCTTGAAGTCCAGAATGGATTCCCACAGATAGCACAGTCTACAAAGTCAACCAGAAATGGGAGAAGGAAAGAAGCCAGGGGTGCAGGTCAAGCACAGCAGATACTGACCCAGTCACTTCTGCTCTGAAAAACCCACATTTTCCAGGACGTCTGCGGCGCCCAGCCTCACCCAACCTACCCAGGCTGCACTGCCAGCCTGGTCAGGAGTTGTATGTGTGGCTCCAGGCTGCAGGCCACTTCTCTATCAAGCCATGGGTGAGTTCTCCATGTGTCCTGGGCACAGAAACTTGGCCCGAGGGGCTGCCAAGCCTGGGGGAGGGGAGTCATGAGATGTGAGCTAGCCTTTTGGCAGTTCTTCCCATCCTCTCTACGTCTACACAGAACCGGAGGAATGGGCTGACTCTTCAATAAATCAAAACCAGTTTTATTCCTTAAAATTGAAATTTCACAGGTCATCAGCCTACCCCATGGCCCACTGCCCTTGGAGAGGATGGAAAAATAATTGGAATCATATGAGCCAGTTTGATCAGAAAAGTGAATGTGGTTTGGAGCAAAGGCCTGGAGAGTCTCTGTCCTTGGTGACTAACTTGACCTCGCCTTCCCTAAGCCTAAGCTTTTTTGAGATAAAGCTGCCGTCTTGCCCAGGGACATTATCCCAATTTAAGAGGCAAGAGGTCGCCTACTTCCCCAGAGGCCAAGACTGTTCACCACCAGAGCAGACAGCTGAAAAGTGAGACACTCAGCCACATAAGCCACAAAACAGCATGTTTCCAAATCTTTGACAGACAGCTGCCCCCCACCCCTTGCCCCCACCCTCACCCTCACCCCACAGAAGTGACCAATTGTTTGGGTAGATACAACTGTAGACAACACAATTTCATCAACCCCAAGGATCAGAGTTTGTTATGAAAAAATATTTCATGTTTACAAAGTACCTCCAGAAATGATGATATGAGAAAAAAGGGAGAGGCTCTGTAACGGTTTCTTGTTATGCTTCTCTGAACATTTTCTGGGCGATTTGACATGTGGTTCCTAATGTAGCAGTGACTGTGTCGAATCAGGTCTGGATGGCGGGAGCAATTCACTTGCTATGTTCCACTTAACAGTAAATCAAGGACTTAAAACTCCTCGAAATCCATTCTCTGACTAGTTCTTGTACTCTTTTCTTGGACATCCTACGCTAACGTGCAAAGAAATGTTTACCAGTAGTTAGTGACTGAACCTGGCTCTCCCTTAAATGGATTTCCACCCAGAAGTTTTAGAAGTAAGTTATGCTTTGGAAGTCGAGTGACCCTTTAACTTAAGGGGTCTTTTCCAAGTTCTAAGACATTCTCCTCTGCTGCGACTCAGCTAGGAACAAGTCCCCCCACCTCTTCTAAACCTCGAAATCTATCCATATTTTCCTCAGGGCTTGACCGGCAATCTTCCTTCTGGGCCAAGAAAAGGTTCTCCTATGAGACGCTGCGTCTGGTCACACAAAAACAAAGAAAGCAAGTCAAGCGTCTTCTGTGAGCACTTTGTAACCCTCAAACCTCCCCGTTCCAAAACTTAGAGTGGGGAATTGCCTCCAGCTGCCTGAGCTTTCCCCGATAACCTGTTTTGACCCCAGAAGCCAACCCTACAGCCATCTTGAATGCAGACCAGCAATGACCTCCAATAATGCAAACATTAACAGCCATGAGTCAGGAGTGGCTTAAGCCATACATGCATGCAAAACAGAGCTGGTAAATGCTGAAGGGTTTTTATTTTTTAAAAATACCTCTTGTTAAGCATGTTTTTTCCAAGACCTTCAGCTATCTGTTGCTCTTTTTTTTTTCCAGGCTTAGTGAGGTGAACTACCTTTCCCCCATGGACCTCCCCTGCAAATTGCTTTTCAATAATCCCAGCACAACCTGCTGGCAGCTGTATCTACATAACAATGCATCTCACAAATGCATCACCTGCAATTATAACTCAAGCTTTGATGTAAGCCCAATTTAAAGATAGAGAATCTGGGTCTAATTAAGGCAGCTCAGACTCAGACTGATAAGGGCCACCCTCATTACAGCTCAAGTGAGCTGAAAGCAGTCCCCAAGACTCAGGAATCGGCTGGGAATATTGCCCCAGTATTTCAAAAGCACACGATGTTATGAAACAGGCTTCTTCTGGTCACTGTGTTTCCTTTCATGGACTCATTAGCAGCATTTTCCCCTCCTGTTTTTGTTTACCCCTGCAAAAAAAAAATTGCTCAGCGTTTGAAAGAGACAATGACAAAGGGTGGTCCCGGATTGGAAGGTGTTTACCTGGGGTCAATCCAATGATGTCACCCCTACTTAAAACCCTCCAGTGGCCTCCCATTGCTTTAGAATGAAAGACCTGTCGGTCCATCTTATCTCATTGCCTGTTCCCCTTGGTTTTGGGGTTCAGCCTGCAGGCCTTATTTCTGTTCCTTGACCCCGTGGAACTATTCCTGCCTCTCAGGATTTGTATTTGCTGTTCCCTCTGCCTGGGATCTTGTTCTCTGTGCTCTTTGAATAGCTGGCTCCTTCCCATTGACGGTCTCAGACCCAACATCACCTCCTAGGAGATTTCCCTTGACCACTCTATTTCTTCCTGCATCATTCCTTTGGGCCATCTTTTCATTTCCATCCAAAATTATGGATAGTGCCTCTTTCTCCATGGGAAGCTCCTTGGTATCTAATATAGCCCTAGTAGGCACTCATTTGAAAACTTATAAAATGTATAAGTTGACAAAAAAAAAAAAAAAAGCCAATGGCCGCTAGTGAACAGACTGATGCATTATACAAAGCTACTGTTCCCACAGCTGCACAGATTGGAGGGGTCCGCAGGGAGGGGGCCCAGATGCCACTTGCCATGCTAAAACTCCCTGTCCAAGGTCATAAATGAGTGTCCCCAGCCTCTGCTAGGACACCTCTGGTGACATATATTGTTGGCCATGGGGGCCTGTTTACCACAAAGCTGTTCTGAATCTCCACAAAGAAAACACTGGATAGATGTTTCTCAAAAGCATTCATTGAGTGGTAGCTTACCTGAACCAACTCTCGCAGGCAGTGGGCAGGATCCTGGGAGGGTCATCATTTTGGTTCCTGGTTCCTTCCACCCAAAGGGCCTTGAGACCACATTTGGAATTGTAATGAAGAATATGGAGCTGCCCCACATTTACTACATACCACGAACCATGCACCGTGTTAAACTGGACATGTCTCATGTCATTCAATCCTCACCACAACCCTAAGATTGTATTATTCCCAATTTACAGTCAGGGAAATCATGCTCAGAGAGGTGAAGTCACTTGCCCTAAGCCACACAGCCAGCTCATGGGTAGTCTAAGTGCAGTTCTGACTCTACTTCCTAACTCACTCACCCCTATTTTGTCCTGTGCTTAGTCTGAAGGCCTTGGAAGCCAGGCCTGGATCTCCGTAGTATCAGAAGGAAGATTCCAGAGTCGGAGTGGATGTTTCTGCAAAGCTGTGGGCATACAATTAATTTGCAGGCACGAGGCGGTTCCCTGCCCTCCCTCCCAGTGCTGTGCACACTAATGAACTAAGTCTGAGAGCAGAGGCAACCATTAAGAAGAGCCAACTGGGCCCCAGCTCAGCCTGGGGAGCCCGCGGCTGCCCCCACCGGCGCGCCGTGTAAATGGTTTCACACTTTGGCGGCCCCATAAATTGGGTGTTTCTCTGCTTAAAAATCACTAGGATAAAATGTTTCCTTCTCTATAGTCAGGGCATGTTCCTGGCCCTTCAGGGGGCCTTTGAACTGGGCTGGTTTTGTATTTAAGAGTAAAGCGTGGCTATCAAGAATTTTTAATACATTCTCCAGCAATTGAGAGATGACACTCGCCTCGGGACCTCCTGAAAGAGATGCCCCTGAAGGGATTTAGAGGCATCCCAGGGAGGAGGAAGGCTGTGTTTCCGGCTCTTGGCTTGAGGAGAGGCAACTCTGGGATGCGGAGTGATGTCAGAGGTGGGGGAGGCGTGCCTGGTGTTCAGAAAAGTAGGAGGAGGGCAGAGAGCAGGGCAGCAGGGCTCCGAAGGGAGCTCCCTGGGTCCCTGTGGAACAGGAAGCCCAGCTGGGGAAGGCTGGGTGGTCAGCTGTCCAGAGGGCCTCTAGGGTACGTTTAGTGGGTGCGGGGAGCAGAGATGGTGCCGCTTCTGTTCACCTCTGGGACCTAACTGCTCTCGGCACTTCCTTCCTGCCTTCAAAAATGGTTCTCCTCGTCCTGAACCAAGGACATGGCATGAACTCCAAGGCAACGCCAGGATTTCTACCCTGTAGAACTTAGGGGCAGTTGGACATGTCTGGGATGGGGGAGCATTGTTTTTCTCCAGAGCATGTATTGAGGTCGGGGTACACAGGCTGGATTTAGTCTTCGGTTCACCAGGGCCACCAGGGGTCAACTCCTCCCTGAAGCATCTTCTTCATGGCCCTCAGTGGGAGGGGCCCAACATGGTTGTTCCTGCCAAATTGTCACCTCTTGGTGAGGGCAGCAGGGAACACAGGGAGAGAGACAGAGAGACAGAAAAAGAGAGAGGGAGCGAGAGGTGTCTGGAGAAATCCATGGCATTTACAGGAAACGTCTTGATGTTCAGTCCTGCCAGGAACTCTGAGACTAACCCACCTGTGTGTAGCTGGGAAAAGCAATCAAATAGCCAGTCAGTTAATGGGGAAGACCCAGACCCAGTCAAGATACCCGTCTGTCTGATAATCTAATCAACGCCATCAAGGTGATTGATGCTCCTTCCCTAAAGGGCTATGGAAAGCAGCAAACTTTGTGGTGTCTCTGTTTCTGGAAGTTTCCCTAGCTATTGTCTTCAGGTGAAGCGCAGCATTTCCCCCACACTGAAAGTAAGGACAACTACCCCCTTTATTTTTTAAGAGCACGACTTAGAAAAGAGAGGGGTAAAGCCTGTCAAAGTGTCACTGCCCACCTCTGCTCCTTGGTCTCTCTCTAGTCCAAGAAAGAAGCTTCTGGAACCGCTCCAGCTGTCTGCACACTCAGCACAGTTACTTCTCTGATTACAGGTCTCGTGCAGTGATCTGAACCTAAAATAATAGGATCTGATCTGAGGTTAATCATTGAATTGACTGTAATATTTATTAAGAAGAAAATCATAGTAATTTCGTATTTCAATAGAGAGTTTTTGAAGAAGAAGATATGACTCTTGATGGTTTGAGAAGATGGCAAAATCTAATAAAAAGGCAAAGCTTCAACTACTCACAGTGAATTTTCCAAATGCGCAGCTCAGACATTCGCATGAAAAGTAAAACTTTAATAACACACAGGTGAATGATTACAAGTAAATAAATGAGGGGAAGCAGGTGAAATCATCCGTATCCCAAAGACGGTGGACGCTGAGTTGGCACAGGGGCGGGGCTGCGCCTACTCCTACAAAACTGAGCAAACAAGACAACGACCCGCATGGCTAAACCCCATTCGCCCCAGCATTCAGGTAACTGGAGCTACAAAGTGCATTTCCCTAAACAGGCCAGAGGGCTTGGTTCTTGTAGGATCCTAATCTGCCTGACTCCCAGTTACTACCAACTGGCAGAACAATGGGCCAGGACCCCTCCCCCGCAGTCCCCAGGCAGAGGTGGGGCGGGGGGAGGCAGCCTCAGAAGGTTATTGAGCTTCCTGCCTTCGGTGCGTTGGAAAATCTCATCGGGATTTCTAACGCCTCCTCTCTGAAGAGCGTTAGCTGAGTCTTCAGGTGTATTCAGTATTTTGAACTTATGAGCGAGAAGAACGAAGTCAATGTCCCTGTCCCAGTGTCTTTTCATATGGAAAACTTACGGATTTATATCTGATGAAATTCTCCCACCCCAGCCACAGCGTGAAAAATGGAGCCCGTAAGGTCTGCTTCATGTTCAAAACCTGCTCTGCACAGGCCACAGTCTGCCCCGGGGAGGGGGTGCTGTGCTGGGAGGGGAGCAGGTGTGTCTCCCTCCCAGGGGTCCCACACCACTCCTGCTGGGTGTGTGGTGTTGTGGAGACCCCTCAATCCTGTACTGGGCAGAAGATTTGTTGTGTTTGGTGACATTGAGCACTAGCTGTGTTCACTGAGAACTTGAATTTGAACCAGCTGTCACCTGTCCTGACCCTGAAGTGGTCCTCCACCATGTGACTGCTACTCTGCCCTGAGCTCACTGCTCTGCCTGCAAATCTGGGCCTCAGTTTCCCCAACTGTCAAGTACATGGAGAGGCATGGTTTCCATGGCAACCCCGGCATTTCTCTTCTAGCAGACTGTTTTGCTTGCCTAGGGCTGCTGTAACAGATTACCACAAACTGGGTGGCTTGATACAACAGAAATGTATTCTGGAAGCCAGAAGTCCAAAATCAAGGTGTTGGCATGGCGGTGCTCCCTCCGAAGGCCCTCGGGGAGAATCTTCCCTGCTCGTGGTGGTTGCGGGAGTCCTCGGCTTGTAACGGCATCACTCCCGCCACTGCTTCTGTCCTTACATGTTCCTCCTCGTTGTGTGTCAATGTCTCTGTCTAGATCTTCCTCTTCTTATAAGGACACCAGTCACTAGATTAGGGTTCCCTTAATCCACTATAACCTCATCATAACTTGATTATAACTGCAAAGACCCTATTTCCAAATAAGGTTATATTCAGAGTTGTTATGGGTTAGGAGCGTATCTTTTGCGGGAATACTATTCAATTCAGTACAAAGACTGTACGTTTTCTTTCTATTGCATTGAATTGTGGATTTTGAAGCAGAATTTGGCATTTGTGTTGGCTTCAAGAAGACCTCAAGTAATGTTAAGCACATGCACTTTGTCTTTTAAGCCAAAGGGAAAAGTTAAGCCACCTCTGCAGAGATTCAGGACTTCTGTGCCCCAAACCAGAGGTAGACAAAATCCCCCTTCATCTTTTTTCTAGAATCTTCTTCATTTCTCTGCTTTACACGATGGGAAGCCACTTGAGTTTGCATAGCTACAATCAGAGCAGCAGCGTCCCCTAGTGGCCCGGGGCACTGTGCTTCCCGACTTAGCCTCACGCTAGCTGTGTAACCTTGTGCACATTACTTCATCCCGTAAAACTGGGGAGGGTGAAGATACAACAGCCCTTGCCTCATAGCGTTGTGGTGAGGATCAAATGAGTTCGTAAACAATAAATGCTCGTGTTGTTGTGCCTGGAACTCAGTAAAGGTCGGACAAAGCTTAATAATTGTCTTAGCAGACACACCCATTGCCGGGTGTGGGGTGGCCTGGGGACCCCAAGCCCCACGCTGGGCAGAAGGTTCTGTTTGTCTCTGTGTTTCAGGGAGGGCACACTGTTGGATCTGGGAGCACGGGTTAGTAGATTTCTGCAAAGTTGCAAAGTCGGATTAATGTTATGACCCAAAGACCCATCTAAGAGATTGGGCAGGACCTGCTACCAATGAGATTCTGAACATTTAATGACATTTAATGAGCCCCTACCATGTGTCACAGCAGGTACCAAGTGATTTACCTTCCTCACCTTTGTACACAGTGAACCTAAAAGGGAGGTCCTGTTTATGCACCCATTCTACAGATGAGGAAACTGAGGCCCAGAGCACTTCTGTAACTTGCTTAGGTTACACAGCAGAACTTGGAGCACTAGGCTCTGAACCCAAGCAACACTAACTCTTCACCCCTAAGTTCTGCTGTGAGATTCCCCACCCCAGGATCATCTCGTGCAGAAGAACTGGGTCTGGACTGGAGAAATTCTGCCTTAGGGCTCAGGAGATGAGCTGATCATGTTGGGAGCATGGGATCCCTGGCCGGACAGACACACACCTGAAGGAGACAGGCCCTTGCCCAGGCTGGCTAGCTTGGCTCACTCCTAGCTGGCGGCTTGCTCTCCAGCCTCTGGGTTAATGGGCCCCACTCTCTATTTCCCCTTTTCCACTCTTCTTAGCCATGGAGGAACCACAATCATTTCCAGACCCTCCTCACATTGCAGGCTCAGGAACACCTGGCAGCAAACAAAAAACCCCCCACCCAAATGAGAGTGACAGCTCCCCTCCTGGAGGCCGGGTCTCTCCCGTTCCCAGGCAGAGACATGCAGAGGTGTAAGCTGAGCCCCCCAGGGTCACAGTTGGCCGCTGGGTAACCCCGGGCCTCATGCCTCACTACCCCCGGCTCCTAGCTCCGTGCAAACCTTTGGCCCCGCTGGAGATAATGGCCCGAGTACCCATCGGGGCCTGGCAGCCAACTCAGGGCTGGACACTGCCACTGCCACTGGGTCATCACCTTCCTCTGTGTGGCTGTTACAGAGCCAAGGAGGTGGGCACTGGCGAGAGGGGGCTGCTGGGCTCCAGCCTCACCCCCAGCCCAGAGACCCCACCACTCCTGGCTGCACACTCTCTCAGCCCCACTGTGCTCCCACATTCTCTTCCTTCCTGCCGGGGTGGAGGCTTGGACTTAACTCTACCCGAATGCTCAGGGTCTCCGGAAGCAGGAAGTTCATTACCAAGGCAACAGGGAGGCACGCCTTCCATCAAGAGGTTGGGCTTCTGCCCAACTTGGTAGCTGTTTTCCTGCTGACTGCGCCAGTGATTAAGCCTTCCTCAAGCATCAGTTTCCTCATCTATTAAATGGGTATAATACGTTCCTCATTGTGTGAGAAGCAAAGGAAAGCAAAGAACTAAAGCACTCAGCACAAAGCCTGCCAGTGCAGTGATGTAATTTGCATCACCCTCAATAGAAGCGGGGTGTTCGTGAACCTGGAAAGAGTACTTAGCGGCAATTTGGGGGAGGGGGATGGAAAACAGGGCTGGGCCAAGGATTCATGGCGGAAGGATGGTTTCCCATGACTTTCACCTTCCTGGTCCGGGCTTTGCGGGAATGAAGAGAAAATGACGGGGCGTCCAGACCAGGAAAGGGAGTTGGAGATGATGGGTTTTAGAAGAAAAGAGAAACCGAACTTCCCCAAGGCCTGGCTGGTGCCAGAAGCTGAGCTAGAAACTTAAGATGCTGTTTCAGTAGGCCCTAGCCCAGCCCAGAAAAGCAGATAAAGTGTTTCCCATCTTGCAGAAGAGGAAGCTGACATTTGGTGACAGTAAGAGATGTGCCCCAAGTCCCGCCGCTGGCTGTGGTTGTGTTGAGATTTGAACCCAGCTCTGGCCAACCCTCTTAACATGAATGCGAGTTTCACACCACGAGGTGGGCACAAAGCTGGTTGGGAGAAAAGCTACCTCTCTGACCTAAACATTGATCAAGACCAGAACTGGAAAGTGTCTTCATCAATGAGTCCCATACTTCTTTTGCAGATGAGGAAACCAGGCTCAGAGAGGTTAAGTAACTGACCCAAAGACACACAGTGGGCTGGTGACAGAATGAGGACTAGAGCTCACAGCTGCATCATCGTGCTGAGTCACTTCAGAGTGGCTTCTGAACTCCTACAGCGCAGAAACACAGACCTGGATTCGGAAGAAAAAGAAGTCTTTAAAATGTATAGGAAGAAAATTCTAAGGGTCTGTCGGTGAGAAGTTTGGGTGAACTGTCCTTTCCAGGCTCCTTTTTCATCCCACATTGGAGGGCGCGCCCTCCCTCTGCTCTCTGTGAGTTTCACAGCCCACGCTGACAATGAAGATGATTTCCTCGTCTCAGTCCTTCTGAGGAGAAAGGATCAAACACCTCACTTTTGAGATTTGTGAACTATTGTCGAAAGGGTAATAGACCCCTGAAAATGTAATTTTTCAAGACATATTTGTGTCTTGAAAATATAGCTTGTGTCAAGAGGCCGCATCATTTGAAAGAACATTCTTGCCAATCTTGAAAGGATTTTGGTGGCTGTTGTTGAGAGCTGTGCCCCACGAAAGGGGTTGGGTTAAATGCGTGTTATTACACTAACCTGAGAGCCCAGCCCTGGTCTGCTTAGCTGCCTTCAATCTGAATTATTATCATCACAATGACAGTGATCGTCTTCGCGACAATGCCTGCTTATTGAGTGCTTATCTGTGTATCAGGTATTGTACCGCGTATGTTACACGATTTCATCTCTCACGTGCACCCTCCACACGCTCCCCCCTGCCAGATGGGGAGTAGAGTTAATATGACCACACTACAGATGGGAAAATTGAGGATCAGAGACGTCAAGTAATTTGTCCCAGGACACGCAGAAGTTTAGGAGCCAGATTTCAAACCTGGGACATGTGCCGTCAGGCTGTACCCCTAACCATGAAGTCATTGATGAAAAGATCTCACAGTTCCATGGAAGCATCAGATGTTGACCTACCCGCCTATTTTCCTATCTCTTACCAGCCCCTTTTCTCAGTCAGTATGGTCAGTTCCCCTTTCACCCAGGAAATCTAGCCTATCAGAAAGCCTTCATATATCCAGTTAACAAACATCCCCGCTCACTGATGGTCTAACTAGGAGGCAGCCACCGTCCTGTGCTCTGGGGACCCAAGGGAAAGAAGACAATGTTCTGCTTTCAAGGAGCCCATGTCTACTGGGTGCGGGAAGCCAGAAACAGGGAAATGACCCCAAATGAGAGCAGAATGAAGGGTGGCAGGATAGAGTGGGGAACAGCCCCCCGAGAATGTGGCACTGAAGACCCACCCCTAGGAAATGTGAAGGATGAAGAGGAGTTTGCCAGACACAGAGGGAGGTGCAGGGAAAAGCATTTCACGAGAAAGGCACAGCACGGACAACAGCGCAGAGGTGTGAGAGGATGGGGCAGGCTCGAAGCCACGAGAAGAGCAGCCGGCGTTGCAGGCATCACGTGACCCGCCACCCCAGAGCTGTCCTAAATCCTCACCTCCTTGTTCCTACTCCCTTCCTTTGATTCCTGGGTATCTCTAGACTACTGACTCTTCCATAGATTTGAATATGTTCTGCTCAACTGCTTCCCACTGATCAAGATTCTGACTCATGGCATCTCTTGACTTTTATGCTACCGGGTTCTAAACTTTGTAAGGCCAGGATGGCTTTTCCATCTATCTTAGGATCCCTGCTCTCAGCACTGTCCTGGACATGTAGTAGAAGCTTAAAATTAATGGCGGCGAAGAGGTCCTGTCCTGTCTGGTTTCTGCTTGGTCCTCTGTGGACGATGCCTGTGTGTCCAGTGCACACTCGGGACCGTCACCAAGCAGGGGACCCCCAAACTCCGCCTCCCGAGCCCACTGTGGCCTAGGTGCTTCCTGCCACCCTCCTGCCCCATCCTTGCCTTCTGCTCGCAGCTTCCAGGTGTACTGTCTCTGCAGCCTGGGCTTCGTGATCCAGTGCCTCTTGAATGGGAAGGAATGACCACTCCAACCACCCTGTGGTCCGGTGTGGCCTTTGTCTTGAGGGGTCCAGAGCCCTTGACACAGTATGCGATTTTTCGGTGTGTGTGCATATGTTTATGGAAGCGGTTCAGTATTGTGGTTCAGAGGTCAGGCTCTGGAGCTCGACTACCTGGACTCAAACCCTAACTTTGCCCCTCACTGTGACGGCTTGATTGGGCTCTCCAAAAAGATATGCTGACGTCCTAACCCCCTGCCCCTTGGAATGTGACCTTAGAATGAAGTCCACGCAGATGCAATTAGTTAAGATTAGTCAATATGACCGGCAACCTTACAAGATTAGGAAAAAGACACAGAAAGAGACACATGGAGAAGAAAGCCAGGGGACAACAGAAGCAGAAGCCAAAGCTATTCAGCTGTAAACCAAGAAACTACAAGAACTGCCAGCAACACCAGAAGCAGAGAGAGAGGCAGGGAACAGTCTCCCTCGTAGCCTTTTCTTAAAGCTCTGCCCTCCTGCCGACACTTTGATCATGAACTTCTCGCCTCCAAAGCTGTGAGAGAATAAATTTCTGTTGTTTCAAGTCA
Organism: Camelus bactrianus; assembly: GCF_048773025.1. Classification (NCBI taxonomy): domain Eukaryota; kingdom Metazoa; phylum Chordata; class Mammalia; order Artiodactyla; family Camelidae; genus Camelus; species Camelus bactrianus. The sequence goes on from NC_133549.1 coordinate 31,656,971, forward strand.
CTTGGGTGTATTTTGTTATTTGCAGCTCTAGGAGGCTGATACAGTAAGTGGCCAAGTTAATTTAACTTCCTGAGCCTCAAGATTTGCATTTGGCAACACTAAGTAGTATGTACCTTTAAGGGTTGATAAATTGAGAGTTCAAAATTTGCCGATACTAACTACTATATATAAAATAGATAAATAACAAATTTTTACTGTATAGCACAGGGAACTATATTCAATATCTTGTAGTAACTTGTAATGAAAAAGAATATGAAAAGGAATATATGTATGTATATGTATGACTGAAACATTATGCTGTATACCAGAAATGGACACAACATTGTAAACTGTCTCTACTTTAATAAGAAAAGAATGCAAAACAAAACAAAAACAAACAAAAAAATATGTGGTACATATATACAATGGAATATTACTCAGCCATAAAAAAGAACAAAATAATGCCATCTGCTGCAACATGGATGGACCTAGAGATTATATTAAGTGAAGTAAGTCAGACAAAGACATATCATATGATATGACCTACATGTGGAATCTAAAAAAATGATACAAATGAAATTTTTACAAAATGGAAACAGACTCACAGACATAGAAAACAAACTTATGGTTACCAGGAGGAAAGGGGTGGGTGGAGGGACAAACTGGGAATTTGGGATTAGCAGACAAACTAGTATATATGAAATAGGTAAAAAACAAGGTCCTAATGCATAACACAGGGAATTTTATTCAATATCTTGTAATAACCTATAATGAAAAAAATACATATGTATGACCAAATCACTATGTTGTACACCAGAAACTAACACAACATTGCAAATCAACTATACTTCAATAAAATTAAAAAAAAAAAAATCACTGCCCTAGGTCTTTCCACCCAGGTGACTGCAGCAGAGCCCTGGGCCCCTCCCCCTTCCTCCAGCGCCCTCCACCCCATCATTTGTGTGTGGTGTCCTGCCCTGCCCCAGAGGGAAGAGGCTGGAGTCCCTGTGCACACCTCTGTGCCAGAGCGACACTGCTCTTTGTGGTTCACACGTATTGCCTCACTGCCTGCTGACAGCCACGCTGAGAGGCGAGAAAAATCAACTCCATTTTACAGTTGAAGAAACCAAAGAATCACTCTGTCTTGCTCCCTCCTGCTGGAGATGTCCTATCTCCCACGGCTGCCAGGTATACGTTTCAGGAGACCACAAACCTGCACTGATTTGACCAGGTGGATGAGTAGAGTTGGGGATCCCAGAGCCACAAAATCTTGGGGACAAGTTCTCAACGAAGGTCACAGCTTGGCCCCAGAGAGGAGGTAACCTGGTGTTAAATAGAGAGTCAAAAGGGTTCAGGAGACAGAATTAGATGGGAATCACCCCTCGACTTTTTGTGTGATGATGGAAAATGATGTCACAGTCCACCCAATTACAGGCTGTTTCTGCTGATTCTTGCTGTTCCCTTGGACTTCTCCATTTCCATCCCCGGCCACTCAGCAGATGAGGCCAATGAATGGGTGAGTTCCATGCTAGGAGAAGGCAGACACCCTGTCGCCCAGGGCACTTCCTTTTTGGCCACCGCTGCTTAAACTGTCCAGCCCAGGTCATTGCCCAAGTCTGAAAATTTACTCCTCCTTGTTCCTCAAAGCAGCGACTCCTTTCTCACGTCCATGAGATAATCTTGGCTTCCCTTTATTTGGGCCGAACATTGTCCTTTAGTATATGACCTTCCTAGAGCCATCCAGGAAAAAGCTAGGAACAAACCTTAAATGCACAGAATGAAACTGACCATTAGCTTAAAGTCTCCAAGAGATTGGCGGGGAATGGGCTTTCCCGGACGGCAGAGGCACTCCTGAAGGAGACAGACGGAGTGCAGGCAGCACAATATAAGAGGAGGCATATCAGCCAAGTGGTGATCCCTTCACCCCGAAGCCCAGGGAAGGTGTGTGTGCAGCACCAGCACCTCTTCATGCTTAGAGCTTGGCGAGAACGGTGGATTCCTTCTCTAAACTGCTTCCATCCTTTGGACTGATTTTGTGGCTTGGTTCAGTTCCCCAAGAGTCAAAACCTTCTTTTCCAAACATTTGATTAAAAACAACACCCTTTCTCTCTATTGTCTTAATGATCTGAGTGAGGAAAGGACCCAACTCACTGGATATACTTACACACATACCAGTGCCTGCACATGTGGATCGGAATGCATCAGAACAAAGATGTGACTGAGCTTTTTAAATATTGGTAAGGATGCGGTCTTATTCTTGAGATGGAAGAAGGGATCTGAGTATGAATCACCCAACCTGGGTTGAAGTCACACCACGTGTGCCTCTCCTTGTCTCTGTACCTGCCTCGACCTGTGTCAATTTGGGCCAAATCTTGATGAGCCTAGGATTTGGATCTGACAGTTTGGGCACCTTTTCTGGAAACAAAAGAGTCTTGAGAAGAGGTGTTTCAGGAGATGGAATTTCTGCTCCACCTCCGAGGTAACTTTCCTGGGCTATTTTAGCATTTCCTTCCCAGATGTGAGACAAGATGCCAGTTGTGAGAACAGACCCATCCGCGTCTGGAAAGCATGCTGGCATCAGTGCTCTCCTCATGGTGGCTGGAGGACAGGTGGCAGAGGCCACATTCAGCTTCCCCAGGTGGCCCAAGGATCCAGGTAGTCAGGCCCGGCGCAGGCCAAGTGGTGGGTGAAGAGGGCAGCAGGCAATGCCAGACAGGTTCCAGCACCTCTGAGTGCTGAGTGTCCAAGGGCTCTGGTTTGGCTTGGCTGGATGTTTCAAAGAGAAGAAAAATTCCCTGGAAATGTTGGATCCTTTTCTTAGTGTGGCTCACCAAGTACCTCCCAACTCAAGTTTGGGGCTGTGGGTTTTTCCTTACAGCTATGGTCTGAGTGTTTGTGTCCCGCTAAAATTCACATGTTGAAATCCTAATCCCCAAAGGTGATGATGTGAGGAGGAGTGGCCTTTGGGAGGTGGTTAAGTCATGAGGGTAGAACCTCATGAATGGGGCTAGTGGCTTATAAAAGGGACTCTGGAGAGATCCCTCAGCCCTTTTTGCCATGTGAGGACACAACAAGAAGTCTGCAACCCCGAAGAGGGCCCTCATCCCCCCACACTGGTGTTACTGAGTCTAAGCTCATACTGCTTGCCCCACAACAGGCCAGTAAATCGAGGGAAGAGTTGTTGGGACAAGGAATAGTGACTTTATTTGGAAAGTCAGTAGACTGAGAAGATCTGGACTAGGGTCCCGAAGAACCGTCTTGCCTGAGTTATAATTCAGGCTTCTTATATCCTAAAAAGGGAGGGAGTAAAGTCAAGCATATCCTGGTTCCGGTCAGCCTCCGGAGGGGATGTGTTAATTTCTTCCTTCCTGCAGCCATTCCCAGGTGGGCCTGGTCACCATGCATCCTGTGAGCTAAACAAAGGTATTTTAGCTTAATGCTCATTACCTGGGAGGCAAGGTTTCCAGAGATGGCCATTAAGTATAATTTAAACTTCTAGGCAAGATCCCTTTAGTGATTAACAAGCAATCAAATACAAAGGTTAAAGTGAAAGAAACGGACCTAATACAGAGTCAGATTTATTCTTCCCTATGACACTGGCTCTCTGATCTCCAGCTTCCAGCCTCCAAAACTGCAAGAAATAAATTTCTGTTGTTTGCGAGCCACCCAGTCTGGTATTTTGTTACAGCAGCCTGAACGGACTATGTACCATAATAGCCCACCAAGTTATCACCGCTGGCCACCCATTCAGAGTGTGGGTCCCTCTAACAACCTTCACGTGTACCTGGAACTTAAAACAAAAAACAAACAAACAAACAAAAAAAACCAAGAGCATTTACACTAAACTTTGAGGAGCCTGAAGAACAGAGTTCTATCCACCAGCTCTCCCATCTCTGGTGGACTCAACAGCTGTACCAGAAAACACAGGCTTCCCACCCAACATGTGAAGAACATGCTTCCAAGTGACAAAAAAATAAAAGGGCCTGACATCAGTCACTTCCCAAATGGGAGGTTTTATTCTCCCCTAACTTCATTCTGGATGCTCAGAAATAGAGTGAGGTTGACATTTCTTCCTGAGGACAAAGCAGCCACAGCCACGTCTCCACAGCTCCATCACCAGCCTCCCCAAATGCACCGTCTAAATATTTATCATAGCATGACATGGGGTCCATGTGGCTTCATTCGTTTTCTTGATTTGATGTGAGAAGAGGGCCCGCAAATACTGTAAATATTTACAGACAACTCAGATCAGAGAGTCTAGCTTTGGCTCCAAATGACTCATCCCACATCTCTCCCACGGGGTAGACGAGCACCAGTGCACACAGATGGAGTGAAAACCCCCAGGAAAGTGCTGGGGCTGCCTCTGCAGACCGGGACAGCCGTTCCTGGGAGGCACAGCTCAACAGAGGTGCCCCGAGCTTTGTATTTCTATAATGGAAGCACCTTTAATTATTCATCAGCAGGAGGGTTTCACACTATTTATAGTATTAAAGTTAATCATTTATTTAGCACAGTTTCTCCAAAAGAGTTCAAGATAACCTTTATAATGCTCATTAAGCAGCGACTTGTAATAATTAGGACTTGTTCCTTTTCTGTCTTCCTGGCTGGACCGTAGACGTCCCAAGGGCAGGGCTGGTATCTGTCTGGTGTGTGCTTTATCCTGTGCTTAGAACACAGCCATTTACATAGTAGGGCGTAATGCATATTTATAAACTGAACACATCCACTTAGACTTTTGCTTTTCATTTGGCTTTCAAAGATGCACAGATAAGATATTACTTTGAGGTTTAAGCTCAACTAGGTTAAGCTCCTAAATCTGAGATATTACCTCAAGTCCCCCTGAATGGGAGACTCTGGGGTCTTCTAAAGAGTCCTGAGTGGAGAGTTAGGAGGCTGGTGCCCTTTCTGCCACTAACCTGCTGTGTGACTTAGAAGAAGGACTTGCTTAGACCATCAATCAAGGGTTCTTTGCTTGGGGTCTCTGGGTCCCCTAGAGATATATGGATGGGCTTCAAGGGATATGAAACCCCTGAAATTGTACGTGCAGATGAGCATGACCCAAATCTGATGAGACAGAGGAGATGAGCATGACCCAAATCTGACGAGACAGAGTCCAGCTTCAACGAGATTCTCTAAGGACTCCATAATTAAAATGAAGAATCACCTTCTGTTTCCTTAACATTTGAGGATGGTGGTGAGATAGATTAAATCAGTCCTGCTTGACATAAATTGAGGTTGCTTGTACCATGTACCCCCACTCCTAGCCCTGGACACCCCGTCCAGCCTATACCCCTGCCTGAAGTTTGTTCCCCTCCTGATCTATTAGAACATCCTCCCATCTTCACTCCATGCCCCTAAACCAACAAGTGTTTTGCTGGCCAGGACTGAGGACCCAGGGATAGGCTCATCACCATGGACGCGTTCAGCTCTATGTTCAAGTCTGTGCCCAGTCTTTCCCTTCTCGTCTTTAACAGAGTGTGTGATGCTGTATAAACCTTTTTGATACATCTCTTCCACCTGGACCTGCCTGCAATGCTGGCTTTGTGGAATGTTTTTGTGAAAAGAAACATGAGTGTCTCTTTAGGATGTGAGGCGAGTGAGTACAGGGTCTATTACCTTGTTGCATGGAAAGCAGCAATAAATAGAGTCAAGCCTGGGTCCTCGTAGCCCAGAATTCTAGCCAGGAATTAGGTGGAGAAGGAACTAGTTAGCCCCATTACTAGAAGCTTTTAGGGACTGTGTACACCATTGATTTGGTGAAAGCAGAATTTGTCTTGACCCTTCTGCCTGTCATTTCAATCCTTAGCACACTTGCTTTCAAGTTCAAGACCCACTTGAAATGCAAATTTTTAAAATTGGTGCAGCCACTATGGAGGACAGTATGGAGGTTCTTTAAAAAACTAAAAATAGATTTGCCATATGATCCAGCAATCCCACTTGTGGGCATATATCTGGAGAAAACCATAATTCAAAAAGACAGATGCACCCCAATGTTCATAGCAGCACTGTTTACAATAGTCAAGACATGGAAGCAACCTAAATGTCCATCAATGGATGACTGGATAAAGAAGATGCATACATATATATATATATATATATATATATATACACACACACATATATATATGTATATAGACACATACACACAATGAAGTATTACTCAGCCATAAAGAAGAATGAAATAATGCCATTTGCAGAAACATGGATGGACCTAGAGATTGTCATATTGAGTGAAGTAAGATAGCCAGAGAAAGAAAAATATCATATAATATCACTTACATGTGGAATCTAAAAAAATGATACAAATTTTATTTACAAACCAAAAATAGACTCATGGACGTAGAAAATAAACTATAGTTACCAAAGGGGAAAGGGTGGGGGAGGGATAAATTAGGAGTTTGTGATTAACAGATACCACACATTACTATATAAAACAGATTAACAAGGTCCTACTGTATAGCATAGGGAACCATATTAAATTTCTTGTAACAACATATAATGGAAGAGAATCTGAAAAAAATACAAAGTATGTACATGTATAACTGAATTTCTTTGCCGTACACCTGAAACTAACATTGTAAATCAACTACACTTCAATAAAAAATCAAGTAAAAATGCAGTAACTACAAGAGATGGTGGGATTTGGGATTGGTATTGCATTTTAAGGTTATCAGCTAACATCTTAATTGTCACTTTAGCAAGTCCAGAAAAATCTGCTACTTAGAGGAAGCTGAGTCATTTGACTTCTGTGAGCTTTTGTTTTCTCATCTCTAAAATGAAATGGTTGGACTATATTAAGCAAGTAAGTTTTCAACTCCAGTATAACTCTGGTTGCTTGGACACATGCTTTGCAAACTTTATTGTGAATATGGTTCATCTAAGGATCATATTAAATGCAAATTTCAACTCAGTAGTCCTGGGGTGGGACTTTAGATTCCAAGTTTCTGTCAAAGTCTCAGGTGATGTCAATGCTGCTGGTCCGTGGAGCACAGCTTGGGGCAGAGTTCTAAGCCACAGCATTGGAAGGATTCTGAGGGTAGTCCAGATCCATGAGGAAAGAGGAGCAGGACTGATTAGGGATGCCTGCCCAGGAAACGAGGAAGGTGTAAAATGGCTGTAAAATGACAATACTCAGACCAGATGGCTCTTGAGGAAACTTCAAAATGCAACCATTCTCAACGTTGTCCTCATGACCAGCAGCATCAGCACTGCCTAGGAACTTGTTAGAGGTGCCGATTGTTGGAGGCCACCCCATACCTGCTGAATCAGAACTGGGCTCCAGCAATCTGTGGGTTTAACATGGAATTTTGTTCAAGCCTCATCTGGCCCAATTCCCACATTCTGAGTCATCCTGGTACACCCTCAAATGTGAGAACCATTGATCCAACCATCGATTCTGTAGCAAGTTGTCTACAGAATTGACGACTGTCAGCAAAGGTCAGGACTGAGCACAGGTTCTGCATGAGAGATGGGGTGTCCCACAGGGTGAAAGGGGTCCAGATGATAGAGCTGAGATGAAACCAAAATACTACTCCCTACATACCCTGTTATTCAACTGCAGAACTCACTAAAAAAGCATTCAATATTAAGAGTCCTTTTCAACCTTCGGGCTTTCTCAGTTAAGTTTTTCTTCTGAGCCATAAAATGTATATCTGGTTCATGTTTTTAAAACCGATCAGAATTTAACGCAGGAGCATGTTCTACTTGTCATTCCACAGCCTTGGGAATTGGGCCAGAAGGGCCTTGAACAAAATTCCATTTAGTTCACAGCTGGCACGTGAGCTGAGTCGAGCTCGACCAACAGTTTTTTTCCTAGTTGGACTATTTCCATATTGCTTAGACATTTTAAACAACTGGCCCCAGAGAAAGCTGGATGCTAAAGCCCCAGGGTCAAAGTAGAGTCTTAGCCCAAGGGAGGTTAACACTGATAGTCCAACTGGCAGCGTCTCCTTCAAAATGAAGGAAAAATCGTCTACAGATCAAAAAGTGGGGAGAAGTTCCCTCCTCCGCACCATTGCCACAACTCTGGGAGAAGTACTAAAAATCAAGCAAAAGGACACTCAGGTGTGAAACTGATTATGGTGCATAGCTGGAGGCAAAGACGTTGCCATTCTATCCAATTACATCAATTTAATTGGGCGTTAAAAATATCTTAGTAGTTCAACAGTAGTTCCCTGGCCAGATGGCAGTCTATAATGGTACGAAGCAGCACCTTCCTTTGCTAGGAATTGTGGTTTGGGGCTGAGGAGAGAAAGCCCAACACCTTGCTTAGAGTGGCCCAAGGTGGGCGCCATTTTGACCTTGAGGATGAACTTGCTGTCTGGTTTGGGTGTTGAAGACTTCAGAGCTCTTCTCCAGGGCTTGTGAGAGCACAGTGTGAAGGAGGGTCCTGCAGATTCTTCCAGTCTGTGGACTACTAAAAGTAGCCCTATATTCAGACCCTCCCACTCATGTCTTACAAGTCTAAAATCAACCCCCTAAATATGTAAAAAAAAAAAAAAAAAATTGGGTACAAACTGAATGTCCAACTTTAGGAGAAAGTTTGAGAAACTTATGCTACATCAATATCATGGCAATAATTGCAGCCAGTATGAAATATTCATGAACAACTGCTAATGACATGGGGCTTTGCTTCTGATATAATGCTAAATTAACAATGTGGGATATGAAATTATAGTATGGTAAGTTCTCATTAATGTCTGAAAGGCATAGAAAAGTAACCACAATTTAAAAGCGATTTCCTTTTAGTGATAGATTGATAGGCAATGGCTTTTCTTCATCCTGTTTTACTGCATTTTCTAAAATTCCCACAACTCTATGTATTACTTTTATAGGCAGAAATAATTTTAAAAAATTGCTCCTCCTCAAATGTGCTGCTTTTATCTGAGTGGTCTGTCCTCTGTACCTGGTTTTCACGTTTTTTTTTTCAGTCCCTTTGTTCCAAGCCATTCGCTTCCCCTGGCATACTCTGCTTGCTCCTCTCTGCTTATCCAGACCTTCCCCATCCTTCAGCCTGTTGGGTTTCCTGTTCCTCCACGGAAGCTTCATGGACCATTCCAGTCGTAGACCATCCCCCTCTGAACACCTGTACCGCAGTTTCATCCACACCATTGTGAAACCGGGGAATGTTAGGGATCTTTTATTGCCAGCCTGCTCTCTCCATGCCTAGACCACATCCCAGACCAATTACCCCAAATCTCTGGGGTGGGGCCCAGACATTCGTATTTTTTTGACAGCTTACTAGATGATTTCCAATGTATAGCTGGGACTGAGAATCACTGATCTAAAGTCAAAAGTCACCTCCTAGGTATACAGCAAGTATTTGTTCCAGATTTTCTGGGTCAATTCTAAGGCAAGTATCTGTCAACCTGATCCCACATGAACCATGGAAGCTTCTCAGAAACCTTGTTGTTCCAGTCCTTACCTATTATTATTATTATAACAACCGTATTAACTACCTCACTGAGATACTCCTGGACACCAGACCCACATCACATTTTTTGGTTGGTTCAGATATATTTGGTTCAAGTTCCCGGAGAACTGTCAGATTTAACAAATCAAAATACAGGATGCCCAATTAAATTTGCATTTCAGATAAACAGTGAATAATTTTTAAAGGGTGAGTATATCCCAAATATATCGTAGGACATACTTACCCTTAAAATGTATTCATTGCTTATCAGAAATGCAAATTTAACTGGGAATCTGTATTTTTGTCTGCCAGCCCTTGCTTCAGGAAATAGAATTTCTGTATTTGAGGACTTTCATTTCCAGTTGGGCCAACATGGAGCCTTCCTATAATCAGGGCTGAACCCCTAGTATGGTCGAGTTCCTGACCGCAGCACAGATTAACTCCAGAGTCAACTGGGAGAAAGGCCCTGCTTTCCAGGCTCTGTCACTGACGGGGCTTGTCAGTAACATTTTACTGGCAGAAGTATAAAGGAGGCCAGAAGTATAATTACGACTCCATCTAGAATTTGAGAATCACTAGTCTGTACTGGGCAGTGGCTCCAAGTACAAAGTTCCTGAGTGAGATAGTTCTGAGCGGGGATCTCATCTCGCCCTCCTAATGCGTGGTTCTAGACAAGCTGATGAACTACCTGGAGCTTCCATTTTTTCATCCATAGGTTGAGGATAGTTGCACATGTCTACCTAATTGATTAGCCTTAGGATTAAATAAAATCATGTTTTAACGTTCTTAGCATAGTGCTTGGGTCATTCTTTTTATTAATATAAAGGGAATACATATTTTTGCAAATTCAGCCAACAAGCAAACAAATATATTGACTGCTGCCCCCAACCCCAACTTCCCTGCTGGTCCTTATCCTGCCACCTCTGTAAGCAGACAGTAAGGGGCAGAAGAAAAACCTGCTGTGGGAAAAGAGGGTGAGATTCTTGGAGAATGTGAGACTGGAGACTGTTTAAATAAGGCAGACACTGGTTGGTAGAATTTTATGTAAATTACAACCACGCATCCGGCCTTCGTAGGAAGATTTTGTGCACCTGCGTCTGGTCTGCCAGCACATTCACGTGGAGATGAGTGGCCAGGGTCACGTCTAACACTGGGGTCTTTGATCGGCCCCGAGTGCTGGCACCAGGGGCCAACACAACCCTTGTGTGTCGCTTTGTCAAATTCCGGCAGGTCAAAAAACCGATTTCTCTCTCAGCGGTTGTTCCTACCCTGGGGCCATTCAGGATCACCTTGTCTGATGCTGCCCACAGCCACCCCTTCTGGAACAGCCAGACACTAACCAGACCTGATTTTTCGGTTTTTCAAAAACAAGTTTGAAAAATATCACCTGGGACAGCGGGTAAAAGAATGCCAGCCTGCCTGCTCCCCGGCAGCCCACAAAGAGACGTGTCAGCCGCCCGTCACTGTCAACTTTCTGCTCAGACGGTGACAAGCTGCCGCGTGAAGAGAAGTCCACACAGCCATCCTGGGCACTGGGCATGCTGTCCCGCACAGATCCCAGGAGAGGACAGCAGTCAGGGCCGGAAGGGGAGGAGGGCTTCAGGGAGGCAGGGACCCGGCAGCTTCAGGTCATCCCTCTAAGTCCATCTTCTGCTCCAAGAAAGGTACACTTTGGGGAGCTCTCTAGATGTGTTTCGGGGAGGGGATGGAGAGGGGGAGGTGATGGGGAGGAGGAGGAGGCGCACCCCATCCCCACATGGGCAAACCACTCAGCCTCTCTGAGTACTGATATCTTCCTCTGTGAAACTGGGATGGGCTCCTCCTTGCTCTGTGAAGCACTGAAGATATTCTGGGTATCACCAGGATTACATCTATGTCTCCACTGGGACAATGCATCCATCCAGACGTGGAAAGAGCCAAGGCTATGATGAACTCTGCGATGTTGACTCGCCTCACTCAGCGGCAACCAGGAAGGCAGCTGACAAGCCCGTGATAAACATTTGCCAACGGCCTGCATCCCCACAGGGTACTTGAGTTCTTTCCCAGTATCTGTTCTGTTTCAGGAAAGGTGAGGCGGTGAGCAGTGGGGAATGGAGAAAGCCAGGGGCTTTCAGGCGGTCAGGCAAAGGAGAGCGTTGGGCCAGCAGGATGAGTGAGGTATGGGAAACCATCCCGTTTGCTAAGCCCATTTCCCAGATGGGGTTGACCCCTTGGGTCTTCTCACTTGATGGGCACTCAAATGAGGTGACAACACACCGCAGAGGGCTGGGCTTGTGGTTTCCCATCTGGTCTCGTTTGGCTTTTGGGGTTTGGCGCCTCTGACAGACACATGGAGAACAGCCTTGTCATCCTGAATCAGACAGTCGGCCTCCGTGTGTGTGACTACGTGTGAGATTTCACACATGTTCACTGGAGGAAAGAGGCCATGGAGAGGGAGAGGAGGCATGTTTACATTCTTTGCAAGTGTTTGGATTTTTAAAAGGAAAAAAATTGACATTTCACTGGGCATGTTGTAAACCAAGGTCAGCGCTCCCTCTGCGTGGTGTTGAAGAAGCAGGAACAAGCAGGAGAAAAAACTGATTCTGTAGCCGTCTTCAAGAGGGCCACTGCAAAATCAGCTAAGAGGCACTCATGAGAGAGCTGGAATGTGTTAGAGTTGACCGAATACCTCCACCACTGACTCCATTTAGTAGCACCGACAACTCTGTGGGATAACAGTTTTATCCCCACTCATCAGGGTTGAAACTGAGACTCAGAAACTCAAATATTCCCAGTTCCCAAAGCTAAGTGGGCATAGAGCTAGGACTTCTGAGTCCAAGTCCCTCATCCTAAGACTGAGTCGGAGGCCCATATAGCCGAGCGGGGAAGCTCGCTGGCTCTGGCGCCCAGTTGTCCAGGCTCCCGTCCCAGCACTGACGCTTGTTTTGCTGACCTTAGGGAAAGATACTTCAGTTCTTTGACTCTCAACTTCCTCTTCTGCAAAATGGGGATGACAGTAATAGGACCTACTCGGCAAGGCTGTCATGAAGATTTAATGAAACGACACAAGTGAAGCCCTTAGTCCAATGGCAGACACTCGACATAGGTCAGCTCCCTCAACTTGGGAATTATTAAGAACAAATGCATTCAAACTCTTCATATTTTCCATTCTATTCAGATTTCCTGGTACATCTTGTTTTTCAGTCCTCTTTGTAATAGAACCCAGTAGTCACTGTACTTATTAAAATGTCTCTCCAGATCAATACCTCCATTTCTTACAGGTGGGAAATCAGGGCCAGATCTGCTTTATTGCAACGATGTAAAAACCTCTTCCAATGTATCTTCCACGGCTTGTAGGAAATAAACAATGGTCTATAAACTCCTCCAGATCTGCCCAAGTTCCAGGTTAAGTGAAAGAAGAAGTTAGGCTCTTTCCGGGGACAATGCAGATACTTTCTTGGGGGATGGAATAAAACATTATTTAAAATAATTTCATTATGGGGGAGGGGAGGAAGGTGTAAAACTAAGTCTGGACAGGAAGAAGGGAACACCCACTGTGACTAGTGGGTAAGCCTGGAGTGTATGGGCAGGGAGTAAGGATGGTAACTTGTAGTATTTGTACATTTCAGTAGTGTTTGAATTTCTTACCACGGATATGTATTATTTTATAATAAGAAATTAAAAGATGGCTTTCTTCCTAGGCTGGCTAGAGGGTGCATCCTGCAGGAAGTAGCTCTAGGCCCTTCTCAACAGGGAAACTCAAAATTTTTCCTTAAGACAAAGCTCAGGTTATTAACAGGACAGATCCTAAGAGTTCTCATCACAAGGGGAAAATAATGTTTTTTCTTTTCTTTTTTTTGTATCTATAGGAGAATGATAGATATTAACTGAATTTATTGTGGTCATCATTTCACAATATATGTAAGTCAAGTCATTCTACTATACACCTTGAACTTGAACAATGCTGTATGTCAATTACATCTCAATAAAACAGGAGGGAAAAAAAAATACCCAGCTTAACCGCAAATGCCTCTAGGAAGCCGTTCCAGGTGGAATTCATTATCTCTTCTGTGATCCAACAGTACTTTGTGCCACCAGTGTTATAGCACTTCATTAATTCAGCCTTTCATTTGTTCTTCTGTGTGACAGATGCACGAGGAATGAGGCCCTGGGGAGGCTCTGGGGAGCCAAGATCAGCAAGACAAGCAAGGTGCCTGCTTGCTGGATCACCTCTGGAGGGGCAGATGGACAGCGATGCACCCAGTCCTGGATTCATTAGCTGTCCTTATGCCGTGGGTTCTGATGAAGACGGGCCAAGGGCCAAGGGAGCATGGACTCAAGACATCTGGTATTGCCTGATAAGTCTGGGAAGTTTTCTCTGTGCAAGAGACTTTTCAGCTAGGAGCTAAGAGATGAGAAGCATTAACTGGGTGAAAGGGGAGGGAGGAAGACCAGTTGAATTTTGGGCTGAGCACCCAGGCAGGCACTGCAATGAGAGGGAACAGAGCTCATCAATAAAATGATGGAGGAAGGGTTAAGACAAGATCAAAGAAACAGGCAGGGGCCAGATCGTGTGAGGCTTTGCAGAATACGGGATGTTAAAGCTTACCCTAAGAACAATTAACAGCCTCTGAGAAATTTATCCCAAGGACTCCACTACTTTTCTTCTGTCTTTGTTCACTCCGCTGTGGCATGCCAGCTCCTAGCTGTTAGCACCTGGCTGTCAATGGAATCCTGATCATCATCGCTTGGATGGCTGAACTAGATCACCCTAAAGAGGAAGAGTCTGCAAGCAAAGAACACAATCTCTCTCTTCTACCCTTTGTCTCCCCCAGTCCAAGCCTGTGAGCTAGGAAGTATAAAATCCACACAAAGGAGGAACGTTTAACAATGAGAGGCCAGTTTAGCAACTGGCACCAGATCTCATCTATCCTCATCCTGAGCGATGAGACAAACCAAAATTGGAGATTCAAGAGGGATAAGCATTTGCCAAAGCCTGGATGGCAAAGCCACAACTGCTCTGACTGTGTCTTGGCCAGTTGTCAATGGCTGATTCCTCCATCCCCTGCTTAAAATACGGATTTATAGGCTTAATTATGTGAACTTGCTTTCCTCTGGCTCCAAGAGAGTAGGTGTGGAGGCATTTTTAATGCTGCACAAAAATGAAAGGATGCTGAAACCATCCTCACCTCAAACCGAATGTCAGAGCAGTTGGATTCCTCAGTGGCAACCGAATACTTTTTATAGAAAGGGAAGTCAATTGAGAAATCATAAAAAATTAGAGTTGGGAAGGACCTCTGAGCTCACGAGGGTCAGGTCCCAGGAGCTGCTGTAGAATTGTTCCCTGCAGTGAAGGGTCTAATGTTTTGTCCACTCAAGTTTTAAATATCTCTGCCAATAGCTCGCCCCTGGGGACGCCTCTCCACAGGGCTATAGATCTTGCTGTCAGGGCTTTTTTCCTGCTATTCAATCTCACTTTTCCTTTCCTCCACTTCATCCCATTTGTCTTTGGCAATGATTTAGACAACAGGGTGCTGACGTTTGAAAACAAAAAGCCCTGTCTTTGCCTTCAACTTCGTTTTCCAGGCCTTTCTACCTATGGAAACTTTAAGATCTGGGAGGCAGGAAGATAGAGCCAGAGGATAGAGAGGGAAGTCAGCAAACAAGCTCATGTTCGTTCTGGAAGAGGCCATTTCCTAGGACCAAACCCGCGTGAGCCCCCAGGTGGACAGGAGGGATCACTGATGCCCCCGGATATGCGGGATACCCAGGCCTGACTCTCAAAGGCAGAAGGGACAGTCACCGGGTTTTCTGGACTGCCCAAAGTTTAACAGCCTCCCGGTGTGACGGCAGGGACAGAAGGTGGCAGCAGAGCATCAGGCTCTGTGGGTCGAGCCTGGATAATACAGCAAGTCTCAACTTCTCAGCATCCAAACTCGGAGAGCACGTTTCACCGGGCCGTCCGGCAAAGCTGCGCTTAGGCCGAGAGCGAGCAGCGAATCGAGGCTCTGGCCAGTCTTTTAAGACAAATCCCAAAGAGTCAGGATTCTGTGAGTGCAGTTCGTTTTCTCCCAAAGTCCATTTTCTCTCTGCAGCCAGAATTTAATCCCGAGAATAACTTCAATCCCAAACAGGGATGTTGGTCCAAGCTGATGGAAGCGCGTAAACTTGCCATCTGGTCCGCTGCCGTGGCGGGCAAATTTTTGTGTTTAAAGAAACTTGAGGCTAATGCATTTTTTGCCTTTATTCTTTCTAGCCCCAAGCTATTTGCTTCTGCATTTGTCTCTGTTTTTCCCGTTTACCTTCGCTAGACCGCTGACTTATTTGGTCGTGTTTGCATGCAGCCATCTAGGCGAGAGTAAGCGTTTCTGACTTCGGGCTAGCCTCCTGCTGGGGAACCAATTAAATGTACTACCCACCAGGGAGAGTGTGATATTTTTTATTACTTTCTAATTTCGGGCCCTGAAATGGCTTCAGTGATCAGAACATTCTTCTGCTTAAGAACCTAAAGGAGCCGGTGGGATGATGCTTTAGATTTGTACTTCATTCCTAACAGTCCACACTCGCCAGGTGTACTCCAGGGATTTCCATGCGGCCTCCAGTTCTTGACGTGGGGAAAAAGCAGGACAAAGAAAACCACAGTGAAACTTTCTCCCTACTTTACCTCCCCATATCGGGAGCTGCCATCTACTTCGGGAAGGGCTTTCTCTGAGAAGTCAGGGAACGGAAGGAAAAAAAAAAAAAAAAGAATTAGAACAAAACAATTTCCTTGGATTCTAAAATCTATTTAAACGACGGTAGAAAATCCTGCCTCTTTCTCGTTACTGACGGCCTGATAGTACCGCCTCCGAAATGCTCGTTAAGGCTAAAGGAAGAGCTGTGTTTTATTCCTAAATACATTCACCGGAACCCCCACCCGAGGTTCTCGCTGCTCTTTGACTCATGCATATTTCTCCTTTTTAAAGAGTCAGCACAAAACGAAAAGGAAAGGTGGTGAAAAAGAGGTTCTACTGAGGAAGAAAGAAATAGAAGTCCAATTCTCTCTGAATGTCTGAATGTCTATTTATTTATCTTTGCAACGAGGAAGGATGCCTGAAAATCCAGGATCGCTCTCGGATAAAATCAAGTACTAACAACCCAGCAAAACAGCTCAAAGCCCAAATGATGAGCTGTTCCAAGTCCTTCCCACGTGCCATAGGGGTCTTGGCTGAGGGATTTTCTTTCCCCCCCCCTTTTTTTTTCTTTTTTCTCCTTTCCCTGGCTTGCTTGCTTAGCCTGGAGGTCATTCTGAATGTTTCTCTGAAGTATCTCCCTGATATTCTGAGGGGCCTTCCCTCTCAAGCAAACCCTCCCCTGAAACCGGGGCCTATTTCAATCTGCATGAACTGTTGCTCAGTGTTGAGTCTTTTCCTAGTGAATGGCTTCTTTTAGCAACACTAACAACAAAAACTGACATACATAACAATGCCCAGCGGCAACTTTTGTAAAATGTGATTCAAAAATTAACATTTATAATTTTATAAGCTGGTGACCCTATTTGCTATTATAGGACGCTCTGTTGAAGCCATCTTTCCTACTTTTAAGTACAACTCCCATGAGAGGAAAAATGTTTATCTTTATTGTTTATAGCCCCATTAAGTGCCACTTTATCATGTGATTTAAAATTCAACACTGTAACTTAGCAGTATTTATTTATTTAAAGAAAGGGTAAGTGTTTCTTCAGAGTTTGTCTAAATTTAAACTCACAAACCAAACCACTCTTCCTTCCTTCATGCTTTTTTTTTTCCTTCCTTCCTTCCATTTTAAAACCCAGTAACTAAATTTTGTTGGGTCTAAAAGTTCCATAACAACTCAACTTCTCTTTAGGAATAAATAGTTGTTGATTACTTGAAATGACCAACCTCTTTGATGGGTCTTTAGGGAGAATGAGCTATATGACTTTGACCTAAACAAACAAACAAACAAACAATGTTCCAGATCAAAATATAGTCCAGGTCTACACTGGCAAAGAGAATTGAACGAATTACACAATGAACAGAAGCAGGAATGTATGAATGAAGGGACACCCGGGCAGACATAAAGCAGAATCAAAATACTCAAAGCATCTAGATAACTCAATTCTCCACGAAATTCTTGCCTACAACTGAGCAAACAGGCACTGGACAACCTCCTGCAAGACAACAGATTGTCAGCCTCTGGGAAGTAGCACTATTTCAATCAACCAATTTGGCAGGTTGTGTTTTACAGTTTCTAAAATTAACATAGAATCCAAACAAAAACACGGCCAGTGTGGAACGAAAGGCAAAGGACACTGTCGCCTGGTTGCTTCGAATCTGTTTCTTATCAGAATTAGCTGCCTTGTGTGTCTGACTCCCAGTTTTGAATGCACACCGTTAATTAACCAACTGGTCATTATGGGCTGGTCGTGACCAACCTTCCCCGGATTCTCGTTTTAAATACAGGATTTGATAGGAGTCTCAAAGCTGGGAGCGGAGCGGGTGGGTGGAGGAGGCAGAAGTGGCGGAGAATTCGCAAACAGGACACAGTATTGCTTCCAGTTACTCTCCTTGCTACAGCAAAGACAGCGCAGGGTAACCGTGCCAGTTTTTTCCTTTGCATTGAGCAAAGCTCAGTTTTTTTCCGGGCTTGGCCAGGAATGTTCTTCACAATATCTGCATGAATTATAAAGCTGACTTCTAACCAGATGTCGGGCGCCCTGCCCTTTCTGTTTGCCCAGAGTGCATCGATATTTAACTCATCACGCCCCTCAAGTTTGTCTCCTTTTTCAACCCATTCTCATTTGGAGGGTAAACAGGAATGGAATGAGAGTTTCTTTGTTAAGTCACTTTGATTTTACAGTTTGGGTGAACAGATCCATGAAACTCAGAAGAGAATATTGGCAGAAGAAGTGGGGAGAGAAGGAAGGAGGAGAGGGGAGAAAGCAAGGCAGATGATTAAAAAAAAAAAAAAAAGCCAGAGAATAGTTAACAATGATGCTTTTTCCCAGAGAGACTTCTGGACACTTACCTAAACTGAAACCATCACTGGGGCATCCTTGTGGCAGACGCTTCCTGGGGGTGTGCTAGCTTCAGGAAACACAACCCATGAAGGCCTTTGCGGGAAGCAAGTTCAACGTCAAAAAGAGCCACAGCAGATGCTTAAAATTCTATCTTTCACACCCTGCCTGCCCATTAAACGTTCTTATTAAAAATTTCCTCCATCATCCTTACTGTATACAATTTTCCAAGGCAAAGAATGACTTTTTAAGGTCTCTGTGTGCCCATAAAATTCTGTCTCAGAGATTTTATTAATAATCATAAAAACATCAGTATCCATCAGGATCGCTGCAGAAAGGGAGAGGCAGTTTTTCCTAAAAGTGTGTTCAAATTGTCTGAGACCGAGGTTGACGTGAAAAGGGGGTTAACTCGAGAAGGATGATTGATCGACCTCTCCACTTCCCTGGTCACCACTGGGGACAGTCTGGCCAGAAGCATGCACAAGCCCGCTGGGTTGACCACAGGCACCCACAGCGGGAGGCATCCCAACCTTCTCAGCTGCAGGTTCCGTATTTATCCACGACACAGAGGGCAGGGGAGGGACTAGGGGGTCAGCGCTACCTAATTTTTTATGGCATGAGGACTTTGAGATGTCCAGGTGAAGTGCTGTGACTATTTGACTAGTCCCCAGCCAGCTCTAAGTACTGGCCGAACAGCCCTGGCTTGTTGATTGTCAGTTAAGAGCAACCAAATCAGCAAACAGTGAAATGATGTCTGCAAAGGAATTTAGAGGGTGGTCTTCTTGGCTCACCTTTCAGAGGAGGTTGACTGTGTGATCACGATCCTTCTTTCCCTAAACTCCCTCACTATTTCTTTTCACGTTGTATCTTAAGCCCCGCAGTCAGGCAGAACTTTGATCATAGAAATCTGAAACACTAATGACAAAAATTATCCTGGGGCTTGGAGGAGAGGGGCGTACTGCACAATGCAATGGCCCCACCAATAGGAGAGTTCCTGAGAAGCCATCAGATGAGCTCATGCTCCATCAGTAGCCGTGCATCTGGGGTGGCTGCGAGGGCTTGGGTTCTGGAATCAGAGAGATTGAACTCTGTATCAATTCTGTAACTTCCAGTTACTAGACTTCCCTGCACCTCAGTTTCCTCCTGTGCAAAAATTAGGATGATAATACCTTCTTTAATGGGTGGTGGGGTTTTCAGGAGTCCATGCCTGAAAGGCACAGGATGCAAGTCCTGGTGTCTAGTTGGCCCTCACGATGTGCTATTGTCTTCTCCCAATCACAGCCAAGAAGCGTTCTGTGATTACTTGCTGTAACAAAAATGGTTCTCTCCATTGGCTGAGCAGCAATATAAACACGTATTCCCAGGAACTTTCATGGATGGGACCCAGAAATCTTCCCCAAGCGAATCTAATGAAGCCACATGACCTGGGACCTTAGACCAATACTCTGTTCCATTACTACGAGGATGATGGAGAAGCATTAAGTGCAGTCCTTGTCTCCAAGGAGCTTATGGTCTGGTTGTGAAGACCAGTACACATAAACTATTAGCACAAACTCTTCATGAACAGTGTGAGACAGGGCAGAACTGAGGAGTAACTTGAGTGGCATCGTCAACATGCCTTCCATAGGAAGGAGAATGCCATTAATTGGAGGACACCAAGAAGACCTAAGAATAGTGGGATGTCTGTGGTGGTCGTTTACAATGGAGAGTCACAAAAGTTGATTGTGAAATTTGGCATGCATGCACATGTCTGTTTTTAGTAGGGAAAGGTTTGGTTTGATTACCTTCTCAAAGTGGTCTACGACCTCCCCAAATTTTATACTGTGATTCTAGTGGATGACACAATTGAATACTTACCATATGTCGGGACTGTCCCAAACACTTTACTTACATTATCCCATGTAATTCTCACAATACTCTTGTGAGGTAGGTACTGTTACATGATGAGGAAATGGAAGACTGGAGATATTAAACACCTCATGCATGGTTTCCCAATGTTTTAGACTGAGTGTTTATGCTCCCCTCCAATTCATTTGTTGAAATCCTAACCCCAGTGTGATGGTTTTTTGGAAGTGGAGCCTTTGGGAGGTAATTAGGTTTGGATGAGAGCATGAGGGTGGTGCCCTCATGACAGGATTAGTTACCTTTATAAGAAGAGGAAGACAGAGCTCTCTCTCCCTCAACCTCTCCCTCTCTCTTTCTCTGCCCTCTGCCCCACGTGCACACATGGAGGAAAGTCCACGTGAGGGCACAACAAGAAGGCAGCCACCTACAAGCCGGGAAGAGGGTCCGCACCAGAGCCTGAATCTGCCTGCACCTTGACCCCAGACTTCCAGCCTCCAGAGCTATGAGAAATAACTGTATATTGTTTAAGCCCTCCTTCTCCCCCGGCCAGTTCCATGGTATTTTGTTACAGCAGCCCGAGCTGACTGAGACACTCAGCTGATGAGAGACAGAGCTGATACACCCCTGGCTCCAGGGCTCATGCTCTTTCTGACTCTACTCTAATTCAACATACTCTGTTTTGACACTTTGCTCCATTTCTTGAACCATCAGAATCTTATGGCTCAGACTTGGAGGAGGACGGTAGGAAGGACCAAGAGCCACTCTTACTCCTCTCTGAGGAAACATGGTCAGACCGGGTGCACTCAGTTCTTGACTTGGGATTCGTCCTTTCATCCATGGACAGAGAGAGGTGGGAGCTGGGATGAGAGGGTGAGGACAAGAGGAGAGCAGAGCAGAGGGCTGTTTCACACAAGCCAGCCTCAGGAAAGGGGGAAAACACATCAAATATTGGGACTACCTTCTCACTGGGAAGAGGGAGGACTGAGAACACTCAGACGGTAGGCATCCCCTGGTGCACCAATCACTGGCCTCGATTTGGTTTAAGCCAATTGTCCTTGACTCAGTTGAAGACAGGCTTCTCAATCTTGCCACTATTGACATTTGGGGCCTGATAATTTTTTGTGGGCCCTCCCTGTGCACTGTGGGATGCTTAGCAAACTCCTTGGCTTCTGCCCGCCTGATGCCAGGGGCCCCCTTCCCGTAGTTGTGACAACCAAGAATATCTCCAGACACTGCCAGATGTCCCCTGGGGGTAAAAGTGGCCCCCATTTGAGAGCCACTGGCTTAATCTAATTAAATATGTTCTTAAAACTTACACAATCCTTCTCTCAGCAAAAGTTTCCACATTATCCTGTGTCCCTTGGGCCATGACCACAGGGTAAGGTAAGCAAATAATACATTCATTCGAAAAGTAATTATTGTACAACTCTGATTGTAAAGCAAAGTGTTTCCCCAAAATCTATTCCATAGAATGTGAGTCCTTACGAAGCTTCTCATTCCTGACACTTTCTCAGTTACTTTATTTTGAACTTGAAGGAAGTGTTTGGGGGAAGACATTAGCCCCAAGTGATCTCAAGGCTTACAGATGGCACCTGATAACCCAGGGGAAGAAACAGCAGCAAAAATTCTTAACACAGATTTGGTTGTTATTTTAGAAGATATGACTTCATCATTAAAAATACTGAAGGTATTTTAAGAAGGCCTTTTAAAGTTCACTTTACAAAAAAAAAAAAAAAAGCATATCGTTAGTGGTGATCTTGTGGTGATCATAAATATCTACCCACAGGACACATGAGAAAACCTCCTGGGGCTTCAACTAAAATTTTCAGTAACAGTGTCTTAGATGGATTCAAAGTGCCCTCTCTTGAACAATTTGAAATGAAGGTGATGTGTGATGGAGAACTGTTTGGTGGATTCAAAAATGGCTTCGGTGACAAGGAAGGCAAACAAGAAATGTGCAGAGGAAGAGTCTGAACACAATTATTTCATGACCTAAACTTTTTTTGGAAAAGATTGGGGGAAATTATATTTCTAAATGCATACACTATTTTATATAACATGTCATATATGCAAATAAATTGATCCATTAAGTATGGAAGTAAACATCTTATTATTTCATAAAAGTTTCTATATTCAGGTTGGTTTTCTCTTTGGAGAAGGGAGGCATTGCCTTGAATTAAGGTTTGCCCTATCCTCAGGCAGCATATGCCCAGCTGAAGGACCTACTGTTTTCAAGACTCTGTGCGAGTCAGTGTGGGTAACACTCGGAGCATGTGTTTCTGGCCCTCGGAAAGCTTATCGGACACAACCAGGAGAAGCAGATTTCACATAATTCGGTGTGCTTTGGCTCCAGGTAAGAGGCTCAGGTGATGTGCTGAGAGGAGGAGGCAGGAGGACCTTTGAGGGATGCCTCCAGATGACCTTCTTGAAACTAGATGTGTCACGCCCTACTGAAGATGAAAGATCAACATCCCTGATGTGGTTTCCACGGTCAGGAAATTCTAGACATCTCCTTTCTGCCAGCCCCGTGTCTAGCTTCGACTCTCCTCCTGCGCATCCCCGTCTCTGACTATCCCTTGGACACCTTCAACCCCCTCCGCCAGCTTTAACTCTCCTGCTACCCACCCCCTCCGTGGACTATGCCTCACCTTCCCACCTGCTCTTCTTCCTGCCTGTCTCTACCTTTGCAATTTGCTCTCTCCTCTCCTCTCCCCTTGCAAACGCCCTCTCATTCTTTGTATGTTAGCTCAATCCTCACTTTGCATGGGAAGCCTTCCTGGACCCCGACTTAAGGTCAGGTTCCTTGGCTTCGGCTCTCACAAAACTGGTTCTTCCCTTTGAAGTAATCTCTCCGTTTGTGCTTACGGACTGATTAGTGTCATTGTTGCTTGATGCATGCCTCTCCTTTTACACTATAAGCCTTTTCCACTCATCACTGTATCCTCAGGGCCTGGCCCCAAAGTAGATACTCAATAAATAGTTGTTGAGTGAATCAATGATTAACTGAATGTGTATTTGCTACAATCTTTAGCTTTAGGCCTGTTATTACTGTCAGTATTATATAACAAGAGCTAAGATCCAATGGCATTACTATACATCAAGTACTTTGTGTGTTTTGTCTCATTTAATCCTCACAAAATCCTATGATATAGGTTCCATTGTTTATATCACCCTTGTTTTTTCTATGAGGAATCTGGGGCTCAGAAGAGACGTCGAGTAATTTAGTCAAGGTTGCAGGCACAGCGAGTGTTTAGAGGAGTTGGAATTTGATCCCTGGTCTGTCTGGCTTCAGAACATTATCACCTATATTATAATTATACTGCATTGTGTTACAGTACATTATGTGTTACATTATATTACATCTCCTCTATGATACTCATATGAAGTCTACCCACATGACCTGGTGTGAGATCTAATACTTCTAAGAAGCTCTCAGTCATGCCTCTCACCTCTGCTTCCTGGCTACTTTCAGCTGGTTCCCCAGCATTTGGTAATTGATGTCCTAGCTGGTGGAGTCACTCTTATTATTTATAAACATATCTAATATATCCTTCTTACTTTACTTCCTTATTGAGACTGGGTTAGAGGACCCCCCAACTAGGGGCAGAAAATGTATCTTTTGTTTTATAGGACTCATGACATGTGGCAAGTGCTGGACATGCTCTGGGGACTCACCTTTTAATCCTTTATTGGTTGATGACATCACATGACATCACAATGATTTCCTTAGAAGCCACAACTTAGGGTTCAGAACTGAGGCACAAACCAGGGCTAGATTTCACACACCTTTGATGTTATTGTCCTCTCCAGAATTTAATCAACATCTTATATGGATAATATTTATTTTAAAAATTTCATGCTTTTCATACAATCCATCAGTGAATACTTCTTGGGGGTCAGGGATTGCTGGCCAGATTCATGCACCTCCCTCATCCAACCCCACCTATGGAGAGACACTGGTCTAGATGGTCCTCACGCCTGCCCTCAGTCTTGGGTGTCTGAGTGGCTTCCTTAACTGACTCAGACCACCAGACAACTCTGTAGGAGGCCGCTCCATCACATGTTGTGGCCGCTAAAAGCACCAAGTTACCACAGCACATTTGCTTTTCAATCCCACCCTCAGATGCCTGGGAAGCCCAGAAACAAGGCATCTGCAGAACGACAGAGGTTTCACGGGAGATCAAAATAGAAGCGGAACTTTTTAATTGTGAAACAATGAATCAAGAGAGGAAGAATCAAATGAGAAATGGTAAATATTCCATAAAGAGCAGGATTAGAGTTCTCAGGCAGGGAATACCCACAGCTGTCTTTATACCATCTTAAATCAGGCAGAAGCTCTAATGATGAGAATAAAATGAAATAATGGATGCATTATTTCTAGTGGGACTTGCATTGCTATTTGGCCTAATTATTCGTGATATTTCACCCATATAAGAAGCTGCTTCAGAGAAAAGAAATAACAGTTTGTCTCCTTGAAAACAAAGAACAAAGGGCCTCGGTTCTCTCTAGAAGCTCGCCTATCATTAGGAGGAGAAAGAATCTGTCCATTAGCAGGAAATCCCCCCTAGAGATCTTGAATAACTCCCCAAATAATCCCTCAATGAACTGCAAATGCCCACAGGGATGGACATACAGAAGCCACGGGCCTTGCTGCAGAGGTAACAGAGAAGATGCAGTTTAGGGACCATGCAAGCCAAGGAAATATTCTCTCCACACTTGTTCTATGGTGACCTGTGTGCGTGTATGTGCACGCACCTGTGTGTGTGTGTGTGCACACCAAGGCGTGCATGTGTGCTGTAACTACAAAATGGAAAAAAAGGGGGCATAGCCCCAGGTTTGCTTCTTTGAATGCCTTCTAGTGTAAAGGACTGGGCTTGGCTGAGAAGGATAGAAAATCCGAAATAACAATGGCCCGAACAAGACAGACCTTTATTTCTCTCACAGGGAAGTCGGCTTGAGTGGTCCAGGCTGGAAAAGGCACCTGCAGTCAGCAGGATCTCAGACTCCAGCATTATCTTTGCTCTACCATCCCCTACGTGTGGCTTCTACTGGTTCAGGATGGCTGCTTCATCTCTAAACATCATGTCCACACCATAAAAGAGAGGGAGATAATATTACTCCTCGCTATAAAGACCCATCCCTGGAACTTTTACACACACACTCCTGTTTATATCCCGTTGTCTGGACCTAAGTCATGTGACTCACCTAACCATAAGGGCAGCTGGGAAACAGTCTTTATTTTGGGAGGCCATGCACCCAGCTGAACATCAAAGCGTTCTATTGCTATGGAAGAAAGGGAAAAGAGACATTGGGAAACAGCTGGCAGTATCTGCAACATTCTGCAAGGTATCATAGCTTTGCGGGTTTGTTTCCAGGCCACACCACCCCTTTCTAGCCACAGGAACTGATTCGTGTAACCGTGTTCCTAGTGGGAACCCAGACTACTTGGTTGCTGTGAATGGGACCAAGAGTTTATAGAAAACTCAAGTTGGATCAATCATATTTTCTCTCCCAGGAATTTGGAATTAGGATACAGTGATTATTATTAGTCTTTCAAACTGAACCCACTGTGGGTACCATGGAGTGCTTGTCCTTTGCCAAGTTCATCTAGAGGCAGACAGCTGGTCTGCAGAATCCCCGGGAGAAGAAAGGACAAGACACATCCTTCTCCCCTCAGGACTGTGACCTTTGAGGCTTGTAAATCCATTAAGTTGATTCACTTTTAGAGTCTAAAAGGGTTCTTCCCTTGCAACACATTGTCATTAGTTCTTGGACCACTGGGGACACCACACAGACCACAGCACTACAAAGGAGGGACTATTGTTGGAAATATTGGATAGCAAGGGTTGGGAGGGGTGGCTGGGAGAGATATTTTGGTGGGGGAGAGCAATCCAATGGCCTTCAGATCACCTCTTGATGCAAAGTTACCTGTCTGGCTTAGCTAGAGGGCCAGACCTGGGGACTCCCAATAGTGTCACTAGGCTGGTGGTAAACAAATCTTGTCCTTACGGTCATATCTCATATGTAAACAATTCCCATCCAGAGACTGAGGCGCCGGGACTAGGAGTACTAGATGTCATCCCTGTAGCTAGGGCTTTCTCCTCTGCATCCTTCAAATATTTAGAACTTGGAGAAGGCACCCAATGAATGCCTCTGGTTAACAACTTGTCTGTCTAAACCAGGCCCTCGAGCATAATAATCCAGCTTGATCTTTTGCCTCTCTGGGCCTCAGTATCTTCTTTTGTAAAATGAAGGGGTGGTATTAGAACTTCCTTCCAACTCGGAGATTTTATGAGTCTCCACTCAAGAGAGGGTAGGGTCACCCCGTGGTTTCTGAAGGCAGAAGGAGAGAATTCAAATGCTGGCTCTGCCACTTACTAGCTATTTACACACGAGAGAAAAATACCTTTCAACCCTAAATCTCAGTTTCTAATCTGTAAATGAGGAATGGTGACCTGGTGGAGGTTTCCCAGGGGTGTAGCACAGTGTGCTGCAGTGCTGGGTGTTGGTCATCACAGCACCGATGACCTCGGGTCTCCCTGAAATGCATCCATCCTGCAGATGATCACAACCCCCCAACACCAAGTGACACGCACACAGACTGACTTGTCATCTTTGATAAATGTTGCTTATGTTAATTAACCCTGTATGAGGGAAAAGCTAAAGCAAAGGGATGGAGGGAGTGGGAGTGAGGGTGCTCGAGCTGTGAAAAACTCCTGAGTTATTTTCCAAATAATCTGGCTTGGCAAGAGAAAGTGGGAAAAATCCCTTTCTAAGCACATGTCCTGTTAATTTTCAAACTCAAGTATGTATTTCCATGGAAATTTAATCCATATGTTTCTGATTCTTTTGCGTTTAAACTATCAAAGCATTGTTTGAGAATAATCATTTAATGTCCAATAAACAGCCTTTCGTGTTGATTTTCCCATGCAGCCACCTGGGTGATAGTTGCCTGAAAGGCAAATGGCCCTAGTGGAAACTCAAGGGTCTCCTGCCCACAGGAAGACTGACCAGCCAACCTTATGACTCTCTCCTCCTGGCTAGAGATGATTAGCTGGCCTGGGGTGGCCATCTATGGACATACTGGCCACCTCTGAATGCAGCCTGACTTAAAAAGATGACCTTATCTCTCACCAAAAAAAAGAGCCAGTCTCTCACTTTGGAATTTGAACAAAGTGAGACAGAATGAAGGTGCAGGTGAGCTATGGATCCTGGAGCTGCACAACCATGTAAATACTGGACTAGGCCACGGTGGGCTGTTTTAATGCATTCCTCTAGTAGTAGACCCTTGAGTTTATTTGAGAGGTGATCCCAGAAAACACTGGTCAGGGAAAGGGAAAGACAGAAGGAAAAGGAGCAATAAAGTCAAGCACATTCCCAAATGGAGTTTCATCTTGCTGGGAACTCAGAAAGCCAGGGTAGAAAGTGTGTCTCAGAGTTATCTCGGCCAGGGGTGAGGGAGCTGGGGGATTTATCCTCCAACTCCTGTCAGTTATTGCTTGAGGACTGCTCCCAGGGCTGTAGGTTCCCTAGGACTTCTGGTCTGCCCTGTAACAGAGAGGAATATGGACTGTTGCCCATGTGGAAGTGATAAATGTCGAGGGCATTTGTGCAGGGCAGACAGCAGCACTCATAGGCTTCTATGAAAGCTCAAGTTATGATGGTCAGATAGAGATAAGATGTAGATGACAGATAACAAAACAGATGCAGAGAGCAACTGAGTGAGAGAGAGCGAGAGAACACTTAAGCTTCTGGAGGTGCCTTACCTAATAGTTCAACTTTTCCTAGATTTCCATGAAGATGGTATTTCTCCTATTAGCTGCTCCCATTTTCTTGAGCTGCTTTGAGTGGATTTCTGTTTCTTGTACAAGAAAGAGAGGCTCACACTTTCCCTGCGCCAGCAGCAATGGCAGAGACACAGAATCTCAGAGAATATACCCTAGCTCTCCCCTCATTCCCCTACATCAGTTAAGAATTATGTTGGTTGCAAGCAACCCAAACTAACTGATGAACTTAACAACAAAAAAGTGAATCGACAGGAAAAACCTGAGATACCCAGGGATGCGTATGGAAGCCACAAAATCCAGCAGGGGACAGACAGGAACCAGGTGTAAGGTCTCCGTGGTAGGAACCTCCTGATCATCTCACCTAGGTGTTGCCACTGTGAAGGAGCACCAGCAATTTCTTTCATCACTGCCAGACAGTCAAAATTCAGAGGTGAGGACCCAGTTAGCCATACTTAGGTCATACAGCTACTGCTTGGCTGCCCTGGGTAGTAAGAGAAAATGCTTGCTGAGGACTCTGCAGGGTGAGTGAGAATTCTCAGAAGAAAATGCTGTTAGGAAGGAGGAATGGATACAGGGTAGGAGGGAAATACACACACACACACACACACACACACACACACACACACAAACACTATACTTCAGGAAGCCTACTATTTAATGAGAGAATTAGAGATTATAAGATGTAAGAAATGCTAGAGTGGAAGTATATACATACAAAATCTCCTGGGAATCCAAAGAAAGGAGTAGCTGAGGCCAAGAGGAAGGCAAAAAGGTTTTGTTGGGATCCATATTCAACCAACACTCAATAGGTAATTACTATATGCCAGGCATTGTGTCTACCATGATATTTAAGCAGAATCTAGAAAGATGACAAAGACTGCTTACAAGTGGAACCTTAATGTGAAAGAGGGCATTACACGTAGAAAGAAGAACGTGTGTAAAATTATGGAGGTGTGAAACAGCAAGGACATGGGGCACAGGATGCAGGGGAGGTTTATGGAGGAGAGAGTGGGGAAGCAGGCAAGGTCTCAGGCCAGGACATCAGGAAGGGCTGTCTACACCAAATTCATGGGACCGGATACGTACAAAGACAATGGTCCGACATTAAAGATATCTAATGCATCATGGGGCTGAGCTCTTGAGAGGTCCCTCTGGAAGACAGTGGTGGCTGGATCCTGAGCACACGTGGGAGGGGCAATACAACTGCAGCCAGAAGGTTAATTAGATGCCTCGTGCACTGTGCCAGCGGGCATGTGATGAGGGTTGATTTAGCTCATGGCTCAGAGTGGGAGAGGTGGCAATTATGAGAGAGATTTGAAGGGTAGAATTTTCAGGATTGGGTCATTAGCTTTGGGAAGTGGAGAGAGAAAAGAGATAGTATTAATGGAGAACACTTACAGGGTTACATATAGGGTGCAACTCAGCAGTAATGCACACCTGTTCCTGA
The DNA here is from genome assembly GCF_048773025.1 of Camelus bactrianus. NCBI lineage: Eukaryota > Metazoa > Chordata > Mammalia > Artiodactyla > Camelidae > Camelus > Camelus bactrianus. Next base: position 31,686,436 of record NC_133549.1, read on the forward strand.
CCTCCCAGTGTGGAAATGGAAGGTCTAGTCCACTCTTTCCTCCAGAAATGCAGTGGTCATCCACGGAGCTCCAATTTGGTTCTCAGAGTTCAGCAAGGACTGGGGCAGGACCCGATGGGGCCGGCTGTGGAACTGCCCATCCTCCTTGTGCCCTGCTTTCCAAACTCCTTAACTTTCCCTTCAGGACTTTCCAAGACTTGCCGATCTGATGCATCAACTTTATCTCCCCACCTCTGTCCTATACATATATTGTACTCCAAACTAGACTCATTGCTTCTCCACCTCCATACCTTTATTCAGGCCATTCCAACCACCCAGAAAGCCTTCCATATCCTCCAAGCTCCAACTCCACCTCCCTCTTCCATGAAGCCAGCCAGACAGCCCCCAGAAAATAAAAGGTATCCAGGAAACACAACCTTAGCTCTTCTTCTGAGTAGGCTGGGAAGTATGGTGACACAGGAAAGGCTCTCTGTTCCTCAGATAGTCTCCTACCTCCAGGGGCCTAGGAAGTAGGAAGCTGGAGACCCCGGAGGTCGTACATGCCGGGAAAGCTTCTATTCAAAGAGCCAGGACAGAGGACCTGATCACCCCTCTGCCTGGCCCTGCCCGCATAAGAGGACATCCAACGGAATGGATCTTGGCTTCCAGGTGGGAAGTAAGCATCCTAACTTTGCCAAGATTTCACAAAACGGTGGATGGGGGAAGGAGATACTTCCCTATAGGAAACTCAATAGGGAATCGGGAAAGAAATGTCTCCTGCGATGACGAATGGGCCAGAGGTTAGTTCTGACCAGAGGACTCCAAGGGGCCAGTGTCTACCACCTTCCTTGCCTCATTGTGAAAGCAATGCCTGACTGCTGCCTCTGAGGCCCCTTTCTAGACTGGGACGGAGGCTAGGAGGGAGATTTTTCTGGCATGTTTCCAGCCTGGCTGTGGGCAGCAGGCTTGATCGGCTTATACTGATTGGGATCTTTCCTCGGGCGATCACACAGATGACTTTTTTCTTTCCAGTACAGGATACTCAGGGTAAGAGGGAAATGGAATTCAATATAGAGGTTAAGGTCACATAGTCGAGAGTCCTAGTTTTGTCTTCCACCACCTAGTTCTACGGCTTAAGGCAGCTTTTGGTTTCCTCCTGTGTAAAACAGGCATGCCAGGTCACTCACCTGATTTGCCAGGGTAGAAATAAGTCAGAGTCGTAAATGTGGTTGAAAAAAAAAATCATGCCAGTAGATCTGGCCATCACCATTAGAGGCACCTCACTGGCAATTATCCAAATTTGTATGTGATTATAATTAATCTCTCACTGCAATTCTCTTGCAAGAAGCACATGTGTGCATGTATGTATATATACAAGTACACACACATTTTATATCCATATACGTACACACGTGTACATAGGCGCTTTTGCATAACCACCGATGTTCTTAGGTTTCAACTGAACAATAGCCAGCCCTCCAGATATCTCCCTGGGGGCACGATCTTTTGAGGAGAAAGGCTGAGAGTTTTATCACTCTTCCTGTAGCAACCTAAATTTCTTTGGGTCTCTCCCAAGTCAAGTAAAATTGTCAGAGTGAAATGCAGTCTCAGCATTTCAGTTTCTACGAGGACATGTGCCAACATGATATGGATCACTAACCCAGGGGAGTTTTCAAACCAATAATGCAAATGAAAATAAAGTAAGTTTGGGCAAGCAGCCTGCTATGTTAATACTATGTTCGGTGTTATGAGCTACCTTTCCCTGAAAATTATTGCCCCTAGAGGTACTTGCTGGAAAACCCCAAATCGCTCTCCTAAGTTGGAGATTTCACTCCTTGAGCTTGAAATCTACCAGATGCCGACATTTTCAGTGGGGTTTCTTCCAACCTTCATTTGAATGTTAATTGCAGTCCTTGTTTTTATCTCACGTGCCCCTCCACATTTCCATGATTTCTATTCTACTTCCCTGGCATAGATTTGAATGTCCTGGGTAGAAACAGTTGTTCTCTGTCACTGCTTTCTAAACATGTTGGAACGCTTTCCAAATTGTAAAAATCTCATCTCACTCCTAACTCCAGTGCACTTTTCTGGTTGCAGCAGTTACAAAGCAGGTTTGGGGAAGAGATGTGGGCAAAGACAAATAATTAGCTCTTCAATGCATTTGATTGAAAAGTCAACCTAAGAGGGAAGTTCTCTTGGCCTGAAAAGTGAAAAATAATTAATTTTATGTTGTAAAAGATGCGGGGATGCCATGAGCGGTTGTGAGTTCCAGCTCGCTGGGCTGGCTCACCCCTTGCTTAGATGGAGATCACTGTCTAGCCACTGTTCCCACATAAGTAGGGTAGGGTTGGGGGACATAAATTCAGGGCCTCAGAGACTCTGGGCAAGGTGTGCACTCTTCTGACCATAGTCAGAAGAGAGGAACTTCCTAAGCCCTTCAGCAGACTGGGAGGAAACCTAAGATGAGAGGGCTCTATCTGGCTGGTCACATCAGAGGAGCTTAAGGTCTGTGCATCCTCACAATGTATGGGTATGGCGTGCCAATATCCCATGGGGGCAAGACCATCAAAGGTCCACGAAACCAACATAGACATTGTGGCCCATGCAACACAGTCTGGTGCAGAGTTTTGGGGTAGCTACCTTTTCTGGAATTACCCTACCCTGATTCCTTACCAACTATAGAAACCTTGGCAATTCCTTGATCCTCAGCTTTACAACGGGGCTGATAATAGCAACTACACATGAGAGATGCTTAGAACAATTCCTGATACCGAATAATTGTTCAACAGATGGCAGCTGCTCCCATTTTCTGTGAGGCAGTAAACAAATTGCAGAAATTTATTCCTGAGAGAAAATCAAAACAGGATGATGAAGGGGCTGGTCTTCTGATGAGATCCACCAGCCCTGCATCGGTTTATCTGCTGCTCCTTTCCTACTCCTATGTACCATGGTTCTCATTCTATGCCTTTTATCAGTTGTGTGAATAAAAAAGACAAGTCAGCTTTTTCTGAGACTGAATTCAACTGGCTGATCATGTGTGACAACAGCCCATGGATGTATTAAATATAAACGAAGAGGAGATGTTTCCTCACTCAATACCCATCATTTAATGTGATCCTATATGTGTCCAGCACTTGCTGGCTCATTTCATCCTTTAAAAAGTTTACAGGATAAGTATTACTATTATTCCTTATAGGAAGAAGAAAGGAGAGGAGGAAAGGAAAGAAAAGGGAAGGGAAAGGAAGGGAAGGGAAGGGAAGGAAAGTGAAGGGAAGGGGAAGGAAGGGAAGGGAAGGGGAGGGGAGGGAAGGGAAGAAATAAAGACCTGTACTGTCTTATTTTGTTAGCCGCCACAAACCCCAGGTCACACAGAGTTTCCATGTGGCAGCAATTCTGAGTGGGCCAGTAAGAAAGAGTTGACCACCCAAAGAAAACCATAATGAGAGACAAGGCTTCCTCCTCCCTCTTCAAGAGCCAGTCAAGTCGTACCTTTTGAGCAAGCATTCCCTGACTCTCTCTCTAAAACACACATTCTCTGTCCTCTCTACTCCCCTGTCCATGCTTCCCACGATGCTGATGACGAGGTTGTATTGAAACTTCTCCTGGGAGAACCGTGAGCTTCTCTTCAAGAGCGTCCCAGCATCTGGACAACACAGCATGTGAAAGGTGCTCAATGTTAAACTGAATGAAGAAAATGTTCTTCTATACAAACATGGGTGTCCAAACAAAACAAAACATGGCTAAGTCTCAAGCCTTCTTTGTTCCCTTCACTTGGAATCCTAAAATAAGTAGTGGCTGGGTCCTTTGAAGGCAAAGAATCTATGGTCCAGTGGCAAGAAGTTAGAAGAAAGTTTAGAAGTAGATGAAGATGCCCACATGATTCTGGAAGTGCTAGCTTATGCCAATTAGACAAGGAGAGAAATGGGGCTTATGACTGGAAAAGAGGAGACAAAGGGTTATTTGCAGATATTATGATTTTTGTGATTGCCTACATTAAAAAATCCCAAAGCAATCACAAACCATTAGAACTAATATGAGAGTGTGTCAGGATTGGAATAGGAAATCAGTCTCCTAAAATTGGTAGCATGTCTATTTACCAGCAATAACTAACTAAAGAAATATAATAGGAGAAATAGAAAGGAAGAGGAAGAGAAGGAAAAGAAAAAGAAAAAGAAAAAGAAGAAAATGGCAGACACATGACAGAGAAAACAAAATCTGTTTCTTGTCAGACTCTTCATTGACTTTGAAATTGCATGGAGGGATATTGAAATTGGCCCAACGCAGGCACAGGGCCCCTTGGCCATACTTCATCTTAAAACAAGAAAGCCTCTCCTACCCAGAAGGAGCTGTATAACATTCTTCAAGGTCAGTTGGCACAGAGAGGAGTGGACATGCAGTAAGTAGGGACTGAACTAGATGGTGTTTCTGATCCCCTCTGATCCCAAGACCAGATTAGGGAAAAACACCCTGGCATGTTCAAAAGGATGAACATATACACACATCATTTTCTGGTTTGGGGGCTGTTTTACACAACCTCCAAGATGGCCTCCATCAATCCCAGCCTCCTGGTATTGTTCCCCTTGTCTAGTCCCCTCTCCTGGACTGTGGACTGGATTTATTGACTTACCTCTAACAAATAGAACATAGCAGAAGTGATGAGATGTCACTTCCAAGATTAGGTTATAAAAAGACTAAATTTCTGTCTTGCATGTCCTCTTTTACTCTCACACTTGCTAGCTCTAAGAGAAGCCAGCTTCCAGGCTATAAAGTGTCCTGTGGAGAGGTCTTCATGGCAAAAAATACCAACCAACCAACCCAGGCTTCTATAGCCAGCAAGGGACTGAGACCCTCAGTCCAACAGCCCATGAGAAACTGAACCCAGTCAACATCTACATGAGTGAGCTTAGAAGCAGACGATCCCCAGTCAGGTCTTCAGATGAGAGTTCAGCCTTGGCTGACAGCTTGACCCCAACCGCATGAGAAACCATAATTTGAAGGCACCTAGCTAAGCTGCAGAGATTGTAAGATAATAAATATTTGCTGTTTTAAGTTGTTGAATTTTGAGGTAACTTGTTACACAGCACTAGATACTTAATACAGGGTACTTTTTATATGTATCTCACACTCAGAATTTGTCCTTCTGGTCAGCAGCTTTTTTTTTTTTTTTTTTTAACAAGGATTACTAAAGTTTAAAATTCTTAGAGTTTAAAACTCTTCTTATGACAGTCATAATTTCTTTGGATTTGGGGCCCTACCCTCCTCTTATTTATCAGTTGGTTGGAAGTAGGAAGAAGGTGATGCAGAGTCTGGCTTAACCTTGAGGGGTGCACACTTGTCTTGGGTTGATCTCCATTTGGAAAACTAGCTGGTCAGCTGGCTCATTTCTCGGCCACACAGACAAGTGTTAACCAGCATCACCCCCAAAATTAACCATGACTCTGGGGCAGAACTTGGAAGGCAGGTCATGGCCAGACTTTGGTCATGATTTTAGTGTTCACCATCATTTCACTCAATGGTACTGAGGTTCCACTGACTACTCGATGCTAATGCAAGCATTTGGCCAAGCTGCATATTTGAGTTCTACAGTACTCTCGCAGGCTGAGTTATGTCATACTGTTTTCCCAGCCTGTAACATTCTTTTCCTTACTTCTTCACATGACTTAATGCTTGTTCTTCATCTTTCATCTTAGGCACCACTTCCTCTGTGATGTGCTTCTCAACCACTTAGCCCAGGACTGAGTCAGGTACTCATCCTATATTCTCCAACAAGGCGCTGTACTTCCCCAATCACAATACTTCTTATGTGATATTATATTATCTGGTGATGGATCTCTTACTGTCACCAAACTTAAGCTGCAAGACAAGGTATCTTGTCTCTTTTAATCACTGCTGCATCCTCAATGCCTAACACTGTCTCTAGCACTTAATAATTGAATAATAAATGTTTGTTGAATGAAGGAATGCTTTGGAATCTTCAGGCCAAACATTTGCTTCCATAACTTACCCACACATCTTACCATCAAAACCTCAGAGAGAAACAACCTGGATAAAGAATGTAGGCAATAAAAGGAAGCTGGAGTGCAAAAGCACATACAGATTCCAAGGAAAGCGGAAGAATGAGACAGCTGTCTACATAATAGAAGCTGCCAGACACACTGTGGACACAAATCACTGGTTAATTCAGGTGAGAGTGCTCAGTTGGCCTAAATTGTCTGGATAATTCTTCATTTTGTTTTGGTCCATAAACTCTTTTATCTCCTTTACAATTGGGTAGTTGGCAAAGCCCATCACTCCCACCAGAGAATGTGGATGGGTTCCAAGGCACTGACCTCCCTTTCATCTGGTTTCATCCCTTTTAGTTCCATTTCATTTCTTTTGGTCCCAGTTGGTTCACTGGGTTAAGGGCTTCAGAACTGTTTAAGAGTGACTTTCTGTTTCGACCAATCTTACAGCTGAACCTCAGTGAGCTTTAGTGCTTGGTGTTTGCTTTGTACATTATTTTGGCTTGGAGAAAGTTGATGTCAAACCTTTAAAGTATGATGGGAGGAAAGACTTTAAAATATTTTCAGAAAAATCCTTATTGATGTCTTAAATCTTCTTGTCTTTTGCAATTAACCTTAAGCCATGTGACAGTACAAAATAGCTACCAGAAAGATTGCCCCTAGTCTGTGTCTACAGAGAGAAATCCTTTTGAGCAAACATCAGTCCATTTACATAACTGATTGATCCAGTCAGTAAGAGTAATAATAGGTGGATATCATCTGTATCAATGAGCTCATTTTGCATAACAAACCACCTCAAAAGCTAGTGGCTCAAAACAACCTTATATTTAGCTCAGAATTCTTTGGGTTGGCTCGGTGGTCTTCTGCTCTGAGCTGGCTCCATTCATCTCTGTGGCTGGTCACTCCCCTGCATCCGGTAGTTGCCTGATAGGAGGGCTGGTAGCTGGATGATCAGGAGTGACCTCTCCTACATGTCTGGCAGATGACAGGCTGTCTGCTGGGTCATCTTGGTTGTCCATGTGGCCTCTCATCCTCCAGTGGACTAGTGCAGGCTCATTTGCATACCAGTTTCAGGGATCCAAGCCCAGCAAAAGAGAGAAAACTCCAACAGGCAAGCCATTTTCAAGTCTTTGCCTGTTTCACATTGGCCAACGACCCAAGTCGTCTGGCTAACCGAGATTGGAGAAGTAGAGAAATAGACTACCTCTTAATGGGACATCACAAGGAAGAGGATGTAGAAAGGGAAAGAATTTACGGCTACTTTGACAACCTATCATAGTAGCATTTCCATACAACTTACCTTGTTTGGGTTTCACAGCAGCCCACTGAAGGGGCATTCTTTTCTATTTTATAGATGAAGACACTGAGGCACAGAGAGGAAGAGTAACACGCTCACGCTTGTACCACTCACATGTGGCAGAGCTGGGATTTGAACTAGGTTCTGCCTTGCTCTGAAGCCTGCATTTCTAACCATCTGCCCTGTGTCTAACTTAAGCACTGGCTGGTTGCTAGCAGGTCACTACTCTGAATTCAGGGCTATTTTTCCCCCATGTATATAGGCAGCAGCTTCAGTCTGTGTTTATCAAATATCTTCAAAATATTTTGCAAAGATTATTTTCATTACCAGCTCAATAAAACCTCAAGCCCCAGATGTGGTTAGTCAGGCTCTCTCCTCCTGAACTCTCAAGCCCTGAGGCAATTTATGGTAATGCAATCTCAACTCCTCCAACTCCTCAGTGACAGGCCTTCCTGCTTGTAAACAGAGAGTATCGTCTTTTTTGAAGCCATGAGTCTTTTTTGAAGCCATGAAATTCCGCTGCAGGTTCAACTCTTGGAAGAGAGAGACTTAGAACCTCCAGGCCCATCCCCAGCCCCAGCTTTTCTTTCAAGACGAAGGCGGGGCTGAGGTCACGCCCAGGGATGTTGCCTCTTCGCATAGATAAGAAGTTGTCAGGAGAGCCCTTCGAGTTTCAGACAAATGAAGAACCATACAAAAATGAAACCAGAAACACAGCGAGCAGTGCCTCAGAGCTGGTCTCGGCACAGTCCCTGCAAAGGTGAATTTTCTCCACTTCTCACTTCTGCTCCTCCTTCCTCCCATGACCCTCCCTTCCTCGCAGCCTCCCCTCGGCTGCCCTCCTGCCCCAACCCTCTTCACTGAGGCTCTCCTGCTTCTTCCTCCTTCCATTTCCACTTCTGAGAATCCAAACATCCTTTCCTCTCCATCCCTTGCCTTCCTTTGGCAGCCAAATGCCATTTAAGCAGTAGAAATGGACCCCCAAGATGCCTTGGGGTGCAATTTGAAAGGATGGAGGACCCGTGAGGTGAATTAAATGCACTTGATGAATCTGGTCACTGTTTATTTTGAGGGAATAGAAACACATTATTTTTACTTACATATATTCTAACTCTCCTCTGAAGTTTCCCATTGAGTAAGAATGAATTTATCTTCATTTGACAATTTTATGACCCAAATCAGCCCGCTCTGTCCATTTATCTGATTTAAAATGCAACCAAAGGACTGGCCTGCTTTTACAGAAATCCAAGCTTGGCTGACAGGACTTGCCATGAACGTAGATTTTTCATAATACGCGAGTTTCCCCGCGTGGCTCTCAGGGCCTCCTGGTTAAGCTTACCTCTTGAATGACCATTATTCAGCAATAGCAAATGATTCAGTAATGAAAACAAGTGCTTGATTTTTTTTTCTTTTTAGATTTATTAAAGTTCCTCAGAGGCTGTTTTTATAAAACCCAGCCCTTAGAGTGGCTGACCTTAAAAATGTGTTTATCTAAGCTATATTCCCCAAAACGTTGACCAACATGATAAATAATTTATTTAATGTTTCCTTAAATATTATTTTGTTTGGTTTAAACCCAAAGTAGAAACTTCTTCTCCCCAAAAGGGAACACTGTCTCATTTTTTGGTATACAATGGAAACGTTTGGGGACAAATAAAGAAATATAATCTTTTTCACAAATTTTGGTTTACTAGGTGAATGCTGGTTAATCCGGGGGCCGTGGAATAAAAGCTGTGAGGTTTAAGTGTTAAATTAGAACTTTGGTTCATGGTTACATGCTTATTTTGAGCACTTCTTAATACTGGTAGGAAAATAAATATCCACAAATAAACACAGCAAGTAGAGCACATAGGAATAATCGATAGAAAAATGCCCCCACCCAAGCCATGAGCAACACAAGGGCTGTGTTCGTGCTGACAAGAGTCTTTTTTTCCGGAAGTTTCGGTGAATCCACAGCTTCGTTATATTGGAACCATCCTTTAGGAGAACTTGCTAAAGGTTCCCACTTCTTCTGTAGAATTGTCCCTCAATCCACAGGACTAGAAACCCCAGAATTCCTATCCCCGGGCCACAGAGGCAGGCCCTGACGTAGGCTAGACAACCAGATTCCACTCTCTGGGATGGAAGCAAATGAAAGGCTGCCCAGGAAGGCGCCTGATGACAGAAGAGAAAAAAGAGGCCACTTGGAGAAAGCTGACCTGTGCCATGGAGATAGTGATTTATAACGATACTGCATAGGTTCCTGAATCCAGCCAGGACTCACCATAAACGCCCCGTCTTGCTGTAAGCTGGCTGGAATCGGTGTAAGCACGTCACCTCTAATAACCCAGAGAGTCCTGACTAATCCAGTGAGTCAAGGATGAGACACGGTGGCCCTCGGGGGATATTTATTTGTTTGTGTCTCCCTAGCTTTCTGTTGGTAACTGAGACTTATGCCTATATCCTAAATCCTAGCAGCAGAGATGCATGTAATTCTGTTTACCCTCCTTTTTGGGGTGAGGAGAGCAGTGAAAGGACCCCTATAGGAAAAGGAAATCAAGGCACCTAGTTAGATCCTTTCAGGGAAGAGCATGATGAATTATCCTTTAACGAGCCAGTCCCTGAAAGCACGTTGGCTGATTTGAGAACATGTCTTTGGATTAACAGTAAACATGGGTGTATGCTCAACCACCTGGGAATTCTTACACTTTAAATACAATTATGAAACCAGTCTGGGAAGGCTTATTTTGGGTCCAGCTGGAGACCTACCTGGCGCCTTAAAATGGTCACCCTTGAATGATGACTGTACGCTGTGCACCAGGTGAAGTGCTTGCTGTGTACAGGCCTGCTGCAATCCTGGGCGGTGGATGCCAGAAATATCCCATTTCACAGATAAGGAAGAGACATTCAGAGGGGTTCAGAAATCTGCACAAGGGCACCAATTAATAAGTTAGGAAAGGCTGGATGAAATCCAGGTCTATGGTTTTCCATCCCCTCTAATCCCTGGCCACAATGCTGAGAAGGTGAAAAGCAGAAGGGAGCAGCCACAGAGCATCCCAGCTCGGCCGCACGAGGCCCAGGAGGGGCCCCTGAGAAGAGTCACCACGAACAAAGGGCAGTGGACGTGGATGGAGTTAACTGTTTCAGGCTGACATCCTGGCTCCGCCACCTTCTCCCTAGGTGCTTTTGGGCACATCTTTTTAGCCCTCTAAGCCTCAGTTTTCACCACCATGAAGCTGGCTGATAACTCTATAGTAGATGGTCCCCAAACGCAGCTGCCTCATCTGTGCAGACACACGCCACTCCTTGGGTCAAAAAGAGAAGACGTCGATTTCCCTCTCCTCGAATAGGGGCTGGCCTTAACATCTGTTTGGGCCAACAGAATGGGGAGGAAGTGACGATCTGCAGCTTCTGAGCCCAAGCCGTAAGCTTCTGCTACTTCTCTCTTGGAGCCCAGGCTGCAGGCTGTAAGGAAGTCCAAGTGAGTCTGGAAAGGAATGAGGGGCCCTGGGGGTGGAGTGGCTGTCATAAATGATCCAGCCACAACCAAGCTCCCAGTAAAATGCAGCCTCGTGAAAAACTCTAAGCAAGACCAGCAGAAGAATTGGCCCAGCTGAACCCCAGCCATGGCACAGAATTGTGAGAAATAATAAATATTGCCATTTTAAGCCATTACATTTTGGGAGGATTTGTAATGAAGTGACAGATAACTGACAAACCTACCTCTGGGTGGCTGGGAGGACTAAACAAGCTACTGTGTTTAAAAGCAAAAACACCTAGCATTTAAGCACTCAGAGCACGTTGGCTGGGCAAGTACTTTGCCCAACACTGTTCAAGGCAATGGGGACGCTGAGGAGACAAATTCCTGCCCTCCTGGCGCTGACACTGTAAGAGGAGGAACAATGAAGGTGCCTAATTAAGTGATCTTCTGTCCGGTACTGATTACTGCTGTGGGAGATGCTGCGTAGCGCCTCTGCACTGTGTGCATGCTGCTGGTCACCCGTGGCTCTCCTACCCTCGGTCCATGCCTTCAGACATGTCGGGACAAGAAGCAGGGTGGAAGGTACAGTCTGAGACAGAGGCCTGTGTTGGATGGTGTGGTCAGAGTGGACCCCACTGTGTGGGAGAGCTGAGCAGGCATCTGAATAATACGAGGAAGGACCCTTCCCCAGGACGCCCATGACTCCTAGCACTTGCCCCATTTCTGTAACGTGTTTTAATTATTTGTTTTCATCTATCTGTCCTCACCGTCTGAGAACTCTCGTGGGCAGAGGAGGCATTTCTCATTCAGATCCTCTATGGTTTGGGCAGCAATGGACACCCAGTAGGTGCTCATAGTAAGTTCATTGACTGACTATATGAATGCATGTCACCCAGCACTCAACACTGGGGTTAAAGTCCCTGAGCTAAGCAGCAGCTACCCTCTGCTGGAGACAGGCAGAGCACAGTCCTGCCTTCTGCTTCACGAACGTTTGCTGGAGATTCATCTGTCATGTGACCCTCATGTCACGTGACCCCCACACTCAGCCTGAGGAAGCCCTGCTTCCTGGGTCCCAACCACCCTCCTCCCACACACCCAGGGGTTGAATCTTTTATAGGCATCCTCAGAAGGGAACTATCTACACCTTCCTTGGGCTGAACAAAGCTCACAGAGGTGCAGGAAGCGAGAGCACTAGGGCTGCGGAAACCCCGGGGGGCCTGGGCTGTGTCTCCTTCACTGCAAGTCCCAGAGAAGCCTGGGTGGGAAGGAAGTTTGCGGAGCAGAGGTTCCTGCCCAGCAGCCCGACCCCCAGCTGGCCTCCCACTGCAAACAACATCGCAGTTTGGAAAACATCACATCTGATTTCAAAGAAAACGCATCAGCTGTGCACAGACACAGACCAACAGGGTGTGCACACTTCCTGCTCTGCCTTTGCCACCAAACCCTTCTTTATTCTCTGAGGACGAGAGAGCAGTTGGAGGACTTGTCCTTTGAGCAGGTCCACATTCCACAAAGGGGCCCTGGCTGCTGGCAGCCCTGGGAGAGAAAGCCCGCCACGAGCCTTCCCCATGGAGTGCTCTCTCTTTCTCTCTCTCTCTCTCTCTCCTGCTCTCCCTGCCTCTCCTCCAGCTGCTCCTGGTTCAAGCCGCTGCCTGCCCTGGCTAATAATGCCTTGTCACGCAGCGACAGAATTATGGTCTCACACTGGTTTCACATGTCACAAATAATTGCGCTCCTTGCTCATCATATTGAAGTTGTCAGGACTCTCTTACGCCTGTAATTTGTGTGAGTTGATCATACTTTGGTAAATCAGCAGGTCATGACCCGTGCCCTTTCGCCCCAGTGGCTGGCTGAGAAGGACCTACAAATCTCGTGACAGGGACAACAGAGAGGGTTTGAACTGTTCAATTGCTCGTGTCTATCAGCTGCCAAGGAGAAGTGTTCTTTCCTTTCGCCGTCACTTTAAAGGGGCTAACGCGGCACCCCGTGTCATCCTGTCTTAATTTCTACACATCTGGTTTTTTTCCCCTCCAGATATTTTTTAAGCACTTTTGGATATTTCTAATTTTTTTTTTCTTTACCGCAAGACCTTTCGGTGCCAAACCCAAGTGTCTTTCTTCCATGTGTTTTAAATAAAAACCTCCAGCATCTGTGATAAAGCGGGTAGACCTCACTCTGTGTCCAGTGCAACTGAATGGCGTTCCCCTCTTGCGCTAGCAATGGTGAAAGCCCTCTGGCAGCTTTATGAGCTCTTTCGCTAACACTTTATTGGGTAACACGTTCACAAATAGCGTTCCCGAGCCTTTGTTTTCATTAAGGCACAACGTGTACCATCAAGTTGCATTTAAGTCACTGCCGCATGTTTTATACACAGTGTCGCTGACCGAGGCCTTCAGGATCTAATACTGCAGAGAGCACAGTGAAGTTCAGACTGCTTCTATTACCCAAGATCTTGAATAATTGGCTTCTAAAAAAAAAAAATCAGTGGAAAAGAAGCAAGATTACCAAATTCTGGCCAGACTGAAGCTCTGAAGATACACTGGAGTGAGGTCAAGAATAAAATGTTTTTATGTAGGTCTGTCTCCAGGGAAGATGTTGGAAATTGCAGGTGCCCAGAGAGTCGGTAGCCCCCTCCTTGGTTTGAGGAAGGGAGGATGGTAGGGATGGGGACATGGATGTCCACTCTGGTGGCCTCTGTCTTTGGCCAGCTACCCTACTCCTGCAGAGAAGCACTGGTGGGGTGCAATTCCAAAGGCAGATGGCAATGTCTGACTCCTGATCCTTAGATGCCAAGGAGTGGGGACCATGCCGTTTGTTGGTACAATAGCAGGTGTAAGGGTATCAGGTGAAATGGAAACCAAACGAACCAAGCGCTCTCTCCACACAGCACAAGACATGTGCATTTAAGTTCTGAAGGCATCAGCTGAGGGAACGTGAACCAAGGATGATTAACAGCACACACAAACAACACAGAGTCGCTATGGGGGGCAAAACGCCAAGGTCCTCCGCTGGTTTGTTTCCTTTACCCCTCACCTCCGTTCTCTGGTTCGTAGGCACAGACCAGTGACACTCCTTAGCCCTGGTGGACATTTCACTTTTGATGCAGTTGACAAACAGCTAACCACCACGTTGGGGTGGGAACCGGGGCAGGAATGAGGGGAGGAAAGTGTAGCATCAGGTCACAACCGTAAGCCTCCAAAGGCCCCACCTACACGGCAGGTTCAGTGCAAGTGTGGATGGTCATGGGCCCTAGGCTTACCGCTCAGCTCTCATTGCTCAAAGTGTTGAGTGGAGAAAGCAGACAACAGGGGTTCAAATCACACCACCTCTGACCAGCCTGCTGACCTTGGCAAGTTACCTCAGTTCTCTGGGTCTCAGTTTCCTCATCTGTAAAGTACTTGGTTCTTAGTAGGTATTGAGTGTATCTTAATTTGTCTCAGTCTAAATTCTCATTTATGAGCAAAGGAGTTTAGTGGCTAACTTAAGCAGAAAAGGAATTTATCAGGACAATGGGCGGTTCAGAGTCTACAGGAAGACCAACTAGAGAGCTAAGATGGACAGTGAGTTGGGACCAAGAGAGGTCAGAGAGCAAAGAACACAGCTGAAGTCATGCCTTGGGCATTGTCTGGTTATGATGCCACCCCTGGCATCACCACCATTGGCCATTTGGTGCCACCACCCAACTCCAGACCTCTTTATGAGCCTCTGCTTTGCTTCCTCCAGATTCAAAGTCTGAGGCTGCACCTCTGAATGATCAACCCCAGGTCACATGCCCACATCTGAGCTGCTGGAGGATAGGAAGAGAGAATATACTTAGAAACTGTGGCAGATGCTCACCGTGGTTCATGGAAATTCTTAGCTAGGTTTTCTCTTCTTCCTCATTCTCTATGTGGAGCTGGGAGAGAGCAGAGTTCAGACTTCAGATTTTACTCACAGCCACTTTAATATATTACTTTTTTTGGGCTGCGTTTTCAACAAAGAGTCAGGGCAGGGGGACCTGCATCCAAGACGCCTGATTGGCTTGTTCTAGGCACTTGGAGTACAAGTGACAGTGTTTGGAATGAAAACCCACACCTCTTCAATTCCCATTAAATTGTGTCCTTGCTCATGGAGAGACTATGGAAAAGCTCCAGAGGGAAGAGTGGAAATATGGCTTCCCGCAGGAGCAGTGAACACTGGCTACCAAGTGCAAAGTCATTTTTGACTTCTGTGTCTGTCACTGGTGCAGCAGAACTTTAAAGAAGTGCCTTGACTGGCCAAGCCAAATGGCAACTCAGCCAAGTCCGCAGGTAAGAGAGAATGAAAACAGTATCCGGAAGAGTCAGTTTCCCACTGCATTATTGAGCGGTTCAGTTCCAGGCACTAAACTAAGAGCTCTTGTGGCATTCTTTTACTTAACAGTCAAAATACACCCATGAGATATTGGTTACTATCCCCATCTTACAAATGGGGAAATCAAGGTCCAGAGGTTAAGAGTATGGGAATAACAGACGTGGCAAAAACCTGAGCCTCAGAGCTTTGCCTTCAAAGCAGAAAATGCCCACAGATGTCTCCGGGTGGCAGCGTATAAAAGGGACACAGGCATCTCACAGGCACAAAATCATGGATGCTTAAGAAATGCCCAATGATCTCATAATCTCAAGACTGGGATTGTTTGGGTGGAGGGATCAAGAGACAAAAAGCTGAGGGATGTTTCATGATCTGGAAACTTTCAGTTTCCTTTAATATGAAAATACTCAACATAAAGTATTAAAGATGTAAGGACTCAGAGGTTGCACGAGGCCAAAGAAGATTAAGAGCTTCTTTCCCCAAATAAAGTACATGGTGTATCCATTACGGGGCCTGGAGATTTCCCCTCCCCACCCCCACCCTTTCCACTTAATAGAGAAAATGCTGAAAACTTTGAAGAAATGCATTCTTTGTTCTTTAAGTTCCATGATTAATTAGGTATAAGCCATGTTTCAAAACGTTTCGTCATTTACTTGTAATTCTCCCCAGAGCGTGTATAGTAACTTGGCTCTGAACACGTAGATTACATTGCAAATGCTACTCATATGCTGGGACTTTTCATGTTTCCTTCTCTTCCCTTCTCTGCTTTCCCCCATCATATGGGAGTCCAAGAACAAAGCTGGACTCTAATCCCAAAGCACACCTTACTCTGTATGGCTCTTCCCAGCCTTTCAGTAACCCCCAGAAAGGGAACTGCAACTGGACACAGTGGAGAGGGGGGAACACAGCCTTGTACCCACACACGTATGGAAGCTCCGGGTCTGCGCCCACCCCCAGTCCAGCAAAGATAACGCGTTTGCTGGATATCTTTAGCAATCCTTGGCTTGTAGGAGCATCTCCCTCATCTCTGCCTTCATCTTCACATGATCTTCTCCGTGTGTATGTGTCTGTCTCTATGGCCAATTTTGCTCTTCTTGTAAGGACACAATTAGGGTAGGTTCACCCTACTGACATCACCTTAACTTGGTCATCTAGAAAGACTATTTCCAAATAAGGTCACAATCACAAGTACCGAAGGTTAGGACCTCAACATTTTTTTCAGGTGGACACAATTCAACCCACAGCACATAATGTGACTCACTAACAGTGAATGGGTAATAACTCTAAGGCCATGTTTGAAGTCAGGGATAAGTCAGAGCCTTATAGGTTCATTTTGCTCCTAATTAAAGCAGGGACAGAGCCCTAAGGATTCTGGGAGGGTCTTACCATAGTTAACACCCAAGCCTGTCTTTTTTTTTTTATCAAACTTAAGGCTCGTGGTTCTCAAGCCGGATTGCCATGGTAGGATCCTAAAGACAAAAACAAACAAAATGAAACAAAAGCAACAATGCCGGGGGTGGAGAAAGACAGAGTTCGTCTGTCTTCTTAGGTGCGCCTGGGGCTGAGAACCACTGTAATAGACTAAACATACAAATAACCCATGTGGTTTTCCCTGGTCTCGCCCAAGAGGTCTTTCTTGTTTGGGGGGGCTTACAATGTACTCAGGATGTTTAAATGACTGTTAAAAAATCAAACTGATCTCTCACATACAATGCTATGAAGAATACAGAATGTTAAGGTTTTCCAGATGGGTGAGATTAAGGAGACATATATTCTCCTAAAATACGTAGCCATTGCCTTATTGTTGGACTACTTTTGGGAGGACCAACCCTAGCCCAACCCGTGTAGTCTAAGTCTTCAGTCTCACGGAACTGAGCTGGTATATGAGGGGAATGCAGACACGTGGAGACAAATGAGCCGCCCATGGGCCAGACTTTTGGTAGAAACGGTAGTAAGAACGCTGGTAATGATGAGCATAACAATTAAGGAGGACACACGAGTATATTGAGCATCCGGTGGCTGTGAGAGGAAGGACCTTATTGCTACTAAATTTTTATGCCAATTTCCTAGCTGACAATTTCTGTCTTGAATATTCAGCTACTCAAAAGACTACATTCTTCCTTGTGTCTTAGAAACAGGAACGTGAGGAAGATTCTTTGGAAATTAAATGCATCTGTATTTGGGATGTTTTATTCAAGGGCCTAGAAAAACCAAAGATGCCTCGATTGGCCTTTCAATTTTTGGTGAACTGAAGTTCAGATGCCTGAGAAAACAGCAAAATATCAGGCACGTAGGTCCTATAAAAGGACTGGGAAATTACTCATTCGGATCAAATTCAGTTCTCTTATTTCAGAGGGAACTGGGGGAGGAGGCACAGAAGAAAGTGCGATCGGAGATTAGGACTAACGGCATGATTATTTGCAGAGCCTACAGACTTCAGGGGTATAAGTGATAACCTACAGCTCTGTCGCCTTCACTACAACGTATATAATAGCACGAATAATAACTTATCAGTTGCCACAAGTCTGCCTTCAGTTGGTTACCCCGCTCATAGCAGAGCCAGTCCAGCAGAAGAAGGAAGAAGTCACCATCTTTGCTGGGGTCACGTGAGTGACACTGGCGAATTTAGGGCCCAAGGAGCCCTCTTCTGCCAAGAAGTTGATCTCCAGTCTTTATTTGGGTGCAAACCAAAGTAGAATAATGGGAAAGGAGGTCCTTCATGTAAAAGAAACTCAAAAGCTTTACAGACTGAATTAGGTGTAATCCTTATGGGATCCCTCACAGCTCATAAATAACTTTTAATGAGATTTCCAGCAAGTAAAATAGCACGTGGGGGAAAAGTATTCTTTTTTATTTTTGTTATTTTGTTTTCAATAAAGCACATACTTCATATCGTTGCTTTCCCAACCCATAACCGAAAGAAGGGAAACCATTGCAATAAGAAGAGATTAGTACTGAAAATATTTAATTAACTGATAGGGACAGGAAACGCTTGAATATGTCATTGAAAATTCTTGACATTGACCACTAATCTATGGAAACTTATAGAGCTGAGTCTGAAGCATGTTCCGGAGTTAAGCAGAGAAATAAATCAAGGTTTGCAAATGTCATTTAAGTTTTCACCTGTCCCACGATTCAAAATTATTGGCTTCCCAATGAAAAGCATATGTTGTGTCCCTTGCCTGGGGAGTTGTAATGAAGTGAGGCAGACACTCTCCAGCTCTCCCTCCCATCGCGCCCCTCTTGATTTCCCATCGAGTGAAAATAATTACTGTATCCTTAAGGGAGCGCTTCCCTGGCTTCCCTGCGTCTGGTCTCCCGATAAGCACTGCCATGCTGGCTTCTCCAGCCCTGCCCCTCTTCCTTGAGGGACCACGGTTTGATTTATGAGAAAATAGTTGGCAAATTGCGATGTCCATCTTGATGGATGACATCATTTGGACCATTTTGCTGATCATGTATGACTACCTTTTTTTTTGTTTAGCCTGGTTGCAATTGATCCGCAGCTCCAACAGCCGAAGAAGGAAAAGAAAAATAGCAATTGCCTTTTCTTGGAGAGGTCAACAAGCAGAAAGAGCTCTGGCTTTTTGTTCCCTTGAAACTCACAAGTCACGTTCAAGCCCTTGACAAAGAGCTCTTATAGATGTGGTCTTAGATAGTCCAAACGAGGACTCATAGAAGTAGGTGAGACAGGTATGGTTCCCCTCATTTGGAAGATGAAAAAAGTGAAATTCAGAGAGGCTGAGTGCTTTGCCCAAAGAAACATAGCTAGACAAGATCAAGGGTTCAAATCTTGGTCTTTTGTCTCCAGAGCAAGTGCTCCTTTCTCTTTCCATTGCTCCGCAATGAAACAGGGGTGTACATTTAATGGCAAAATCAAACTCTCTCTGTATTAAGCTGTTCCGTTCCACCTTCCCTTGCCCTACTTATTACAGTAACTTTCTAGCTTGTCTCTGGGCCTTTAGCATCTTCCTTCCCATCTCTCCTCCTAGCTGTCAGGAGCATTATAATGCTGCGAAAACACATCCATTTATGCTACTGCACCATTTAACAACCTTCTGCCCATTCTCCACCGCTTGCCTCTGCAAACCTTCCATCTCATCCCCTCAAACAGGAAAGTTATGGAGGTGTGGGGTGGAGTCCGAAACTGTCTCCTATGAATTACTTGGAAATCTCATGATTTACCTTAAAATTTAATATGAACTTCTAATTCTGTTCAATATAGCCTTCTTTCCCCTCTTTTAGAAACAGTGATTTTTCTCTAAAATTCTTTGAGTACAAGTGGAGCACCCTGGAGAGCTGCTTTGTGTTTACCCTATGGCTTTGTGCACCCCTAACTTAAGGAGCTAAGTCCCAAAGTCCAGGACTTTGGCAGAGACAATAAAGCCCTTGTCCAGCTGGCCCTGCTTTCCTCCCCACCTCATTTCTGCCACTCACCCCCCAATCCCTTACACGACAGCCAACCTGATTTTCCATGCCAACGTGTCTTTGCTGTTCCCTCAACCTGTAAGTCTCTTTTCCCTTTACAGCAAAACCCCATTCACGGTAGCAGTTAACCCTTTGGATCCTGATCATTTCTGGGCATGTCTGTCTTTCCCCACTGAACTCACTGCGGTCACGCATCACCTCCATCATCACCTACAAGTGCTCAGGATACCTGGCACACATGAGACACCAGATCAGTGCTTGTAAAATGAACGGAAAATACTAATACATTGCCTCCAGGAGACTGGCTTTTAGAAGGTAGCCTAATCTCAGTTGTTTATACTGTACATTTTGTAAGAGCTTCCACACATTAAAACAACAACAACAGCCCAAGCGTGCCTCTTTTGTGGATGCCAGGTACGTGGTCTCAGCAGTCTTCCTGTTTATGCCACAAAGCGGGCAGGGCCACCCCTACTTACCTCATCCCCTTACCGAAGCTAAGAATGGCTCTCCTAATTTTAAAGGGTTAAAAAAAAATCAAAAGAATAATATGTTGTGACACATGAAAAGTATATGAAACTCACATTTCAATGTCGATAAATAAAGTTCTATTGGAACACAGCCCTGCCCCTATATTTATAGATTGCCTGTCACTGTTTTTGCACAACAATGGCTTTGCTGAGTTAGCTGAGATAGAGACCATTCAGCCCACCAACCCGCAATACTGACTCTTCCCAGAAGTTTGCTGACCCCTGGCCTGTTTTCAAATCCCAGCTCTGCCACTTATGAGCTCAATGACCTTGGGAAGGTTAGTTAATTCTTCTATGTCACAGTTTCCTCTACTGTAAAATGGAGATGATAGTAATCTCTGCCTCACAGGGCTTTGTGAGGTTAATAAAGTGCTCGGTAACCCAGCAAAGGTTAGCTAACATCACCAAGCTCCCTTCCCAGAGGGCTGGAATTGGCCACGGAGTCGAGTCGGGTGAGAAAGGGATGCTAGTGCCAGCTGTGTGGAGAGTTCCAACCTGACGTCATTGGAGAGGCTGAGACTCAAGATGTGAGCCAAACTGAGTTGAAGGAGAAAACCATGAACCAAGATGCAGATCCTCAGAAGGGTCTCAGCGAACACCTTTCCAGGGGCGCCTGGACAGGACCAAGGCTGGGGTCACAAAGTCAAGAGTTCCAAATTGGATTTAGATGGGACCAACACAGAAGCCAGTAAGAAACAAGCAAAAGGTTCTGGAAGACTCTCCAGGTCCCTGACAGCACCCCGTGTAAGGGCTGACTTAAAGGGACAGGTGTGTGATTCCCATCTGCTGACGAGGAGACAGAAGTTCTGAGTGGTTAAACAGCTTGCCTAAGGTAGTACAGCTTGAAAATGACTAACTCCAAACACGAGATGCCCAGACCAGGACTTCTCCCCCGGTTCCACCCTGACAACTTTCCCACCCACCCAGTGTTTCAGGTTCAAATCCTCTGTTGTCTGTTATGAACATGGTTGAGTCTAAGGGAGACAGCACATCTTTGTTGTTGTGCTGTTTTGTCTTTTTTCCAAGAACAGAAAGTGGTAAAAAAATTTTTAAATCATTAGGAAGAATTCAATGTGCTTTCTCCCTTTCCGCACTCAGTCTCTGTTGCTGGGTCCAGCAGCCACTCCTTCTGCGGGCTCAGGTTTTCAGCAAGGCCTCTGACGGGCCCTCTAGCCTACAGGCACGTTCCTCTCACATAGTTCAATGACAACCCTGCAAATGGCAAATTGTTCACAATCGGAGAAGAGCAAGGATCCAAGATGCATGGAAAGAAGTTGGGGAATAAGCAGGCTAAGAAAAGCAACAAGTAATTTAAGGATCTGGGCCAAACATAAACCTATAGACTTCAATAGACACTTGATAAAAACGTCTTTATAATGTCTACATGTCTTCGAAAGAAGACTCCAGCTCCAAGGCTCTGCTTGTTTATTATTTGTTAACAAATGTGCTTGCCGGAGAAGACTGGGTTCAGGAAGGCATTCTCCAAGGGCAGGGTGAAGACAATTCTGCGTTAGAGCCTAGCAACACACAGTGTTTTTGCTGCTCCGTCGAAAGTGGGGATTCTTGTTTATTTGACGATTTTTCTTCTTTGGACAATGTATTTAAACAAGTGTCTTCTTTTGGTCCAGTGTTTCTTCAAATTTATTTATAGAAGAACTTTTCCTTCCCCCTTCTAATCTGTTTTTCATATTTTGGTGAAAGGGATAATATATAAAATTTTACAAGGGTTTAGCTTTCTTTACATTTCCTCAGTGTGGACATCTGGTGTTCTCATTAAGCAAGTGATGTCCATTCATAGACTCACTCCATCCTTAATTCATGCTAAAGAGCAGTGCAGTAATTTGAAGAATACACTGTCTTCCAACGTCTTTTGGAAAAGTTCTCTTTTTTTTAAAAAAAAAAATCTATCTAGCATTCTTCAGTTAGTTTTATTCTGCTCATGTCGTTAATTTCCAAAGTCTCCCCTTTCAGTCTCTTTTTGCAAATAGTAAAATACATCGCATTATTATTTTCTGGATTTTGCCAAAAGCATGCTTTTTAAGGCTGTAAGTGCCTCACGAGGACCCATCTAAATTTTAGGCTTTCGGGCTCAGGAAAGAGGCAGAGCAAGTAAGCAGACTGCACACAACGCCTTCGTCGTGACACATTACCATGACCCTTGAAATACTATATCCCTGCTGAGAGCACCTCAGATTTGGTCGGACTTTGGAAAGCCTGAGTTAGTGTTTATAATCTCCTGAAAGTGACCTAAACCTGGCTCAGTTCCTGCGATGTCATCAATACATTTAATTATGTGAGAGAAAGCTTTGGATAAGGTGCATGGAAAATATGCGCGCACGCGCGCGCACACACGTGCACACACACACGTACACACGCACGCAAAATGCAATGGTTCAACCCTGGGCCAATGTCAGAATCTTCACCTAAAGAAGTCTTGTCTATAAAACTCTTTCTGATGCTCTTATTGTTGTTGTGGTAATCATACTAGTTTAAAATAGAAATGGTAGTTTGGGCAGCAAATATTGTTGCTCCTGATTTGATTTGGATGGGGATGTTCCCCTCAAATAAGGCTTTGGGTAATTTGCATCTTTCTAATATTACTGATACAATAAGCTTCTCCTTAAAAGTTCTGTAGGCTTAGACAATCCCTTATGTATAGAAATCCATTTAAATTGACAAGCTGATGAATGACCTGCCCAAGTAATACAGATGACCGTGGGTAAACATATTGGGTGCAAGGTATTTTAATGATGTCTAAACAGTTGGATGTTGGTATACTTAGCTGGGAAAGATCTGTGGAAATTAAAACTGCTTGTTTTCTTCAAGTTTATCCTCAGTAATTTATGAGTTTGAATGTGGTCTGCAAGTTTGTATTTCCTGTGGTTTGCCCTCCTTTGGAGTTGAGTTGGGGCTCTGCTCCATTAGGCTGGCAAATGAGTAGCTTTAAATTTAAGCGGTTCCTGGAAGTGGTATTCCCTAATAACCACTAGGTCCACAGAATCAGAGTGAATCACACATTCCCCTGAAACCTCACGTAGCACCTGGTGCTCTGGTCCTAGGAATAGTCTTTAGAAAAGCAAATGATCTGGTAGCCCAACCAGAAATTGTGATGCAGCGTCAAACACACAGCATCACTTATGTTGTATCTTAGCCCAAAGTGTGTGATTGAATCCATCAAGCCTTTAGTTATAACATCCAGCTGATAAGAGAAACGGGATAGAGGAACATGCTAATCACCACCACAAGGAAGCAACCAGACAAACGCAGGCAGTAGGACCTTCCACAGGACCTCTGGCCTGACCTCTTCAACAAGTCAGCAACACGGAAAAGGGACATCTTAGAGATTACAAGAGATTGGAAAGCCATAGGAACTAAGTGCAGTGTAGAGCATGGGGACTCTGCCCGTCCTTTAGTGAAAGCTCAGGGAGTTTATGCTAGAAGGGACCTTGACTATCACTGAGTCCAAGCTGCCCATTACACAGAGGAGCAAACAGAGATCTGAGCCTCCCAGTTGGTCTCCTTTCCTCCCCAGAGCTCCTTTAACCTGCCTACACCAGACCACGGCATCACCTGGAAGATGAATGTTGACCAACAGCCTCTCTTTCAAAGGCTGTCAATGGCTCCCTCTTGTCCATAGGCTAGGGTAGCCGCCTCTCTATGCCCCAGCCCAGGCCACATCCCAGTGGGTCAGCTCCTTCTCCATTCAAGGCTGCCTGGCTACCAGGCTACCACCTCAGCCCTACTGCTGGTTCCTGTAGAAGCATCAGTGTGAATTCTGATGTTCCCAGCCCTGGCTTATCTCAGATCCTGATGGAATCTGATTTGAGGCTGTCGGTGCCCACTGAAGACAGCCAGAGTACGCACCCATTATGCTGACGCAGGGGTGAAGCCAATGGCACCAATGACCCATTCCCTCGAGGTTGCTGAAACCCGTAGCACCAATGCCGCTGAGGTCTTTGGTATTTGGTGCCCTTTCTATGTTAGTGTCCACAGAACCCCTGTGCCAGAAAACAAGGATAAGATTTTGAAGATGGAGTGAAAAGACTGTCTAAATGAGAGTATCCTACCCCATCCCCAGCACTGGCCCACTGGGCCCAACTCATGTCTCTCAGTATCTCTTTCTTGGGACAAGCTTATAACCAGGCAGCTCCTCAGTTCCTCATAAAACCAGACGTTAGGTGGGAATAGCCCACAGCCTCCAACAGGCCCAGATGCACGTGAATCCTAGAGCAAATATATTCTGATATATTCCTTTCCATAGCATGAGCCAGGAACGAGTTCGCTGACAAGGATATGACTAAACTATATGTATTCGGGACATGGTGGTAAAGGAAGTTCTTTCAAGACCACACTTCTTAATTTTTTCACTAGCATTTTGGATAGGTGTGCATTTGTAGCAGGTAGCAGGTGTCAAAGGTGCAAGAGAAAAGTGTGGGCCAAAGCTTGAGGTCAAGAAGCTTCCTTCAAGTAAATTAATTCTATTTTGCAGCTCTGCAAAAGCCATCTCCTCCCATTTTCAGGAAAGAGTTTAAGGGTTCTGCAAAGGTGTAGCTTGATAAATGCTCTTTTGCATTTTATAAGTGAGAAAAATGCCTAGTAGAGAGAATAAGAAACCCTCCCTGACTTTCTAGAACCCAGGCCTCTGGCCTCGCTTGCCACCATCCCTACTTCCTGCTCTTATTCTCTGTTAAGAACGATATCTCAGCAACGAAACATCGACCAGCTAGGCAGACCCACCGCCACCACGGGCAGTTCCGTGCAATCCATTTTGTTGTGTAGCATGCTTTCCAGATGATGTTACAAAAATCAGAGTTTGGCAAAAAGCCCTTCTTTTCAGATACTTTATGTGGAAAAAGAAAAAAAGGAGAGGGAAAATATATCCAGATCTTTTTCAAAAATTACTTCCAATCAGCTGGAAGGTATTCGGTGAACTTTGTTTTACAGCGTTTTGTGGCCAGTTACAAATTTGGGTCATGCCCTGCAATCAATCTCTGCTGGGAACTTTCACTGAGCCAGCAGGGGAATTAGAAATAAAATGTTCAAGGCAGGATCGAGATTGTGCAGATGAGCCGGAGAAACTTGTGACTGGCTTTCTGGATGTGTGATGAAAGGACAGCTAGGGAACTCCGGTCCAAGCCCAGAACCAGGTTCTCATCCAATGTCACTCAAAATTAAACTTGCAGTGTGTTTCCCTCTATCTCTCAGGGCACAAAGGCTTTACTGACTTAAGAACTGAGATGGAATCATCTCTCCATGATTATTTTATTGGCTGCAAGATCCATGAAATAATGGTTACAACGTGAAACTGTACTGTGTCTGAGAAAATCGGGGGAACAGCCAAGTCCAAAGAACGTTCTATGTCTTATCGGCAAGTATCCGCCCTCTACGCCTGGGAAGCTTAGCATATTTCTAAAGGAATGAGTGCAACTCCCTATAAAATCTGGTGAGTGAAAGGGACTCTCCTTAATAAACACTCTTCTTTGTAAAGAATCTGGCTATGAGCTAAGTATTTTGTGTTAAATATCTTGTTTAATTCTTACAAGAACCCTACAGATTAGATACTATTATTATCCTTATTTTATAAATAAAGGAACTGAAGCTCAGAGAGGTTAAGTAGCTTGCCAACGTCACACCAGTTATGCAATCGAGCTGGGATTTGAAACTGCTCAGTGTGGTTTCCAACCCTGTCCATGTCAGTGCTCAGAACTGTCCCCAGCTCTGAGACAGGTGGGGGAGATGCTAGTCAGACAGTGGAGGACCGAGGAAAGGTTCCACCCAGAGAGCGACATAGTGGAGCTTGAGAAATTCAGAACCGGGGTCCTGCTAGGAGCCCCTGTAACATAAGCAAAGGGGAAGGCAGTTGGGCCCCATCTGGACAAAGAGTGAAGGCAGGAATTCGGCCAGAAGTAGGCTGATTCAGAGTAGAGGAGGGGAGGGGAGGGCAAATGACCACGGGTGCCCAAGGAGGCCAAAGATGTCAGAGTCAGGGAGCAGGGGGTGATCTCGCTACAGAGAAATCCAGCTTGAAAAGAATCACGTCTTCCTCCTCGGACTCTCAGCCTGCCTGGCAAGGCTGTGGTAGGAACCCAAGCAACTGAACGATTACGCCCTGAGCCCTTTGTTACCCATGGTGATGGCTGTTGCTGTACTGATGGTGTATCATTTTGGATCTGCTGAGGAACAGACCCCAAGACAGGACTAGATGTGTGAGGGCTTTATTGGGGTGATGCCTGTGAGGGGAGCAGGGCTGTGGGGGAGCCTCCAGACTACAGGGCCAGTCTGACCTCCACGGAGATGAGACGGAAGGAAGGAGGACTGGGTGGGAAGTCTCAGACAGCAGCACAGTTCTGAGAACGGTGCGGCCAGGCTGGTGGGGACTCCTTGAAGCAGAAGTGCCTGCTGGAAGAGTCTTGGGTCTCTAGGAAGTGGGTCTCTAGGAAGTGGGTCTCTGAGGGGGCCCACACCCGGCCAGTGGCTGGGAGCAGCCCACAGGAGGTGTGGCCTCGGCACCAGTACAGTGGCGGACCCAGCGAGATGGCAGCGGCCATCACTCAGAGTGCTCCCCACAACATGCTGAGTGGTGGCTTTTCACGGCCACCACAATGGGCTCTCCTCTTGATGGCTCTGAAACAGGGCAGCGCCGCTCATGGGGAACCACTGGGCTGTCAGGTGGAGGGGTTAACAACGCACACCCCACAGAGTCTCCATGCAGATGAAGTGGGGAAACGTGTGGCAACGTCCAGCACAGCGCAGACGTCCATGCAATCCTAAGAGAACGCCAGTTATTTTATTAAGCAGTTTCGGAGAGGGGAGAGGTCTTCCTGAGGAATTGCACTCTGTCTCGGTTCCATCCTGGGGGAACCAGTCACGTTCTTCCGAGGAGATTCCTGCAGCATCTAGAAACTCCCTCTCGCTCCCCTCCCTTCCCACTCCTCTCCGTCCCCACCCAGCCAAGGGGAGAGCCCCGCTGAGTTACCTGACGCTCCCTTAGATCCCAGGTAGAGAAATCAATTCACCTTTGGCTTGACCTGAGCCTTCTGATCAGAAAGTCAAGCCCCCCTCCCTTTGGGGCAGAATTCCTCTTCTGAATGTAAGTTGAATTCACTCAGTCTTTTTGAGATAAAGACTAGCTTCTGAACAAAAAAGTTCTGGATTATGAAATGAAGGCTGACTGTTAGCCAGTGAGATGTGAGATTTGGGCTCCACCAAAGGGGTACGGGAGGTCCGAGGCCGACACTGTGGATTAGCAAGCTAAAGAAAATAGTGTTGTGTTCTGCGGATGCCCTTGGGTAGGTAAGGCCATTCTTGCCCTCCCTGGTGACCATTTCATTTAATTATTTTAAGGCAGAGTTTTATGGACTGTATTTGCCAGACCTTGTGTTGGCTGGGGGCACCTCAAGTTTCAGACATTTACAGGAATTGACTCTAGTTAAGATTCTTTTTGTTGCAAATGCATTCAGTTTGGGGCCTAGAGGGTGAGATGGAAGAAGTGAGGAGCCCCAGCCAGAGAGGCAATGAAAACACCCTTCTTCCAGAAGACATTGAGAACATATTAGGAAAAGACTTCAAAATGAGAAAGGCATCTATCCACAGAGATCCTCTCAAGTTGGAGGGTTCTGTCATTGAAACACGGTAGCCCCCTTTTATATAGCATTTGAAGACAAGCATTCAGGGAAGTGAGGGGCAGAGAGCCCGGCATTGGCCTCCTGTCCTCCACTGAGTAAGAGCCCAATTGTTTGGCATTTGAGAATGAGTAATATTTAAAGATTTAGGGAAAATTAGTCAAATGCACCTTGATTATAAACACATGTACCCATTTCATTTGGCTATTTTAAAATGTGGGTTTTAACCAGCTGCCATTAATAGCAAGTGGGCTGCTTGTCTGTTTTTCCCTCTTCTTGCAATAGACATGGCAAAAGGAAAGAACGATTTAGCCATTTTGGACCTCTTTCCAGAGCAAGAAGAATTGTTGGATATAAATTGTATCTTCCTATCTCATGCAACAAATGAAACCTTCTAAATTAAATAAAAGGAAAATTAACCATCAGGATTAGGTAAAAAGCACGACATTTCCTTGGGGCTCGAGTTACAAAGATATGTTTTTGTAAAAGAAAGAAAGGTCAGTTACCACTATTAAACTTGTATATTGTTTTATACTAAGTCCTTTCAGTGGCCTCTCTGAGGGACCGTTTAGTTTGTATTACACTCTAATAAACTCCAGGTGCACAGGACAAACTGAATAATCAGAACCTGATGGCCCAAACTAGTTAAAAATAATGTGGTACATTCCTGGTCCTCTGCATTTAATTTATTGTTAATCATTGTTATTACTTACATTTATGGGGTAGTTTTTCCAGATTTATTAGGCACTACGTTTAACAGTGTTATCGCTTGTAACTGACCATCAGTGGAATCGAAAACATATTTTTGTAAAGACTCTTACCCTAATTAGTAAGTTGTTTCCCTTTGAGACTAAACAGACCCCCAAAATGACGGTGTTATTTTCCCCTTGAGTCAGGGGGAAACTCTGGTATAAAAACCCACTTTTGCTAAAACCACCTGTTGCATGATAAGGGAAGGGGTATCATTCCTGACAGACAGAGGTGACCTTTCCATTCAAAGCAGGAAAATGAGGGATTTTGTACTGCACATCAGGGGTAGTCTCCTGCCCCAGTGGAACAGGCAGCCTCCCATGGGTGTGACTTCTAGGACCCCAAGGAAGGACAGGTGGGGAACCTATATCTCCACCTGCCTGGAAGTCTATTATCCAGAAGCAAACCTTTGGATAAATGGGAGAAGTTAATGCTTTGATTAAAATTCACATTCAGGTATAAATGACTGATGTTCTCTTGACCTTTCCTAAGAGTTGTTTTGGAAAGGGGATGGGAGAGAGCACCGAATACCAAAAAGAGAAATATCAGAAAAAGGAGGAACAGAACAAGAGCCTTCTTGTCTTTTCTTGTCCCTAATTTCATGGGTCCTAGTCTTGCCAGAGATCAGCATCTTCCATTTGGAACGGGGGAAGCAAGGAGCCTAGCACAGAAGATTTGCCCCCACTGGCTGGGTCATTCATTTGGCTCCGTACATCACATGCCAGTGAACCTGAGCAAGGTCCAGGCTCGGAGCTCAGGAGGTGGACCCCAGTGCACACTCCAGCCCTTAGTGAGCTCTGGCTGCTTGGCATGCGGCTGTGAGGCATGTGGATAATTGCCTGCTGGATGCCTGAATGAATGCCAATCCCTATCAGATCCTTTCACTTGCATAGGAGCCCATGGGGTCGAAGAAAAGGCCGTTGGATGGGAGGCAAGAATCCTGGGCTCTTCCCCATTCTGCTGAGTCACCTTGCATGAGTGGTTGACTCTCTTGGGAAACTCAGTTTGCTCTTCCGTGAAATGAGACGGTGTGGTGATCAACTGATGGCATGGAGGTCCCAAATTCTTTACACATACAATCCCTGTTCTACAAGTCCGTGTTCTTTGTTGAGTGAGTCTCCAATGCCTCTCACCTAAGAGACAGAGTCCACTTCCCTACTCCTGGAATCTGGGCTGGTCCTGTGACTTGAGCAGCCAGTAGAATGCAGTAGAAGTGAAGGTGTCAGTTCTAAGGGAGTTCTTGGCATTTCTGCTTACCCTCTAACCTAGCCTTCTGGGGGAGGAAAGACCAGGGAGTCAAGCTGAGTCACCCTGGTCTCCCAAAGCCAAAGTCAGCCTTGGCCAGCCATTGCCACCAATCCCCAGATGTGTGAATGAGTCCAGTCAAGATCAACAGGGCTGCTGACCCCAGGCAGGAGAGTGCTAAACACTTGTTATCAGATGCCACTGAAGTTCATGGCTGTTTGTCATATAGCATTTATGTGACAGTACAGAACTGATACAGGTGGTGCCATCAGATGATCTCTAAGGTCCATCCCTGCTCCAAATTCTACCAGCACTTAGAAGCTAATCCAGTATAAGGACAAATATCTTGCTCCTCCAGGAGATACTGGTGGATCTCTTTACCGCCCCAGGCCTATTTTAAATAGAGAATGATAATCCTTGCTCCTCCCTGTGGACCTCCTAGGCTGGGCCCCTCACAGGGGTATTTTTAAGGACAATTTGAATATTCAATATGGGATCACTTTGAACCATTGAAAATGCAGACTCTATTATTAGTTCATTCTGGGCCATAATAATGCTACAGCTTCTTAGGGATCTCATTAGGAAGCCCCCTAAGGTGTCATCACTTAGAAGACAAGCAAAAGAATCAAGGAGATGTTGTTTACAAATCCCACTTGGGTCTCTTACAAGGTACCCACATTAAACACTTTAAATCAGTATTTTTGTTTCAGAGCTACCGTCTGGCAGTCCCTTTTGATGCCTCAGAGGGCGTTTCCTCACTAATTTCATGTTTTTGATCCAAATCAGTTTGACCCATGGTTTAGCTACATGGAGCTAAAGCAGAATTTAAGATAAATTGAAGGGGCAGTGAAATAGAAGAGACAGGGAAAAAGAGGGGTTACTCACATTCATCTATTCGTTCAATAAATACCTAACAAATGTCAATTACATCATAGGGGATACTTGTGAGAGGAGAGGAAGACGCTAAACTGTTAATTATAAGAATGTTAGGAGCCAAATCATTCATTTGAAACTCAGCAAATAAAAAGAACACATCAAGCATTTATCTTGCCTTTCCAATACAAACTGTATCTCTGGGTAGCTAAGTAGGAGTGGAGGGCAAGTTTATCTTCTTAGAAATATTCTAGTTAATAAACAAAGAAAACAATGAATTAGAATGTCACCATTTTGCAACCCTTACAATGAATTAATGAGTTTAGATGTTCAGTGTCAAAGACCACTAACATCAGACAGAGACAACCAGATACTGTATGACTCTTAAGGGAAGAAGACATCATTTCCTACGAAGTAGTCTTATAAAAGAAAAGAAAAAAGAAAAAAAACTGAACCTGAACCCAATCAAGCCTTAAGAGTCAACTCTCAATTTATAGGCGATTCAGAGGACAGATGAACATGTTCAATTACACCAATGGGCTGCAGTCAGCAAAATCTAGACTGTGGGAAACTCTGCAGAACAACAACACACACGCACACAAACTGAGTTTATTCACAAGTAAATTGCAAGGGGGAGAAATGACATGGGGGAGGAGCCTACAGATACACAAAAACTTAAAAGACATATCAAAAATGACACAAAACTGAAAGAGAGGACCTAGGGATGCGCATTCAGGCAATAACACAAAGAAGGAGGAAGGTAATAAACAAGGACGAGATGAACAGAAACATCAGGAAAGTGATGACTTTTGGAGGAAAGCACCTTCTGCACAGCATTTGGGTTGACAGGCAAAACTCTGTTTCTTGACCTGAGAGTGGTGTCTGTGTTGTTCTGCTTATAATAACCCATGAAGTTACACTTTTCATGTCTTTTTTTGTGTCTGTATTAAATTTTACAGGAAAAAAATTTAAAAACACTTAGTTACATACATTTTAAAATATCACAATTGATATAAATGTTTCTAAGGAGAGGTTTCAGGGACTGAAAGACTTTCTCTAGTCTGACAGAGACAGCTAAGCAAGGAGACAAAAGAAGTCCTCCTGGCAGAGAAGATAGCATGAGCAAAGGCCCTGGGGCAGGAAGAGGGTGTTGATAAAAACTGTACCTGCCATAGAACCTGGAGATAAACGATAGGTCTTTTGGTAGATGTTTATTACACAGGTGAAAAACTGGGGCTGGGGTTCATTCACTAGGTGTATATATTTTTATTGCTGCTGTAACAGTTTACCACAAACTTAGTCACTTTAAAACAACATAAATTTATTATCTTATGGATCTGCAGGTTAGAAGTTCAACACAAGTCTCACGGGATTAAAATCAAGGTATCAGCAGGGCTGAGTTCTTTTCTAGAATTCAGGGGAATATCCATTTGCTTGCCTTTTCTAGCTTCTAGGGACCCACCACTCCTTGGCCTGAGACCCTGTTCTTCTGTCTTCAAAGCCAGCAAAGGAGGACTGAGTCCTTCTCACGTGGCATCAGAGGAGAGGACCTTCTCCTCTGCCTCCCTCTTCCACATTTGAAGACATTTGTGATTACATTGGGCCTGTCCCAATAAGCCAGGATAATCTCCTTGATTTAAGATTAGCTGACTAGCAAACTTAATTTCATCTGGAAATTTAAGTCCCCTTTGCTACATCACATATATTCACAGATTCTGGGCATTAGGACTTGGACATCGGTGGGGGTGTGTGTGGTTACTTTGCCTACCACACTGAGCAAATGTTTACTGAGAAACTACTATGTGCCAAACTCTCCCTGGGTGCTTGAGATGTAGAAGAGGATGAATGGATAAGGTCCTTGCTTAGAGAGCTTGCAACTCAGAGCAGGAAGGCAGCATATAAAGAGGCAAACAAATACACAGATAGTCCCCATTGGTTTGAAATAAAAACAGGAAGAAGAGGGATAAAACCAGTCATACCACTGCCTTCAAAGAGACTCTTTGTTAACTTTCTACTTCCCAACAACTGGAACTAAAGCCTAGTGTCTCCATTTATCTGACCTACAGCATTACTCTGTTTCTAGTTTGTTTTTTATATTAAAAAAGAAAACCCCCCAAAACTGAAAGTTAAATTTTTTTAAAGTCCCCATGTGCTCATCTCTGGAATTCAATTTGGACCGATTTTTAAAACATATTCTAAAACATTCCTAATATAAAACGTTTCTGCTTCCGGTTTCCAATGGAAATTTATTATTCGAGGGCAGACTTTTAAACATGTCACTCTTTGCCAGCATGCCTTAGGGTACAAGTACAATAAATAAAGGGTATATTGAAATAGATTATTTTAAATAACTAGCAGCAGCATTAAAACATCAAATTAAATGAACAGAAAACAAACAGATTCTAGTTTCCTTGTATAATCAAATATTCTTCATCAAGAGATCTCAAGTGGATTGTAATACCAACGATGCCAGCTGCAGCTTCCCAGTTAAGTACTCATCCTACTGGGAAAAAAATAGTGGAGGAAAGGAGAAAAACCACCTCTGCCCCACCAGACACCCCAAACTGACCTTGGTTTGTCCAAGGTTTTACAAGATCTCTGACGGTGAAGGTGGATCTTCAATCCAAATTCTAAATCAAGATTTATGGGGTGAGAACAGTCAACAATCATCATATTTTCTGGCCTCTTTTAAGAAGAGAAATGCCTCCCACTCAGTGTCTAGAGTTCAGAGACTCACCCGGCGGCCCAAGGTCTCGATGGCCCTCTTGGTATTTCGGGTGGGATGGTTCATCTACGCATGCCGGGATCTTTAGCATTCCTGTCCCCCTCCCCACAATCACACACACTAAATATCAGGCATTGGGTCAAACAAAAATGTCTCCAAACAGTTCCAAATTCTCTGCTGGGATGGGAGGTACTATTCTATTTCCAACAAAAAGCCTTCCCAGCAGCCTCTGTCCATAAGGAATTCTCCTTGCCCCTACAGCACCCACCATATGCTCTGCTCATGAAAGACTGTGCATCATCACCACTGTGGACAGTCAACGCAGTGTAGATGTCCCCGGCTGCCTGTGGTGGGATGCCTGTTGAGTTCTATGAGAAAAGTCGTGGCCCAGCCATGAAGATGGAGTGGAATCTCAGCCAGTGGTCCAAAGGAAACTGAGGCATGGGATGCTTAGGAGCACAGGCCAGGAGTCAAGGGACCAGGGTTATTTATTTATTTATTTATTTGAAGGAGAGTCAGTTTACAGCATTGTGTCAATTTCTGGTGTACAGCATAATAGTTCAGTCATATATATACATACATATATTCATTTTCATATTCTTTTTCATTATAGTTTACTACACGATTTTGAATATAGTTCCCTGTGCTATACAATATAAATTTGTTGTTTATCTATTTTATATTTGGAATCTGCAAATCTTGAGCTCCCAATTTATCCCTTCCCACCCTCTTTCCCCTGGGAACCGTAAGTTTGTTTTCTATGTCTGTGAGTCTGTTTTGTAAATAAGTTCATTTGTGTCTTTTCTTTTTTTTAAGATTCCACATATAAGTGGTATCATATGGTATTTTTCTTTCCCTTTCTGGCTTGCTTTACTCAGAATGACAATCTCCAGGTCCATCCATGTTGCTGCAAATGGCATTATTTCATTCTTTTTATGGCTGAGTAGTATTCCACTGTCTATATATACCACAACTTCTTTATCCAGTCATCTGTTGATGGACGTTTAGGTTGCTTCCATGTCTTGGCTGCTGTAAATAGAGCTTCTATGAACATTAGGGTACATGTATCTTTTTGAATTAGAATTCCCTCCAGATACATGCCCAGGAATGGGATTGCTGGATCATATGGTAAGTCTACTTTTAGTTTTTTAAGGAATCTCTATACAAAGGATCAGAGTTTAAATCCAGAATCAGCCACTTCCTTCTGTGTGACCCTGAGTGATTATTTTCCCCCCAACACCTCAGTTTGTCCAACTAGAAGTAGAGTAAAACTCTATTTTACCTACCAGGCATGAGAAAACTAAATGAAATAATACATGTAAAGCACTTAGACTCATGCTTGACACTTAGCAAATACTCACTAAAGACTGATTATCACTGTTTTTATTGCCAGTGATGATAAACATGAAATGGTGCTTCAAAAGTGACATCTTAGGCAAGTGCCTGTTTATTCTTTATGCAGTAGGTGTTCAATACGTTTTTTTTTTCTTGGTCTTCCTTTCTTTCTAGGGAGGAAATCACTTCTGAGTCCCTATTCACTGTTTTTGTAGTTTATTGGAATTTTATTCCCATGCTGATAGAATATGAAACAAAAAGGACCATGTATCATTGGCCTGGGAAAAGCATCATATGATGGTGGCAGTGGTGCCTGGAGGCGTGACCCGCACTCTGGTTCTCTGTGGTCCCCTGAATCTCTGTTAAAGGCATCACCATCCACTGTTTTGCTCAAGCCTAAAGCCTGAGACTCATTCCTGATTTTTCTCTTGCCCCTTCTCCCATCCACACATCCAGTGTCTATAATCTATCAGCAAGTGCTACCTCCCAAATGTATCTTGAGTTTGTCAACTTCTCTCCTGCTCCATGGCCACTACCCGGGTCCAAACCATCATTTCCCACCTAGAATTGTGCAGTATTTCTCTTGATTGATCCACTCTTGCTGCCCTATAACCCACTCTCCAATAAAGCAACCAGAGTAATCCTTTCAAAACCAGATTAGGCCCTTCATTTGCCTATTTAAAAACCTTCCAGCACCTTGTCATTGTCCTTCGAATAAAATCCCAAGGTTTGATGTCATCTAGCTCCCGTCTACCTCTCTGGACCTCATCTTGACATCCCATGTCCCCCCCATGCTTACTCTGTCCCTGCACACTGTCCCTCTCTTTGATCCTCAGACAAAACAAGCTCTTTCTCTCCTTTGGGGCTTACTGTTCCCTTTGTCTGGAACAATCTCCACCCAGACCTTTGCATGTCTGGCACTGTCATATCACTTGGATCTCAACTCAGATGTCACTTACTCAGAATGGCTTGTTCTCTGTTGTCTTCCAAGCATCTCAAAGGATGCCTGGAACATAAGTCCTCCACGAATGTTTATGGACAAATGAATGAATGAAGAGCCAAACCAATTGGACATAGTTTTTTTTTTTTTTTAATAGGATGACAACCATCACACCCTAAGTGAAGGGTGACAACGATTATTCTTTTTATGAGGCTTTTCATGCACTTAAGGGAGAGATCAATCCACCCCCACCCCAAAACACCTAAACAGCTATGCCAGAGAAAACCAAAAAGCATGACTCCTCAGGAAAACAATGAGCTGAGAGTCATGCTCTTCAAGCAAATGAAGATTCACACCAAATGCCTTAGATAGCTCTTAAAGTTAAGCAACCACACTGCTGACAATAGCCAAAGAAAATGCTACAGCTCATACCAAGAGAGTATCTGCAGCTTGGGCTGACATTTCAACCCAAATTGGATTATTTTGTCCTTCCTGGAAATGCATGATCTGGTCACATAATGGGACACTATTCAATTAGCAAGGTTCCTGGTTGTTCTGAAATGTATAGGAAAAGTGGCTGACTCGTAGAGGGAGCCCCGTGACAGAGTGGAATCTGGCTCCTGCCACCCAAACTCACCCTAAGCTCATCTGTCCCATAAAAGCAATTAAATGACATCCTTGACAACTGGACAGAGAAGCTTATCTCTTGGTCGATATATTATCCCTTCCAGGAGGAATTCTCCTGGGAGGTCTATGTGAGATCAGAGTGTTTATCGCTGAATGTACATAATCAATCAATTTAGTTATTTTAATCAAAATTTCAACAGGTGGCCTCCATATAGAGGTAACAATTGCAGACATGGAAGATGGTTAGGTCAGGTTGGGAAGAAGAAATGGCGGAGAAGGAAGTGAAGGATGCACAGGGAGATGGGCTGGAGGCAGCAGTGGAATCAGAAGAGAAAACAAAAGCAAGAGTGGAGTAGGGTACCTCAAAGCTTGACCCATGACCCCAGCAGGTCACTGTTTTCCTAATGTCCCTCCACCTCCTCCAGCTCTAGACTCTCAGCTCTTTAAAAGCCAGATGATTCCTAATTCACTGTTCTCTCTTCTTTTGCAAAGACTAGCCCTGGGCCTAAGGAATGAATCAGAAGTCTAAAGAATGGAAATGAGAATTTAACCTTTTCTGAACTTCAGATTGCAACAGCTCGGTCAATATGCAGCAGAGAATCAAATGCATGAGAATCACCAGTGTGTAGGTGCCATGTATTCTAAGACTGCTTCTATCCTACTCATCTCAGGCTGGGGGGATGGGGGAACATCCAAGGCATAGAGTGGCAGAAGGGTGATCCACCCATCCCAGTTTGCCTGAGACCGTCTTGGCTATAAAAGTAAAAGCCCCATGTCCCGGGAACTCCCTTAGTCACCCTAAACAGAGCTCTCAGCAAGTATTTGCTGAATGAAAGATGTGACTACCTCCCAGAGCTGTTGGATGATCAAAGGAATTGTCTATAAAAATGCTTTGAGAATTCTAAGCTACATCCAATTGGAAAGTATCGCCCAATGTCAAGTGCGATTAGTGTGGGGATTTGCGCTGATTGACAAGGAGGAACAGCACCTGCATCTCATTTTGAGAGCCAAGCACACCTGTCCCCTGATCCTCAGAACCCTTGCTATAACTGGTCTGCAGACTGGCAGAGCCCAGAACAGGGGCTGGAAAAGTTGGAGGGTGCAGGCTATCGTCTTGGGACAGCGTGTCAAGCCCCAGCCATGTCAGGCTCTCAGCTCATCATCTGTGTTCTGATCCTTAGAGCAGACAATGAATGCACATTGCCACCAAGTCCCTCCACCACAGGGAGGCAGGTGGGGGAGTGGAGGCGACTGAGAGTTGTCCCTGACCAGTCAAGTCAAATGACCTTCTCCCAACATTCCCAAACCTCAAAACCTCAGTCCCCCCAGCCAACCACCAGGAAGACCTTTGTTGATGCCTTTTCTTTAGGTAATAGGTAGACGTGTAGACAGGTGAAGCCCCGGGGGAGTAAAATTGCTCCATGTCAAAGAACTGAGGGGTGGACAGTGGTAAGAGAGAACTGGCTTGGGTTAGGGAGAGGCCAGCGGAGCAAGGATGGGGTACAGTACAGGAGTAAAGAGCATACGTATGAAGATTTAATGTGAGTAGTGGTGTCTTAATTTATCCCCTCACCGTGCCTTTACGAAAGCCCTTCTGCAGAGATTTACTCCTTGAGGTCTATGAATTGGAAATAGCACTTCTTTTGTGAATGGGCCTAACCAGGGTTCAGTATAGCACACCATGGCCCAGTTTGGTTTGGGTGACACTTTCATTACACTTGGCCAGTGAGAGAGGGAGCTGGGATTTGTCCTTGGGTAGATGACAAGGCCGTGGCCAAGAAGGGAGAGAGATAGTCAGGACCCAAGGGTCGGGTCTGCAGCATTCATTCAAGAAGAGGAAAAGGAGTCCGTGATGGGACCTGAGGATGCTCCAAGGTCCTCAGGCAGGGCATGGAGCACAGAACATGCCATCTTGAGCACAGTCACAAATTGTCCTTTTTAGGGAACATACTGTGGGCATGTGTATGCCCACCAAATCCAGCCCAAGTTTTGTTCTCTTCTACCTGTAAACCCTCTGAACACACTAGTATAGACACAGAAGTTGCCTGAAAGCTATCAGCATGCCTAACAGCAGGGCCTCTCCTCAATAACATAATAGCTGAAATTCTGAGTGCCTTTGTGTGTCCTAACATTCCAAAGGCTCCAAGCACAAGATCTTACTGTTTGTGACTATAACCCAACAAAGGAGGCAGAT
Source organism: Camelus bactrianus (assembly GCF_048773025.1). Lineage (NCBI taxonomy): Eukaryota > Metazoa > Chordata > Mammalia > Artiodactyla > Camelidae > Camelus > Camelus bactrianus. Next base: position 31,724,769 of record NC_133549.1, read on the forward strand.
AGGATCATCCCCATTCAGCTGATGAAGAACACGAACCCCAGAGAAATCAGCCTGAAGTGACCCCCGCTGGCCTGGGCAAAGCTGATATGAATCCCAGCCTCCTGATGGTCTCTTTCTGCAAACCAATGCCTCCAGTTTCCAGATAGACGAACAGAGACAAAGGGCACGGCCACAGGGCCTGGGAACCTGGCTTGTGCTCTTGGAGCCAATCCCGGCTTCAGAGGGACTCTGACTCTGGATCTGAGTAAGGTCTGCTCCAAGCAGGCCCTGTCGGCTTGTGAACATGACCTTGGGGCTTAATTTCTCCTGGTAGTTTAATCAGAAATTTCCTTCAGCTCTTTCAACCACCGCCTTTGTGATGATGATGGTTGCAATCTAGACCTTCAGAGGGTTACTTGTGAACTGTCAGCAGGGCCCTTTGGAGCATTCTGTGAAAAGGCCCAAAATACCCTACCAAAATACCCCAAATTCCTCGGGGGCACAGGAGAATCAAAAACGGTGACAACCAGCCAACTGAGGAGGCCTGATGAAAACCGCTAGGTCATATTTTTCTATAAGCATTGTCGCCTACTTAAAAGTCTGAGTCATTTTGCTAGTCCTGGGGGGGTGGATGAGTCACATTGATGAGAAGGATACCTTTTTTTTCTTTAACCTAGTTCTCTAACCTTTTACATGAACATTCATTGGTCTGCCCTGCTCTTAAAATATCCAGATGGATTGCATAAGATCCAGCATCATGATTGTATGTACAAGGTCACTTCTTGCATTTGTGAATTTGAGTATTTTGTTGCTCAGAATGCATGTTCTCATTTTCAAAAACTCAACCCAAGTTATAATAGCAAAAATAATTTTATATCCTCCCACAGAGCTGGAAACTTAAACTCAATTATGGAGAAATTGGGCCTCGGAATCAGAACTGAAAATGACTAGTTTAGTTTCCCAGTCCAAACTAAGCAAAGAGCTGGAGAGAAAAGAATAGGAAAAAATGAATGGGATTTAAGACTTTCTATCTCTTCCAGAAAACAAAAGTTACCCAAGTGATTTAGGCTTGGGTTGTGCTTTCTCAAGTTTTATTTTTAATTGAAGATGCCTTTTGGAATTTGTTGACACAGTTAAGAAGAGAAACCTCAAATTCTTTTCCTTTTTATCAAGCCCAAACTCCAGCTAAAAGAGGAGTGAAGAAGCACCAGAGGAAGTAGAGACTTCCCTGTGCAGGTCCTCCTGAGTCACCTGACACTTTTGACATCAGGGCGACTCAATTTGTGATGCTGCTTGCGCTTGGGAATCTTTTGTAGCTTGATCGCCATGGACTGTTTCTGTCCCTTCAACACTGAACTCTTTGAGCCATCCGTGGTACATTCCCAGAGTTTACAATGTTGTCCAAAATTTCATAATATATTTTAAACTTATAATATGTCTTTAAAATATTTGCCCTTTGAATAAGAACAAAATAGGGTGAGGAATTGGGATAGTATCTGCATAATTCTAACTCAAAACTTTCCCATTTGGAGAGGAAAATTCATTCACTTGATCACATTAGTGAGCTACATTGATTGTATGTGTCAGCTTTTGCTGCAGTAACAAACATCTCCAGTATCACAATGACTCAAGCAACATTTATTCCTTGTTTAGGGAGAGTAAGTTCTGTAGATTAGCTGTGGCTCTACTAAGCTCTGCTGGGCTTTGCTGCCATTAGCTTAGCTCAGCAACTGGCGTCTTCTCATTCAGTGACCCAGGTGGGAGAAGCCTCATGTCTGCATGGTGAACAAAAGCTCAAAGAGACAAGTGAAAACATGTGATGTTTTTTAAAGTCTCTGCTCAGAACTCACACACTGTCACTTCTGTGCATATTCATTGATCAAAGCAAGTCAAATGGCCAGGACCAAGGCCATTTTTTTTTTAATATAAAGATTTATTGTAGAGACAGGAATATAGGATGTAGAGAGTGGGAGAGAGTGAATATAGTTGAGGACCATCATCCAATCTACTACAGTTTGCCCTCTTGGTCACAAATACTTACTTTCCCACCTCCCCTCCTTAAAACAGTCCAAAAGCCTCACTCAATCAAGCTTAAAAGCCAAGGACCTCATGATCTATATCAGATTTAGATGTGGCTCTTCTTGCTGTGGAGAACTATGAACTAAAAGCTAAATTACTGGCACCCCTTTATCTACACACACACATGCAATACAGGGATAAAATAGCTACAACAAACACTCCCAGATGGACCGGGAAGAATGGGAAACACCCAGCAGTCAGTGAGGGGTTGTGATGGTTAATCTGATGTGTCAACCTGGCTGCCATGATGCCCATATATTTGGTCAAACATATTCTGGGTATCTCTGAGAAAGTGTTTCTGTATTTAAGTATCAGGATGAGCCTGATACTTAAATCAGTGGACTTTGAGTAAAGCAAATTACCTTTCATAACACAGGTGGGCCTCATCCAAGCAGCTGAAGGCCTTAACAGAACAAAGACTGACCTCTCCCAAGCAAGAAAGAATTCTGCCAGTAGACTGCCTTTGGACTTGAACAACAACTCCTCCCTGGGTCTCCAACCTGCTGGTCTACCCTGCACACGTTGGTCTTGCTAAGGCTCACAATTGCTTGAGCCAGTTTTGTGTGTGTGTGTTAGATTTCTGGGAGCAGCTGCCCAGTCTGTTCCTCTCCATGGCTCCTGCCAGACTCTCTGGGAAACCTTCCTTTTTCATTACCCTCCACTGGAGAATATGCCCATCTTGGGGGCTGAGAAGCTTTCACAGCATGCTTCCATCCCATAAACTGTAGAGATCCAAGAGTTGTTTGACATCTTGAATAATCACTGGCTCTTTTAGTCCAGGCTGGTGGTACTTTGGGCCATTCAGCTCTCTCAGAAACTCTGTTAGGTATTTTTGGTTTGCTTAACCAGTTTGACTCCAGGAAGCTCTGTGGGCCAATAGCAGACTCACAATCTTTTTCCAGACTTGCTTCTTTCTTTAGACTTAATTACAGATGATTTGAACTGAACAGGCCTTTGTGGGACTCCCTTGGGACTCTTTAACCTGAAATATGTGTGCAAATGCAAGGACTTGAAGGAGGAACATTTAACCAATCAGTTTAGAACAAGTGCATGATGGCCAGGCTGTCACTTTGTCACTCTGGTATTTTTCCTGAAGTTGTGTCCTCATTTGAAAAGATTTTGCTGGCTGGAGAGACATCCTTTAACTTTGCAAGTCTGAGAATTTCTGGATTCTCCTTTGACCCTTTCATCCCTGCAGGGAGGGAGGGCCTTATCAGAGATGCCTTCCAGGGGAGGTGGCCCTAGTTTTGTCATGAAGAATGAGTTTCAGTCGCTGAATCCGCTGAATCCGGCAGGAGGGCAGGCATCTCAGCAGAGAGCCCGCCAGGGAGAAGGCATGAGTGAGTCAGCCAGGAGGGCAGCGCGACTCAAGCTGGGCACAGCGGAACCAGGAAGGCGATGAAAGATGAGGCTGAAGGTCTGCAGGGAGTTCTGCGACATCTGGAAGAGACTTGCATGTCACACATCAGCGTGGGCACTGCATCCAGAGGGCATCTGAGGCTCATTGTGAGCAGTGATGTTGCACGGTCAGACACAACTCAAGGCAAGTGTACAGGGTGGACCATGCCTCATCACAGCTCTACAAGACCTTATCATTCTATTTTTAAACCTTTAAAACAAGGCGCTTGGAGCTGGCTGGGAAGAACAATTTGCTGTTGCAGGCAGCAGGAAAGGACAACCTTCCATGTGAAGGCCAGTGAGCCGAGGCCCCCACAGTGGCCTCTATTCGTTTTTATGTCTTTCAAAGACTGTGCTTTACTCTAAACCACCCCCCTCTTCCTTAGGCATTTCCATGAGCCCAGAGTTCAGACCAGCAGGCACAGGCAGGCTGCTCATCATCCTACAGAATAATAAACCTCGTGATGGAATCTCCAAGCAAACTCCACAACTTTTCAGTTCTGCCTTGAGTGTCAGTAACAGACTGTTTTCTAACTCATCCTGGGGATGAAAACCGTGTGAGGCAGTGGGATTCTCTTGCTTCTTTCTTTTCTTTGTGTTTCTTCTTCCACTTCACGCCTAGAAGCCTGGAGAAGAATGCCCCAGCCTTGCTTCCCATCCCGGGTCTCAGCACAACAGAACCAGCCCAGTTGGATTCTAGCCACAAACACAGAACTGAGCACAGGGGCGAGGTCAGGTCCTGGGTCCTGTAAGCCGGGGTTCTGGTCTCAGCTTTGCCATTTTCTTTCTGTGCTTCCCAAAGAAACTCTCTTAACATCTCTTGAGGAAAATGAAGGGGTGGCTTTGTGCCCCCTGGAAATGCTGAGATTTCCAAAGTCGATCTTTTTCACCATCTTTCCAATGATGTTCCCTCAGGGTCCTGAATCAACAGAGTGGCTCAGAGCTACCTATGGAGCTTGCCCCTTGCTCCAAGTTCTGCCTTGTATTTTTTTTAGTCCATGTATAGTTGATCTATAATATACTAGTTTCAGTTGTCCAACATAGTGATTCAATATTTTTATAGACTATACTTCATTTAAAGTTATTACAACATAATGGTTCGATTCTCCTGTGCTATACAATATATCCTTGTTGCTTATTTACTTTATACATGGTAGTCTGTATCTCTTAATCTCATATCCCCATGTTGCCCCTCCCCACTTCCCTCTACCCTCTGGAACCACTAGCTTGTTCTCTATATCTGTGAGTCTGCTTGTTTTCTTATATACATTCATTTATTTTATTTTTGAGATTCCACACATAAGTGATAACAGGATATTTGTCTTTCTCTGTCTGACTTATTTCACTTAGCATCATACACTCTAGGTCCATCCACATTGTTGCAAATGGCAGGATTTCATTCTTTTTATGGCTGAGTAATATTCCATTGTGTATATTGTACAGTGTATATATACAATGTATATAATGTATATTCCAGTGTGTGTGTGTATATGTATGTGTGTGTATATATATGTGTGTGTGTGTATACACACATACACACCACATCTTCTTTATCCATTCATCTGTTTATGGACTCTTAGGTTGCTTCCATATCTTGCCTGTTATAACTAGTGCTGCTATGAATATTGGGGTGATGGACCTTTTTGAATTAGTGTTTTTGTTTTCTTTGGCTATATCCCCAGAAGTGGAATTGCTGGATCATATAGTAGTTCTATTTTCTGCCTTGTATTTTGAAAGAACAACTCCTGATACCTGGGGATGTCAGCCCAGAGGAACAGCATGAAAACACTGGAAAGCTGGCATGACTAGAAACAATGGAGATGGCAAGAACCCTAATGGGGTGTCGTATAACAACCCAGAGAACCCAATAAGAGAGTGCTTAGTGACCTTCTTTGTCAAATGCAACCTCATAGGCATATGGAAACTCTAATGGACCAACAAATATGCATCACAGAAAATAAGTACCTTAGTCAAAAAAAAAAAAATAGAAAGCATTAGAAGGCTTCAGAATAACAACTGCCAGACTTTCTGCAGATTTGCTATTAGCTTATTTGTAACAGTGATTACCTGTTTAGCATTTAACATAATGTGAACTATTGTCACAACTGAAAAGAAACAATGACAATTTTCTCTTCTTTTCCCCTGGAATGACATCTGCTAATGCTGAAGAGTCAGCCTTTGAATGTCTAACAACAGCCCTGCTGCAAAAATGGAATTCATGTGCCCCCAGTAGTGAAATTAAAGATTATTCCAGACTTGGTTTGTTAGGATGTGATCTTTTAGAAGAGGAAGGTGTAAAAACATAATTATTAATTCAATTTAATTTTATTAATAAATAGATAATTCTGTCCTCAGAGTTTGTCTTGATGTTAGTCAAGTAATACAGTCTTGATGTCATTAATATGTTTTACCTTAGTAATTACCTTCGTCTTTGTCACACCACATGAAAAATAAAAGTAGTTATCACCACTAGTGAAAAGTGAAACTTTTGGTGGAACTGCTAAATTGACTGCTTTCTCTCTCATTACTGTCCCTCACCTCCCTGCTGCCCAGAAAGGAAAGAAAGTAAAAACTAGAAATAACAAAGAGTCTTAAGTTCTATCGAGAAGAATCCAGGGAACAAGTATGCTGAGTGAGATTGAGTGGCAGATGTCAGTGATTTAACTTCACTCTCTTAACTTAAATAAAAAAACTTCATGTGTGAACTGAGGGGTGGAAAGGCAAAACGAAAACAGATAGCAGCAAAGGAGCTGCTGTGAGTTTTAAATATATATACACTCATAGTCAGTGGTAAGACACCGCCAGCTTTAACAGGGAGAAGAGAAAAGTCAGTGGCACTTGGGATTATCAGTCTTGGTACCTAGAGTAATTTAGGATCCAGCCTGGTGTTTCTCTCTGGAAAAGACTGGGAAAATGAAATGAATGAGAAGCCTAGAGCTCAGTTAACCCCGCACAATGAAAAGAGATCCAGAATGAGAGTGAGAAAGAGACAAGTGTTCAAATCCCACATCGTCTACCAACTATCCATATGGCTGAGGTTTGGGGCACAAGTAAAACAAACCCACCAGCAACCTTGCAAGGGACAAGCTGGCTGGGAACAAGGCCATCTTTGATTGCCATCTGAACTCATCACCCCTCCATGGTTCTTCTAAAAGTATGTCAGCATGCAAACATGGGACTTCAGGATGTCTATCCGCCACAGGCTTGAACCACAGGACTCCTTGCAAATGGCTAATGCGACACTCCTTGTGGTGGGTTAAAGCACATCCCCGTCCCATCGAGAGGTGGAGTCTGGATCCTCTCCCCTGAATACGGGCTGGCTTCACCGACTTGCTTCTAATGAATAGAACATGGTGAAGTGATGCCATGTGACTTCCAAGACTAGCTTTTAAGAGGGGAACCAGTTTCTACAGGTTCTCTAAGATGTTTGCTTTTGGAGCCCTGCTGCCATGCTGTGAGGAAGCCGGGGCCACCTGGAGAGGCCATCTGTAGGTGCTTCGGCTGATTTCCCCAGCTGAGGGTCAGCTGGCCCTCAGAATGCCCCACTACACATGTACAGGAGGCAGCCTTCCTTCCCAGATGACTCCAGCCCAGCGACTGCAAAGGCACAAAGATGTCAGATGTTAGCTGAGCACTATGAACCTCCCAAAAGGTTAGGGGTAATCAGAGTAAAAGAATCGTTTCCAGCCATGGGTTTTGGGATGATTTGTCACCCAGAAATAGATAACTAGAATAATCTCCTTGCCTCGACTAATAACCCTTTGTCTAGTATATCAGATTGTCTTTTCCAACAACATCTTCTATCCCGTGTGCTGTTCTGTGATGTAACCCTTGACACACCTCCCATCAAGAGGTGGAGTCTACGTCTTCCCTTGAACCTGGGCAGAACTGTGACTCACTTGTAACTGATAGAAAGCAACAGAAGTGATGCTGCATGACTTCTGAGGCTACGTCAGAAAGACAATGCAGTTTCCTCTTTGTCCACTGGGGCTTTGGCTTTTGGAGCCCTGATTACCCTGAGGCCACCACGCTGTGAGGAAGCTCAGGTCACACAGAGATGTCGTCACAGGTACTCCCATCAACAGCCCCAGCTCAGGTCTCAAACAACAGCCAGATTCAGCTGCCAGAACTGTGAAAGAACCACTTCTGAAACCTAGCCAAGTCAAGTCTTCAGATGGTGTGTCAGCCTAGGTCCTCTGAGAAGCAGACACCAAGATAGAATTAAACTGCAAGAAATTATCAGAGGAATTGTCCAAGAGAGAAAATGGGGAGGAAGCTAGGACAGATTAGGAGAGCTGTCAAACCACCATGGAAACCTGACCCCAAGTATAGAAGAGAGGGCAGTAAGGAAGGAAGGAAGGGAGAGAGGGAGGGAGGACGACAGGAAGGAAGGACGCTTGGGTGGTAGCATCTGAGATTGCTATATAGTCCAAGGACAATTTGGCAAGGCCACTGAAAAATCCTCCAGCTAAAGTCTCCCATCAAAGGAGTCCTAATTCCCTAGAACACACCTGCCTTAACATCCCTGTGTGCATCACAGGCTGAGAGCAGTCGATGGGAATCATAGCGTTAGCACAAACGTGGTGATGGGTTTCAGAGCACAGCAGCTTCTGAGCTCAGATTCACTGCACTCAGCTGAAGAAAGTGCAGGCCGGTGATCAGAACCATGGTGCCCTCACAATCTGTGAGTTGCAGGTAACTGGTGCTTGGGTGTGATTATATAGATATCAGATGGGAGAGGTCCCACACCGAGCCATTTTGAGAAGGTGTCCAACACACTCCCCTTCTTAACGTGATTTCCAGGATCAATATGTATTTCTGACACCCCCTTATGTTCCACTGGTCTGAACTGCTTTGCCCTTGGTGACCCAAAGGGACAGCTCCCCATGCGGTACATGACGGCTTTGACACCGCTGCGGAGCAGAGAACAATCCCACCCTGGGCCCCTGCAGCCCGCGGCGGAGAGCCGATCCAGCCCCGCCAGGTGACGAGCAGCCAACATGGCTGTGCCCATTGATCGGGCTGCGTTGGGCCGCCCAAGTCAATTTCTGCTCCACGTGCTGAGGCGTCACCATGCTCGCTGGGAGTCCAGCTCCTCAAAAATGTGCTTTACCTTTTCTTGTAGATGATGAAGTGGGGGGAAAAAATAAAGATGAGACACTGAGTGGACCCAGCAATATTGGAAGCTCTTAATTTTCTTCTAAGCAGTAGCAGGCTTTCTGAATCCTCTTGTAAGAATTCCAGAGCAGTAATGTGTATAATGTGCAGCCAGGGAGCTCACATTAGTAGCTACTCACTGTGCCACTGGTACCGGGCTAAATCCCTCAGGTGAGCATTCAATTTATTGTCCAGGCTTATTATTAGGGGAACACTGATAGTCTCCTCATGTTTCAGGGAAACCCCTTGGCATCAGGTACCAATACTGGCCTCCTTCAGTCTTGTCACCTACGTGGGAGGAAGAGCTACTCAGCTGGAGGGGGAAGGGGGAGACGGTCAGAGCATGAGTGGCTCCACCCTTTCTCCTGCCTTTGTTCCAAGCCACCTGCTTGCAGAGCGTTCCCCTTCAGCTCTGTCCTTCCACGTTTAACTGCTAGGTTCTACTCCTTGGGCGCCACTAAGTGGAGGCGTGCTTTGGACCTCAGGCTTGCCTGTGTCTGAGAGGGTAAGTCTGTCTCTATCTGGCTTTCACCCTTTGACAGTTCACTGATGCTGGCTTGCCTTAAGAGCCAAGTCACATCCTCCAGCCTCCCTGTGAGAGGAATAAAGATAGTGGTTTTCATCTCCATCTGCCTACTCCTAAGTCTCTTTCTCTACTGGTGTCAAACTTAATTAGGGCCAAACTTCCTGTGTGGCCTTGGGCAACCTGGTAAACTCCTCTGAGCTCATCCATTCAGCAAACATTAAGCATCTATTCTATGAGATTTGTGGGAGATAGAGAAGAAACTGAATCCATCAGCACTCTCCAAGGACGCATGCCTTGTGGGAGAGTCACACATATAAACAAACATCAGGTTGGGGAATAAGAGTGCTAGGATGGATTAGTGATGTCTGCCCTGGGAACAGGATATGAAAGCGGTGTTTGCCATTCCTGCTGCGTGGGATTAGAAAGTTTAAATGGATCATGTGTTTCATGGATTCTGTTAAATTTAGCGGCAAGACCTCCCTACCTCCTTGTTCAATGTAATTTAATTTAACAGACGTTTGTTGGTTGCTTTCTGTGTGCCAGGCATTTATATTCAAAAATTCTGTAATTTCTCTGACATGCCCATCTGGCCATTATGAACATCAATCTTGCCTCAGTTGAGAGCTGCTTTTGGAGGATTTCGCTGTGAACTCCCTATACAGGGTAAACCCACATGTCCTACTTTAACCTCTAAAAATTCAACGCAGAGACTAACATGAGCACATGACAATATAGAACATTCATTTCTCTCTGAGACTGCTGACTCTATTTATGAAACCTGAATTAGTTAAGATGTGGCTGAGAGGCACACTAACAGTGATTCATCAAGTGTCTTCGTCACATGACTTGCTATATACAAAGCCGTTATCAGAGACTAGGTTCTTGTCTCACACAGGGAAGAATTCAAAAGTGAGGCGTAATAAAAGGAAAGTAAGTTTATTCAGGGAGATACACACTCCATAGACAGAGTGCAGGCTGTCTCAGAAGGCAAGAGAGAGAGTGACCATGAGGTGTGGAGCTGTTAGTTTTTATGGGCTTGGTGATTCCACATGCTAATGAGTAGAAGTGTTATTCCAACTATTTGAGGGGAGGGGCAGGATTTCCAGGAATTGGGCCCCACTTACTTTTTGATCTTTTATGCTCAGCCTGGGAACTGTCATGGCACCTGTGGGTGTGTCATTTAGCATGCTAATATATTACAACGAGCATATATTGAGGCTCAAGGTCCACTGGAAGTCGAATCGTCCACCATCTTGGTTCTAACCAGTCTGTCCTGTCCTCAGTGCTGTGTCATTCACTCAGTGGTTGTGCTCTTTCCACTTCCCTACTCTGTTTCATTGAATCCTCATCACTACCCGTGAGGCAGCCTCTGTTTCATTCCCATCATTTCCATTTTACCAGTGAAAAACATGAAAATTTAGAAAGATTAGGGGTCAGTCTAGTTACTTAGTGTTGTAAGTGACAAGGCTAAACCTCAAACCTAGGGTGGTATGACTCCAGAGTCTGCAATCACTCCCAATTGACTATAACACAGTCTTTCACTGCTGGGGGAAAAAAAATAAGTAACTCTTCTGGTCCATAACTTTCCTTCTGAAAAGTACTAAACCTCACATTCATCAAACTCCAGTCTCACCAGTTTGAGTAGGGCATTACCAGTGGGTGACCTTGGACAAGTCAGTTCCCTTGTGGCACCTGGTTTCCACATGTGTGAAATGTGAATACTCAACTTGATGATGTAGCATTTCTGCTGGCACAAAACAAAACCTTATGATGTATATCTCAAAATCAAGTTGGTGGAGTCCCAAGAAAATTCATGTGCAATTTACCTGTGTCATATATTAATTTCATAACCCTCCCTAGTTGATAATTAGGTTACCATTTTCTCCCAGTGCCAAATGGGGAAATGGTTCTCTTTCTAGGTCACTGAAAGAAGAGACTGAAGGAATGGTATTTTCAAATGGCCATGCCAAGCTGCTGCCCTCATCAGCACTAATGTATTCCAAAAGCTGTATTTGGCATCTGTATGTTGAAGACCTGGAGCTAGATTATATTTCTAAGTCAAAGTGCAGTAAAGTTCCCATTCAGAAGGATCTCATCATAATCCAGTCGTACCTTAATGGGCCTTTAAGCCTCAAACCACATTTTAACCCCTGAATTCTCGGGGTGGGCTGGGTCATATCATTTTTCAATAGAGATATTTCATGGTTTATTGTTTTTTATCCAAGAATAAGAAAAGGCACTTATGGGGGAAAAAAAGGACTTTGGCTTAACTTGTAAAACTAAATGGATCCTGAGCTAGGAGGCTTAAAGGAGTCTTGCGTGCTAACCACCACACTGAACGAGTTGCTTCTAAACAACTGGGCCCATAATAACAGCGACAGTTGTTTCTTTTACCAACAATTACAATAGTTGCTCTTCATTGAGCACAAGCATATTTCTCCTTTGTGCACAGCTAAACTGCAAGATGGACAATAACCTGGCCTTTTCAGGTTTTTGCCAAAGCATACAAGTTGATTTTGAAATGTCCCGGGGTGAAGTGACAGATTCTACAGGTCCTAATGGGAGTGCTGAGTCTTGTGGAGCTGGAAGGTTACTTTCCTCACTGTTTTGAATTTAGAAGAAGAAAGCAAAGGGATGGCAGGGCTGAGGTAGGGGGAGAGAGAGAAAAGTGAGGAAGAAGAGAGGAAGCGGGAGGAAGTGTGGTACTCATGGATGGAGACGAGCTGCTTAATGGGCTTTAGTCTCTCCACCTGGTCTCTTGCTTCCTTGGGTAGGTTGACAATGGCTCTTTCTATTTGGACGTTTCTTGATTAGGTGAAGAAGACAGCACTAGCACACAAAGGTAGTGGGGTGATAGGTTGATGAATCCTTGGCCTTGGAAAGGACATTTAGACATCTTCATTCACAGGTAAGAAAACCAAGGCAACTGAAGACCAAGAGGTGAAGAGACTGCCCTCGTCTCTCAGCTTGGAAGTGACACAACTGGTCCAAAACTTGGACCCACCCTTCCCCGGGCTGCCACTCGCTCCAGAGCATCCCCACCACAGCCCTGCAATAACGCACTCCAGAGCCGATGTCGCTATTATAGAACCTTTAGCTCACTGTTCACACAACAAAAGTTCAGTTAGAAGAGACTTCAGATCCTAACAGTAAGGTGAAGTGAGTTGAGAAATGAGAATCAGAACCAAGTTACCTGCTCGTGTTCAGTAACTACCAGTTACCAGCTGGTGCCAGCAAGATACTCTTTATTAGCAGAGGAGAAGGAGGTCACCATCGCATCATTTAATCTAAATAATCAAATCTTTTGAGCACCTGCCACATGCCACAGGGAGAGAAGTAGACCAGAATGGAGGAAAAGAAGACCTATTTACAAGGCCCCATGATTACTGAGTAGCCAGGACTCAAACCCACAGAGAGCGGTGATGAGCACAGTTCACTACTATAGTACATGAGCAATGGATATTCCTAAATCCTAACAGCTACAGAGGATTCCCTACTCGTAATGGTTCGACTTACAGTTCTGCGACTTTACGATGGCGTGAAAGTGACATGCATCCAGCAGAAATCGTACTTCAGGCTTTGAATGTGGACCTTTCCCTGGGCTAGCGAGACGTGGTCTGATTCTCTCTTGTGATGCTGGGCAGAAGCCTCAGCTCCCAGGCAGCCATGGAATCACGAGGGTGAACAACCGATACACCTAGAACCAGGCTGTACCCAGACAACCATTCTGGGCTTCACTTTCAGTACGGTATTCAGTATGTTACATGAGACAGTCAACACGTTATTATAAGGCAGGCTCTGTGTTAGATGGTTTTGCCCAACTGGAGGCTAATGTAAGTGTTCTGAGACCGTTTAAGTCAGGAGAGGCTTAGCTCTGGTGTTCGGTAGGTTCGGTATACTGTATTAAATGCATTTACAACTTAATATTTTTAGCTTATGATGGGTTTATTAGGATGTAAGTTGAGGAGGATCTGCACAGAGGAAACCACAGAGGAAAAGCCAGAACCTCTGCTGACAAAAGACTCAGTGTGCGGCCCCCAAGTCCAATGCTTAGAGATGTTTTTGTATGTTGTTTGTGTGTAAGAGCAGAAATCCAAATAGAGGTCAAATCTAAATGGTGGAAGTGTTAAAAAATGTCACCCCCTTTGTGATCCATGAGCACATCTCCAGGGCCTGCTCTGCGCTGGGTTCTGGTGGGCACTGCGGGTGGAGCGGAGAACAAGGCCGGCCAGCTCCACGTCCAGGCCCTTGGGAGAAACAGACAGATCAGTGCAGACGTGCCGAGACAGAAAACGGGTGATCAGGGAAAGGGGGATCTGGTTTAGGCCAAGAAAGGCCTTTCTAAGGAGGTGACTTTTGTGGGGGACCAGAAGCAGGAGCAGAAGCCATTCCCAGGGAGAGGAAGGGGCAGCCCCGGAGCAGGTCCAGCAGGTGGAAAGGTCAGGATGTGGGATGGGCTTGGTGTGCCCGGGGCTGCAGGAAGGGGCGTGGGGAGGAGAGGAAGGCAAGTGGTACAAGATGTGGCCAGAGCCCTGTGGGTCTGGGTGGGGGGTTTGGGTTTCTTCTGAGCACAATGGGGGCCCATTGAGGGCTTAGTAACGTTCAATAGAGAGCCATACAAAGGCCTCTGGGAGGGCTCAGTGCCGCTGTAAGCCCCGCATTCAGGCCTCGCTAAGCACTCACTGCATTGTCTCCAAGGACTCCTTTCACAACAGACTCTCCGCCCCTGATTTTCTCAGCTCTTTCTCTCCAGAGCTCTCTTATGGCTTCGGAATGAACATGAACAAGGGAGAAAGAAGAAAAGCCTGCAGCCCCAGGGGCCCCCTGGCCTGCCTCACTTGGTGTGCTGAGCCAGGGAGCACAGCCGGAGATTGGACACGGCGGCAGAGGGAGGATGAGAAGAGGGAACCAGAGACAGGACCAGGCACCTCTGCAGACCCCTGACTCCTGGGAACCCCTAGAGGGATGCGGAAAGTGAGTGGCAGCGGAAGGGAAACGCAGGGACATCAGTAATGCATCTGAGATGGGCCAGTTGGCACTTGCCTCTGGAGCTGGAAAGAGTGTGGAATCTGGGATCAGGAGACCCTGGTTCAAGTCCCGACTCAGGCCATGGGACAAAAGCTATACTTTATAGGTTGTTTGCCACAACCCCCCAGACACACCCTCCATCCTTTCCCTGTTCTATGTCTGGAGGGCTGGCTTCCCTGCCCTTGGCTTCCACTTGGGTTTGGCCAATGGAGGTAGGAGTCTGGAGGGTGTGAGGAGGGACATCCTGGTATTTATGCCCCCAGCTGTCTCACCCCCAGGCTGTGGATTGTTGGCTGATGGGTTTCTTTTCTGTAGGCCTTGGTCCCTGCCAGGCAGCCCTGGCCTAGAACCCTCTCTGGATCCTACAACAGCCTCTCTCCTTACCCCTGCAGGCCGAGGGGCACACACGGCTTCCTGCTGTTTCCAGCTCAGGGCACTTCCCCACCCCTACTGGTTTTCTTGCACCTGCTGGCAACTTCCATCAGTAGCACCTTCATTAACCTTGACTCATTCTCCACTTTGAAAGGACCATCTAGTTCCTCCCTGCTCCCTGACTGATCCAAAGGGCAGTTCCTCCTCAGAGACTCAGTTTTTCCTATTGGCAACATCCCTACTGAGAAATTCTTACAGAAAATAAATCAAGCAAAGCGCTATACAAGAAAGACCACCAGCCATTCACAATATCCAAAAGGCAGAAAAGTCCAAATGTCCATCAACAGGTGAACAGACAAACAAATTGTAGTATATACACCCAAAGGAATATTATTCAACCATGAAAAGGATCCATGCTACAATGGGGGTTAAACCTTGAAAACATTATGCTAAATGAAGGAAACCAGTAAGTACACCTGTTGTATAATTCCGTTTATATGAAATATTCAAACTAGATAAATCCAGAGCCACAGAAAGCTAACTGATAGTTGCCAGGGGCTGGGGGAGGGAGGGGTATGGAGAAACTGCTTAATGGGTAGGGGATTTCACTTTGGCGTGATGAAGACGTTTTGGAACTTGACAGAAGTAGTGGTTGCACAACGTTATGAATGTACTAAATACCATGGAATCATTGACTTTAAAATGGTTAATGATATGTTATATGAATTTCACCTGAATAAATTATTTTTAAAAAAGAAAGCCTACAAGAAACTCCATAAAAAGTTAAATAGATACCAGAATTCTTCTAATCATAATACAAAATATATGCAGCCAATACAACACACACATAGCAAGACAAGGCTTTAACATAATTAATATGAGAGCAAAATGCATGAGTCAGACAATTAGCTGATTTCATTTGGTGGCAGGGACAGGCGGGAGCCAGGCCTTTGTCTGGCATATGGAGAATGAAGGTCAGGGCTTCCCAGGCCAAGGGATGCCATAAGTAAAATTTTGAAGGTAGAAGTGTCAAAGAATTGGGAATGGGGGTGAGCAGCCTGGCAGGAGTGGAGGGGAGGTCAGGATGGATGGTGGGATGGGAAAAATTGGCCAGAGTGAGTTTATCTAGATTCTCAAAGAGCAGGCGAAGTGATCCAAACTCTATCCTATGTGGGAATGGGAGATCTTACTAGGTCAGAAAGCTGGCGTGACCCAAGGGGTGCTTTATGGAGATTTCTTCAGCAGCATGTGACAAACTAGGGGGGACGGGATAGGAAACAATTAGGTAGCTGTCCTACGTTGATGAAATGGCAGTGAAGGTGGCAGTGGGAATCACTCGGGTGTGAAAACAAATTTGCCCTTCGTGGATTTATTCCAGTTTAAAAGCCAAATGGATAGGCTGATGGAGAGGCACCATGTTTATGGTGTAACATGTGTTCCCAAAATGTGTCCCCAAAAGGATTTTCCAAATAGTTTGAAAACGTCTGCGTTAAGAAAAATCAAACAGGATCTCTTGGAGATGGTAATCTACAAGTGTACGTTAGTGAGTGTCCAGGAACAGAGTCGCCACACTGAGAGGGTGAAAAAAAGGCTCTTTTGGTTTGAATAGCGTGGTGTATACTTACACCAAAAAAGTATTCATCAGACTTACCAGGGTGTTTGTGGGGTTTTTTGGCAACTCTAAGGAGGGAGCTGTCATTTGCAGCCACTCTTTCTCAAACGTATTTTACCATGGGGCCTCTTTTCATGGGCACCTGCAGGACCCACGTCCCATGGGCCACACTTCTGTCAACACCGGTACAGTGGCAAAGGGCTGGGCCTTGAGTCAGACCTCAGGGGCTCAAATAAATCCCAACCCTGACTCTGGCTCTGTGATCGTGGGTAAGTCACATACACCTTCTGGGTAGGCCCCAGTTTCCTACTGTGCAAAGCAGGGATCAAGATGACAAGCTCTCAGGGTCACAGGGAAGTTAAAATTATGTCTTGTAAATAACAGTTCAGACCAGTGCCCAGAATATGATAGGCTGGCAATTCTTTCCATTAAGTGTCAGGAACACCAATGTCACTACGCTGTGAAGTGTGACATCAGTGTGTGGCAGGTACTGAACAGCCAGTAATATACCAACAGAACTTAGAAAATCTTTCCCTTCAACCATTAAAAATAAGAGAGTCAGCAAAATATAATTTTTGGCAAAGAGAGGTAGGTGGCATCTCAGAAGATAAGATGTGTGAACCCTTTTAAGGCTAATCACAAACTCGAATTCGTCTCTCAAATTGATGTAGTTTGTCATCTTTCCAGGGCAGATATTTGGAGGTCGATCATGGGGGACTCTGGGGGTGAGCCCACAGACCTCACAAAGGGGCGTTGTGAAACCTGGGTCAGCCACCTGCAGGCCTCACACGTTTCCCAGCCAAGTTGCCCCCAAGCCCCACTATGCAGCTGCTAAGAGGTCAGCTGCTATTGGAGCCTGGACCCAGGGGAGAGAGCCAACAGAGCAAAAGCAGAGAGGATAGCAAAAAGCACACAAGTAGTGGGGTTTGAAAGCAAGGCAGTGGATAAGGTATCTTCACTCTCTGAAAGTTCAATTTACACTGCTTTGCTTTTATGGAAGACCTGCTTTGTATCTGTTTTCACTTTTATCAAAAAAAAAAAAAAAGAATAATTTCTTCTTTGCTTTATGCCATTTTGGCTTATGAAGAGTTTCATAGGAACACTCTGCTTTTGGATAGTGGGGGAAATCTGTATTTCAACCTTATCCAAATCTCTCCAACAGGATCACTGTATTAGTTTCCTGTGGCTGCTGTAACAAATTATCCCAAACTGGTTGACTTAAAACAACAAAATTTATGATCTTAGTTCTAAAGGCTAGAAGTCCAAAATCACAATGTTGACAAGGTCACTTGCTTCTTAAGTCTCTTGGAGACAATCCTTCCTTGCCTCCTCTTAGCTTCTGATCATTGCCAACAATGCAGGCATTCCTTGGCTTCCACTGCATCAGTCCGATCTCTGCCTCTGTCATCACACGGCATTCTCCCCGTGTATCTTCACATCTTTTCCCTCTGTGTGTGTCTAGCTCTGTGCCTTGCCTCTTCTTTCCACTCAGAGTAGATGAGGGACTCACCCTATTCCCGGGTGTCATCTTACCTAATTACACCTACAGCAATCTTATTCCCAAATAAGATGACATCCTGAGGTTCTGGGAAGATTATGAATTCTTGGGGGATGGTAATTAACCCAGTACAATCCCTTTCAGCGTAATTATAGCAAACTCCCAATAGTACTTACTATGTATGACTCAGGTGCTGCTGATGTGCTCCACACACACTGACTCATTTAATCCTCAGGATGATGCTAAGAGGTAGATATTATTACAATCTCCACCCTGCAGATGAGGAAATCGGGCCACTGAGAGGTTAAGACACTTGCCCAAGGTTATACAGCTAACAAGTAGTAGACGGAGGATTTGAACACAGGTGGAAGCTCCCAGAATCTGTTCTCACAATATTACATTATACATCTCTTAGAAGACTGGGATGGTCAACTATTTAAAAACTACCTTCTTACAGAGACCAGGGAGCTCATAATAAAAACAGTAGCAACCAGAAGTACAATAAGAAAAGCTAAAATGAGAAGTGCTTTAAGGGTGGGGGGTAGACTGTCAATATCCTCTTTTTACAGAGAAGGAACATAGACTTAGAACATAGCTGGGAACACAGCTAGTAAGAACAGTTATCTCAAGTACGTTCATAATTACTATTTTATGTTGGTGGCCAAATCCTCCCATCCACCTTAGGAATTGGTAGATATTTGAATATACCCATTTGCAATGGATCTGCCTAGACTGGAAGACTGACTTCCTGGGGCAACAAACATAAAGCCCTGATTTGTAGTGTTTGCTGATTTCCACAGTGTAAATATTCTCACCATGGCCTATTTCAAGCCCCACCGTGGTGTCCCTGACCCAGGCCTGGGAAGAGGTCTGGCACATTCAGCTCTCGAGAGCCTGTCACGCTGGCTCAGTCATGCCACTGCCCCAGGAATCTTCGGGAAAAGACCCTTGAAAGCAAACAGAGCCCCAGGTCTTCTCGGTCAAGACTCAGAGACAAAAATTTCTGTAGCTTTTAGAGATACAGTCACGGTGAACAGGGTCGGGGGGAAATTTCCTAGGTGGGCATGGAATGAACTTGGTATAACCCCAGGAGGTCCATGACACAAGAATTAAGAGGCAATATTTGTACTTAGTCTGTGGAAGATGCATAATAATTAACCACTATTAGATTATTATTATGAGGTCTTTATAGCAGAACCTTGCATTTGCATGAAACCTTCCCCTCGTTTGTAATGTTTAAGCTTTAGGATATTCCTGGCTTCAGGATTAGATACAAAGGATTTATCCTCCCTGGACAGTTGAGGAAACTGAGGTAAAGAAGAGTAGCAACTTGCCTAAGTACATGCAGCAGAGCCAGCCTGGAACCCGGGTCATCTGAACTGAGGCTTGGAAACTGCAAAGCCAACTTTTCTGCCAGTGGTTTGATCCAGATGAGAACATGCAGTAAGTCTGGCTTGGGAGTGTAGCCTTGCTCTGTGCACAGGTAAAGCTGGAGGTGGGCAGGGTGTGGGCTGGACAAGACTCCCCCAGCCTCAGATAGAGCCAGGTCCCCAAGCCTGCAGGGTAGGTGTGGTGCTCCCCAGGCACCAAGACTTTAAGGAAAGGGGTGGATGAAAGCACTGGGTAATTGCTGATCTGAGAAGCTGGGGTCTAGACAGAGGATCTTTCTGAAAATCTGGAAAATCAAGTCCTGGGTAGAAGTCTGGATGGAAATGAATAAATATTTGTGCTCTGGCCTCTGCGTTCTGCTGCCCATCTAACCTAAACATAGCTCCTCATTTTGCTGTAGAGAAGGAAGCTGGTATCACTGCAAATGTCATGGAATTTAGGAGATGAGGAGCTTTTTTAGGATTATGACCATATCAGGAGAAACTTTTTAACCTAATCTATGTCACCAGTGTCTCATTTCCTCCCCTCATCCACCAATATAGCAATATTGTTCAATTTTTGTAACTTTTTGTTTTGAAATGGTTACAGACTCATAGGAAGTTGTAAGAATAGTATATAGAATGGTCCCGTGAACCCTTCACCCAGCTTCCCCCAATGGTTGTATCTTATGTGACTAGCACAATATTGAAACCAGAAAATTGACATTGACATAATACTGCTAACTAAACTACAGACCTTGTTCAGTTTTTACCAGTTTATACACACTCCTGTGCTTTGGGGGCAGGGGGTGTGGTTCAATGCAATTTGATCCCTCACATAGATTCGTGTAACTGCCGCCAAATAGGATCCAGACTATTTCATCACCACAAAGAAACTCCCTTGTGCTGTGCTGCCCTTTATAGACTCACCCCGCCACCCCGTCCCTGTCTCCTGGCAACCACCACTCTGCACTCTGTTTCTACTGTTTTGTCATTTTGTGTATGTTACATAAAGGGATGAAATCTTTTGATATCGGCTCTTTTCACTGAGCATAATGCCTTGATTCCTGTTGTTATATGTTATGAGTTAAATTGTGTCCCACTCAAACTCGTATGTTGAAGTCCTAATTCCTGCCACCTCAGAATGTGACCTTATTTGGAAACAGGATCACTGCAGATGTAATTAGGTAAGATGAGGTCATACGAGAGCAGGGTGGGTGCCTAGTCCAAAATGACTGGTGTCCTTATAAAAGGGAGAAATTTAGACACAGACACCATGTAAATATTGGAGTTATACTGTCACAAGCCAGGGAACTGCCAAAAGCTAGCCTTGATCTTGGACTTCCAGCCTCCAGAACCATAAAATAATAAGTTTCTGTTGGTTAAGCCTCTCTGTTTTGTGATACTTTGTTACAGCAACTCTAGCTAACCACTACATTACTTGTCTCAGAAGTTTGTTCTTTTTTTATTGCTGAAGAGTATTCCACTGTGTGGATAGATGAGGATGTTCAACCATCCACCCAATGGAAGACATCTGGACTGTTTCTAGTTTTAGGCTACTACAAATAAAGCTGCTATGAACACCACGTACAGGTTTTTGTCTGAACATAAGCCTTGATTTCTCTGGGATAAATATCCAAGAGTGTGATGGCTGGGTCTTAAGGCAAAAGTGTATGTTTAGTGTATAGTAAGAAACTACCAAATGGTTTTCCCGTATCATTAATTTTTATGGTGCATAGATTCTTCTAGCCTCTGATAGGCACTCCTTCCTGTTTTAAAGACAGCAAAGGACTCTTAGAGGGAAGACGAGGCAGGGGGAAGATGGAGTCACAACTAGAAAACACGCAACTATGAAAGAAACATGGCATTCAGATAACTTACGCTGCTGATAATGGCAAACTAGGTTAACGGAACAGGGCCACTGACAGCCGTGGTTATCTGAATGAAGTCATCAACTCAACAAACCCTGATTCAATACTTACCATGTGTCAGGAGCCAACCTGGATGCCGGGAAGGCCATGCAAACTGGGATGGAGACTTGTTCCTCAAAACCTCTCCAGCTGCTGTAAGAGCTAGACACGTACACAGGTGGCCTTCACGCCATCCAGCGTGCCTCGGAGGGCAAGGACCTGAGGAACATGCATCATCTAAAGCAGCAGGCAAACCCCAGACCACAAGCACTGAGACCTGAGCTGTGCAAAATGGTCTTGCTCCCATCGTAATGTCTTCTTACTTAGTCTGCTATTGCCTAAAACATAAGTAGACGGCTTGGAGAGAGGCCTGAGATGAAAATTTAATCCTGGGCCAGCCAGAAAGTGAACATGAAGCCTCAGAACCACTTGTGACAGTTTGAGCTCCTGGAAATGGAGTATGACAGGTGGATCAGTCACCAAAACAAGAAGCGTTTTATTGGATTATCTGGATCATCTCTCTGGCTGAACCCATTCACTCAGGGATGGCCCACCTCTCTTGCTCCCAAATCCTTCTCTGGGGGGAGTGCATTCACCACCCACCAGTTTTCCTTGTCAATCTGTCACTTTTTTCTTTCCCTGCCCTTGGAAGGAACAAAGCCTGCGGAATTCAGGCTGGGCCTTGATTAAGGACTTAAAGGCCAAGTCTATGGCCTTCACCATCTCTTCTCAATGGAGAGCTTTTAAGGCCCAAAAGAGGACTGACTCAGCATTTAATCTAACCAACAAAGCTCTTTTAAATAAAGTGAGTAAACCTCCCTTGCCCTGCCCTTAGAAGAGGAATTTTTATTGACCATAGATGTTGTACCGCTTGACTTGTCTTGTGTGTTAGCTGAGCACAGGATGATAATTAGATATTTAACTTTTCAACATTGGTGTTCCCTGCTTCTCTAGCATCTACATGAGAGATGGGGAGCCCAGGGCTGAATCAAACAGGAGCGTCATTATTGCCATGTTAGTCTGTGAAGAGAGATGACAAGCCATAATAGCACAGGACGGAGACTGCTAGCTATCTGAATAGCCATTTACCTCTGAGATTTCCCTGAGCATGGGTGCCCGCCGCTAGACTGCATTTTTTGGGCTTCCCTGCATCGACGTGTGGTCCCATGACTAAGCTCCGGCCAAGGGGATGTGAGCAGAAATGACGTGTACAATTTCCATGCCATGACCTTGAAAGAAAGGAGAATGGGCTCCTCTGTCCCTTTCTACCTTGCCTCATGGAAAGTTGACATGGTAGAGAGCCACTCTGGAGCATGCATTCAAGGCCAACACCTCAGGGATGGTGGAAGAATGAGAGACTGAGGTTCGGGGTCCTCATCTCCGCAGAGCCACTTCATCAACCAAGTGATTATTTTCGAGCAATCTTGTGAAAGTGAAATTAGCTTCCATCTTTCTTGCTTAAGCCAATGTGATATTGATCGTTGAAACAGCTGCTGAATTTGTATTCTGCTAATACATGGACTGAATCCCAGGAAGAGGGCCAATCGATGTATGAGATGGAAAGAATTAGGAAAACAGAGAAGCAGGAAAGGGCCTAGAATGGGAAAGGCAAGTGATGGAGAATGGGGCGATCACACGCGTGGATGGCGTTCTAGTGTAGAAGCATGCAGTAGCCACTCAACTAACATTTGTTGATAGAATGGTCTCTCCTAGCAGTCACTGTCCATCCCTCAAATGCAGCATCCTCGTTCTTACTTCCTGGCCTTTGCACACGCTCTCCCTTTCACCTGGATCCCTTCCTTACCTCCAGCATCCCCAACACTTGGACCAATTCCATTCATCCTTCAGATTTCCGTATGAGCATTGCTTTCTCAGGAAGAAGACTTTTATAGGCGAGGCACCCCTCCTCTCTGCTCCCCTCAACACCTCCCCTGCCTGCTCACCTGCCTGCTCATTCTTCTGGCTCCCCCTCCAGACTGAGAATTCTAGGAGGGCAGGGACCACACCTGACTGTTAGCCATGGTATCCCCAGGACTAGCCCCAGGCTGTGCACAGGATCCCCAGTGATCTAGGAATTTGGGAGGCTTTGGCCAAAATTAGACTGTCTCTCACTTCCTGTGGCGACCCAGCCAAGTGCCCACCGGCCTCTGTCCTTGCAGAGAACAACTGGGGGACCCCACCTTTCAGCAGAGGCTGCTGCCCACTTGCAAAAATGATTACCTTTATCCTCTCTCGACTTCCCTCTCATTCAGCTGTCGTGGAGCTGGGGGTTTGTTTTTTCTCTCTTTCCTTCTCACTTTCCACCTGGGCTTTTATGTTTCCAATTGTCATTCTGCTGTTTAGAGCCAGCACTGTCGCTCACAGCTCTCTGGCCGCCCCCCTCCATGCGGCCTCTGTCCCATACCGCCCCCCTGCCTCTGATGCGCGCACAGCACTGGGCCCCTCCGCTCCCGACGCCTGCAGCGCCAAATGAAAGCTCCTCTTTCATCACCAGGTCCCCTTTGCCTCCGATTTTTTCACATCTTAATAAGGCTCAAATCGGTTCGAGCAATTCCTTCAAAAGCCACACAGATTATTCAAAACAACAACAATAGAGGAGGAATAAAAGCAGTTAAACTACAAAAATTATCTGGTCCACACAACCCCTCGGTCTCTTGCTTTCTCTGATGATCATGCTGCATTCCAGGGGAGCAGGTAGACAAGGCTCGCTAGGAAACAGCTCAGTTTCCTCCAGCACCAGGTCACCCCACGGCCCATGCTTCTCCCAGGAGCAAGGTGACTTGTGCAGGCTGCCAGCTCACAGGCCCGTCACCCACCCAGGGCCCAGCACTCACAAGGACCTGCTCCTGGTTTCATGCTCTGCTGTCATGGTGCTGAATTCTTAATAACTTTTTAATAAGGGCCTAAGTTTCCGCTTTGCACTGGGCCCTGCAAATCAGGTAGCCTGTGCTGTCCTTCTGTTGGTATTAACAATTGGGAGTTACATCTGCCTTCCCACAGGCCAGGGTCACAGCCTCCCAGTACCATAAGGACCTCAGAACTGCAGGCCATCAGAACCAGAAAGGGTCATGGGACAAGGGTCCCAAAGGACAAAGGTCTAAGCTGGGTTTGAATCCTACCCTGCAGTTTACTACCTGGAGGCTAATTATCACACACTCTGAGCCTCAGTTTCCTCATCTGTAAAAGAAAGAAGGCCATATCTTCCCTCATAAAGTTGTTGGGAGGATCAAAGGAAATAATTTATTAGAACAAGGCACCTGGAAGACACTGGGGCTTTAAATATTTGAGGTTGGAAAGCGGCCATTTGGGGAATTTCAGACGGTCTCTGTAGTTTATGAGGGGAAAAAAAATAAATTTGTCTTTGGAACAGACATTCCCTTTGTTTAAGGAAGGGCCACGTCACTGAGTCATTTTGGTCCTACTGGTAAGGCCAGTTCCCCTCCTAATGCGCACTATTTACAGATGTCAACTGGAGACTCGCCAGATGAATTCTCAAATCAGAAATTCTTTCATGTAAAACTTGGAACTTCAGTGTCCAATGCCTGAAAAAAAAACCACTGTATACTCTTGGGAGATTAGTTTGTTGTTTTGACCAAAAATGAGCTCACAAGTGATCCAGCGCCAAGACCTACCCCCACAAGGAGGCAGACGCAGGCCTGGCCCCCAACACCGGGTGGAGGCTATGGAGCCGCTCCTGCAGGGCTAGTAGAGCTGAAGAAGCAGGCTTGATGAAGCCAGAAAGGTCTGTGATGTTTGTGAGTGGGTCAGATGGCAACCTGACAGCTTGCAGTAGGCGTTTCCTCCAGGGGGAGTGGAGGTTCCCACTGTCAGGTTTGCTGGCAATCCGGCTGAAACCTGCTAAAGGCGATGGATGAGGTAGGCTTTGGACTGGAGGGGATGAAGGTCTTCCTCTCTCTGAAAGTAGCTTGTACTCCTCAGCAGAAATGTTCTGAAAGTACCTTTGGGGGCCTCTTGCTTCATGAAGTCCCAGCAGAAGCTATGCAAGGCCAAGCTTGGCCTTTTTGTTAAATTCTGTTGTCCCCATACATTCGGTAAGGTTATACCATTTCCACTTTAAAAAAAAAAATCATATTGTACAACTTAAATATATACAATTTTTATGTGTCAGTTATAAGTTAATAAAGCTGGGGGTGGAATTATATCATTTCCATCCTCTGTAGCTGTGCTTTGGGGACTGAAGGAAGGAGCTCGCATCCATGTTGGGGGTGAAGATGTACAAGGGTGACAGTCAACAGCCTGGGAACCAGGCTACCAGAGATGCCAGCTGAGCTGAAGAGGAGCAATGGTGCAGAGCAAGGATGCTGGGAGGCATGGCACGCCACCACCTGGGTAGACTCGTGGATCGTACACACATTCCTCAGGGTTCCCAGAAATACCCCGAGAGAAGGCAAATTCCTTGAAGAATGGACTTCCTTTATCCTATGAGATGTGGGTTTGGATGATTGCTGTGTGGCCACAGATGACTGATCAGGTATAAGAGCTGGTGCAGAAGAGGGGACATCAACTGGGTTCCATGTGTAAAATGATTTAGTCTGACTCAATGGCTAATATAGTAATAACTATTATTATTTTACAGTTGAGGACAATAAGATTCAGAAAGTTGAACCAATTTTTCCAAATGTCCATGATTTGTTTGCTACATCCAATACCTAGAGAGCCTGCCTGTCCACAGCTTCAGGAAGAATGGCCCGTGGCCTCATGGGACCATTTCCCCTGATCACAGCTGATTGGATCAGGAGCTATTACCTGATCCAAGTTAAGCCATTCAAAGTCTCTCTCCTCCATATTTAAACAGAGTGATCATCGATCTCCACTGTGTCCATGAGCTGTGAGGAGTCGAGACTGTCAAGTCTGGAATCATTGCCAAGGTCAGCTAAAGCCATGGGCAGGCGAAGCAAGGAGGCGCAGAAAGCAGGCCTGGGAGGGAAAGTCACCCGCGGGGGGGAGAGTGGAGCAAATGTCCGGGGAGCTGTGGAAACAGGCTTCCTTGGGTGCCAGAGACAGGCAGTGACTCTGCACTTGCTGTGAGGTCAAGCCGAACTTCCTACAACGGGGTCCCAGGAGCTACCCCTGAATATTTGCAATGAGACTACTGTTTTCTATCTGAACTTAACTGAAGGAGCTTCTTTTCTTTGCAACCGGTAATCCCTGGGCCAAGTCTCTAGAGAGAGCGGAGACTGGCTGCCAGACCCCTAGCCCAGCGCTCCTTCTGTGGACCACAACGCCTGCTTCCTCCCTTGGGGTAAGGCAGATTTCTTTGTTATTAAGTGGGCCTGTCCGGGTATTTTTGTATTAAAAGTGTAATTTTTCTTATATCCCCGACAAGTTGTGGATGGGACACAATGCCCAGAAATGGCCCAAGACTCTATCTGAAGATCTAAGTAGGAATGGTCACATGATGCCTGAAAGCCCCTACATAGACACCTGGTGAAGGCAGTGGCCATTGCCAGCTGAGTGACCAAAGGAGCCATTGTCTGTGGCCTGGCAGAGCTCCCTGTCCTGGACCAGGCACTCAGCTTGCAAATCCTGACATCAGGTGATTCCCAGAAAACAGCGAGACTCCAGCCTAAGGTGGCCAAGTTCCATGTATTATTTCCCTGCTAGGAAACAAATAACTTGGCAGGCGAAGTCACTGGGGAGCTTGCCACCATCAGTGAGAAAGCTGGGACCCGTTCCGTCAGGAGCGCTCTCTACGTAATGACCCACTTAACTTCTCCATTGGCCCATTGTTTTGCTGCTATTTATCGGGCCCTCGGTCAAAGATAAACTTCCTCAAAATAACAACATTAATAATAATAGATGAATCCGTTCATATACATTCCTGTTAGCCTCCAAAATCACCACATAAAACAGGGGGCATTGCTGCACTTTACAGATAAGCAAGCTGAGGCTCAACCTGAAGTCACTTGGTAAGTAACAGAGCTGCGGGTCCACTCCACTCTGCCACTAATAAAAACGCCAGCATTGACTGAGGTCATGAACTATGCTCCGGACACTTTGTCTAAATTCCTTCATTTTCTCTTCACCAACAACCCCATAATACAGTTATACTAATATACGGATAAGAAAACCAAATCAAAGGAGGCTAAGTAATTTGCCCAAATGGATGATAAGGTGAGATTTGAACTCAATTCTGCCTGGTCCCTAAATCAGAGGTTCTACCCAGGGCCCCTCATAAGCTCTCTTCCCAGCCCTTTGCTGGCAGGGCCTGGCTGGGCCTGGCTGTTAAGGTCCAGGTAAGATGCTAACTGACATGTGTGTTGAGGCCTTGTCCTCCCCGCCCAGCCTGGGCTTCTCCTACAGCCCTTCCCGGGGTTCCTCAGACTTCACACCTGCTCCTTAAAGTGGGCAGCCCTCACCCATGAAGCCCCACCTCCCGAGGCCCAGACAGGTGTTCTGTCATTTCCAAGATCACACAGCTGGTAAGTGGCAGAGCTGGGCCTTGAACCTGGGTCTCTCCCCAGAACCACACTGCATCTTTAAGAGCTCTGCAACAGGAGTCTCTGGCAAATCAAAAAGCCCTCAGGTGAAGAGAAATGAGTCCCAAAAAGGTGGAATTTGATAATGGGCCATACAAAAGGAAATGTCCCAACGTCCCAAACCCTGTGAAGCCATTCTGCGGCAGTCAGCAATCTCAGGGTCCTAAGGAAACAGCCCTGTTTCCAGAAGCATCACTGACTGTGGAATCAAGCCACCTTTGTGTTGACACAACAGTATATCCGCAGCACACTGGCTGATTCTCATTTTCCACCCACTTGAAATCAAAAGGAGAAGACATTGGGTCAGTGGGCAGTTTCCCTGGACAACAGACCTAGACCCCGAGATTTGCGTGTGAGAGGTTTACTGGGGCATGCTCCCCCGTCCACACCGGGAGGTGGGGAGGGAGGCGGGACTGGGCAGAGGGAGAGGTTGGGCGGCTGTGCAGTCACAACAGAGGCCTCTGCTGATCGCATGAGCCGGGACGGCCCCCAGTGTTGTCCTGAATCCACGCAGGGGGCTAAGGTTTCGTACCCGACATGGACCAGTCATCAAACCAGGATACCACAGAGATGGGGCATACAGTCAAACAAGCAGCTGCCTTTGGCTGAGGGCAGCTCCTGCCTATGAACCTCCAATAACCAGCACTGCCCTCAGCTGAGTGATAAGCACCTCAGTTCTAAAGAGGAATCCGGGGGGTGCACCCTAGCACCCTCTACATCCGCTATAAATAGGTTTTAGGATGTGCCTGACTGCATGCACATGCAAGGATACACACAGACACAGACACAGACACACACACTCCCTGGTCCTGCCCGAGCTCCTGCAGCCTCACCCCATCTCCCAAGACTTCCAGAAAGCAAGAAAGCACTGTTAGCTATCACCCTCTGAAAGTAAAGAGAGGGGTTTAACTCCCCAAAACTCTTGCTTTTTTAAGAGCTAAAGTAGGAAGAATGAAAAAGCACAAGTCCCCTAAATTTGCAGCGGCTCTAGCCTGCCTCGCCATGATGATGGATTATGTTGTTACTCAATTACATAATAGACGGTTGCCTAATTTACCCAACTGTATATAGATTTTTTAAAAAATCCATTTCCCCCATAAACAAGAGCACAATTTTAACCACAAAACCACTCAAGATCTTAACCCCAAGCCACCTTATTTGCATTTTTTCCCGACAGAGCTTACATTTTTATTTCTTTAATTGGGCAATTTTGAGTACGAAGCCTGACCACCAGCCATGCTGGGTGATAACACCCTCACTCTACAGCCACATTCACCCCTCTTCCCCCATTCCCAGAATTAAAGGAATGTTTAATGGCCTCAGGCCACTTCCAGAATTAAAAGAATGTTTAAAGATCTGGGGCTCAGTCTGTTGGGTCAGAAGAGGATACAGAACGGAGAGCACATGTGCCCTGAGCCCCTTCTCATTTTCTGGCATCTCAAATAGTCGCCACAAATGTTGGGGCTCTTAAACTTTCACACGCTTCCTTCCTGGAGTTCTGAGAGCCTAACAGAAGCTCTAAGAACTATAGGAAAAACAAAAAGAGGACAAAAGAAAAATCAGTAGGTCAACTGCTAAAAAAAATCCTTCAAGTGTCTCCCAAATTGCAACTCTCTCCAAGTCTCTCTTTCATCTAATTGCTCCATCTTACAGGAAGAGGCACCTGTGACCCAAGGTCTCCAAGCCCTACTTGATCCACTTCCCTATTAATGTAGATGTGCTTGTCCTAATGGCAGATTTATGATCTAACAGCTTAAAAATCTTCCTACCAAGTTCTCTGATGTTCACATGTTTTGTTTTTTTTCAATTGTTGTTTATTTGTTTTTATTATCATTGTTATTTTTTAATCTTCCAAGTTCTCGAAGAACCCTTCTCCAAGGCAAGGTCTTTGGGGTCCTTTAATGCTTGGGTAGGTCTGCACTTCACTTGCAGCCGAGGTACCATTCAAGATCAAAGAGGCAAGGCGGGATTAATGGAAAAGAATTGCTGTTTCTTTGTAAGAATTTCTGGATGTTAACCATCTCTGACCGTGTGTCAACTGCTTCCAACTTCATTCATCAGTAGACTCTCTTGAAACCTCATGGATCCCTGGCCTATAATCTTCTTTTGTTTCTGTAATGAGATGAAGGGAAATAACTTCCACTGAAATAAGTTCCAATTAATGATGCCTCTGAGTAAATCTTTTGGATCACGATAAGTGGCTCACAGTAAGAAGCGCCAGCTCCCCTGGAATATGCGTGTGTATGCTCTGTTTTGTTTCTTGTTTCTTTGGGGAAGTAAGGAAAATCAACTCATATTTCAAAATTCAAAAATTGATTGTAGTTAAATACTTTGGAGGATGATCCGTGATTTGGAAGACGAGGCTGATATACCCTCAGACCTGGAAACACAATTTGGGCAGGAGGAATGGGACTCATTTTTTTCCTGTTAAATTTAAATCCTATGAAATTATCTGAAATTACCTACATAGAGAGACTTCTGCTAGGGAGTGTGGGAGGTAAGTTAGTGGGCAGGGAATGGGAGAGTAAGTTTAAATGGAAATTTTGATTTTTGAGGGCAAATAAAAGTTTTATTATGTTTGAATTTTGCAAGGGGAAAGGTTAACATTTGTTTTAAAAGTTGTTTGATGGCTTTGGATAAAAGTTTACATGAGCTTCTAAACTAGGATATTATTGGGTCCCAAATAATAATGTGAAATTCACAGATGTTTTGTATACACAGATTACGTATGAAACTGGCATGGGGGCGGGGGTGGTACTCAACGCAACCGGTTGAGTGCTAATTCTCAACCGAAGAGAGAGCAGAATAGAAACAAAAGAGAGCCCAGGGAACACCATCATTTAAAAGGAAAATAGACAAGGAAGAGCTGCTGGGACAGGCAACTGAGACAAAATAGCCATCTTTTTTAAAAGTTTTTTTAAGGTTTTTTTTTTAAGCATTGAAATACAGTTGACATATAATATTATATTAGTTTCAGATGTATAACATAGTGACTCAGCATTTATACATCGCAGATCATTCACCATGGTAAGTCTAGTAACCATCTGTCGCCATACAAAGTATGGCAATATTATCGACTGTATTTCCTATGCTGTCCATTACATCCCTATGACTTATTTACTTTATAACTGAAAGTTTGTACCTCTTAATCCCCTCTTCACCTATTTCGCCAAATCCTCCACCCCTATCCCCTCTGGCAACCACTAGTTTGTTCTCTGTATCTATACACCTGTTTCTGTTTTGTTTTGTTGGTTTATTTGTTTGTTTTGATTTGTTTTTTAGATTCCACATATAACTAAAATCATATGGTATTTGTCTTCCTCTTTCTGACTTATTTCACTTAGCCTAATGCCCTCTGGATCCATCCATGTTGTAGCAAATGGCAAGATTTCATTCCTTTTTGTAGTTAAATAATATTCCATTTTGTGTGTGTGTGTGTGTGTGT
Organism: Camelus bactrianus; assembly: GCF_048773025.1. Lineage (NCBI taxonomy): Eukaryota > Metazoa > Chordata > Mammalia > Artiodactyla > Camelidae > Camelus > Camelus bactrianus. The sequence continues at coordinate 31,755,640 of NC_133549.1, forward strand.
GTGTACACATACCACATCTTCTTTATCCATTCATCTATCAATTCCATATCTTGGCTATTGTGAATAATGCTACAATGAACACAGGGGTGCATATATCTTTTCAAATTAATGTTTTTGTTTTCTTCAGGTAAATATCTAAAAGTGGAATTACTGGATCGTCTGGTAGTTCTATTTTTAATTTTTAGAGGGACTGCCACACTTTTTTCCATAAGTGACTGTACCAATTTATATTCCCATCAAGAGTACACAAGGGTTCCCTTTTCTCCACATTCTCGCTAACACTTGTAATTTGTGGTCTTTTTGATAATAGCCATTCTGACAGGTGTGAGGCGATATCTCACTGTGATTTTGATTTGCATTTCCCTGATGATCAGTGATGTTGAGCACCTTTTCATGTGTGGCCATCTTACAGCCTTCTTGAAGAAATGTCTATTTAGATCCTCTGCCCATTTTTTAATCAGATTTTTTTATACTGAGTTATGTGAGTTCTTTGTATATTTTGGATATTGACCTCTGACCAGATTTATCATTTGAAAATATCCTCTCCCATTTCGTAGGCTGTCTTTTCGTTTGTTAATGGTTTTCTTGACTAAGCAAAAGCTTCTTAATTTGATGTAGTCCTATTTTTTATTTTTGCTTTTGCTGCACTTGCCTGAGGAGACAGATCCAAAAATTTATTGCTAAAGTCATTGTGAAAGAGCACACTGCCTGTTTTCTTCTAGGAGTTTTATGGCTTCAGGTCTTAGATTTGATTATTTAATCCATTTTGAGTTTGGTTATATATATAACTTTCTAACATATATATATATGTTAGAAAGTGGTCTACTTTGATTCTTTTGCATGTAGCTGTCCAGTTTTCCCAACACCATTCATTGAAGAAGCTGTCTTTTCCCCATCATATATTCTTGCCTCCTTTGTCATAGATTAATTGATCGTATGTGCACAGGTTTATTTCTGGGCTTTTCATTCTGTTCCATTGATTTTTGAGTCTGTTTTTGTGCTAGTACCATACTGTTTTGATTACTGTAGCTTTGTGGTATAGTTTAAAATCAGGGCACATGGTGCATCCAACTTTGTTCTTGTTTCTCCAGATTGTTTTGGCTATTCAAGGTCTTTGCATTTCTGTACAAATTTTAACTATTTTGTTCCAGTTCTGTGGCAAATGCTATTGATATTTTGATAAGGATTTCTACATGGATGTTCATTGCTTCATTGTTTACAACAGATGGAGAGAATGGAAACAACCAAAATAAAGGGCTAATTAAGTAAATCATGTTATGTCCACATAACAGAATATGTGGCAGCCATTTAAAGTGATGTCAAAGAATATTTATACATTGTTAAGTGAAAAAACCAGGTTATAAATTAGTTTGAACAAAATGATCCATTTTTTGTTTTTACATAATTTATCATACACACAAAGTCAATGGCAAAAGGCTGAGGAGATATGTATCAAAATAATAGCAGTGGTTGGGATTATGGGTAATTTTAATTTTCTTCTTTATGCTTTTCTATATTTTCCAAACTTTCTACAATGAGCAGCTCTTACTTTTATAGGAAAAAAACGATGTTTAAAATTTATGCATAGCAAACTTTCAGTGTATTTAAAAATAAAAGAGGACTCACTTCTCCTCAGGTTAATTATTTCATCTATAGGCCCCACCCTACCCTGAAAACTTTCCAGGAGGTCCACAGATTTGTGATTCCACATAATTGAAAAAGTGACAGCTTTCAACACGAACATAATGACCATGTGTCAGCACCTTCTAGGAGTCAGGCACCTTGCTGAGACATAAAGGGGCTAAAGGAACAAGACACAGCCTCTGCCCTCAAGGAGCTCACAACCTTGTGGGGGAGGGCAAATGCATACAAAAATAGCACCAGTGCAGGTCAGCCCCCAGAGGCTCCCTCGGAGTACAGCACTGTGGTCAGGAGGGAGGGGAAAGAGTGCAACATTGCACACGCTCCCACTGGGCACGGAGAACCAGAGCCCATTTAATCTTCTCAACAAGTCCTGGAGGATGTTCTGTCCTCTGTGCTTTGAGATGGGGAAGCAGAAGTCCAGAGGGCGGCAGATGTGCAGCAGTCAGGGAAGGAAGACGCACTCCCCCAGATCTCCTCTGCTCTAGGGTTCTCTTTTCCCCTCCATGCCAGTGGGCCTTACCAGGTGAGAAATGGGCCACCACTCTCTGCAAACAGATGCTGTATGCTGAAAAGGGTTCCATCATCAAAGATTTGGGGGCAGTGATGTCAGCCCCCTCTAGGAGAGTTATTCAGCACATTAGCCCATTGAAAGCCCTGAGAAGTCCTGTGGCAGGGCACTGGCAAGAGCATTTTCCACATTTATTTGACCACGAACTGTATTTTCCAGGACGGTCTGCAATCCTCCTGGAGCCAGGGAATCTCACGCTCTGTCACAGGACTTCATTCTGATCAGGAGAAGCGGGTGTGATAGCGAGCAGCTCAGGGGAGGGGAGCCTCTGGGCCCTAAAGGGTGAGGGAGGCTTTGACAGGTGCAGGAGAGGGGGCAGTTATTACTATCCTTTGTGGGAACAGCCCGCCCGGCAGTCCGTGAAGCCCCGGTCCCCCCGAGCTGGTGCGGAGCCAGAGAGCTTGTCCCTCCGCATCTCCTTGGCGGCTGCGATGACGCTGAAACCCGGGAGGCCACAAAAAGAGCGCAAGTGACAGCCAAGCCGGTGACAAGTTAATCTCCCTGGTGGGGATTTGAGCTTGCGTGGCCCAAACAGGCACACGATTTGCCTAATTTTCCCTCAAGGGACGTGTCTTCCCTCCTCTAGAAAGTCACTAAGGACGTCCTCACTCTAACTTGTAAACAGCCGTGGGTAATACCTTCCCATGATCTCTCCTCGGCGCCAGCCTCTGGACGCTCATTTAACCTAAATCAATGACGGCTCCGCCGGGGTCCCCCGAGGCCCATGCCCGCCCGAGAGGCAGCCTCCCCCAGCCCACCCCCCAGCCCCCCAGCCCCCCAGCCCCTCCAGGTCGTAGCTCTCCCAGCGCCCGGCAAAGGGCTGCAGAGGGGCCTCGCCCCGACGGCGCGGCCCTGGTGACGCCTCCGTGGATGCAGACTCGGGTTTTCTCAGACGAGGGCCGCCAGTTAAGCAAAATTAGGGAAGGTGCTCCCTCAGGGGCACATTGCACATTTGGGCTTATCATCCATGCCCTTGGGAGTCAGCCCTGGGTTCGAATCCTGCCTCTCACCTGGACTGGCTATGGGACTGTTGACAAAGGACACGAACTCTCTCAGTCCAAGATCCTCAGCCATAAATGGCAATGGGACACAGGGAAGTGGCGGATGTGAAACACCAGGGACAAAGCCTGTTACCTCACAAACAAACAAACACAGAAACCTCAGCGGCCCTCCCCACGGTCATTTGCAGTGGTCCTTCCAGCACTTTCTTCCGAGGGGGCAGCAGAGCGTCAGGACCCGGGAAGAGAGTGGAAAAGCCACTCCAGCCTTATGTGTAATGATTTAATTTCTACAAAATTGGATTAATGCCTTACTTGTGTAATGAAAAATTAATTGAAAAAAAAACCACTAAGAAATACACTTTCCCAGCATTCTAAAGGAGAATTTCTTAGGGATTAGTTTTTGATTTTTGTGCAGAGTGTTCCACAAATTAGCCAAATGAAACCCCAACATCTCTGGGAGAATTTCTTTCCAAGGCCTAAAACTTGTCCACACACACCTCCATGGCCTGGCCTAACATTATCGAATGTTTGCTGAAAATGAACAAACCCAGAGGCAAGGGCACTGGGCGCCTCTGTCTGTCAGCTCAGGACTTATCAACCACTTCTCCGAGGTTCATTTCTCCCAAACTGCCTCCTCTGAAACCACCTTTCCTCCAAGAAACTGCCCTCTCCGCTTACTGGGAATACCTCCAAGCCAAACTAGCAGAGGGGCAAGACGAAGTCTCAGGATGCGCTAATCCTTGGCATCTGATAGAGACACGCATGCTCCCAAGGAGGAATGTAAAAAGCCAGTTGGAGCCCCACTGTACGCTCTGGTCCCTCACTGCCTTGTCAAAGATCTCTTCTGTCCCCTATCGTCATCAGGAGAAAAAAGACAAAAGGCTGCTCTGGCTGGGCAGTGATCAGCCGCACAGAAGGCACCAAGGGAGAGGAAAATATGCAGCATTAATATTTAATGCCCCTTTTCCATTTTCCCCTAATGAGCTGAGCGCTGCGGCGGGGAGAGCTGATTTATTTTGTCAGCAGTGGAAATATTTCAAGTATGATGCGTGTCACTGGGTCACACAGAACCCGTCACATGAAAACACACACTGCAGAAGCATCCAAGGGAAGAACCTTCTGGACTTGATCTCAAAGCCTTTAGACTTCAGGAAATCTTACAAATAGCACAGGATTTCTGTAACAACTGGTTGCAGGACAGGTAGTGGGGTGGGCATTAGGTGACAAGCCTGTCCCTTCAGTTGGTGTGAGACCCTGGGGACCACGGCAGAAAGAGCAAAGGCTTTGGAGGCAAACAGCACTGGTGCCCCACCCTAATCCCCCAGCCCCTACCACTTCCCTGGGCATCAATGACTTCCTATCACAAGCTCATGCAACTCTGTCTGAGGGCTTCTCTGGCCACCAGGTCGTGTTCTGCCCATTAGCAGAGCAGGTTGGAAGAGCCAGGGAGTTAAGGCTTTGGAAATAGCCCTAGACAGATGTCAGACGGGATTTGGTGAATAAATAGCACAGCTTCTTCATCCTTCTGAGGTTCTTCTGAGCTCTTCATTCTTCTGGGCTCTACACCGCCTCCCAGATGTTCCCCAGTCACACTGAACCCCAAGTGCCTACAGAAGTCATCTGCCCATTAGCACATCTTGTACTAAATTCCTTCCCCTCCCTGTCTCGCCCCACCAGTCCCTTCCCAGTTCTTTCTGGAATCACCGCCCAGGTAAACTTGCACTCAGATTGTTGACTTAGAGTCTGCAGGGCAAACTATTTCATTCTTGATTTTCTTGGGTGGAAAAATGGTGACAGCCACTACCATCCCGCTGGTGGTTTTGAGAGCCAAGTGAAATAACACATATATGCCGGTGGGTGGTCAAATTAAGTTAAGCAGGTACCAAAGATATTTCCAAGTCCTTAGCCCTGGCACTTGTGAGTGTGACCTTATTTGCAAAGGTCTCGCAGATGTGATTAGGTTAAGAGTCTTTGGATGAAATCATCCTGGATTTAGGGTGGGCACTAAATCTGATGATTAGTGTCCTTACAAGAGAAGAGAGGAGGCGTTAAGACCCAGGGACACAGCGGAAAAGCCACATAAAGAAGGAGGTAGAGGTAGGAATGATGCTTGTACAAGCCAAAAAGGCCAAGGATTACTGGAGCCACCAGAAGCCAGAAAAGAGGCATGGAACAGGTTCTCCCCCAGAGCCTCGAGAAGGGACCAATGCTGCCGACACCTTGATTTCAGACTTCTGGCCTCGAGAACTGTGAGAAAATACATTTCTATTGCTTCTGCCACCCATTTCCGGTCATTTGTTACAGCAACCCTGGGAAGCCGATGCATCAGGTAAGGCCCAGAGAAAGCTTTGCTTGTCTCTTCTGCTCACATCCATTGGCCCAAACTCACCCACGTGGCCCCATATAACTGCAAGTCTGGGAAGCAAAGCCTTGCTGTGTGCCAGGAAAGCACGTGTATTTTGAGCCCTAAGAGTCTTTGCCAAGTTCAAAGAACCAACTGCCAAGAGGCTGGCAGCCAGAGCAAGCCAAAATCATGCAGCTGGATGCGTCTGGTGAGGGCATGGCTGCTGCCGCCGCTGGAACCTGGAAGCTGCCACTGACCTGTCGCCACTCCCAGCCATGGGCACAGCTGTGGACACAGCTGTCCTCTCTGGGCACCTCTGTCCTCAACATCACCTGCACACCAGAAGCACCAGAAACGGCTGCCTTTATAAAACTACCGTTGCTCTCATTGCCTTGCGATTCTGGTTTAACTGGTCTCCAGTGGGGCCCGGGCTCCAGTACTTGTTAAAAGCCCCTGGGTGATTCTAAAGTGGAGGCAGGGCTGAGAACGACTGTCCAAAGCTCTTAGTATCTGGTGTTTTTCAAGAGAAAATGTTTTTGTAGATTATCTCATTTGAAACTCGACCCCAGGAATGGTGCTGGACTGATAGCTTTGGCCCCATTCCACAGATGAGGAAACTAAGTCCTTGAGAGTTAGAATGACTCTTTGATGCTACAGTTACATGGAGCACAGCCGGGATGTGAACTCTGGGCTACAATGTTAAGCCTGGTGTCCCCACACCAGAAATCTTTAATAACAAGACAGTGGCTAAAAAACTTACCACGCCTGCTTAAAGAGGCCCTGAACTTATAGGAAGGCATTAATGAGACCTGAATTCAAAGTGGAATGTCTGTGCCCTTCTGCCCACATCAGATCTCTGACATCTGAAGAGAGGTTTGTCCAGCCCTTCGTATGCGAGGTCGTGGAACCCTCTAGGCACTGTGCCGGGAGCCCGTACTCTTTGCAAGGGCTCCCAAAGATGCATGAGATCTGAAGAGCTTCAGTTCCAAAATACTAAATACGAAGTGCAAACCAAAAGCAAGCAAGTGCTTAATTAATATATACGAATGTCATTACTAGTATGCGTTAAAGTTTTATGGCATTTGAATGCAATTTGAGGTTAGGTTTTCTTGCTTTGCCGTGCACAATTAGCTGTGAAACCTGAGAAACCATGACTGATTACAACATAAATGAGTTACTTGGAGCCACATCGTTTCAAAAGCAAACTCATAAAAATCCTTTGAAGTTTTTTACAGCAAAAAGTATATTTTGCTGTAACGTGGGTTCTTTGACAGGATGGAAGGTGAGACCATCAAAATGAAAGCATGCCTAGGACTTAACAGTGGCTCTGGTTGACTGTGAAGCCATGGTGCTCACCGCCCCTACCCTAAAGCACACAGTCCAAGCCCAGTGACAAGACGGAGACAGCCACGCCCATGGGTCTGGCCCTCCCTGTTCCTGAGCAGCAACCCCCTGGGACGACCACGACTCTTAGGGAGCAATAGAAAAATGTTATGGGTAAAAACAGGACTTTCTCATCTCTTCATCATAATTGATTCATGGAAATCTCCATTGAGCATTGAGATTTTTTTTTTTTTTTAGAACATGCTAAGTTCTTAAAGTCTTCTGAAAATGAAGCAATCTTTAATTTATTCTTCCCATTGGCTTATCCCTGAATAGCCTTCCCACAAGATCCCTTGATTAGACCAAATTGGCCTCTTTCAGCCCAGACTTGGGACCATTCTGATAGGTTTCCCTTCCTTCCCCTCCTTGGAGAGACACCTTCCTCCTCTCCCTTCCTTTTCCCTGCTTGCTTATTCTTTCTTTCCTTCCTTCCTTTCTTCCTCTCATTTCCACCACACTCACCCTCTTAGTCAGATACAGTGATAGCTACTAGAAACACAGAATTTTTAAAGGCCTAGGACCTGCCTTAAGTAACTGAAATTTGGTGGGAAGGAAGATGAGGGGAGTAAATACAGAATTCAGGGTCATGCAGATAAGCAAGTGGAGCCATAGGTAACCAGAATAGGATCTAGAAACAATAGAAGGAAAAACCAAACCTCTATTTGAAGGAATGCGTTTAGCATTTCCTGCTCAGGAATGTGATGTCATTCTGATTCCATGTTGTTTGAAGATGATATGGGGAGAAACTGGGGCAGGGCAGGCACAAAATGCCGCTGTCTGAAATACTTACGTGAGGCCCGTGGGCATTTTGTCAGGATAGAAGATATGATTTTATGATGTTACTCAATATATTTTTTATATGAACCCATTTTAAAAAAATTCCTCCAAGTACTTGGACCCAAGAAAAGGCTTGTCCTTCCACAATGAATTGGCATCAATGAGAGTGAGGTCATTAAACAGATTTTCCTTTTTGCCTTAGCTGCCAGGAAGCTCAGAGATAAATTCCATACCTATTAGCAGGGATTATCTCATCCTTGGTCTCTGTTGGAAGATATTATTCATGATAAAAGCTACTGATCTCTGAATTCTTAGCATGGCCAAGCTCACTGGTTTTGCTCAGTATCCTGTCATAGGAATAAGGCTACATTATCTTTTTTAGAAAATAATACTTTTGAGGAATTTAATAACTAAACTATTAGCTCTATGAAGTCAGGAACTACATCTGTCTCATGCAGGAAAGTTTGGCAAAAGGATTCGTACTCAACAGATATTTGTTGCATGAATAAGTGGATGAATAAATGAATTAGATAACCATGAAGAGAGAACCATATATCTAAAAGGATATTCACCTAATACTTCTCCTTGCCACTAGTCGCTTGCTGCTCCCTACCACTCAGTAATGCCAGATATGTCTTTCTCCAGCACAGCATCGATCACTTTATACCTCCCTTTTCCTCTGCCACCACATACACACACACCACTAAGCCTAAAGCTGTCCACCCTTTGCCTTCCTAGTTGAAGTAATGGACACCTATTGTTTGTGGGTTCACTCTGCATCCCTTCCTTTTCACTGCTGACCTTCCTTGAATCCGTGCATTTTTCTGGTAGGGATATGAGGTTCAGGGTTCTATGTCCCCTGCTCTGGCATAGCCTAAAACTCAGCCTGGTCCCTTGATAGGCTTATAACCCAATCATGACCCATCAGAGTCCTTCGGGGGAATTTATATAAACACTGGGAGACAGGGGGTATCTCTCAAGCTGAGACAAGAATCTTTAAGTCTGGGGTTTGGGAGAGCCATTCTCTCCAACATAAAGAGAGATTTTGCCAGAAAATAAAGCCAACATGGAGAACACAGAACAAGAGGTGGAGAGGAAAATGTGCCCTTGAACCAGGTCGAGTCAGCTGATACATTTCTTTTCTTGCTTGAACTAGCTTGATTTGGGCATCTTATTCTTGCAACTTTAATAGTCCTGGCTGAGGATATCAAGTGAAAATTCCTAACTTCTCTCTCTCTGATCTTTAGAAAGAACTCTGCAATGTATTGTCATGGATAGGACCACAGGGTCAGTCCTCATGGTGTTGCTTCTCAAGCTATTGGGATGAAGGGCATTTAAACATTTTCTTCCATCAACATATATCCAATGAAAGAGAGTATTAAACTCCTACTCTTCATTAAGCAAAAGACTGAAAACCCAGTGGAAAAATGGGCAAAACATTTGAACAGCCACTTTAAAAAAAAAAAGATGCACCACAAAAAGGATGAACCAAAGGCCAATAAACACAAGCCAAGCAACTCAACTTCAGTAGTCACCAAAGAAATGCCAGAGACTTTCACAACAAAAGACCATGCACTCCTGTGAAGACATACAAATGGGAAAGATTGGTGAAGTTAATCGCAGACTGACTTGTGGCCCTACCATGTAGCACTTGTCCACAGCTCAACCACGGGCAATACGCCACCAGGCCAACACTACCTGAACTGGTCACTACCCTGTTCACCAAGAAAAGTCTGCTGATCACACACTGGAACACTCCATATGGTCAGGTTGCCAGAGATATTTCCAAATAGTTTGTCTCAAATTCTATATCCATCTCATTGCAGAATGGTACTAGTTCATAGCTGACACCAGTCTGTGGACCACACCAATCTTCCAGGGTTGTGTATCCAGAGTAGGAAAACTTGGCAAGCAGAGTCCTTTGCAGAATGGAGCCTTACCCAGGTCTAGCTAGGTGGGCTGTGTGTTAACCAAGGGTTTCCCTGCTTTAAATCAACAGATAAATAAAAACCCACTTATTCCAAAATTGCTGAGAAAATTCCAAGATGATGGCTGTGAATTTGCGCAGAGTTAGAAAGCTGCAGTATACACCTGGAGATAATTTTGTACATTCATGCAAATATGAGGTGATGTCCAGAAATAACAGCTCGAGGGGAAGCTGGTTAGGAAGAGGTCAGCTCCTGCATCGAAATCTCTTCCCCTTATTCCAGATCTATGAGAACAGCATTACTGGTCCCCAGAGAACTGGGTTTTAAATGCAGACAGTGTGTCTTTCCTCCTCTAGGGGGCTGGGCAAAGAATCATTTCCATGCTGAGATCACAAAGGGGTTTCTACACAAATCAAGTGGTGCTGTCCTCGGAGGCATCTGTCTTTCTGAATTCCAAATGCCTCTTCTGATCTCCTTCCCTCCACTCCTTTCCTCAACCTAGTGATTCTCAACTCTGGCTTGACGATAGAATCACCTGGGAAGTATCAACCAATACTGATGCCTGGGCCCCACTCTCTGAAATTCTCATCTATTTGTCTACAGTGGAGCCTAGGCATTTGTGATTTTGAAAAAAAATCTCCCCCAATGAATACAATGAACAGGGCTGAGATCTTCTATCTTAATCAAAGGGATGCACTCCTTTCATGGGCAGTTGAGTGTAATCAACCCACATGTCACCAGCATTTTCTGAACTCCTAATGTGTACAGGGGCTGCAGGAGATGTGACAAAACTGAGGAGGAGGTATCAACTCAGAGGTCCTCCAGAGCTATGCTCCCAAAGTGAGGTCTATAGGCCTGCAGAGTGAGCATCACCTGAGAATTTGGTGGAAATGCAGATTCTCAGGCCACGGCCCAGATCAACTTTGGGGAGTTAGGCCTAGAAACTTTTGTTTTAAAAAGCCGTCTAAGGGCAGGTAAATTCATAGAGACAGAAAGTAGAATGGTGGTTGCCAGGAGCTGGAGGAGAGGGAAATGGGGACTTAACTGTTTTAAGGGGTATAGAGTTTCAGTTCTGCAAGACGGAAAATGTTCTGTGGATGGATGATGGTGATGTTTGTGCAACAATGTGGAAGTACTTAATGCCACTGAACTGTACACTTAAATACAGGTAATATGGCAAGTTTTAGGTGATATATAATTCTACCACAATTCAAAAATAAATGTATTTTTAAATGCCCATTGGGTGATTCTGATGTACAACAGAGTCTGGGGATAATTGCTCCAGATCCTGAGGGCTAACCATTCATTCACTCATCATCATTACTCATCCTTCATGCCTCTGTGCCCTCTGTGTGCCAAAAATTGTCCAAGGCACTGGAGGAACATCATCTCTGCACCTTGGGAGTTTAGAGTCCAAGGAGTGGACAGATGTTACACAAATGATTGCACAAATCATGATTTCATGACAATTGAGATATGCCATGAGATGGCATAGAGTATAGAATGTTGTAGAGCATATAACTAGCCTGGTGGAGGTCATTATAAAAATCCTCTAAGAAAGCTAAAACCTGAAAGATGGTTAGGAGTTATCCAGGTGAGAAGTGGTGGCTCCAGCATTGTAGGCACAGGGAACAGCTTTTGCAAATGTCCTGAGGCAGGAACGAGCCTGACATGTGTGAGAAACCAAGAGGGGACAAAGGTGGTGGAACACAGCGAGCATGGGGGACAGAAGTGATAAATGATCTGGAGTGGGAGGCGGAGCCAGGCCAGGCAGGACCTGGTGACCACGTCAAGGGCTGTAAACTTGACCCCATATGCAAAAGAAGGCGAGTGAAAATGCTGTAAACAGGAGAGACCAGAGGAGAAGTGCCTCAGGGTTAATGCTCTGAACATTTCTGAGGTAAGAGACTTCTTTACAGATTTGTGACTGAGTTCTGGCAACTCAAACTGCCAGTGCCAGGGTAAGAGGAATGAGTTACATAGTTTAACCATCTTCTGTCCTCAAACCCTTCATATCCAAGTTGAGAAGACAGAAAGTACACATGCTTAATAATGGCCTCAGCATATTTGTATTAGTTACAATGTGCTAAGTTACTTTTGGTTTAAAAAAAAAAAATCCCAGTGGCTTACCATAAATTTTTTTCTTGCTAATGTTCCATGTCCAAAGGAGGTCAGTGGAGATCCGTGGTCCACATGGTCACTCAGGAACCCAGGCTGAGGGGCTGCACCATTTATACATGTCTTTGGTCACTGCAGCAGGAGAAGAGAATGCTAAGAGATCAGGTATTAGCTCTTAAATACTTTGGCCCAAAAGTAAAACATTTTTCACAATGTGAAATCACTGTCTCCTACTCCATTGGTGAGGCTTAGTCACATGACCCACCTAACTGCAAGGAAGTACTTGGGAGCGCATCATAGTTGGTGAGCAATAAATATTTCTATCATACAATTAAATATGCTGAAGAGTGAGAATTTTTACATAGGCACTGCTCAGTTAGAAACATTCCACTCATGATCATCCGAGAAGAGGGAAGAGCTGAGCCTGACTTTTGCCTGAAAAGATGAGCTATGCCAACAAGGTTCAAGTTTGAGTTCACCCAATAGCCAGATGCCTCACTGAGCTTGGTGGTGTAGATGTTCCCTCCTGTTCTGAAGGTACACGTTCCCCAGACAGGCCAGAGCTTCCTCTAGATCTCAATTAACCGCTGAATCACACCATGTTGACGTTGGAGGGATAAGGCCTTTAAAATCATTTCATCCAACAATCTCATTATGGTAGAGGCATCTGAAGCCCAAAAAGAAGTAACTTTTCCAAGTCACATAATAAGCTCTTGACCAGGCTAAGACTAGAGCCCTGTCTCCTACCTCCCAGTCTACTGTCATTCCTACTCCCAGAAGATAAGAAATAATATACATAATTTCCAGACTATAGAGAGAAAAAATAAGTTGATCCAAAACTCAAAAATGATATTTTAAAACATAAAAAAGAAAATGACAAACATCAAGAATTTACAGCCAGTAGAAAATACGAAAAAAAATGTCAGAAAAAAAATCTAAACATATCCATGATCACAATAAATGTGAGTGGACAAAATTATTTTATGGGAAGTCCAAGACTTTCAGATTTTAAAAATCTAATTTGATGCTATCCACAATTCAACCTGGAAACAAAATGACACTGAGAGGTTAAAAGTGAAAGAAATGATAAAAGATAAGCTAAGCAACTGTTAATAAAAATAGAATAGGTATGGTAATACTAAGAAGAAGAATTTAAAATTAAAAGCATTGCATAAGATAATCTGATTGGGAGGGAGCCTGGCTGTTTTCCTACTTGAAATAGTTACACGGTTCTAAAAGGTCAAAATACATGTTAGCTAAGAACCATCAATACAGCAAAGATATAATGGAAATATCTGGGAGGTATGTGTGTATGTTGGGGTGCGTGTGTATGTGCATGTGGGTATAAATGTACATATATGATTGCATGATCAAAATGCTTCTGGAAGTAAATCTATCCCACTTCCTTTTGTAAATACCTCGCCATGGTTCCACGCTGGGGTGGGACTTAGCTGTCTGTTCCCCTGGAGCTGACCATCGAAGCTGGACAACTCAGACACTGGTGCCTATACAGAACACCCAACCCAACAAGCTGGGAACTCTGCCAGTGAAAGGTGGATGCATGAGAACTTGGCACAGGAACCACCCTTAGTGGAGAGGAGGTCATCCCATAAATAGGGAGCGGGTGGCTCACTGGAGCAAGGTCTGCTGCTGGTACCACACTCATGACTGCAAAGCCCTCCAGGGAACGCCCAGAGCTGGCAGCTCCCCTTAAGGGAATAACTGGCTCCCGGACACCTGGCTGGGCATCGCGGGACCCCAGCTGCTGAGAATTTTTTCACCCTGTCGTTGCTGGGTGTTTCCAGGGCAAGTATCCCTGAGGCCCAAACTAGCACCATCTGTTTCCCCTTTTGAAGAGTGAGTCCTACACACCGGTTTGTTAAGAACTCTGAAGGGAAGAAAAGAAAGAGCCTCCTGCAGACACCCCACTAGTCCTGCCCTGGCCCTGTGGCTTTATCACTGAGCATGGGGACAACAGAGGCCTGGCGGCGGCGTGCTGCTAACAAGAGCTCCCGGCCATCACCGCCCCACGCCTGAGCCTTAATGGGGGCCCCCCGCTAGCCCCAGGTGTTTATGGCATGGGCCACTGGCTGTTGCTGGTTCTTTACTTCTCAAAGCGTCAGGGAGCCTCCGAGCTGGTTGCCGGGGGTGGGATGCTTGCAGGGGGGCATGGGAGGGTGGTTGGATGAGGGCAAAGGAGGAGCGGGAGGTGGGAGATGGTTTCCGCAGAGGAACCCCGGGTCGGATCAGAGCTGCAGCCGCTGCTGGGAACTCGGCTGCGCAGCTCTGCGTCTTTTGTTGCCCGCAACTGTCCCTCTGCAGCCCACCGCAGGGACTGCTGAAAGCACTGCGGATGTTTTTGGCAGGCTGGCCTCTGGGCCGGGCTCACATTCATTAATCTGCCTGCCATGGAGCCCCTGTGAAAAGAGGAAATTGTTTCACGCTCGCCGAGAGACAAGGGGAAAGGGCCCGAGCGGGGAGAAGGCCCAGGCTTGGGGTGCTGTGGTGTCACCCCGAGAGCGGGCCAGAGAGAGCAGGCTCTTTGGGGAGCGGGCCAGACCTGCCCCGGGAGGACCTTGGAATTCTTGCAGCCCGGCTGTTAATTAGCCCCATAATGGGGCCTGGCTGGAGCGGCTCTGGCTGAAGTCTTGGGCCTGAAACAATCGGGGCCTGTTTTCTGACAGAGATGACAAATGGAGGAAGTGGGGGTGGGGGGTGATGCGAGCATAAAGAAAAGCATGGACAAGAGGAAATACCGAGTGCAAATTGCTGTAATGAATTTTAAAGGCAGGCTCTTCAGGGTGGGAGAAAAATCGAAGTGTCGCAGAGCCCACGTTGGGACCTTTCCTTCAGTGCATTTGGAAGTGACAGTCGTTGAGGCTGCTGAGTGAAGGGACAGATGGCTCCATGTCCATCCAAGCAGCCCAGCAGCAAGTGGAGGCCGGAGCCAGGCCTGGGTCCCTTCTGCGTGCTTTTGGGAAGACGGGAGTTCAAAAATGCACAGGGCATGCTCATCCTGGCCGATGTCTAGGTCCCAACTGTCAGGTGTAATAGGAAAAAAAAGTTGCTATTTCTACTACCAAAGAGATTCTTAATGAAAAGAAGGCCCTGGTTCTGCTGAGCTCCTGGATAAGCTGGAGAGCTTTTCTGGAGAGGAGCTGGGAAGAGCCCAACTGTTCTGCATGACAAAGGGGAAAGAATTTGGAGCTCCCAGGGGCAAACCAGGTGGAGGGGATGGGGCAGAAATGGAAGCGGAGGTAGACAGAGATGCCGGCTGGATGGAAGGGGCCCAGGCCTTCTCATGGTGTTCCTCCCCATCTTCTGTTAAGTCAGCCAAGTCCTGGATACCTGGTGTGAGTGGATTTGGGGCAAACCAGTGAAGAGGCTATTGCAGGCGGATATGGGGTGAAAAGACCACATGAGTGCAGATGCTGGAGGTGAAGGGTTCACGGGAAGGTGCAGACATCACTTCAAGGGGGATTTGCAGGCTGGATCTCCAAAGGACAAGGAAGCCCAGGTGACCTGTGGTCACATGAGTGTCACTGAATGGTGACAGCCCCTATTCCTTGGCCGGATGCCTCTTCTCAGTGCCTGTCCACCCACCTGAACATCCAAATACATTCTTCATGTCCTTCCCCTCCCATTGTTTATTTTATAATTTACACAAATAAAATTTACTATTTTTAGTGTACAGGTCTTCAAGTTTTGATAAATTCATACCACTGTGTAGTCATTATAAGCATCAAGATAGAGACTCTTTCCATCATTCCAGAAAGTTCCCTTGGTTGCCTTTGAAAATCAAAGCCCTGCTCTGTTTTCTGTCTCTATGATTTTGCCTTTTCCAAATATCCCATGAGTGAAGTCATATGGTATGGAGTCTTGAGAGCCTGGCTTCTTTCACTGAGCATAATACCTTTGGGATTCATCCAAGGTTGCACATGTCCACCACCATTGTTTCTTTTCATTGCTGAGTAGTATTCCATTGTGTGGACAGATCAGTTTGTTGCTTTGTTCCTTAGTTGAGGAACATCTGGGTTGCTTTCTTTCACGTCCTTTTGATCTCGTCTTTTGTGGAACATTTTATTGGTGGGGATTATTTTTTAAAAAGTTAGCCCAGTTGGACTTTGGTAATTCCTCTCCTTCTCAAGGGATCTAAGTTAGCTCTCCAAGTCTGCTTCTTCATGTGATATCTGCCACCCAAGCCTAGTGTAAATAACTAATTGTATAACTTACAAAGAGACTTTGTTTTTTGTTTGTTTTGTTGTATAATAGCTTTATTGAGAGATAATTTCACATACCATACAATTCGCCCATTTAAAGTGAATGACTCAATGGTTTTTAGAATATTGACAGATTTGTGCATTCATCATTGAATCAATTTTAGATCATTTTTATTCCTGGAATTTTGAAAAGCTAACACCCTTTAGCAGTCACCTCCAGTCCTAATCTACGTTCTGTCTCTATAGATTTATCTATTCTGGACATTTTGTAAAAATGGAATCCTACAATGTGTGGTCTTTTGTATCAGGCTTCTTTCCCTTTGCATAATGTTTCAAGTTTCATCTATGCCATAGCTAAGGCTAAATAACAATTCAGTGCCTCGTTCGTT
This sequence comes from Camelus bactrianus, assembly GCF_048773025.1. Classification (NCBI taxonomy): domain Eukaryota; kingdom Metazoa; phylum Chordata; class Mammalia; order Artiodactyla; family Camelidae; genus Camelus; species Camelus bactrianus. The sequence continues at coordinate 31,772,012 of NC_133549.1, forward strand.
TTTATTGCTGAATAATATTCCATTGTGTGGATGTACTACTAGTTCATCCATTCATCAGTTGAGGGACACTTGAATGGTTTCCACTTTGGGGCTATTATGAATAATGCTGCTGTGAACATTCATGTACAAGTTTTTGCATGATCATGTGTTTTCAATATGTATCTAAGGAGTGAAACTGCTGGATCATATGGTAATGCTATGTTTAACCATTTGAGGAACTGCCAAACCATTTTCCAAAATGGCTGCACCATTATATATTCCACGGAGGCATTTTGAAAATGCAAGAATATAATGCACATCATTAAAATTGAATATTACTCATTGAAATGGCAAGAATGATATTTGATCATTGTAATAATTTAGACTGTACCAAAGAGCATAAAGTAACAAGGCCCTTCCAGCCCCACTAATCCCCACATAGAAAGAAGCACTGTAAACAGTCTGGTTATGTAGTCATCCATCCTTTTCCCTGGCTCAACACACGTATACAAACTTTTTATACTTATGCTAAAATGAAAATGCATTCTTACTAGATACATGACTCTAACTTTCTGTTTAAAATTGTGGTAAAATAAATAAACCATAAAATTTACCATCTTAACCACTTTTAAGTGTACAGTTCAGTGACATTAAGTACATTCACACAGTTGTGCAACCATCACCACCATCCATCCACAGAACTTTTTTCATCTCACAAAACTGAAACTCTGTACCTGTTAAACCATGACTCCCCATCCCCTCTCCCCCAAGACCCTGGTGGCCACCATTCTACTTTCTGTCTCTGTGAATTTAACTACTTTAAATGACTCTTAGGAGTGGAATTATACAGTAGTTGTCCTTTTGTGATTGGCTTATTTCACTCAGCATTGTGTCTTCAAGATTCATCCATGTTGCAGTGTATGTCCAAATTTCCTTCCTTTTTAAAGCTAAATAATAATTCATATAAATATATGAGTCACCCCTCAGTATCTGCAGGGGATTGGTTCCAGGACCCCCAGAGACACAAAAATCCAAGGATGATGAAGCCCTTTATAAAAATCATGTAGTATTTATATACAACATATGCATACTCTCCCATATACTTTAAATCATCTCTAGATTACTTATAATACCTAATACAATGTAAATGCCATGTAAGTAGTTGCAGGCATGTGGCAAATTCAAGTTTTGCTTTTTGGAAGTTTCTGGAATTTTTTTTCAAATATTTTTGATACATAACTGATTGATATGGAGAGCTGCCTGGACCATGTCGTGTTTATCCATTCATCTGAAGATGTACACTTGGGTTGCTTCCACCTTTTAGCTATTGTGAACAATGTTGCTATGAGCACGAGTGTACAAATATCTCTCCATGTCCCTGCTTTCAATTAGCTAGCTCCCTTTTGCAAAAAATTAAACTTTTTATTGATGTTTATGTCACTTAAGAAAAATCTTAGCAGGGTACTAGTGTGGTTCTCCCATGATCTAAATTACCTTCATACTTTACATTGCTCAGTTTTCATCCATAGTGTGGTGTCTTATAATCTACTTCACCATTCCCCACTCTTGAGAAATCGAATGGATACGACTACTGGGGCTTTCCCATGGGCTGGCCATGGTACACAGCTCCTCACATGCATTGGCTGATGGGATCCTGACAACAATCCTTTGAGACGGATATAATTATTAGCCCCATTTTAGAAGCAGAGAAACTGAGGATAGAGAGCTGAAGTAATGTGCCCAAGGCTGTTTTGCTAGTAAGGGCTGAAGTTAGAAGTCAAAGTCTGTCTGACTCCCAAGCCTAACTCAGCATCATAGTCACTGACAGTACTGATGGGTCTTTTTCAGTTGGCCCAGGAGTGGCCTGGTGGAGGAAGGGGAGAGACTTGAATATATGGAGAGGTTCATACTCCAGGAGCCATGGGGCTGATTCCCCAGTGAGAACAGATCTGCTGTTTACAATGAATGTCCTTTCTCAGAGGTCAGGCTTCATGTAGCCTCAGAAAACTGGAGCAGGTTCCCACCTCCCAAAAGAGAACCATCGGATCAAGCTTCCTCACTTCTGCTTCCTTTTCTTTCCTCTTTGACCTCTCACATGCGCAATCCCACCTTCACCCCAACCCCACCCCACACTGTCCTCCAGACTATCCAGGCTCAGGTGACAGATACCCAGCTCAGATCAGCTTACACAAACGAAAGGGATGTTTTGGCTCATTTAACTGGGAATGTAAGGGTGCATCTGGCCTCAATCATGATTGGATCCAGGGGCTCAGATGATGTCATTAGGCTCTTTCTCCATTTCTCAGCTCTACTTCTCTTTGGACGGTGATTAGTTCTTTCCTGCAGTGAACAGGCTTTCCCCACGAAGTAGGAGAGAGACTCCAAAAACTCCAAAACTACAATTTCAAAGCTCAGCTCTCACATCAGAAGCAGGACCAGCTTCCTTCTCCCAGCGTCCATAGACCAGTCTCAGGGAAGGGCTCCAATTGGCCATGTGTGGGCCATATGCTAATTCCTTAACCAATCGTGTGGCCAGGAAGAGGCAGTATTAGGACTGATGTAGACTCCATGGCATGGAAGGCAGTTTGTGTTTCCAAAGAGAGAGGAGGAAAAAGTGTGTGTGCTCAGCAGACAGAAACAACAACCACCATCCACTTTGTCTGCCTTGGTCAAACAGCTCCTCCAAGCAGCAACAAACTCCCCACATGTGGCTACTGCTATTCCTGCCACCCCTGCCACTCAACCCCGCCATTACCAGAAAGTGAATGGAGCCTGAGCACGCTGCCTTAGAAAGAATGCAAACCTCACGTCTACGGAGGTAGCCAATGCATGCAGCCCTGTATCCCTGGCTGGGGGAGACGCTGCACTATCTAAACATTTCCATCATCTGCTGCTGCTTCCAACTCACGCCCCAGGCTTAGCTCATCTTTCAGAGGCCTTGTTTCTTCCCCGGTCTAAGGTACAGGAACATGAGGTGCCCAGATGTCCCGGCTGCTTACACTGCACGGAGCATGAGGCTGTGCATGTGGCTCCCCGCTCATCCCCGGAGTCCTGGGCTCTGATCAGCGCTACAAGCCCAGTGGTCACGGACCAGCCTGGTCATTACACTGCCTCTTCCTCTGGACTCGCTGTGGATCTGACTAGATGAAACACCTGGTTTCCTCCTCGGAAGGAGGCCTGATGCTTTTTTGCCGTTTGATTGACTGTTAAATGAAAGCCAGGCCCTTTTGTTTGGTGTGGGGTTTTTTTGTTTGTTTGGTTTGTTCCAGCATGTCATGATTAATTCATCCCTGGCCTGACTCCACGGAAAAGCTACAACACTTGGCACTTTTCTCCTCTTTTCTTTGGTCTCCTTTCCTTCCTGTACCCCAGGCCCACCTTGATAAAAAGGTCCTCTTCCCTCTGACGTCACTCATTACCCTTGCTAGAGGTGAACTTGGACCAACATTTCCAACTGTCAGCGACTAGGGCTTTGGGAAATAATAATAGTATTTGTTTAAATAGTTGGATCTCCTGAACTATTTGCCGGTGCCAAATTGAGAAATAAAGCACAAAATATAAACCAGATAAACAGAACCACAAAACTTTTGTTTTCAAGTGGAGTCACCCGCAAACGAAAGAAACTTTAGCAGAATGGGCAATGGGCACTATTGTCATTGTAACTAACTTGGTATGAGCAGCACTTTATCATTCTCCAAGCACTTTCCAACCTACCAGCTCATTTCATTTTCTATAGCCATCCTAAAAGGAAGTAGGCAAGCAACTGTCCTTGTTTTCATTTTGCAGGTGGAGAAATGGCAGGTTCATGGCTGGGGGTGGGCCTTTTCAGGGCACCTTCTGGAATGAAATCCCTGACTGTGCTTCCTGAGGAGCAGAGTTGAGAAACGCAAGATCAGGTACGGGGTTGGCATCAGAGAAGACTAGAACCGAAGCCTGGTCAACTCATCCTTCTCCTCTGCGCAATCCCAGCGCACCACCCAAGGTCCGCTGAAACAAGGCCAATCCTTTCAAAATCCTAACCTTGAAGCCAACTCAGCAGATAGTATAGCCCCATTTTACAGCTGAATAAACTGAAACAGGAACAGTCACTCCGTGGCTAGGATAAAGCATACAAACAGCCGGCCAAGATAGAAAGAGAAACAGATCCTTACACAGGCACAGCATGATAGTCTCCTTTGTAGCTGGAGCACAGGCTTATTTTCCATTTGCACGCTCGACAAGAATGCAAATCTAGACTCCCATGAAGAAGGAACAAGAATTGCACACTCCCTGTCCCACTGTCTCTCTGGAAAGCTAAGAGGATAAATATACAGATTATTATTTCTATGCCAGGGTTGCAGGCTGGTGTTGTGAAATTCACAAAATCGATTCTTTGTGCCCTGAGCTTTGGATTCTTGACTTCCTTCGAGTCAACAGGGAAATGAATGTGGTTCTCTCAGGGGATCCTCGCAGTTACGGGTCATTCTGAACGGGCACCATAGGACTAAGAGAACAGAGAAGCAGTAAAAGGACAAGGATTCTTCAGAGCGATGCAAAATATATGGGCTGTGTGTGGATAACTTACAAGGAAGAAGTATAACGAACAAGTCATCCATCCATTCATTCAATCATTCGATAACAAATCATTCATTCAATAACCATCTGTTACAGTTCTCAAATGACCCTGAGGTTCTTGCAGGGGGCTGAATGAGAACACCCATGTGTGTAAGGAACCCAGCATGATGCCCATTACATGGTGGGCCTCCAGTCAATGCTGGGTCCCTTTGTTCCCAGGGTCCCCGCTCTGTGCCTCCTTAAGTAAGCAGCTAGAAAGACTGAAAGTGGTGTCTCTGTGTGTGAGGACCGGAGATGTCTGCAGGGGAAACAGTGGGAGATAAGCATGGTCATGAGAGAGAGTCTGGGTTGGGCAGGGTCTTCCTGCTTGCCAGCCCCTCAGGAATCTCAGACCCGGGTTGCTATCGAATTTCCAACAATCCCCATAACACAATTCCACAGCTGGGCAAGTTTAGCGTTTAGACAATCTCACGGTCAAGGGAGGCCCTGGGATGTAACAGAATTTATGCTGGGCCTTGAACAAGCTCCTCAGTCTCTCTGGTCCTGTTTTTTCCTTATAGAGCAAAGGGCGGAAGGACTCGATGCTTTTGAAGGACCTATCGGACTCAGCTCGACTGTGCGTCAAGGTCTTCTTCAGGTAGAGCCGACATCTTCACTGTAACTTCAACTCACTTCCTCTTATGAAATCAGCTAACTCTTGCCTTCCTAACATAATAAAATAGGTCACTGGGGTAAGTGGACCAAGGCCCATGGGAAAGGGCCCACCCTCAACAGAACCAGCTGGCTCTAGCCACTCCTGTGGCCACATCTGGTTCCAGGAGCCTGCTGAAGTTCGGGGAGCATCCGGCCCTATCCACCAAAAAGATCTGTGTGAGGCACATGACTCGATTTCTCAGGAAGCACACCTGGGATTCCATTCCAGGAGGATTGGTATAGAGGCCACCCTGAGAAATGGAACCTAGAGAAACAGTAATGTGAGAACCCCTACAGTCAGCTCCAGGGACCACCATCAAGCTTGCTGATACAGACTCGTGAAGCCTTCAGAAAGGGTTCGTATGTCTAACACTGCCCTGCGCCCTGCAGACACACCCTCCACCCAGCCCCATCACAATCCCATTGCGTGGCTGGGGAGACTCAGCTTTGATGAGATCAAAACATCTTCCCAGGGGCTCACAGTGAGTGACAGATGAATCAGGATTCCAATCCACGTCTGTAGGGACCAAAAGACAACTGTGAACTCCCTAGCTAAAGAGACATCAAAGAAAGCCTTGATGGGGACCAGATTTCCTAAGAGGACAGTGTCAAGGGGCAGGATAGAGGGAAATCCCTAGAAGAGGAGGCTCGACAAGCCTGTGGGAGACACTGCCCACACGCAGACCTTAAGGCCTGGGGGCACTGCCACCTGGGGTAGGACACTGCCTTCTGTCTGTCTCCTGCCTTCCCCAGAAACCATCACCCATCAGCCCAGCCCAGACCAGGGTGTCTTAAAGGCTGGTTTCTGGGATATCAGCCCCAATTTCTAAATCACAGGGACGACCACTGTTGTCCTTGTACAGACTGTTCCTTGTACGAGCACTCAGCCAAGAGCGGGGACACTTCACCCGTCACGCCATGTGCCCACCCAACAGTGTCCGCCTTCGGGGGTGGCCTTCCTGATTCATGCAAAGGCGCTGGAAGAGAGCCCCACTTTAAGCAACCCCCTTTCTGGGTCTCTACACTTCTCTGTGTCCATGAATACTTGCCGTGGGCCAGGTCATTCAAAGACGAGGGAGACACAGCCCCTGCTCCTGAGGAGCTTAAGTTCTGGTGCAGGAGGCAGGCACAAACACGGACCACGGAAAAGGATGGATCTGGGGCACAGGGAGGACAGGAGAGGGACCCATGTCTGAATTCTGGAGTCTCTCATGGCTAACCACGCTCTATTACATTCTCCTCCTTGCTCCCCTGTACTTGGCAAATCAGAACACAGCGAGGGGGACCCTCGACCCCCATCTCCCCAGCTGCTCTCCCGCTCATCTGATCCCCAACTTAGCATGACCCGGGCCTGCCACCCTTCACCCCCAGGTGTAGTCAAAAGGTCCTTTGTCTCCAGGGACTCTGGGAAATTCCTTCCTTCCTCCCAGCTTGGGGACCTGCCACTCTTAATAGGTTCAATATTTGATTGTCAACAGATGGAAGGTCAATTCTCTAAAAACAAGGGCTTTGGGTCTGAATTGTTTCTTTAAGTGCCTCCAACTCTCCACAGGATCTCAGGCCAAGACGTTAGCCTGAACCTAAAATCAATCAGGCCCCAGGCTACAGAAAAAAATGGCTCAAAATACAAAACGTGTTCTCCAGCCCACGTGCTACACTTCTTCTCCAGAGCACGGACGCTCTTTGTCTCCAAGCAGGTTAAAGAACAGCACAGACCTCGGTCTGAGGGGGCCAGATCCTTTTAAGGATACTCGAAGCAACACCAAAAGTGACAATGGAGCATTTCACTTCGCTTTCCCAGGCTGCCAGGTACTGAAATCCTGTTTTCCAGAAACCTCCCTCATTTACGGAAACTAGTTGTGGCCACATGGGCCTCACCCTCCCCTCACAGTCTTGCAGTCTGTCCCAGAAGGGAGGCTGGGGACTTCTGAGTGACAGAGAACCAGGGGCCGGCCTGCAGCACAGATGCATGACTCTTTGGGGGTGGCCTTTCCGGGAAGCCACCAAGTACGGAGACTGAGCCCACTTCCTTCGTGTCAAGCACCAGCTGACCAAGGTTTGCCAGGGCCACGCTGGGGACATGTGGGGCCCTCTTGATCAGAGGCCCTGAGTGGACCAGTGGCTGGGGGCAAGACTCTAGTTGGGTCAGTAAGAGAGGGTGACAGCCACCCACTGTCCCTGGTACCACCTCACCTAGTCCCAGAAATTCCAGTTGTGAAAATAAAGTTAGCCAAATGAGCCTCTCTCCCTGTGCTGCTGGAAACGAGAGATCACTTTGGATAAAATAAGAAACAGTATACTTCAATTTTTTTAAAAGTATATATAAAAAAAAAGAAAGTCATGGAACACACTAACAGCTTAGATCCTAAAAGCCACAAGCCCTTCTCCCTGGGAGGAACCTGAGGCTCCAAGCAAAGACCTCCCCGCCCTACAACCTTCAGCCTCTCCTCTCCTCTCCTGCTCTGATTCGCTCAACGCCTGCTCCGGGCCCAAGGGCAGAGTGGCCAAGGGCAGATGGCAGAGAAGAGAATCGCCCACGTTAGGGAGGTTTCATTATATAAAAGGCAAGTGCCTGGCTATAAATAGCATACTGAGCTGTATGCAAATCACAGGCAAATTCACCTGAGAGTTCTTACTCTGTTGAATATTTTATGAGCATTGAACAACGGACTTGCTTGGTGAGGCAGAAATATTAATAACAACTAATGTTTAGTGAGCACTTACTATATGCTCAAGCCGGAAAACCAGGGTGCTCAGGGAAAGATTCAGACGGAAGGCTTTGCAGGAGAGTTGGAAAAGGGGTGGGAACGGGGCTCCTGGCAAGGAAGGCCGGGAACAAAGGCCCAGCAGCAGGAAGAGAGACTGAAACAGGACTCCAACAAGCCCTTTCTGAGGGGAGGCAGGTTGGCTGCAGGTCGGGGCCTCACCTGAGGCCACTCTTCTCACCGAGGAAAGGCAAGTGTTAGCCATCGCTTCCTGGCACCGGTTTCTTTATGGGGCTGTTGAGCCCAGGGCCGAGCGAGGCTGAAAGGTTATGACAGTTTCACTTTATTTTGTTCTAAACAAGAGATAATATGAAATAGGCACCTGGGAGTGTTTTGAATTAACAACCCAAACCCAACGAACAGCTGCATCCCGGAGAGGGGGGGGGATGTTTCCTGCCGTGGCCATATTTCCTTTCAGCAACATTACATTAACACTTATGAAATACAGCCGAAAAGTCAGGCCATATTTAAGGGGAAGAGAGAGGTACTTCCATACTCTGTGCAGAACGCGCTGCCAACTAATTGGCCGTGTAAGCTCGGTTTTCAACTCATCTGCAGAAGTCTCGAGGTTAATGAAACCATTACGTATGCAAGGGTGTCGTGGAAGGCGGGCAACAGGAAGTAACTGACAATGCTTTCCATCTACCTTTGCGGTGTGGGCTATTCTTATCTGACAGTGCTTATCAAAGTCAGGGATGTGGGCGGAATGGGGGTGTGTGTGTGTGTGTGTGTGTGTGTGTGTGTGTGTGTGTACAGCCACACTAATGAGAACTATTCTATTTCTCCATCTGGAATCCATTAATCGTGATTATGATGACGGCCTCTCCTTCGCTTATTACTATCAGGATTAGCTAACCCCATTACTACCCCGGCCACCTTTCTCAATCTGCTCCACGGAGCGGAGGAGACAGTTTCCTGTCATCTAAGCCGTCTCCCTGTCTCCCACTCCGGAGCCATTGTAAACTCCCTCACCCCATCTCAATTACAAGAGCTCTAATCGGCCCTCCCGTCCCAAGTGACAGGCCTCTGCAGGTGTCTAGGAGGTAGGGGCAGGCAAGCCAGCTGATCCGGGCGGTCACGAGTCTTACTCTGGCTCCTCCGTGCTCACGGCACCAGGCCTGCATCTCGCAGGTGTTCAGCAATTATCTCGGTCCAGTTACCTCACCATTTCTTGGGGTGGATGGAAAAAAAATAAATAAGGCACATGAAAAAGGTTGTTATTACAAAAGAGGAAAAGCCTAAGAGACAAGCAGGACCCTGAGTGCAAGGCTTGATTCCTTTAATCAAGCCTGTGGCTTCAAGAACCGGACCTGCCCCAGCCTCCCCCAGTACTGGAGACACGGAGAGGACGTAGAGGTGCTCTCCGGATGAAAGCACAGAAAGCTAGTAGCACTCTTGGACTTCGGGGTTCCTTCCTCCCTAGCAGCCCTACTTCCACCCCACCTTTCCCGAAGGACCTTATTTCCTGGCCACCTCATCCCACCCCTACCAGTAGGCTGCAGCAGCAGGCGGGGACTTTAAAAACTGTGCAAGAATTTGGTATTTCCCCAAAGGTCATCAAAGAAGTCACTAGGAACAAACAGTTGGACTGGCTGGCCCTTATAGTCCAGTATCTTTTCTGTTTGTTTGGAATGTAGTTGGAGTTGGGCACCATTTTTTCAGGACTGGAGTCCTCTGTGACAGAGCATTCCCTTCGCGTGCCTAAAATAGCGCTCAGTCTTTGGGGCAGCCGGAGCCCTGGGGTTGGAGCCTCTGGCTCCAAGAAACCTCCCCATTCACCCCAGGACGGCAGTCCCTGTATTATCTTTACGTGCATCAGGACACGGAAAAGGTGGGGAAGCAATGCCCTAAAGGTCTACTTTTCTCCTCTTCTACATCTTCCTTCATCCCTTCTTTTTCATGCTTAGACAGTCAAAGCTGTAAGGACCCTGACCTTGGCCAACAATGCCCTCTGTTGGCCCTTGAGGACAATGAGGCCACTAGGGTGCTGTGACTCGCCTGAGGTCACACAGGCAGCAGAGCGAGGTCACGCAGGCAGCAGAGCGAGGATGAGAACTCAGGCCTCTTGGCTCCCCACTGAGGTCTCCTCTCCTGACTATCTGACTCGAAGTAGACATTCTCCCTGCTTCCTGCTCTTTAGAACTTTCTCTCAGCCCCCAACCCCCTACCCCCGATCCAGTCTCATTTCTCTCTCCCCTGATGACCAGCAGGTGCTGATTTAAACTTTCAGGCCACCAATCTGAACAACCAGGGCATCAGGAATATTTCCAAGTAGGAGAATTCACAGCTTTCATGCATCTTAAACCCGAAGGGAAGGTGGGAGCCCTTCCGCATTAATCTGCCATCCTTAGCTTTAGTTAGAAGAGGACGGCAAGGCATTCTCAGGAAGGCCAGCTTGGGATAAGCCTCTGTATCCCAGGCAGATGCAGACACTATAGGCTTTGGCCCATGTCCACTGGGGGAAAGCTTGTCCTGAGTGTCAATCCCCTTTCACAGCCCATTGGCGCTGGGGTCATCATGGTACCCAAGAGGTATCAGTTCAGAGTGGGTGGTCTAGGGGGACCATGTGGTGCCACAAATATCCCTTTTCCAAGCAAATTTCAAAATCTGGACTTTGGGAAACAGGGAAACTTCTGCGAAGATGGACAAACTCTACAACTCTTGTCAGACCCTACTTGATACTACGTGAAACTCCATCTGAGCATCTGGCCCTGTATGTAGAGAGGCGAGGGTTATTTTTGGCACTATCTGCACAAATGTTCATCCCTCTGCAAATTAAGAATTTCCCACCCCAGTGAGGGATGGCCTAATCTGATTAGTGTCCGGGGGGAGCCAGGAGATGACAGATGTGTTCTAATTCTTCATCAGGGAGGGGGCAGGATGATTCCAAATGCTTGTTCCTCCAGGTCAGGAAAACTAGTAACTCCCACGTAAGCTGTCGTGTCCACACCCTGGAGAACTGGCATGGTGCATCATTCCATCCAGACTACAGCTGACAATCATCTGGAGGTCAGGTGGAGAATGATATTGACTATACATGAGTCGCATAAAGAAGTTCCAGATATTTTTAAAGAAATCAATAGTTATATGTTACGGTGACAAGGAAACTAGGAAATGGGCCCTATCCTAGACTGCTGGTAGAAATGAAAATGGAAAAGACCTTTCTGAATGGCAATTTAACCAATATATCCCGAAGACCTTAAAATCGAGCCTATTCTTTGACTCAGCAGTTCTAAGAATTTTACCCCAAGGAAACAATCAGAAATGTGTACGAAGATCTACATACATGAATTTTCATCACAGCAATTCTGTATAGTAGGAAAAAAATAAGAGCTTAAATACCTAATCATCGGATTTCACTTTAAAAAATAGCGATATATTGCAATAGAGCTGCTGAAAATAGGGAATTAAAAACTAAAATAGGAAATTTTTCATAATATAATTGTAAAAAAAAAAAAGAAGTCAGGCTACAAAACAGTTTCTCCAGGATTATTTCAATTTTATAAAAATCTGTGTGTGTGTGTGTGTGAAGTAGAGCATATATTTGAAGGCTATATTCAGATGTTTCCACAATGAACATATCTTGCTTTTATAATCAGAAATGAAAACTTTAAAGAAATAAAATCAATTCCTTCAGCTATGAAATAGAGGGACAAGGGACTAAATAGAACCTTGTTGCTACTCTTATCATCCCAGCTCTCAAGTAAAATTTTTCTCAAATATCAGACTGGTCTAATCAATACCCTGAATCAACTAAACTCATCCAAGACATGAATTTTGTTTTATCAGCTGCCGATTGTACTGTGTAATTTTTAGGTAAAATGGAATAGTCTTCACCCTCTTCACTTTTGAAAAAAATACATGTATTTGCACATCCAATGTTTGGAACTGACATTGTCCTAAAACCTGAAGGACTGGGGCTCTCCCTGCCCACATCACTGCCATCACTCCCCTTCTGGACAGCATCTTGCCAGATCAACCAAGGCAGAGCCTGTCCATGAATGGCCTCATAGCATACTTCTAAATGACCTGACATCCAGAAGCAAAGAGATCCTGGGAATTACAGCCCCAACACTGAGAAAGTCATGCCTACAGGAAGACAGACCACAAGAAATAAACCAGAATGGTATCTTTGCTTAAAAAGTCACCTTCTATGCCTGAAAAGCCATAAAACAAAATTAGAGAGCACCCTTATTGATATGAAACAGCCATTGCCAACCAAAAGCACTCGAAAAGGTTGTTAGTGGCATAAAGGGTGATTTTTTGCTGCAAAGCAAATCCTGGGGATAATTACAAATTAGCCACACTTTGTCTTTTCACAAATTCTGCCTCCATCATTGCATCCCTTTTGGCCTACTGATGCCTCTGGCTGCTCAAGGTGCAGCACCTAGAACTTACCCTCTCCAGGAATGTCTAGTGACCAAAATTGGCCCTCTCTCCTCCCCAGCTATCAAAAATACTATTCCTTCAAGAATGGCTGGTTAGACACTTTGATAGGAAAGAAGCAATCTACCTGAATTATTCACAGTAAGATATGAATGACTACAGGCCTAGCTCTCCCTGTGTCTTTTAAATGACACATTCCCTCTTTTTTAAAGTGTAGCTTTTGCATTAGAATCATCTGGTTGCTTGTGAAAATTCTGGGTTTCTGGGCCCCAGTCCTATCAGAATCAGAATCGCTCCTGGTCGGCTCCAGGGATCTGCATTTTAAACAAGCCCCTTTGAATCTTTTGCACTCTAAAGTTTGATAACTGGTGGAAAATGAAGGAGAGTTGGTATCTTTGAGCAGAGAAGCCTTCACAGTTAAACGACCCACTTTCCACTCCAGGAGTATCCACATCAAAAAACAGCAGTTAGAATTCCATTAACACTTAATAAATGCTTTTTATACAGTAGGCACTGTTATCATCAACATTTTAACATGCAGAAACTGAGGCTCAGAGTGATTAGGTAACTTCCCCAAGGCCACACAGCTTTTAAATGTTGGAGCTAGCATTTGAACCCCAGCAGCCTTGAGAAAGCCTTACTTACTTCAAATAAGTTATAACCTGTCTCAATTGCAACTTCACCAAATTACCTAAGACAAGCAGAAGCACCACAATTTGAAAGGCTGTGAAGACATCCCTAGAAAGAGAGAGGGGAAAAACAGAACCCGACTTAGGCGTGAATTACTGAGAACTGAATTCTCATTGGACGTTTTGGACTCCAGTTGAGGCTAGTTGATGTAGTGTAGTTTTGCCTGAGAAAGCTCAGAACTTTGAAACTGTTCCCTCTTGCACTTTGATTACACATGCGTTCTGACTTGAAAAAAGATTACGTTGTTAGGTACCCCACGCTCCCTCTCAGCAGCCTGCTGTAGCTGTTTCCATCTGTAATGATTGTTTAATGACTATTTAAGAAAGTGCCATCTGAGGTTCTCTAATCACCCAATTTTTATTAAGTGCTCAAGGAAATCACACAGGTGCAGAATTGCCTATTTGACAGACAAGCCATGAGTGGCGCAGGGCTCCCATGCGCCAGAGGAGGAGACAGTGCTGAGGGCAGTGTGCACACACCTCACCACCAACAGAGAAACAGATGGGAATAGCACTTTGGTTCCCCCAAGGGGAGCAAAAGAGGGATCTGAGAGACTGGACAGATAGGAGAGAGTGATGGGGACCAGGAGCAATGGGTATTATGAGGGGGAGAGCAGCAAAGTCTAGAAAAATCGGGCTCAGGAGCCCTCATCTCCCCCTACCTGAGAAGCTTCCTGGGGATCCAAGACCCTTCACCCCAAGAGCTGTGGAAATCTCCGGCCCTCGCTGGAATGACCTTTGGAGCTTAGCTCAACGAACAGTTATCAATGACAGACTCTGTACTAATTGCCATGAAGTTGGTACATGGATGAATGAAGAATGAATGAAGTTGAATGAATGAATTGTGTGGACCAAAGATGATGTTGTGCCCCGTGGTCAGGAGTGTGCTAAACTCAACAAGGTACCTGAGATGAAGGAGTGAAAAGAGAGAAAGAAGTGAAGGGGGAAGGGAGGGAGAGGTAGCAAGTGTCACATGGTGTCCTCACGTCCAGCACAGAGCACTAGATGCACTGAAGGAACCAGTGGTGACCACAGATGAAACTGATGACTGTGAAAGGGTCACAGTAAAGGAGCAACTGTGTGAGGGTGGGTTAGATTAGAAAAACTCCTAGTGTGGGCTGGAACCTGGTCTCTGCTTTCAGGTTGTGGTACAAAGCCCTCCTCCCTACCACACTAACCAAAAGGCACCTCTGGGTTAGATATAGAAGATTAACTAAAGAAAATCAGAATTGCCTTTTAAAATGGTGTTTTAATACCAGTTTTACAGACTCTCTTCCAGAAAATAGAAGATGGAATGTTTCCTAACTCGTTTTACAAGGTTAGTATGATCCTGATACCAAAACCCAGATAAACACAGTGCATATAAAGAAAAGGAAAATACCCCTCATGAACCTAGACCCAAAAATCCACAACAAAGCATTAGCCAGCAGTGTATAAAAAGAACTATATACCACGACTAAGTGGGATTTATTCCAGGCATGCAAGGCTGGTTCAACAATCTATCAGTGTAATCCACCATATCGACAGGCTGAGGAAGAAAAATCATATGATCATATCAACTGATGCAGAAAAAGCATTTGACAAAATCCAACACCCATTCATGATAAAAACTTTTCGGCAAACTAGAAATAGAGGGAAACTTCTCAACTTAATAAAGAGTACCTATAAAACACCCACGGCTAACGTGGCACTTAATGCTGAAAGACTGAATGCTTTCCCCTGGTGATCAGGAGCCAGGCAAGGATACCTATCCCTGCTACTCTTTCAGCATAGTACTTGAGGGGGGTGTGGCGGGTAGCTGAAATGGTGTGCTTATTGGGCTTTCCTGTGTTTCCCACCAACAGGAGCCAACATCTGGACCTCCAGCTCACCTCCAGACAGGTGAGACCTCGGGAATGCAGCATGCAGGCCCCACCCTTGGTATCTAGGCTGCCCAGACGTAGCGTTTTAGTCTGAGGTCCCTCCCACTGGCCTCTCTCCCATGCTTTCATTTTTTAAAAGTAAGTTTCCCCTCGACATGGATGATTGGATTTAAGCCCTCACTGCATCCCTTTGTTCTTTTGAAGCTAGAGAGCTTCCCAAGTTATCATCAATCTGGTGAAAGCTAAAAGAATCCGGATTGCACATTGTTTTGTATTACCTGAAATCAGAATACAAAAGAGATTTCCTTTTCTAACTTTCCTCAAATTGCAAAATGATTTCTTGTCCACTAGCTCATCAACTCCGATCTCCTCTCACTTCTGGGCCTTTCCTTGGATCCCTCTAGGAGAATGAATTGCCCCCTCCTCCGAACTCCCACAGCACCTGGTACATGCATGGATTGCCACACCTGGCACTTTCTATTAAAGCTCTGGTTCAGGTCTCTCTGTCCCTGCTAGACCAGGAGGGACCACACAAGGGAGTAATTGTGCACCTTCTCCCGAGCACCTGGCACGGGCATGCTAATGGGGTTTGGGTGCAGTTCAATTGAAAGTTAGGTATTATTGCACAGAGAAGGCACTCTGTAACTGGTAGCCGGAGTGGAATGCTGGAGAGACGAGGAAGCTTGGACCTGGACACACTGAAGGACTCCATCAAGGTCACACAGCTAGATGGTGACAGAGCTGGGCTTCAACACAGATCCTTCGCTTTTTATTTGAATAAACAGACACTTTTCACCTGCTGATGTCCTGCCCCATAGCTCTGGAGGGACCATACCCCAGGAAAGCAGCTGAGGGTTTAATGCATACCTCCTTGGTGTGGAAGCTAAAGGGAGAAAAAAAAAAACCCAGCCTTGTTCCCGCCGGGCAGAGGCAGCACAGAAGCAGAAAAACTGCCGGGATTCTAAGAGCCTCTGAAAACATAATGCAGACCACAGAGCCCAGCCTATCAGGAGTTCAACAAAGTTTTTCTGCGTTGAACCCTGAACTTGGAGAAGTCTGGCATCTTTAGCAATTGCTTATTGCCTGCAGGATAGACGCAGTTAGTCCCGTGCCTTCTGGGCATGCCCTTAGCTGCAATCCTCATTGAAGTTCCTATGCTGCTGCTTTCAAAACTGCTCAAATTCCTTCACTCAAGTGTTCTTAGCACTTATGTTGATAGGGAATACTTCAAAGGGTACATCTTTACTTTATCAAATCTGATCTAATTTTGCAGATGGAATCAAAGGGGCTCATTTTGAGTCTAGTCAAGTTTGCCAACCATCCCAGGGAGGAGGCATCGATGCTTTGTCGTCTGTGTAATTAACCTTAGGTGAGAGGCCCCCGAGACACCGGGGTCTTCGGCCATCCAGACCCAGAGACCCCTGGGCAGAGGCCGGGGCCTCCATCAGAGTCAGAGGAGCATGAGGAAGGGAAGGACCAGTCTCCAATACCCTGGGACCCCTGGCTGGTCCTTCTCCGTAACAGTCAAAGGCAGGATGGGTGTTCCAGGGGAGCTCTATGAAGACAGAAAACATAATGAGTTTCAGTGTGCCTGGCGGTCTTTAGAGTGTGCTGTGTGGTAGGGGAGCCCCGGACGCAGGCAGCCAAGGCCCGGAGTATTAACCTTCACCCTCGGCTGCAGGGACAATTACGCTGCTCTTCTCCCAACCTGGCACTTTTTTATAAAATCCAAAACTTGACGTCGGTGCTAATTTGCCCCTGATACCTGCGTTTGAAGCTGGATCCAGACGTCAATTCAGCTGCCTAGCCAGACGGTAATTTCCAACTGAGCTATTATAATTGTTACAGTAAAATGTCTGTCTGCATACAACACACCAGGTCGGAGGGAAAGCCATTGAGTCTGGTGTTCAGAAAAGTTCTCTGTGGCTCAGAGAAGAGACAGTTCTGGCTGGTTTGACTTTATTTGGAGAGATATATCCATACACAGGGGCAGCCATTTCGCATTGAAATTGAACACGAAGGCAAGAGGCTCGGGGATTCAGCTCTCAACGTCCTCAGCTCTGGGGTCTCGCTTTTAAAAAGCTCTTCAAAAACTCCCACACACAACCGGCCCCCACCCCCTGACTTTGGACACTGGCAGGAGTCATGCTCCTGTACCAGCCTCTAGCAGGTCAGGGAGAAAGTCAGGGAGCCTTTGTAAGAGGCCCGTGCAATCGGCCGTGAAAAGGCTCCAAGGCTCAGATCCCTGCCCACGTGTTCTGGTCATCAAGGGGGTGGGCGTCACTCTCTCTTTCCCTCAGAGCAGAAAACCAGGCCAGGTATGGGGAGGTGGGGATTCCATCTCAGCCCAGAGGCCTTCAGTCCACCCCAGGTTGCCTGGCCCTTCACCCCCTCGCTAAGAGCTCACCCATCTGAGTCCCCTACAAACACTTCTCTGCCCAGAAGAGTGACCCTCTAGAAACAGACCCAGAAAGACAAATTCCTGAACTTGGCCTTGAGGGCTCAAGGGTCTGCCTTGACTACCTCCCTAGCCCTCCCTTTCTAGCTGGGGCTGGCTTCATGGGCACTTGATGTCTGCAACCATATCAAGACCCACATGCAGAAGGTTCCTGTTCTCGTGATTTTGAAATTCGTAATTTTTAACAAGGCATCCACATTTTTATTTTGCACTGGACCCTGCACATTATGTCGCCTTCCGCCATGCCCCCCACATTTCCCATGCTTTCTCCTGCCAGAAGCCTTTGCACATGCTGTTCCATCTGCATGGAATGTTTCTACATACCCTATCCCTACCATTGACACCGCTGGCTATTTACCTCATTCTCATTCATCCCTTGGATCGCAGCTGAACTGTCACTTCCTCCAGGAAGTCCTCCCTACCCTTTTCAATTGGGTCAAGTCCCCTCTTACAGGCTCTTACAGCACCAAGCTCTTCAGCACACAGTTGATTATGATCTGTTTCTCATCTGGAATATAAGTTCTAAGAGAGTAAAAACCACATCTGATTTTTTTGCTCACTATTGTAGCCTCAGTGCCTAGCATAGTGCTAAATACATAATAAATATTCCACATATATGTATTGAACTAATTACACAATGTAAAAGGAGAACACAATAGAGCCTAGTGGTTGGGAGGCAAGCTCTCCAGTCAGACTGTCCTACTTCATAGCTGTTTCTATTGCTGGCTGTGTGATCTCAGGTAAATTCCCTAACCTCTCTGTTCTTCATCTTTCTCATCAAGAAAAAGGGGATAAAATGAGTGACTCATTGAACCACTGTGAGCTTTTGATGAAACAATGTACTTGGAACAGCTGGGACATGCCTGAGGAACAGTCAGCGTCCCAAATGCTCAGCACTGTTATTATGGGATGGCCAGTGAGCACAGCACATGGGCTCTCCATGTCTCAGATGTCCTTGGAACAACCCCATATGGCAGGAATTGTTGGTCCCAGGGTGGCACAGCTATCAAGTATCTGAGCAGAATAGGAATCCATTACAGTCCGTCTTCTTGGCCCATGGTTGAGCCAAAGGCATAGCGGTTGAGAAAGGACAGTAAATGGGATTGCCAGGGAGTTGCAGAAGCCCAGGCTGGAGTTCTGTCCCCATTCCTTACTATTTGTTTGCTCGTGGGCAATTTTCTTGGCTTTCTTGGGTCTCAGTTTCCTCATCTATAAATCAAGGATGATAAAAGATGCATCTCAGAGGGCTGCTGTGCACATTGAGACAAACTTCATACAGCGCTTGGCACAGGGCATGGCTTGTCGTTAAGTATTCAGTGGAATTGAGTGCTTACTGTTCTGATTAAAGCCACATGCCAGCGTCAGTCTTGTTCGGGAGGAGGGAGCTGCGTGAAGCCTCATGTTTCCGAGCTGCCTTGCTCCCATATTCACAGCCACCAACGCTGCTAAAGAGCATTCAGATCACTTCCGCAGAGGAGAATTGTCCAGAATTCCTTCAACTTCCGGCGTTCCCTCAATGCCGCCCCTAGATGAACTGTGCTAGCGACAACACCTCCCTTTCCAAGTCGAGGGATGCGGTTCCCCCACGTGGAGGGTTTTTGGAAGGCTAGAGGCCTCGGCGCAGACCTCCGAGGTTTGCGCCTGCTCTCCATCCACCTCTTCCTGGAGAACGCCTGGGGAGCGAAGGGTTAATGCTAGCAGGTGGTGTCCCTTTCCCACACATCAGGAAGGGGTGGGGGACAGCCTCCTGCAGCCAGAGTGGCTGGAACGTGCTTATCCGGGATTAAAGCAGAAATCTGGTTCCTTCCTCAACCAGTAACCAAGGAAAGGGAAAATCCCTCAGCGCTCCGGCTCACAGCAGACTTCCCAACACACGGAAAAGCACACTCTTCCTGCAGATGCTGTGGGCTCAGTGAGACAGGGACTTCCTCTCCTCTTGGAATGAGTTCAGGCAGATGGTGAGGGGAAGTCAGGTGTGGCTGAAGGGTGGCCTGGAGGGGCCTTGATTGCTTGCCAGACACATCGCATCTCCCGGCCCCTGGGAGCTGGGGGGCCCTGGAGAGACACCTCGGGGCAGCAGATGGTGGCCAAGGAGGTGGAGAGGGTCCCTCCTCCCCTTCAGTCAGAACCCTACAAGTTTGCATGATATGTACACTGGGGTTCTAGAGAGGGTTCTTTTGGAGGCAGAAAGTCACTTTTTAAAAGTCATTATTAAAAGTAAAGTACTGATTTTGTCCTTTCCCCTCATTTTACCCTTGATAAAGCAGAGATCTCCAGAAGGCGCTGAGACCTCCCTGCACAGCTAATTATCAGCCAAGGAGAGGACAGAACCCAAGCCTCTAGGTGCCTGCTGGCGCTGCTCCACCCCAGCACTGGGGCTGTTGAGTGGTGGATTTGGAAGGTGGAACCGGCATATGAAAGCAATTTTTGGAGGGAAGAGAAAAATCACTGAGCCAGAGAAGACTTGATTTTTCCTTTCACGTTGGACAAAAGGTAGGACTAAACCCTGTTGTACCCACCCTCCCTTCTGCCTCTTAGGTAAATACTGTTGAGGTCTCCTCTATAGGAAAAAAATGGGGCCACGCCAGTTCCTGGAGTGCTCCCCTTCCAGTCCTTCTCATCAGGAGCCTCCTAGGCCTGCCCCATACCAGCCATCAGCATTCGAAGCACATTTGTTGTGGGGGGGGGGGGGTGTGGGTGGCTGTTAGTTGTGGGGTGCCAAAACCAGGCAGTCTCAGCTTTGGGTGGATATTGTGGAATGCTCATCCTTAAATTCTTTTGAGACTGGCCTCATGGCTGTGGAGCCCTGGGCTGACGAGCTGGCCATGGGGATGTTACTAATAGAAGTCAAATGTCCTTCTGACAGAGGGCCCCGAAATCTGCTTTGGTGGGTCATGAAATTCAAAAGATTTGGGGTAGGAAAAGACATCCAAGGTTATCTAGACTAATGACTTCATTCTACGGAGGAGAGTGATGAAGCTCAGAAAGAACAACTAACTTGCTCAAGGAAAAGGAAAAATAAAGAACAATAGATCCATGCCTCGGGGGTAAAGGAGAGGAACGACTGTGTCCGGTCTCTCCCCAAAATGTAACTGCTCATCTCAAACCATCTCAAATCAAATCCTCTTCCTGGAGCTGCAAGGCTCTTTCCACTTAATCCTCCACCTCCCCTTACTCCCCAAATCTTGTTCTAAAAATGCTGTCCCACTGATAAGAAGTCCTGGATGCATCATAACACCCCATCCCCCCACCACCCCAACTGACGGAGCCACGTAAGAAGGGGCATTTTCAGGAATCGCTGGTCCACATGAGAAGTCCTCACTCCCTGAGCTGAAGTACCCTTGATGCTGAGCCAGGTCCCATCTTGTGGCCCAGGAAGAACTCCATTTATCTTAGTCTTACCCAGGCTCTGCTGCCAAGATAGTGAATCCAGTTAACAGGAACCAACTTGGAGACATTAGCCAAAATTATCGGAGTTTGCCTTTTAGTTGGGGCAGTAGAAAAGTCGGGGGACTGACACTTCACTCAGATCGGAGGAATTCACAGGGATGGATTCCATTTTCCAAACTACGGAGCAGACATAAAGTCAACACGGAGAGAGGCAGTCCGTGCCCTGGTCCATCAAAACAGGAAAAATGATGGTCGTGACAAATCAACTTCCCATCTTGATGCCAGAGGTTCATGGCTCATTCGATTCCTTTGCTCTAATCACCTCCATCCACTTTTCAATCTGGAAAATGTTCTAATTTTTACCTTCACTTATTCATTCATTCAATACAAAAGCCAAGGTCAAGATGTTGGCCAAACCCTCATCACCACTCAACCCACTCTTCCCACCTCCCCCTACCC
Organism: Camelus bactrianus; assembly: GCF_048773025.1. NCBI lineage: Eukaryota > Metazoa > Chordata > Mammalia > Artiodactyla > Camelidae > Camelus > Camelus bactrianus. The sequence continues at coordinate 31,793,247 of NC_133549.1, forward strand.
CGCCCCAGCCAGCCTCTCCTCCAAAATGAGCCCGTGATGAAAGGACAGCAGGCTCTGTGCATTTTAAAGACTTGGCCTATTTTCAACTATAAAATAATATGTGGCATAGAAAACAGCATGTAGGATGAAAAAAGATCCTGTTTAGTTTCAGTGTGACATTTGCCTGGGGGAAGAAGTGCAGAGCTCATTGGCAAGCCGACTGTTGAAGCCCTGACCAGTCAGTTACAAAGTGTCATCATTTAATATGCCAGTCAGCTCTGCCTCTTCGAGGCCAATCACTCCTTTTGTGGCTGGGGAGAGGGTGGAGGTGGGGTGCAGGGGAGAAATCGAGGAGACGGGGGTGGGAGCAGCAGAATGAAGGCGGTAAGGGCCGCACGAGAGCAGACCACTGCAGAAGATTTTGTGGCTCAAGCTCCCTCCTGCTCCTGTGGGAGCCTCACCAGTGCCCACTGGGGCGGAATGGCCAGAGCCCAGTGGCTCTTGGTCACGATAGCCACCCAGGTGAGGCATCCATGAATTAAGAACCCAAGCCCCACCCATGCCTGAGACCTGGGTATCTTGGGCCCCAAAGTCACAGAACTTAACCTACGTCCCCAGAGCTGGGGTCATCTTCTGGGCCCGGATGCCACCAGAAACACCAGCTTCTAAAATTATGGGCAAAAAGGTCAACATATTGGAATCTATTACCACCTCCTGCAAGCTCGACACATTTCTGTGTTTAGACATCAGGGCGAGATCCCGGCTCCCTTTCAAGACTCTGAGCTTTGGATCCAACTTACCGTTAACAGGGTTCAGCCAAGGCAGGGCTTTTGACTCTCCCCCCACCACCACCACGGCCCCCTCTCTCGGTCTGTCAGCCTTTTCTTCATCAACTATATTTGTTACAATCAAGTCCTGTCAACTGTCACGGCTTACATACAGACTGCCAGTAAATATGTCTTTCCACTCATTAGACATTCCTCCCAGTCACCTTGGGATTTCTACCTTGTCTATCTCACTCCAAAAAACTTTTGTTCAGAAGTATGAGACACCCACTGAGCAATGTCAGCTTGCGGCCATTACCTCAGGAAGTGACAGAAAACACCCAACTGTCACTCATTAAGATCCATTTTTTCCAGAGTTGATGTAAGTCAGACTTTGCCCCCAAAACGAATCATGATTTATTTAATATATTTGCTTCTACAAGTGTCAGCTCATCAGCTTAAAATGTTCCTCCTTTAACTCTATTGAGGACTGAACAGAAAGTTTTCTTTGAAACCTAGTTTTTGCTTTAAGGCTTAATAATTAAAACAGAACCAAGAACAGTCAAGACTCTGCTCTATAGGTGCACTTTGGTGGCCCCTGGTTTTATAATTATATGTACAAAGCAGTCGTGTTGGAATTGTCGCTGGACACACTGGGAAAATTGCCCCCTACTGAGCGAGCTGGCTTTTTCTGCCAGGCTCACGGGGCTGGGGCAAGATGAAATGAAAACCCGGGATGGTTTGAAAGCAGGGACAAAAATAACAATTAGGGAAGCCAGGAGGAGGAAAATGCAGTTTCTTAATTGCTAGGCCTCTGTGCCAGCAGGCGGCTCCTCGGCACGCTGCAGGAATATGGGGACCCAGGGGTCCCTGATGCCACCCAGAGGCCTAGGGGATGTGGGCAAAGGTACACTGGCCACAACTTCCCGGGAAAGATGCCTGGGGCCTGGCTTTGACCTGGATTTCAGGAGAGATCAAAGCCTGAGCCAAAGAGGAAGGTGATATGACAGGCTGATGGCTTCCTATGGGGACCTTCAGCCCAAGGTCATTTCCAGCCACCCTCCCCTCTGTTTCAGATTTACTCTGTGCAGTTCTTTCTCCTGGGAGAAGGGGACATTGAACATGTCAGGAGGGGCCATTTGGAAGGTGAGAACAGTACCCAGCAACTCAACATCCCCTCGGCCAGGCAGTAGGACTCTGGCTAATTCTCACTCAACACTGGGGCTTGCTTCCCTCTGTTCCATGGCCCAGGGACCCAGAATAAGATTAATCCTGAACCCAGTCCCATCGCCAAAAGAACTTAGTCCCCAGACCCATACCTGCAGCCACGTAAGGGTTAGTACTATACAGTGGGGGCAGCACACAAGAGTAGAAAAGAAAGGAGAAAATCCATGTGCATTGCCCCAATAGGAGATGGATGGTCTGGGAAGTAAGTGGGCCTCCTCTCACCAAACATATTCATGCCCCACAGCTGAATAGAGGGGTGCAGCATTGGAGAACCCAGCCTCACCTTGGCGTGTAGGCTCAGAGAACACTCAAAACCCGTGCAGCTGGAGATCTTAGGATTTTGAGAGTCTAATATTTTGCCAGGTGCTCTTCTTGTTTGTGTCTGAATTACCAAGACAATGTGGGCCCAGTCCTCAAAATCTCCCCTACTACCTATTTGAGGGCTCAGATCCCCTCCCAGGGCCCATCTTGTAGGTTAGAACATTCGTCACTAATAGAAACGCATGCCCAGGGGCAGCAAGGAGGAACTGGGAGTCCAAAAGAAGAGTCTGGAGGAGGCTGTGGAAGAAAGTCACCCAGGAGATGCAGGGGCTGCCATCTTGGTCCAAGTGATCTCACTGCTCACTGAGATGCCCACGCGGGCTTCCCTGCTCCACACATCGAATCTCCAACAGAAACTAGTCATGTTCTTAAAATTCAGATTTGATCACAGAATCTCCCATCTGCACTCAGAAACTCCTCCCACTTAAAAACCTTCCAGTAGCTTCCCATGGCTTGTAGGATAAAAGCCGAACTTCCTAAGAGGGTGAGCAAGAGACTAGTCCTGGCTCTGTCTGCCTCATCTTAAGATCTTGGTGTCTCTGTGGACTGTGCCAGACTTGGGTCCCCTCAGATAAGGGATGCAGGACCAGCTCTGAGTCAGGCGGCAGCTGGAGGGGAGGGCAGCTGCCCAGGAGATGGAGAGGAGGGGGAGGAATGGAGGAAGTGGAGATTACTTTGCCACAGCACCCTACAGTTTCCAACGGGTTTTCCCCGACAGGTGAGTCTAATGGACTAAAACCAGGTCATGTGCTCAAGACTCAGCTGCCAAGAGGGCTGAGAAAGTGGGCACTGCCCTTCCCCTCCAAGATTTATAGAGTGGAAAACTCCCTAAATAGACAGAATTTCAGGTGCTGGCCTCTAATAAAAGAAAATGTCCTCTTTCAACTCAGTTCATTGCTGAGTATAGCTTTCCCAGGGAAGCTGGCAAAAATCCCCAGCTAGGCCTTGTGGGGGCACATTTTCCATCTCTCTAGCTCCCTGAGTACCAGGAACAGGGCCACATGCCACCAAGCACCCAGCCACATCCCTATCCTGCTCCTTGAACTGCCATGAGAGGCCAAACTCTGAGGCAGAAAAACGTATTGAACAATCAGCCTGCAAAAAGAACCCTTTCATATTGCCCACGATCTGCAGCTCTGAAGGTAAATCAGATGTGAAAGTGTTTGATAAGGTTAAGTTCATTTCTAACGCTTTATTCTAGCATTTAAAACCATCATCTGTTTTAAGAAGTCAAGAGCTTTAATGTGCATGGGGTACAGAGGAACCACTGTTCCAGAGGACAAATGTTGAAGCAAGCATCTTTGAGTCCTCTATCTCCTGACCGGAAGTCCTTTCACTATAGCAGGTTGCCCTGTTAACTGTTTTTTCACACTCATCTTGTTTACTACATTTGTAAATTACTTAGAAGTAAAGATTACTTTCCATTACAATTCATTAATTAGTTTTGGTGATTCAGCGAGTACTCAGTAAGTGCTGAGCAATGCCCTAAGCCTAGAGACAATGACAAAGGCAGCTAAAAGCTATGTGTGCAATAGCTCTTCGATCTTCAATACAGCCCTTAAAAGTAGGGCCTAGGACCAGCCCCATTTTACAGATAAGACAACTGAGGTTGGAGGAACTAAGTAACTTGCTCCAAATCGCAGACCTAGTAAGTTATAGAAACAAAATGCAAAGATGAATAGGATGCAGATGCTTCCTTGATGGAGTTCATGATCATACAGTCAACACAAACACATCGCTGCTCCTAACTCTACCTTGGTGTGAAAAGCACTAGATCAGTAGTCCCTAATGAATTGATGAATCCAAGTCCTGGTGATTGAGAGCTGCTAAAATCACAGAGACGTCAGATATCTAGTGCCTCCTGGTGGAAGACCACAGCACCCCCAGGAATCTGATCAAGACCCAGGATGGAGTTATCAATTCACAAACAGCACGGAGGACAGAGGAACATACTAAACTACACCACACAGATGCAATCAGCAAAGCCCAGGCTGTGGGAAACTCTGTGGGACAAATGACTGGGATTTCTTAAATAGATGACTTCCAAAGGGAAAGGAAAAAAGAAACAGAAAAATACAGAGGAAGAACTTATAGACTAAAAGACACTTCAAAACATTTCAATCATTTGAAATTCATAAACTTAATTTAAATTGTAATTCAAACAAACAACCGTAAAAAACATAAGACAAGTGGAAATCTGAACACTGGATGTTTGACGATATTAAGAAATTACTGTTAAATTTTTTAATGGGATGATGGTTTTGCTGTTAGATTTTTTTAGTGCCCTCATCCTTTAGAGGTACGTGCTGAAATACTGACAGATGAAATGATATCAATGTCTGGGAGGCAAAGGGGGAAAATGCAGGATGACACAAGATTATCTCTAAGTTGGTGATCACTGAAGTTGGGAGGTGGTACCCATGCTTCCCTACCCTCTTCTATCTTTTTTCTTTCTTTTTTTTAAGTGTTATTCAAACACTATTTACATACTATACAAATTACCCATTTAACGTGTACAAGTCAATGACTTTTGTATATACAGAAATGTGCCTCTCTCACCACCATCAATCTTAAAATATTTTCATTACCCCATAAAGAAAGCTTGTACCCCCAGCCATAATCCCTCAATTCCACCCCACTCCCACCCTTAGCCATTGGCAACTGCTCATCTATTTTCTGTCTTTATAGATTTGCCTATTCTGGACATTTCATACAAATGGAGCCTTACAATATGAGGTGCTCTGTGACTGGCTTATCCACATTGTCTCATGTACCAGTACTTCATTTCTTTTTATGGCTGAATAACATTCCATCTTATGGATATACCACATTTTATTTATCCATTCATAAGTTGGTAGGTATTTAGGTTGTTTCCACTTTGGGGCTATTAAGAATAATGCTGCTGTGAAGATTGAGTACAGGTTTTTGTGTGGACATGTGCTTTCATTTCTCTTGGATAGATACCCAGGACTGGCACTGCTGGGTCAGAGGTTAACTCTGTTTAAACCATTTAAAAAATTACAAACTGCTTTCCAAAACAGCTGCATCATTTTACATTCCTACCAGTAGTGTTGTCTCTTTTTGTCTGTTTGAAATTTTCCATAGTTTAAAAAAAATTGGTTTTAAACCTACCCTCACAGGCTGAAAACCACCCGTGCATCATAGCCATGTCGGCCACTTCGACAGTTTCTAACCTGTCTTGTGTCACTTTTACACAACATGGACACTCTGGGCTAAGATCATGACCCATGGTCAATTTTAATACCTTCTTTGTTTGTTAGGTTTTAGGGACATAAAGATCTTTCATTTGAAACTTCTCCCTTTCATTTGGGGGATGTAGTCTTTCAAGAAACCAAAAATACTGGCATCCATAAATGACCCAAAGTGAGTTCCCAGAGCCAAGGGAGTCGAAGGCAGCCGTCTCATCTTACCTGGCCACTAAGGAAACGTGTGCATGCTGACTGCCCTGACATAATTACACAAAATGAAGGCCCTCAGGAAAGAACTGCCGTGGAAGATGAGCAGAGGAGACTAATTCTGCTGAGCTCCAAGGTTAAATGCTGGGGCACAAAGAGATGTAACCAAGAGAAATCTCTCAGCACGACAATTTGGGACGTAATGGTGCACAGAGTCACATTCTGCAGGTGTATGGCAAGCACTTGGCTGCATTTCTCCATCCCGGGTTCCCATTTTCTCTTGTCAAGAGGTCTTTGACTGAAGACACAATTGTCTTCCAAAGAAAGGCTAAAATGCCATGTGAATGACTTAAGTGATAGGCTGTAGCTTCTTGGATGCTCAAGAAAAAGCGATGCTAATGGATTTGTACACTAATAACATAAAAAGAGAGATGGGAAAGCACTGCCCCCTCCCCCAACCTGGTCCCAGCACTGCAGCAGCACCTCCTGGAGCCTTCCTCTGAGGCCCTGGAAGGGAACCAAGGCTTTCAGAAAATGTTCCTCGCCACTCCCCTCCTCTCCGTGAGGACAGAGGACACCTGGGTTCCTGGGAGTCCAGATCTGATCCTGCCTTCCCCTTCTCAAATTCTCAAAGAATTAGTAGCAGGTCTTCCCTCACAAATCGGGGGCATGTAGCTCCCTGGCCAGCCTCCCACAAACAATGTCTCTCATTCAGACCCAGTGCAGGACTCCCGTCTCAGGTACACCTGATAGCAAGGCCTCCTGGGAGATTCCCAGTCTGCTTGGCAAAGTAGTCCAGCCCTTCTGAGATGTTTATAAGCTCACTAGAAGGCTCAAGTGAGCACTATCATGGGGTAACAAGGTGAAAGAAATATAGAACAGAAGTACAGAAAAGGACCTCGGAGTCCACTGGATCCAACACTTTCTTCTTACAAACAAGAACTGAGAACCAGAAAGGGTAAGCAACTCTACGAGGTTACATTATCAGGTCATGCCAAGCTGTGTAATTCCACTCCATTCCCCCGCAGGAGGCGTAGTTCACTGCAGGGGAAGAAAATAAAAGAGCATCACTCAAGGATCCCATCTCTTAATATGCCTGGCTCTGGAGACGAGACAGGACAGGGAGACCTAAGGTTTTTATATTCTAATATTTTACGTAACCATGACCTAGAAACCACATCTCAGGAGTCCCTTTTGAAGACGGCGTAGCCTTTACTGCAGGTTAGTTTGTCCTTGTCTGTGGATGTCAGCAATGGGGAATTGGATGATGGCATTTTGGGGCTCAGATAGTCCATCCCTCTTTACACAAACAAGGAAACTGAGGCTCTGAGAGTGGATGAGATGCCCCAAGTTCACAGAGCTCATCCTAGTCTGGTATTTCAATCCCACTGAATTTAAAGGAACCAGTAAAGGAGGGAACACCCTTAAGATGTGTGATGTGCCATCACCGCTTATCCACCTGACCCGGTCCAATCTGTCCCCAGTCTGTCACCTCCCATGTCCTTTCCACTTCCTCTGCCACTAGCCTACAGCAGGCTGTCATGACCTTTTGCTCAGTTCCTAACCATTCTCAGGCATCCACCCTTGACCGCTGGCCCCAGCTGCTCTCAAGACCACAGCTAAAGTGATCATTTCAAAACCGAATTTGAGCGCATCGATCCTCCTGTTTGCAACCCTTCAGTGGCCCCAGAGATAAAACCCCAAATCTTGATATCTACAAAGCCCCTCCTGGCCTGACTCCCAGGGGTGGCCCTGAAGTCATCCGGAACCACCCCCCACCCCCTCTCTTCTGTTCCAGCCACACTGACTGACCTTTCTATCCTTCAAATACACCATGTCCCCTTTCACCCCAGGGCTTTGTTGAGAATGCAGTTCCTTCCCTGGAAAGTTCTTGCTGCGCTCCTCATTTAATTCTCCCTCAGGTTTTGGCTCATGTCCTTCCCCGGAGAAGCCTCCTCCGATCCCCAACACTGGGTGAGCCTCTTGTGCTTCTTGCTTCTGTAGCAAAGCTTCTTTCCTTTAGAACATTTGCCCCAGTTTACAATCATACGCTTATCAGTGTGATGAGCATGGTCTATCCCCCAGACCGTAAGGATGAAGTCTGCTTAGTTTCACTGTTTTCCCCAGCACCCAGCCTGCTGCCTGATACCAGGCATATATTCAGTGATTTGTACCTGAATGACCAGGACAGTGGTGAAATTATTGATATGTTTCCGTATCCAGTGGTAATTAACTAGAGCCCCAAACCTCCCAAGTGCCCCACGGTATTCTAGCCATATCCTCTCCCCTGGATAATCTAGTGGTTAAAGGAGTAAGGTCTGACACAGCACTCGGATAATAATGGCTAAGTATTTTGAATATCACTCCAGCCGACACACGGCAGGCACTTAATAATTATGGACTGACTAAAAGAATAATGGAAGATAAACAAGTGGGATCTAATTAAACCAATAAGCTTTCGCACAGCAAAGGAAACCACAAGCGAAACAAAATGACAACCTACGGAATGGGAGAAACTGTTTGCAAATGATGCAACTGACAAAGGCTTAATTCCAGAATGTGTAAATAGCTCATACAACTTAATAACAAATAAACAACCCAATCCAAAAATGGGCAGAAGACCTAAACAAGCAATTCTTCAGTGAAGACATACAAATTGCCAATAGACACATGAAAAAATGCTCAATATCGCTAATTATCAGAGAAATGCAAATCAAAACTACAATGAAGTATCACCTCACACCAGTCAGAATGGCCATCATTAAAAAGTGCACAAACGATAAATGCAAGAGATGGTTTGGAGAAAAGGGAACCCTCCTACACTGTTGGTGGGAATGCAGTTTGGTGCAGCCATTATGGAAAACAGTATGGAGATGCCTCACAAAACTAAAAATAGACTTAACCATAGGATCCAGCAATCCCACTCCTGAGCATATATCTGGAGGGAACTCTAATTTGAAAATATACACACATCCCAGTGTTCATAGCAGCACTATATATAGCCAAGAAATGGAAAAAACCTAAATGTCCATTGACAGAAGACTGGATAAAGAAGTTGTAGTATATTTATATGATGGAATACTACTTAATGATAAAAAAGAATAAAATAATGCCATTTGCAGCAACATGGATGGACCTGGAGATCATCATTCTGAGGGAAGTAGGTCAGAAAGAGAAAGAAAAGTACCATTTGATATCACTAATCTAAAAAAGAAAGAAAGAAGAAGACACTAATGAACTCATCTACAAAAGAAACAGACTCGCAGACACTGTAAACAATCTTATGGTTACCGGGGAAATGATGTGGGAAGGGATAAATTTGGGAGTCTGAGATTTGCAAATGTTAACCACTATATATAAAAAGATAAAAAACAAATGTCTGCTGTATAGTACAGGGAACCATATTCAATATCTTGTAATAACCTTTAATGAAAAAGAATATGAAAACAAATATATGTATGTACATGCATGACTGGGACATTATGCTGTACACCAGAAACTGACACATTGTAATTGACTATACTTCAATTAAAAAAAGAAAAGAAGAATGGTAGCGCGAGTGTTTCAACCCAGATCTATCAAATCCTTGTTAATTATTCTGTCTGCTTTGTCCTGCTCTTCCCCACCCCCACCCCCCAGTTGGCACAAAGTATTTTCTCTGCACACTCTGGAGGGCGGCATAGAGAGGCTCATGCTTGGGTCTTTCTGAGCATCCCCACTCCCCACTTCAGGGCTTCCAGAGCACTGCAGCAGAGCCTACCTTGGTGCTGATATCCACCGCACATGGTTGGGGCCAGGAGCAGCGGCATGCAGGTAAACTTGCCTTGCCATCTGCCAAAACCCTCTAGGGACGCTCCATGTCAGCAGAAGCCATGTGACCCTGGAAAACGCACTCACCCTTCAAAGGGGTAAGACCTGCTGGGTGTCAACTCTTGATTGGCCAGTCTTCCCTCTGGAGAAGCAAAGGGAAAGAAGGAAAACTTTTCTTCCATTAAAGAAGATTTTCAATTGTAGTCATTTTTGATTCTTGGGCAACTATCTCCATGATCAGGCTCCCTAACTTCTGGACATTGAAAAGGTGGTTCCTTTCTTAATTTGTGTTTTCCCAAAAAGTAGATCCTGAGTCAAGAAAGTTCTCTGAGGGGGAAGGACAGGAGATCAATAAATGGTGTGCCAGTGAGCAAGGCTGCGTCTGTTGGAGACGGAGGCTCAGTCTGTCAGCAGATCCTCGCAGATTGTGTAGTGAGCTTCTGAACATTCTGTCAGACGTGCGAGGAAGCTGGGATATCTGTTCACCAGTTCCCACCCCTCACTGGTTGAGGATCCCTCTGGGGCATTGGTTCTCTGGCCAGAAAAGACCTCAGGCCAAGAGACCCAGAAAGCCATTAGAGGGTCTTTGGGAACTGTCTTCAGGTGACTTCACCAGGGCCAAGGGGCGTCTTGGGGGCTCAACAGCATCTTCTACAGTGCTCAGTGTCTTCGGGAGGAAAGCTCTTGGAGACGTCTAAGGAAGCTGCACTTTGAGTAGTGTGGTAGAGTGAGAAGAGTTTTGGCTTTAGAATCCAAGTCCTGGACCTGATTGTCCTCTCTGCCCCTTACTAGCTGGGCCACTGGGGAAGTTAACCCTCTGATCTGTAAAGATTATAGCAAAGATTAAATTGAGTGCTGTGTATAAAGTGACTGGTACAGTGCTGGGCACATTATTAGTGACAGCATAATTATCATCATCATCACTATTTAAATAAGATCAATTATTTGCTCTTGGGATTTTCGTGATTTAGAAGGCTCACCAGACTGAGGGTCCAGGAAGAGTGATGTCTTCTCAAGTTTAACTTCTCAAGTGATGTCTTCACTCGTTCAACAGTTTGTTCATTCAACAAATATTTGGGGGAATGTATTTCAATGACATCATCAGCAAAAAGGAGGGTTGGCGATAATTGCTGCAATCATTCCTTCTCAAGTGCCTTCTAGCATTTACCGTCTTTCAGTCTTCAACTGTTCTCTGCAGGAAGAGAGCTTAGTTTAAGGAAAAAAGAAGGTTCCATTCCAGAGACATAATAGTGTTTAAATACTGATACTGACTACGTGACTTTGAGTAATTTACTTTGCCCTTCCTAAACTTCATCTGTAAAGTGGGCATAATTATACCTACTTTGCAGTAATACTTAAAAGAGATGCATTCTTGACACCACATTGTTAACTGACTACACTTCAATAAAAATACATATATACAAAAAAAAAAGAGAGATGCATTCTACAAACTCTTACAATGTCAGGCACATGATAGCAAGGAGCCATTGTTGGTTCTTTCCCAACATCTCTGGGGTACACACGGTTCAGCGGATAAATGTTAAGGGGTGCAGAGAGGGTAAGCATTTCAGATCTCTGTATAAAGGTGCAAATGACACAGCAGGTTGTAAGTGAAGCTGAGCTCATCAGCAACCCAAAAGGACACGCACTGCTAGACTGTGACCCAAGACAGACTGTGATCTGGTCTCTCCCTCACTCCCAACACAGGACCCACACATAGTAGGGACTTTGTCAATATTTGTTGATAAATAAGTGAAACAAATCCAGTTCACTTTTCTGAATAACAGCACAACCCAAAACCACTGCAAAAAGATACCATGGACAAAATTAGGCTCCTTAAAGACAAGTACGGTGGCATTTCTTGGTATCCAGTGGCAAGCATGCTATGTGCTTGGTGGAATAACACTTCAGGTAAATGAAATAAAATGTCTCCTAGGCCCAGGATTCCTTTGCACTATAAATACAGACCACTGGACTCAAAGGCCCTGTTCTGAAGGGGACCACTTAGAATTTTAATCATTTAGGATACATATTGTTTAATCTTAAAAGCAGAAATAGCAAGTGCAAATGGTAGAAACCTGCAGTCTTCCTCCACACAGTGTGGTCCACTCAGCAGTGTGGGCATCACCTGGGAGCTTGTTCAGAAAGGCAGGATCCCAGGCCCCGCCCCAGACCTGCTGGAGCAGACTCTGCATTTTACGAGCTGCCCATGTGACTCTGAAGTCAGAGGCTTGTTGGGACTGGGTTTCTAACTTGGCTGCATATCATCTGGGGCGTTTAAAAAAACTGATGCCTGGATTCACCACCAAGATGCTGATTATTGCAGCTTGGGCAAAGTGATTATTTTTTTAAAATATGATAATAATTGGAATCTCCAGGGAAATGCAGCCCTGTTTGAGAGGCCTGCCTAGACCATCATGGGGCAGCCAAGACAAGGAAAGGGCCCATTTTTTCCTCGTAGAGAATGATTTCCCTGAGTCCTTTGTGGTACTTCCCATCCGACCATTGGGAAGAAGGCTTTAATGTCGTCTGAGAGCCAGGCCTCCACCCACTAAGAGAAGAAGGCGCTAAGCCCCAGTCCAGCTTTCCCTTCCCCGCCTTCCTGTGTCCACCCGCCGCTGAGCCCCACTCGCATCACCGCAGCTTGTACATCTGGTTCCATTCCTTGGAAACGTCTCCCCTTTTCATTGCTTCCCTCCCCTTGGGGACAGTTTTCCTGATTCCTGACCAGAAGAATGACCCGGGGCCAGCAGGATCTAGCCCGGGAATGTCCCCACAGCCTCCTCCCAGTCCAGATCTCCAGGTGGGGTTTGAAGTGATTATTACATCAGCCATGGCCCGGGCAGCCTGTTCATCAGAAACGTTCCAATCCTCCCAGGAATCTCCTTGGGACAAGTACAAGGTTCTGGCTAATTTTAAATGTAATTAAAAGATTTTCTTCCTTTCTTTCTTTCAAGGCATGCTCAATTTCCACCACCCCCTCCTTAGAATACAGTTCCTCTGAGGTCTTCTTTTTTTATTTTCCAGATTTTTTCCCCCAAATGAGAACACTTACAACAGATGCAAATTCTTTGCTTATTTGGCCTCATTTATCAGCAGATAGTATTTTTTTATAATGCAGAAAGGTTTTTAATGGGATGTGGAAAATGTCTTTTCTCCCAAAACACTAATATTAAAAAAAAAATCCCTTTTTTTATTTTCTTCAAATTGCTTTTTATAACCCATTCAGCATTTTCAGGGACATAATTAAAACATCAAACAGTTTTCCTGCTGGTTATGCTAAAATTTGAATACTTGAGGCAGCCACTATTATTAGATATTAAAATGGACTTGAGTATTTATTAAAAAGATCCTCTTAAGTAACTATTCATTTGGGTTTGCTCTGTTTAATGTAAAGACAAGCCCCATAATGTGAAAATACCTGTTCTTAATAAAGTCCATAATTGGTAGCAGGAGGGTATTTTTTAAAAATATAAAATATGTATTTTGTTCACTATTTTTCCAGCTTAATGCGACTAATTTCCCCATTCAACTTTATCCCTAAGGAAAACTCTAGAAAGAAAGGCCATTACCAATACATGAAGCTCAGTAGTTTGCTTTCGTGGGATGTAATTGCTATCAAGAAGACTAGTAGCTGGGTAATTTTGGTTTGAATGAGTACATAGCCTGAAAAAGGATAAATTAACCTCTGTAGAACTGAAATGAGATTCCAGCGAGTGACTGTTCTAATTCAACGTACACTGAGTCCAGGGCTGGGGAATACATGGCCCAGAAGCAAAAGCCAGCCAAGTGCCCAATGCCCAGTCAATAGTGCAGGAAGAACATAGTAGCCAACTCGGGCAAGAAAGCATAAGGCAGAAATGGAAACCAAGAGTGTTTGTTTCTCTTGCTTTTCCAGGAGTTTGTAGATACTTTCTAGATAAATAGAGCTTTCCCTGCCCACAAAACCCCCATAGGCTTCTCAGAGACTAAAGCAGATCAAATCAACCCATTGGACATGCTGTTATTACCAGCATATGACATGACAGAACCATGTCTGCTACACAAAGAATGGTGGAGTGAACATATAAAGACCATATGAGAATCGGCCCTCATCTCCCTGGAGCTTGTTTACGAAAGTGAGACTGGTGGGCAAATCTAGACTACAAAATGGTGAGGGCTAACTGTCTTTTGAAAAGGCACAGACATTAGGCGCTCAGAGTGGAGTCATTGCTTTGGGTTCAGGACAAGACGGAGGTCTTCTCGGTAGAGGTGGCTTTGAGCTGGACCTTGAAAAACATGTCAGCTAGAGAAATCATGTCCTGGTAAGTCTTCAGCCTTCTAGAAATGCTTTTAACACTAAAGGATGTCAAAACTCCTAGAATTTCATACCTGTAACCACCTGCATGAATTCATACCACTGAGTTCCGTCCTTGCTGTCTTTGTGGGAAGGAGGAAGAAGGCTCCAAGGCTCTGCAAACATTAATGAGTTGTCCACCCCCTGCAAGACTGGTAGATGCTGCTGGAAAATGAGAAGAAAAGAGGTAGTGAAATTAGCATCTGCAACTGGCAATCTACTTGAAGAGCAGAATGTATACCACCTCTGCCAGCCCAATCTAACAATTGTAGGAAGTATACAGTAGGTGCCAGAGGAGTGCCATGGTTGCTGATGCCTTGGAAGGTGAGGATAGGAGTAGACCCCTCAGGTCCTGGCAGCTGGGAGGTCTAACTTAAGGACATGAAACTCAGACTTCAAGCTAGGACACTGAAGAGCCTGTCCTAGGTAAAGAACTCTAACAGTGAAATGCAGGCAGCAGAAGGGAAAGGAAAATGCATTTCTTGGCTGAGACACTATTGGCATTTTCCAGCCAGAGAACAGAGAGTTTCCATAAGGAGTGAGAGATTTCCCAAGAGAACAGTTCCCTCTCCCTCTGCTTCTTCAGTCCTTTCTCAGCACATCCCAGTCCCTAGCCCTGATCTAATGTGCCGAGGCTGGCCAAGGTTATTTTGGGAGGAACAAGGGCTGAGAGAGATCCCATTGCCAAATTCTTCTTGATGAAAGCTTTCTCGTTCTCAGCTCCATAACCCCCACCCACTCAGAGGGCTGGTCCAGAGCTCCAGGTCCCAAGGTTAAGGCCCCTGCGCTGCAGGTGGGGGACGCACCTGGGGATGTCACAGCCCTTCCCAAGGCCTCCCAAATGGAGTCGTGATGGATGATAAACATAGGAGGGAAGAAGGGATCGGCCGTGGAACCAGCGCCGAGCACATATCTAAAGCCAAAGAACTGCGTTTCACTACCCTCTGTTGAAGTCAAAACATCTCCAAGGGTATTCCCTGGAGTGTAAAAGAGTTCTCTCATCACACAGGGTTCAAAGACGCTGTGAGGCGTGTAGCGTAGCTGAAAGTGTCTGTATATAATAATGCCTTTATGATGTTGTTTTGTTTCTGGCTTGCCTCTACCTGAATTATCTGAAGACATTGTTTGAGGCTATGAAAAAAATATGAATAATATTAGGCCTTGAGATCAAAAATCATTTTTTATTTCCATGGTTAGCCGCCAATGTCCCACGCACGGCTCTCAATTTCCAAAGCAGCAGTGAAATGCTGGAGAGACCAGGTGAGGGCTTTATTTTTTCTTTTTCTTATTTTTATTTTTGTTATTATCCACTGGTCTTGATTTTGGAAGCTGTTGAAAGCTATTTGATATGGCAAAACTAACCATGGGAGGGAAAATCACAATTTAAATGTGAGATAAAAGGGAGCTATGCATATACGTATCATGAGATGTCCACCCGATGGTACGAATTATTTACCGCCTTCCAGGATGGCCCCATGTGCTCCAGCTACCCAGCAGGCCTTGAGAGGAGATGCCGCCAAGGACCCGGGACCGGCTCTGGCTGGAGACCCAAGGAGGGCATTCCACGCCAGAAGACAGCTCTTTGGTCCCTCCTTTGAAATGATAAATGGGCTTTTTTTGCCTCGTTTTCTCTTTACCACTCTGCTCATTCAAGCCTGTCTAGTAAAGAACTAAGTTTGAAGAACTAAGTAAGAAGTTTGATTTTTTTTCTGTCCTTGTTACCTAATCAATGGACAGTGCCCAACCCATGTCCCAACAAGTGAATGAGGGCCAAGAGCACAGCTGACAGACGTTCACCTCAGGCTGACCTGCTCTCAGGCCTGGGCTCCAGGAGCCGCTGTGTCTCCACAGCGAACACCGGCTGTCTAACGTCCACCCCGTTAAGGCTCTTCTGACGGGGCAAGACAAAGCATCTGTTTTCTGGCCTGGCTTGATCTCTAACGAAGTCCCAAATTTGGAGAAGTCACTCCACCTGCCAGGCCTCAATTTTGTTAAGCTTTCTCCATTTTCCCAGTTATGAAACCTGCAGATCAGAGGCCCAACGATGCCTCAGTCATCAGCGGCCATATTCCCAACCAGTTTCTGATTCACAGAGTCCTGGCCTCAACCACCCTCTCCTTTTCCTTGTCATTGCCCTTGATCCTAACCTATCTCCCCATCTCTAGTCTTACCCTTTACTCAACCCTTATATCATGTCAGATTCACCACCATAAACACTTCTCTGATTCTGTCCTTCACCTGTTCAGAAGTCGTCAGCGCCTCCCCACTGCCTCTCAGTTTGCCAGTCACTGCCCTCCAGCACCTGCCCCAACCTACCTCTCCATCTGTGATGCCCACTGCTCCCCTAACTTCACCTGCTCTCCAGCCAAACACGTGCTTTTCACACACACGTCTGCGCCTTCCACCTCCACGCACTTGCTCGTGCTGATTTCTCTTCCTGGAACCCTCACCACCACCACCACCCCGCCCTCACCCCTGACCTCTGCATATCCAGTCTTTCTATTTGATTGATGAGTAGGAAGATGCAGCCAAACATTATTTGTAATTGTGAGAAAATGCAAACAGAATGTCTAATTGGACTAACATGGTTAAGCAAATTACTGGACAAACATTCAATGACTTTATAAACCATAGTTTGGAAGGATATTTAACGATATGTGAAATTTCATTATTCTGTTAAGTGAGTAGACCTCAAAAGTATTTATTCTTTGGCTTTTATATAGGCCAAATTTTGTGAACTTGGTGTGTGTGTGTGTGACTATGTAGACAAATATATGTGTGTGTGTGTGTGTACACACACACGCATATACACACACACATACGTACATATATATACACAAAGTCTAGAGAAATACACCAAGATGTCACTTCTGTTTTCTTCTGGGTGCTGGGATTATGAGTATGTTAATTTTCTTCTTTATATTTTTTAGTATTTTCTATAATGAATATTGTTAATTTAAAAGTACCAGAAATACTCATGAGCCATGAAATGGTGAACAAAAGTAAACCTACTACAGCTCAAGTGTCATCTCAAACGTTATTCTGTCCTCAGGGCCTTTCTTGATGGCGTTTCTCATCCCCCAGCCACCGACCTCCACCAACTGGTTGTAACTTTGTCTTCATCAGAGCTCCTGCCATGGCACACAGCCTCTTCTGCTTTGTATTGATGTAAACCCTGCATCGCGTCTGCCTCCTCTCCCAGTCCAGGCACGCGGATCGGCCTCTCTGCTTGAGCTGGCCACGCTCAGTCTTGGGACTTAAAGGGTAAGTAGCTGGATAATCTACGCGTCTCCAGCAGCCATCCTGGACATCTCAGCACAACTTCCTTTTTTGTAGTTCTGCAGGGAACTAGTTTGAAAAGAAGTAGCTCAAATAACCGTTATCTATTCACTTCTTCAGAAAAGAAAAGGAAGCCAGCTCCAACTCACCTCTGGTCTCTTCTTGTTAGCAAGTTCAAGAGACACTTGGCAGTATTGACCTCGGAATACAAAGACTGCGTTCAAAGTTTCCCCATGAGTGTTTGTCCCTAGAAACAAAGCGCATCCTCATTCTTGAAAACCTAAGTGATAGCTGTATAGCCATCTGTCAAACTTGACCTCCTGGTTCCTGAGCTAGGAAGTGTCTGTCAGATACTATAGATGGAGACCAGCATGGCCAGGAATTTCACAGTGATCTCTAGTCAGAGGCTTTCCCAAGAGCTGCCATCGACTTGGACCTCTATCCAAAACTTTGGAAAGTCAAAGAGCTTCAACTGCAAGGACTTTCTCTTCTGGCCTCCTGTAGCCTTGCCGACAGGAATACTTCTGCAGTCTCCATCAATTCGTTCTCCTCCACCAAGCCACAGAAATGCAGTTCTCTGACGTGCATAGGAGGGAACTGATAGAAATTACCCAATTACATAGTGGCTCAAACACTCATGGAGAGTGGGACACATTCCCTACTTTTGAGGAGAACTAATGTATAGAAGAATGATTTAAGAATTACTACCAACCAACCCAAGTGTGCCCACCTTTCTCTGAGTCCTCTTCATCCTTCAAATCCTACTCGAGCCCCATCCCCTTAAGGAAATCCTCTGAGATTCTCCAACTGTAATCACGTCCTTCCCTGAATCCCCACAGCTGACTCAACACCTACCTTATGGAATTGTATATAAATCACTGGCAATGCAAATGGAGCACCCAGCACAAAGATCAACATGAGTAGGTGCTCACTCATTATCATTAATAAGCCATTAGACGGCTTTTATTGGTACTCATCTGTTCAATTTCATGTCAGCTCCTTGAAGATAGAGATCAGATCTTCAGAAGGAAAGATTTGGCTCATCATCTTTGTTGGGAAAAGGATTGTTCTAGATCTCAGGAATCTCCTGGGCGGCTGAGAGTATAAGCCTTTGAGTATGGAATAAAGATACTTTCAGAGGATACCAGTTCAGACCAGTGTCCTACAAGCCCCTTGGAGACACAGAGCAGAGTCTAGGTGGTTGAAGTCGGCACCTCCCCACTGCTGAGGTGTGCAAGGCTTTCCGTGTTCCTGACCACAGAGCAGTCCGTCATCTCTCCCTTCTGCCCTGACTCCTGCTTCCACCGTGTGAGAGCCTGTGTCTTGTTCTTTCAACACTACATCCAATCCCCCAGCAGCCCCTGTAATTGCATCTGATTGCTGCCACTCTCTTTCTACTTCTCTCCACCCCCATCCTTCTTTCTTTTCCCTTTTGTCTCTTCTCCTCGTCCTGGCTGTGGTGTGGAAATGTGTGACCTCCTCCAGGCATTGCCAGATGTTCCTCTCAGTCCAGCGTACCTGGGGTCCTCCCTGCTGGGGTCCACTGGTCACCGCTGCCACCATTGCCTTCCTCCCTAAGGAGCCTCCTTCTGTCCTTACATCCAGGCCAGTTATCATTCTGGATGGTGACAAAAAAACCTCCAAGTAGTGAAGGCTTTCTCTCTCCTTCTAAATGACCTCACATGTCTGGTAGAGAGTTAAAGAGGTTTGATTTTCAATAAAAACTGGCTGCTTGATTCCATGAAGTAGTTACAGAATAGGAAACTGCAGGCTCAGGGCTATATTCAGCCTCAGCATGTAAAGGATGAGAGTGAGTCACAGAAACTTCCTGAAGTCACCCAAGGCTGTGCCAAGTTTTGAGGGGAATAGAAAGTTTTAGGTGAGTTAGTTTGATTTTTGTAATTTCCTAAAGACATTTGACATCAGAAGCTTCCAGGGCTCCAGACATCTTGGTCTCTGTGGCATGACCCAGCGTGAGGCAAGAAGTCGGGAGAACAGACACCGCCTGGTTCCGCCGCCCTCTGCAGATAATTAGCCCGCCTCGGCAGCAAACAAATCCATGCCTCCCGCTCTGCCTACCCGGCTCTCACTGAGGTCTGGGACAGAGGGACTTCTCCCTCCTCAACAAGGCTCGTGGAGGTGACTGGGGAGAGACGCACAGAAGATGAAAACACTGTCTCGAGAAGTAACACGGCTACAAGGCTCTGTGAACTTCTTCTGATTTGCAAATGCAATTTCTCCCGCAGACAATGCAGGCAGCACTAAGCCCTGACTGAAGACACAACTCATGAAAGTCTCCAAGTCGGAGTCGGAAAAACCTCCAGCCACTGAAGGCAGAAGGCAGCGCTGGAAATAATGAACCACATTAACTAAGAAATCGCAGAAGCCATCTCTATTAGACAGCTGTGCAGGTCAAAAGGAAACCAGACAGGAGACATCAAGAGGAAACTCAGGCTCCCCAGGATAATTGCAGTGCAATTAATACAGGGTGAGTCACCGGCCTGGCTGGAAGTGGGATCGGCTACAGCTAAGGGGAGCAGGCTCGCAGACCAGTCCTCCCATCTGTCAGCGGCCATTCCCCTTCCTCCCCATCTGTGGACCCCAAGGAAACATCCTCAGGAAATAGGTCAATAAGATGACATTGCTATTAAAAAAAAAAATCAACTGCAAAATCTGCAAATATCAACACAGAAAATGCATCCCCTAGAAACCTGGAGTGGATTTCAAAGATGTCCATCCCTGTTCAAAGACCAGTTGCATTTCTGGCAGTAACTCAAGGGGACAGACAGTAACGAAGAGAAGGCGGAGAAGACAAAGGGAGGACAAGGTGAAACTAATGTGCACTGAGCCCCTGCAGGGTGCTGGGTATGATTACCCCCATTACCCTATGGGTGAAGTCTTACTATCCCCATTTCATAGATGTGGAAACTGAGTCTCAAAGAAGTTAAAGAAAAGCAAACCTGGAGGAAAACACAAAGAAGCAGAGGTTGAGGGTAGGGAGTGAGAGGAGAAAAAGTAAGAATTAAGCTATGAAAGGTCCACCGAATTCCCCTCTCATCCCTCTTGGCCTCTTTCCCCTTAGAATCCTGGACCTCACCTGAAGCAGAGATCACCGTGCCATAGAAGTGCCCCAGGGCTCCTTCAAGAGCCACATGCAAGTCACGTGCAGGGTTGCACACTGATCCAGCCCCACCTGAGCCCACAGCACGTGCACCAAACCAGAGGGAGAACAGCGGCGCTCAGAGGTTGGCGTCCACCCATCAGCTGTAGCGCATCACAAATGCAGACTCCCGGGCAGACCCTGGGTCAGAAGGTGGTTCTGATGAGGAAAGTAACCACAAACCATGCTTCGCAAAATACAGTCGTGGAAGTTTTCATTCCTTCAACTGCAAGTCTGCTAGCTGGTGTCACTGAGCATCTCTCCCTCCCTCTCTAGGCGTCCTTGTGGAGATCTGAGAACACTCGAGGACGCAGAAGGGCAGGAGCAGGCAAGACAAGGGCCCTGATGACCACTTCTCTCATGTCAGTAGCCCCGTGGGAAAGCAAATTAGTCAGGACTCTTTTAGCTGCAAGCAGTGGTGTCCTGGAGCTGGCTGGTACCTGCTCGCAAAAGTTTTTAAATATTGTAAAATATTCAGAAATTTGCAAGCTGCTTGTTAAACCTCGGCAACTCAAAGTCTGCCACAGAGGGAGCATTTACACCACGGTAACTGGCAACAACTAAAAATCAAGACTTCTCTCCTTCTTCTTGCCTTCTTTCTTCTTTCTTTTTCCTAACATACCACTGGCTGCAAGTGGCAGAAAGGCTACTCACATCAGCTCAGATAAGAAGGAATATGTATTTGTTGTTACAACTATAAAGTCCAGGGATAGAACTGCCTTTAGATATAGCTGGATCTAAAAGCTTAAAAGATACTGTTAAGGAGGGAGGGTATAGATCAGTGGTAGACTACATGCTTAGCATGCACGAGGTCCTGGGTTCAATCCCCAGTTCCTCTGTTAATAAATAAATGAATAAATAAATAATTACACCTAATTACCTCCCCCTGCAAACCCCAACTTTTTTTAAATTAAAAAAATATATACTATTAAATCTTTGTTTCTTTCTCCATCTTTCAACTCTGCTTTTCCTTGTGTTGGTCTTAATCTGCAGATAGACTTTCTCTATATGGCAAGGAAGACGGCAACTCCCTGCCCCTTACCCATATTCACCCAACTTACAAAACCCAAGGGAAAGAGATTACCCTCCCATTGGCTCTACAGAGAAGTCCTGAGAATTCTGATTAACTTGGAGGTCAGATGCCCATCTCTGAACCAATCACTGAGACAGGGAAGAAGGAGGACTCTCATTGGCTAACCAGGATCATGTGCCCTGCCCTGAGATGGGGATGTAACCATGTGATTGACATTTGTTTTTTGTTTTTTGTTTTTTTAACTCAGAGCTTGGAGCTGATATTTGACCAACCCCTCTGACTTAGGTGAGACAATGGACAAGGCCTTCTGAAATGAAAGGTTTTGCTCAGCCTATCAGTGCACTGAAAAGGGGGAAGGATTTAGGAAGTCAATGGAAATCAGGCAATGAAGAAAGCCCCTATAAAAAGAATTAATAATTGTCAAAGTGATCAGATAAGAAAATGGTAATTATACAGTATCAGAGCCAGACGACCCTGGGTAACATTAGGTAATATTACATGAGCTGTAAGGACTAGGTGAGACCTATGTGAACAGGGTGAGCAGATGCCTGGCAAGTCTGAATGCTCAATGAGTACGAACCACCAGTGTTATTATTATTACCTCTATTTTGTGGCCTCTATTCCTCACCCATAAAAGGAAAATGATGGTAAGATCTACTTTGTGGGGTTACTGGGAGTGTTTGAGATACTGTACTGCAGGCCTGGACTATTATAACTACTCCATAGAAATCATAACAATCCCTATCAGGCAGACATTGCTTTTCAAGGCCCCCTTGCTCTTGCCTCAGCTCCTTCTTCGAATCATCAAAATAAACACTTGACATTTTCCTTCCTTTCCTCTGAGCACATCAAGAAATAGTCAAGGAAATAAGACAACCATTTTGTCTCCCAAAAAGAACCTTCTGGAAATGTGTTTCTCTGGCAGTTTTTTTCCAGAGCAGGTGGGTTTGGTTGAAGGGAAGTCAGATGTGAGCAAATATTTTCTCTCATGCTGATTTCCTGAGAAAACTGTACAAGTTACTGAAAGGTTAAAAAAAAAAATCCTCCATCTCTCCAACTTCAAAAAAGACATTGAAAGGGATATCAGTGAAGTACACAAGATCTTTAGCGGAGTGGATACTATCAATGCATGTTGCTACTTTTGATTTCGCCTCCATGACAGGAGTGGCGGCAGAAGTGGAAGTTCAAAAAAAACAAATTCAGAAGAGACAGATGGGAAGAGCTTTGTCACTCAAAGAATAATAAATGTTTGCTGTGGCCTACTGGGCAAGGCTGTTGAGGTAAAGACAGTGAGTTCGTTCAAGTAGCAATTAGATGCTATCCTGGGGGAAAGACCGTATTACAAGAGAGAAGCATCAATGTGGTGAATGGCTTTTCACGCTCCTAACACTGCCTATGTTCTTTTCGTATTCTTAAGGGTCTGCAGTCCCAGCAGAATATGTGAGCACCGAAATTAGGCCCAGAAGTATGCCCTGGGAAACTGGGCCAAGAGAAATAATGCTGTTCAGGCAGGACCACGGTTTGTGATGTTCAGCTATAGCCCCCATTTCATTGCCATTGTTTCTTAGATCTTGGGGAACATGGATGACGCTAGGGCCGGAAGTGACAGACAATCAGGTTTTCAGGTCCCTGTCAGTTATGCTCGGCTATTCCCAATTAGGCCACATGAAGCCTGCTCCCTTCCTGGGCTGGTGAATTCAATATCATATACAAATGAGATATTAAAGTATGTTATGATCCTAAATAAGAAAGACCACTGGCCAAAGACCAGAGCCTTTCTTCTTGTCCATCCTGATCTTTGCCTCTCTAGTCTCAGGGAATTTCATTTCTGTGCCAGTTTCCCGGCTTGGGGAAAAATCTACTTTGGGATATGTTTCAAGATGCACAATTTCTAGACTCCATTTGGACAGTAGTTTCACATGTCCACCTCCAAGGTCTTTTAAGTTTTGTGTCAAAGACATAATTCAAATTTACAGTATAGCTTCTTTATTTCAAAACCAAGATAAGGCATTAGTATGGTGGCCTCCCAGATCCCACTCCCAAGTCACATTTTTTAAAATAGGCAGACACACATAGCCTGATGAACATAAAGGAAAAGAGACAGTTGAGAATAAACAAACATTTGAGAGGTGTCAATCTCAAACACAAAAACTAACACTAAGATACAATTTGTTCAGGCAGAATAAAAAGATTTTAGAATTTGTATAATTAAGATCTGCAAAATAAGAATCAAATAGAAATCTTGAAAATTAAAATGTTGAACACAAAAATAATTAGTAGGTGGGCTGGGAAGCAGCATGAAATCGTTGAACAATTTAATCATGTAGAAAATGGAAAGGAGGCATCTGGGCAGAATGCAACTTAAAATAATAAGTTCAAAATATGATCAAAAAAACAGTTGAGATATAGAGTCAAGATTCAGTTGTTCCAAATTTCATCTAATAGGATTTCTAGATGGAAAGAATGCAGGCAATAGAGCAGAGAAAATAAATTGTTCTATTTTAATAGAAAATCTTTGTAGGGATGATCATTTTATTGAAGAGACCCACTAAGTTCCTAAGAAAAAAAAGATGACTTTGAACTAAACATATCATGTAAAAACTTCATAAAATTGAGTATAAAGTGAAAAAAAATCCTATAAAGCTTCCAGACAGAAGAAAATAGTTTATCTATAAAAGAACAAGACTAAAATTAGAATCACACTTCTAAATAGCATACTAAAAGAAAGTAAAGCAATACCTTCAAATGTCTGAGAAAATAATTTTTAACCTACAATCTCATATTCACTCAAATTACTTTTAAGTGAGAGAACAAAATCTATTTTTCTGACATTCAGAAAATTATAAACTCTACCACACATATTTTCTGAAAGAATTACTTTAAAAATATAAAACATGAGGAATTCATGACAGTTTTTCTTAATGTATAGTAAAATACAGATAATTTTGACACAAAAAGAAATGTATAGAAATTAAAATTTGGGTAAGTCCCAAATGATAATCACGTGAGATCATAAGGAAATGGGGAGGGAGAGAAATGAAAGCAATCTAAGATTCATTGTGTCTGTGTCTGTGTGTGTGTGTGTGTGTGTGTACTCTAGACATTAACAGAAAAATAAAAGATTATGCATGTTAAAAGTGCTTGGGGAGAGCCTCTGATAATGGCACTCTGGACAAAATATATTTAAATATATATACACACATATATGTGTGTGTGTATGTGTGTGTGTGTGTGTGTGTATGACATAGAGAGTAAGCAAAAACAGGTGGAAACTAGAAGAGAGTCAACACTTGGAAGAAGGGAGCAGCAATGGGTGAATTTCCCATTTCTATAGCTCTTCCCCTGAGGACAGACAGTACCTGGTAGGACAACTAAACTTGAATGGAAACCTACAGTCTCACTGGCTTATGGAGGATCCACAAGACAGAATTTGTGATGACCACAGGAGCTAAAGAGTGAGAGAAAAAGGCTCAGAAAGGAATCAGAAAAAAGGCAGCCTGAATTCTATAAATAAACTGTGTTGACTAAGTCCAACCACCACAGGGGATGTAGAGTTTGAAGTCTGAACCTGACCAGGTTAAATGTCTGCTAAAGCAAAACTATCTATAATCTTCAGAAGATTGTAACTGAATCCAAAATGTTTTAAATGGATCATCCAAAATGTCCAGGACACAAGCCAAAATTACTAGACATGTGAAGAAACAAGAAAACATGACTCATACATCGAAAAAGAGGGCAATCATTGGAGATATCCTGCAAGATAAATCAAATGTAGAAAATTAGCAGTCAAGGATATTAAAGTATCTGTTGTAACTATACTCAAAGGTGCAAAGGAAACAATGCTCATATGAATATGAATAAACAAAAGAGAGAAATCTCAGCAGAGAAATAGAAACTATAAAAAAATTAAAATTCTATAACTGAAACAATTCTAAAATGTCTTAAAATAGAGTTAACAGCAAATTGGATATGATAAAAGAATTAGCAAGTGAACTTAAAGTTAGAACAAAGAAATAATCCAAGAAATAAAGAGGTAAGTGATTTTTAAAAATAAACAGAGCTACAGTGATCCATGGTAAGATATCAAATATCATGTATTTGAAGTCTAAGAAGAGGCAGCTACACAGAGGATTCTGGGAAGATGATGGAGTAGGAAGCACCGAGAATCTCTCTTCCCATTGACCAACAATTGCACTGGCAGAATCTGTCTGATGTAACTATTCTGGAATCCTGCAGTCTGCTGAAGGCTTGAAATTTCCAAGGAAATCTTGGACAATAAATTTCAGTTAATTTCAGTCCATTTCAGCTCTTAGTGCAGTAGCAGCTATCCATCCCTCACCCTCAGCCACATGGCAGGCAGCTGTACACATGTTCCCGGAACAGCTTGCCCACAGCTTGTGGGAGCCAGTGTGGGCAAAAAGGACTCAGTCCTCAAAATATTGGCACTGTGCTTTGATTATTGACTGCTACTTTTGATTTCTGACGTGCAAATGAGTGGATCCCCATTGTTGTTGAACCTCCCTCATTGTTGCAAGCCCCTCCTACTCTGGATAAAGTGACTTTCAGGAGATTTAAAAGCCTGATACCTTTTCTTTCTCCCCTTTATTTTTTTCCCCCTTTTGGGAGCCAGACATTAAAGACTAGGACATTCAAAAACAACTGCATATTTGGGAAAAATTAGAACATGACTACACATCCCCAGGGAAAAACTCAGAAAAGACCTGAGAAGATCTTAAGTTTACACCTCAGGCTGGTCTTTGGCACAGAGAGATAGCCTACAGCATTTCATTTTTTTTTTAAATAAGCAAAAACAATAACAACAATTCTGGGAAAGACAGAAAATCTGATTTCCAGAATTATCATATTATTAGATTCAAATGTTTAGTTTCCAACAAATCACAAGGCATATAAAGAAACAGAAAAGTATGGCCCATTCAAAGGACAAAAATAAATCATCAGAAGCTGTCCCTGAAAAAGACCTGAGGGCAGATACTCTAGACAAAGACTTTAAAACAAGATGCTCAAAGAACTAAAGGAAAATGTGGAGAAAATCAAGAAAATAATGTATAAACAAATGAAAATATTAATAAAGAGATAGAAAACCTAAAAAGAAATCAAAAAGAAATTCTAGATTTGAACAATACAATAACTGAAGTGAGAAATTTACTAGAGGGATCCAAAGGCAGATTCAAGCAAGCAGAAGAAAGAACCAGCATTTGAAGACAGGACAACGGAAGCTATCAAGACTGAGGAACAGAAAGAAAAAAGATTGAAGAAAAGTCAATATTGCCTAAAGGGCCTACAGGACACCATCAGGCAGACCAACAATATGCATTGTGGAAGTCCCAGAAGGAAAAGAAGGAGGTAGAGAAAGGGCAGAGAAAATATTTGAAGAAATAATGGCTGTGAACTTCCCAAATTTGATGAAAGACATGAATATAAACATCCAACAATCTCAATAAATTCCAAGGAAGATGAATTCAAAGAAACCCACACAGATATATTATAAACAAACTTTCAAAAGACAAAGAAAGAATCTTGAAAGCAGCAAGAGGAGGGACTTGTCACTTACAAGAAATTCTCAGTAACACTATACACAAAATTTAATCTGAAATAGACTAAAATTGCAAACATAAAAAATAAAATTTTAAAAATTCTAGAAGAAAACATAGGAGACCTGGGATGCTTTTTTTATTTGCGAGTAGGCAAATTTTTTTAGGAGACAAAAAGATTGATAAATTTAGAAACTTTTGCTTATATCAAAGGCATCATTAAGAAAATTAATAGGCAAGCCATAGACTGGGAAATATATTTACAAAACATATCTGAAAAGGACTAATATCTAACAGATATAAAAACTACAATAAGAAGATAAATGACCCAACTGAAAGATGGAAACAAATTTGAATACTTTACAAAGGAAGACTATGAATGGCCAATAAACATATTTTTAAAAAGTGTTCAGCATCGTAGTTATTAAGGATATGTAAATTAAAATCACAATGAGATACTACAACAAAACCATAAGAATTCAACTGGCATCATATTTGTCACTAGTACACTAGACTCTGGGTGATGATGGAGAAACATCTTTGAAATTCTTTTATTCATATAATTTTATACCCAGCCAAACTGTCATTGAAAGGTGAGTGGTAGATTTAAAACATTTTCAGACATACAAGGACTGGGCAATTTTACCTCTTACATTTCTTATTTGAAGTTATTTGAAGTTGTGCTCTAAGAAAACAAGAGAATAAGCCAAGAAAGAGAAAAATATAGAATCCAGGCAAGAGTGAAACCAATCAAAAAGGGCAATAAACGTGAGTCCCAGGAAAACAGCTATGCCTTAAGCTTAGAGAGATATACATTTATATTTATTAGGCTCATGGAGGATTCAGGAGGGATAAATCTGACAAAAGAATGAGGAAGGAAGAATTTGGAAGATTTTAAGGATGTGATTTTAAAAACAATTCAAGGAAAAGAGAAATGTCATTAGAAATGCTTCCATATGAGCCCAAAAATACACAACAGAAATATAAACGGTGAAAAAAAATTAAGATACTCAATTCACTAGTAATATTATTAAATTATTAATGTATCAATTTCAGCCAATCATTTCAATAAAAATGAAACATTGATTACAGCTGTGCCAATGAGAATGCAATTAAATGGCCACTGCCATACAGTACTGGTATCTTTTTGAAAGGTAATTTGGCAATAGTTATCAAACATTTTTAAATGAACATTTTTGGCCCAAATAGCCACTTCTGGGAATCTAAGATAAGGAAATGTTATCCTGTATGTCAGAAGTATTCACTGTAGCATATTTTGTAATAGTAAAAATACAAAATGATAACTTAAATGTCACTAAATAGGAAGTTGATAAATAGATAAACTATAGCACATCCACACTGAGAAACATCACAGCTATTTACAAACATCTACATACAGACATGACAAATTCCAAGGAATATTGTTGAATAAAAAACAAATAGCAGAGTGACACGGCTATACAAAAATACGTATATATAAAACAAGTGCAGAGCGACTCATGTATATATATTTATATATACATACAAATGAAGAGAAATGGGTTCTAGGTAGGGAGCAGGATTGGGAATAAGGGGAAGGTTGCTGAGAAATTTAACATACTGCTATATATACTTTGATTAATTGAATCTTTTATAAAATATTTGTATGTAATTTTAAAATGACTAAGTTCCCCCCAAAAGACTCAATGTTCTCTTACGCTACATGCTAAAAAAAAGGGGTCTAGGACAAAGGAGGTGATTGTCCTCCCCTATGGGGTGCATGTCTGCATAGTCTAACACTGAATGCTGAGCTCCAAACATAACTGAAAAAATGCATGCACAGATTGAATCAAATTCAGAAGATGATAATCAGGATGGTAAAAGATCTGGAATATCATAATAGCTGAGGATCAACGTTTAAATAATGAGAATGTTTAGCCAGGAAAAAAAGAACATGATTTAGAAGGACACAGCTTTTTAAAAAAAAAAAATAGGGACATAATGAATCTCTTGAAATATGAAATGTATTCTGGGTGGAATTGGACCAATGGGTAGAAGTTAGAAAATGAAAATCTTAAGCTCACTAGGAGAAACAAAAACTTGATTTAAAAAATGTATACAAACATATAAAAGCAAGGTATGTTCATTATCTAACAAACTGGCACAGTTTTAAAAATTAAAATAATACCTACGTGATGAGAGTACATGGAAACAACCACTCTCATTTACAGATGTCTAGTTGTCCTTCAGAAAGGCTGTTCCCAATTCTGCTTTTAAAAGTATACAATATATATCCATAGAATGTTTACACAGTCATGTAACTTCATTCATTAAGCGAATACGTATTGGGCATCTTCTCTGTGCCAGGCATTGTACTTGGCACTGGAGTACTGTGTACTGTGTACTGAACAAGACAGTGGCCAGGTCCCTGCCCTCCTGCCCCTCTAAGACATTGAGTCTGCCAATGCAAATTCTTCAATTAGTCCCCTTGCACAGATATTTTTGTTCTAACAAGCAACATTTTGCATCTTTTAGAGAACAGAAAAGTTACCCAGATGGATTCCTATTTAAAAGATCATTTGGTGCACCCTCGTCTGTCTTCATTTTCACGTTAATGGCAGTTGTAAGGATTCCAAAGAATGGATGCGTTTTCAAAGAAAACTAGAGGGAGTGTCCCCTGAGCCCAGCCCCAAATGAAGCAACTCACTCCATTAGCCTTTGGCTGTAACAAAGGAAAAACCTTCTCTGGCTCCTCCATTCCCTTAAAGCCCCAAGAATGGCCTGAGCCCCCCAGCTCTCTCCCCATTACTCGTCCAGGTGCTTTAAGTCAGCAGCACAGCTCTGACTTTTTTCTCTGCATGGACACTCCTATCTCCTCTTCATCCTGCAGCATGTTTCCAACCCTTAATCTCAAGGTTGCTTGTTCGAGACTCCTCATCTCAAAGTAGACTTTATAGGTCTCTCCAAAATCCCTCTCCAACCCAGTGTTCCTTTTAGCCATCCTCACCCTGGATAATAAAGTTTGCTTCCAAGTCAAGTACATAATCAGTTTTCTTAACTTGTGTGGAAAGTGCAATCATGCCACCATGTTGGAGGGCTGACGCAAGTGCATTATGGGAATGGTCCTGAAAGCAAAGCCAGAGACACTGAGGAGGAAGCATCCTTAGCTTTGGTCTGGGAGATTGTGTGGGCACATGCGTACGTGTTTCAAGAATGGTGCGGAGGGCAAAGGGCTTTTTAACAAGCGTTAGGCACGCATGATTTTGAGTTAGGCACCACCTCCTCCCGTTGGTTTCCTTTGAACATGCAGTAGCTTACTTCACTCTGTACAACAGTAGGAGTTACGGAAAAGGTAGGAACTGTCTTCCTCATTTTATAACAGAGGAACCTGAGGCACAGTGTGTAGGTAAATCGCCCCAGGTCGTCTAGCTGCAGCACCTGGAGCTGAATGCAGGGTCTGACTCCACAGCACAAGCTCTGGTTAAGCCAGTTGCTGGTCAGCAGAACATGGCCAAGTGGGGGCTCCAACCCTCCCAGCTGCAGCTGCTGCTCCCAGTCCACAGCTCCATTCCCGCTGTGGGGCTGAACCGGGTGTGCCCGCCAGTCACCTGCCTTCCTTCTTCCTCACGCCCCGCTGCCATTCTGCATTCTGTCACTCCGTGGTGGATCCTTAGGCGGCCAATCACTCATCCCATGTTCAGTAAAGCACAGTCAGGGCTGGTGCACTTGCTTTTTAATTACTGATTAAGAACATGTGTTTTGGGATCAGAGACACCTGGGTTGTATCCCTAACCTCTAAACTGCATTTCTTTAACTAGAACACACGAATACTATCCTGACCTCTGGGACTGGTTACCTGGATTATACAACATCTGTGAAGCAGAGTGAAGGGCACCACGGCCCCTGACATATTAGCACTTTAAAATTATTAGTATTATAGGCTCATATGAGAAGAGGTTCTTATGGCTGAGGACAGTGACAGCAGCCAGTGTTCTCTCTGACCCAGTTCTCGGTGGGTCACTGTCTCTTCAGGCAAGGGCCATGGAACCTCCAGGCTGCCACACACATCACTTAACCCATCACTGTAGCTCCCTCTGATTGGCCAGCAGCTTGCCTTTCTCCAACTTTAGAGATGTCTCTCAGCGACTCTCGGGGGCTCCATGCGGCAGGCAGCATTGTCTCCACATGGCACACCAAGCCCACAGAAACAGAAATCTGTCCAAGGATACATGATAATTCAGAAAGAGCCAAAAGTTCAGTGACCCCACCTTGGTTCCCTTCACCTCACATCCCTTGATAGTATGTCATGAATATTACAACCTTCATCTTCCCCAGGGACTCAGGAAGGAAGGCAGCTGCTACATCCAGGGCTGATGAGACCTTCTCAATGTAAACAGGACCCTCTCCTGAGTCTCTTTACCAGCCCGGGCAACATCTCAGGGAGCCAGGCATCATCACCACAGGCCAAGTCAATGGCCAGCCTGGCTCTGCCAAGAAACACACAGTTCAACCACACTTGACTCTCAAAATAAATACTCTAAGTCAGAGCAGACGCCGTCAGCTTGGCCCGAGCCATAGATGGCACCCATGGCTTGTAGAAAGCTCTTAGAGCAGAGCAAACGCAGCAGAAGGCCCCTTGGAAGGGGCCGGGCCAGGCTTTTAGGATCTCTGGAGCACATCTCCTGGGTGGAGGCGAAGAGGTCAGACATGCGTATTTGGGGATCATCTGCTTTATGTGACATCTAACATGATGGGTCTGGATGAGGTCATCTGAAGAGAGAGAGCGTGGAGCGAGAGGACAGCCCAGGCCCCAGCTCCGAGCACTGTGGCATTGGAGGTCTGCAGAAGAGGAGGAGGGGCCAGCAAAGAGACTGAGAAGAGACAGCCAGAGAGGCAGGAGGGAAACCAAGGCAGTGGGGGCCCAGAAGCCAAAGAAAGGGAGGTTCAGATAGTCTTTCTTTTATAATCCTGCTTTCCTGCCACCGCAAATCTCCCTAGATCGACCCCATGGCTTCCTATAAAGGCATCTCCCTGCCCCTTTGTTCAGTGTGGTACCGCACCCACCCCACTGACCAATGCCACCGTGCAGTCCCTCCAGATCTCCTCAGCATTCTGGCTCTAAATGACCTGGCGGCCCTTGCCAAGTTCATGCCCCTCCCCAGACATAGGAGGAGGCTGGGGGTGGTGAGATCTTGCCGCCAGCCCTCCCAGTGCCAACAGGACTTCAGGCCCCGCCTCCAGCTGCCCATGCTGAGGGCTCTCCCAGTCTGGGCTCTGCTTTGGTGCAGCTCTGAGGGCCTGCTCAGAGTGTACTCATAGGTGGGGCACATCCGAGGGCCACGAAAAACCACTGGGAAAGAAACACAGAGGAGAGTCTGAAGATAAGGGCCTCGGACCCAGGACTGCCGCCTGGGTCATCCATGATGTGTCCAGCCCCAGGACTGCTCTGCCCACAAAGGAGGGCACATTTGTGTCTGACCGGAGAGGTGGATTTTTTGTCTAATTCCCACAAAAGCGCCATATAAGCAGAGTCATGTGACCTCGCTTTGGACCTGTCACTTGTATTCTTTGTTCCTTACACTCTGACTTCTCTGAGCTCACTGCCTGGTGTCTTGGGGCCCACGGCCTGATGCCCACGGGTCTGCCACCATTACCTCTAGGCCCACCATTTGCACAATTCAGGCCCATTGCCTAAAGCCTGGGCTGACATCCTGATGCATGGGGCCGCCCCGTGTTTCTTTAGGTTTGCTGTCTGGATTATTGAAGCCCATTGGGCCACTGCTCTAGGCCTGCTGCCCTGGGGACTCAGGCTGCTGCTGAACATCAGGGCCCCCGGCCCACGAACGCTGCTCTGCGGGCT
The DNA here is from genome assembly GCF_048773025.1 of Camelus bactrianus. Classification (NCBI taxonomy): domain Eukaryota; kingdom Metazoa; phylum Chordata; class Mammalia; order Artiodactyla; family Camelidae; genus Camelus; species Camelus bactrianus. The sequence continues at coordinate 31,825,963 of NC_133549.1, forward strand.
GCTGTCAGGAAGGAGGATGAATGTCCCCATCTCTGGCCTCCAAGGGTGACCACTGTGATTAGGCCAAGGGCTCAGCACAGCTTTGAAAGGAGTGTTTGTGTGGCTTGTTTCCTTCTACGAGACCTCCCAGGCCAAATCCCCCAGAAGCTGATCTATGTACCCGTTTCGCTTTTTTTTTGGTAATCCCTGTTTAATATGGAGCCGTGTGTGTGTGTGTGTGTGTGTGTGTGTGTGTGTGTGTGTGTGTGTGTGTGTGTGGAGTACCCTGTGCCTCCAGCCGACGGCTCAGCATGGGCAGGGCCAGCAGGCAAGGACTGGCCGGCAGCAGGAGTGGGAGCAGGCCAAGAAAAACCCCCAGGCCTCAGGCCTGCCCACCAAAGCCTGGCCTCAGCGCTCCCGGGGACCCGCCTGGCCTGGTACCAGCAGCTGCTGCCTGGTCCCTTTGCAGAGAGCCAGGGAGACAAAACAGAGCCCGGTTTTAAGAGAGACAAAGTGGTCTCTTCACAGAGCCCTGCAGCAATCTGGACCAATGGAGCATGATGTCCTCATGCAGGGAAGGGGCCTTGAGATGCATAATGTACAGTATCCATCACGTGCAAGAACCCGAGGCTGGGACAGAATAATAAACAATGCAGCTCTCACTCAGCAACCCCCCTCCCCTCACCTGCCAGACTCTGTGCTAAGTACTGTACACAGACCATGGCAAATAACGTGCACAGGAGTACCCCGAAGGCCCCGCTGGTCTCCATCTTACAGATCAGAAGCCAAGATTCACACACCTATTAGAATGGCTAGCATTTCTAAAACGGGTACTATCAAGCGAGGCTGCGGAACACTGGGACTCACACATCGCTGGTGGAGGGCAGGGTGGTACAGCCACCGTGGAAAACAGCTTGGCGGTTTCCTACAAACACAAACCACAGGCCCCAGCAAGTCCACTCCCAGGTATTCGCCCAAGTGGAATGAAATCTGTACGTAGATGTTTACAGCGGCTTTACTCACGATCACCAAACCTGGAAGCAACCCAAACATCCTGCAGCAGAGGAGTGGGTAGAATAAACTAGCTCTTCAATATCAGAATATTATTCAGCAATAAAAAGAAACACACTATTAATACAGGAAAAATATGGATGAATCTCAAATGCATCATGCTGAGAGAAAGAAAACTAGACCGCAATGGTTATGTGCTATGCGACTCCATTCATACGACATCCTCATGAAGGAAAAACTACAGGGACAGAAAACAGATCAGTGGCTGCCAGGGGTTGGGGGTGGGTGGAGAGGACTGAATATAAAGCGGCATGGATGAATTTTTGGAGGGTTTTGGAAATGATCTCTATCTATATTGACCATGGTGGTGGCTCCACCACAGTGTATGTTTGTCAAAACTTGCAGAACTGCACACTAAAAGAAGTGAATATTACTATATGCAAATTAAACCTTTTTTTTTTAATGGGAAAAAATCAGAAATTCAAGGAGATCAAGTAACTTGCCCAAAGGCAACCAGCCAGGAAATGGCACAGTCAAGGTTCAAACCCAGTTTTTTAACCATTAAATTGGAGATCACCTATCTGATCCAAGCCTCCTTTAACAAGAGGCCTGGATGCTCCAAGTTCTGGGGAGGTGGCTTTTTTTTTTTTTTTTTTACATTAACTGAAGGGTAATCTACATTTTTTTCCCCAGCCTCTCTTGCTACAAATGTTTTTAAGTTGTCTGAAAATATTGTCATGTCTTACCACACAGGTCACTAACTCTGTTATGCTTGGGAACTGTGCTGAGATGCACCCCCCATAGTTGAAGGATCTGGTCATCTTTATCTGTCACTACTGACTGTGTCACCTTGGATATGCCATTCACTCCTCCTAGACCCCAGTTTCCTTATCCATGAGAAGTGGATAATTTCACCCACCTCCAGATGAAATGGGGGCGATTAAATGAGAATCATAGAACCTAGAGTTTTAGATCTTCGTGATCTAATTCAGCTGCTTTCTTTTATCTCAGGGGATTGATTCCTTCCACCAGTGATGAAAATAATAGTCAACACTAATGGAGTACTTACGATGCACTACACAGTTTACAGACATCTAATCCTGCTCTCAAGCCTTGAGGTGGTACTATCTCATATAATAGAACAGGAAGGTAAGGCACTTAGAGACCAAGTCATTCACCAGGATCCCACAACTAGAAGCAGCAGAGCCAGGACTGAACCCGGGCACCCCCATCTCAACTTTCCATCACCAGCTGGAGAGTAGGAATCGATACCTTCTTGTCCATTTTGTAAGCAGCACCTTCTCTGGAGCTTTCCGCAAAGGGACTTTGGATGCTGAAAATGATTTTTCTCCAATGTGGGGGAGCCAGCCAAGCCCCAGAGGTCCACTGTCCTCCTGTTGGACAGCTGACCTCTCCCACATTCCACCAAGCAAGGGTGCTGGAAGCCAGCGATGAGCGGCTGAGTGTCATGTGGCCCCGGGAGGGAGCTTAGAGGAGGAATAACAGAGAAGCCACTTTTGTGGGAGAAGGAACAAGTGTCGAGCTCTCTCCGACTCAATCGAGGAGGTTTCATCCGGGCTCATTGTTCCTCATTATCAGAGCTAACTATGTTCAGGCGAAGGGCGAACATGTTCCTAAATTTATGTCTCTGTGTGTGACCGCGACAATGCGTGTTTTGTGTGCTTCTCCCTGAAAAACTCCTCCTGTGACACGGGCGACCCAGCTTGGACGTGGCCTTTCATGTGCATTACCCACTCCGACTGGCCCCTGCTGGCAGATTTTTCTTAAAGTCTAAAATGAGGGGCTAACCTTCTCTTCTCAGCTTTTTCTTCTCTGCTACCTATAATCTTGATTTGACTCGCACAAAAGTGACTCGGTGGGAGACCCACTCAAGAAGGCTTTGACAGGGAACAATGGACGGGCACCTCTACAGAGGCCGGCCTGCCACGAAGAGAGAGGGAAAAGGGATTAAAGTTTAAAGATGTCATGTATGTTAACCGATCAGTATCGGTTTTATGTATTTTGTCAAAGGGATGGCGGTGAAGCCGGGCCTGTGAGGGTGAGGGGGCTGCGGCGGAGGGAGAAGTGGCCCCCGGGAACTCTGGCCAAAGGCCTCACCAGAGATAACGAGCCCAAGGAGCTGGAGTGTTTGAAAGGTAATAACAACAATAATAAGGAAGAAAGGGCCGAGGGGAGACTGTCATGGGACTGCGGTGTGTGTCGGCTTTGTCCTTCCCCAGTGGCCCGGGGCCTGGAGCCAGGCAGGCGTCGGGGCTGCAGCTCGGCTCCTTCTGAAAAGTGTGGCTTTCTTCCCAACACTGCTCCCGTGGGCGCCCCCGGAGCAGCCGAAGCCCACGAGAGTCCTGGGTGAGGCTGGGGGAGCCTTGGAAAGGAACGGCTCCTTGCCGGCCATCTCCACCGTCAGGCCCAGCCGCAGGGCCCAGGAGCAAGGAGGCCCCAAGTCTGCAGGGGACTCAGCCCCGACCTGGCTTCTTGTTCTGGGAGGGGGCTCCCCACCATGCCCCGCTCCCCTGACAGGAAGCCAAGAGAATAGATGTGGGCCTCTGGACCGTCTTTTCAGTATCCCCGAAGTCAAGTGGAATTCCCTACTCTGGTCTCTTTGGACCTCTGAGCACTTTTCTTTTCCCAGGAACCTCCCTTGGTGAAAGTTGCTAGAATTTTCTCAAGTGTCAAACTGGCTGAAAATTGGATATCCTTGAATCCTCTTTCTGAAGCAGTCTCGACTCAGACAGGACAAACAGCTCTCCTGGAGGAAGTGGTGCGTGACAGAGGGTGGCATTTGTAGGCTGGCTACGTCCCATTTTGGCAGCCATCTTGGCTGGTCCTGCGATATGGATGCTTCAGAGACCAGCCCAGGGGAGGCTTCAGAGCTGGTTCGAAGAACTTTCCACAGGCTTCTATCAGCTCCGGAGTTGGAGGCAATAGTACGCTGGATCCAGCTCACCCTGGCTCGTGAGAGCTGATTTCCAGTAATTCTGCAAGCCTGTTTCTTTTTTCTCACTTAAACAACACAAATGTATTTTTTCACAGTTCTGGAGGCTGGACGTCCAAGGTCAAGATGCCAGAAGAATTTGTTTCTCCTGAGGCTTCCCTCTTTAGCTCGTACTCTTCACATGTTTGTCCCTCTGTGAGCCAAGAGCCAGTTTTTTTTTAATTAAATTGCATCAACTTACAACTGTATAAATAATACTAACAGCAAAGGTGACAAGCACTCAAAGTTTCATTCTACCATTATCTATGTGCTTGTGGTGACGTCTAGCTCTTGTGTCTATTCGGTGGGAATATGGTATAATGGTATGCCTCTGGGCATCTGTTTCCAACTCCATATACAGTGGTGTCTCATGGATCGGCTGAGATTGGCCACAGTACAGTATTTACACCATAGAAATGCACAAATGCCACAAATCAAGGCTTTCTCTCCCAAAGTGCTAGTTGTTCAACATTTACCAGCACACTGTTTGGCGGGGGAGGTCTGGCTCAGCCCCTCGGTCACTAGACCAAGTCACTTTCCCTCTGAAACAAGAGGGAGAAAAGATGGGATGGCATGTAGCTTTAAACACAAACTATGAAAGTATGAGTGCTTCTGAGTTTCTTGACCCCGAATCCATGCATTCATCCATCCAGCCCCTCTTTTCTGTTTCACACTCCAAAAAAAATTGCATTAGGAAAATAAATCATTTCCAATTCCAAGACTTTTTATGAACAATCTTTCTCAATGTCTGACTTTAATCAGGATTAATTCAAGGCCAAAAAAAATGGGTCTTCATGCTGGGCTCAGGAATGGGGGCCAAAGGGCCAAGTTCCTGGCTCTGGGGCCATCACCTTCCTTTGAGACCAACTGTACCCTCACACCGCTCTCTTTGGGGCTCAGCTGAGAAGACTGAAGCAATCAGCCCTCCTATGGGATGTCTGCATTTGAGTAAGAGTCTGGGGAGGCTAAGAGGCCTTCAGGGCCATGCTGAACCATTCCATGGGGAGCACTCTGCAAATTTGAGTCTGGTGGCCTTCCAAAAACACATCATGCAGGCAACTGTCTTCTCCATTCTAAAGGCTGTACTTGGTCGGGGTCCTTCTCCCTCCTGCCCCAGAGAACACAGGACAACAGCAGCAGTGATAATAATCAATGTTCATGGAAGAGACCTCAAGTGCAGAATGCTGGCCCAGGCAGGTTCATCTCATCTGAGCCTCCCAGAACCAGGCAGTGTCTAAGTTCCACTTTACAGCTGAGGAAACAAGGCTTAGAGAAGCTCCTTAACTTGGCCAACATGCTCAGCCAGGCAGCCACACTGCTGGGATTCACACCCCTCCAGGCTGACTCCAGAGTTCTCCCTCTTAACCACTATGCTCCATTGGTTCCCAGGAAGAATCCTTTTTGATCTGAAGGTCACAAGCCCAGATGACTCCCTACCACCCAAGTCTGGTCAATGGAAAACAGAAAAGAGGGAGGAGAGGAGGGTAGGGGGGGAGGAGAGGAGGGTAGGGGGAGAGGACGAGGAGGCCAGAAATGGAGTGAAAACCAAAGTGTGTAGACACATGCCTATTGCCCCTCTGCCTCTGTGGGGCATTCCCTCGGCTGTCTGGGCCTCAGTATTTCCAAGGGTGCACGCCCCTTGCAGGGTGAGGCTCACACAGGCCAGTTCTGGAGGGTCCCTCCTCCCCTGACACACTGGGCCCAGTGCTCGAGTGGAATTATTTCAGATCTGAAGGGGCAGCAGCAGGAGCCTGAGACCCTGGGCTCTGTGAATGCACACCCGAACCCCCGTCCGCTGCCCCCCAAACAGGAGAGCATCACTGGGCAGACCCCCCACAACGATGGGGATATATCACAGTCTTTCTTTTCTCAATGGCCTCACCATCTACAAGACACTTCCAACGTCTGTTTCTTATTTGTTCTTTATAATTCTGTGAGGCCAGCCTGGGTCACGAGGATATCTTTTGCAGAAGTAAGTCAATACAAATGCCCCTGGGGTTGGGCCTGGGCCACTTAGCCCAGCCGGCTCTGAAGCATGGCCCCCGGACTCGAAGTCCAGTGCTCATTTTACTGAAGCATCCAAATGCCAGACCCTACCTCCTACCCCCTACCCCCTACCCCCCGGCAGGAGGCCCAGTTTCTTAGAAGCAGATGAAATCAATTGGTCCCTGGAAATGTGTCAACTGCTGAGACTAGAACACAAGTGCCAGGAGGAGAGAAATACTTGAGATTCCTGTTAAGGAACAATGTTGGGTTTGACCTGAATAACACCAGAGAAAAAGGAGACAATAATAATGTCAGACATTACATAATCCGTGGAGACACAGACTGAAGCTGGAGCTGGAAGGAACGTGGTGGGGGAGATTTCAAAGGGGGCACCTTTCCCCATGGAAAGGATGAGGGATGAGGGGGTGGGCGAGGCCAAGGACAGACACTGAGCCGTTGCCATCTACTAGGCTCTGGGCAGTAGATTGTTGCCATGATAATCAGGATTATTACTTCCAGTCTACAGATGGAGAAACTGAGACACAGAGGATGATTCCATCCTCTCAAAGCAGCACTGAGATGCCCAAGGGCTCTTCCTCAAATGGTGAGTGGGCTGAGAGATTCAGCACAGCATTTAAGAGAACCAAAAAGTGGAAACAACCCAAAAAGCCCAGTAACTGGTGAAAAGATAAACAAAATGCAGCAGATCCATAAGGTGGAATACTACACAGCAATCAGCACAAAAGCCCTACTGATGCCACAACGTGGATGGACCTCAACAATATTATACGAAGTCTTAACATTCTCCACTGGATGATTAACAGAAAAGGGAGAAGTTTGGGGGTAAAAAATTCTTAGCTATTACAATAGTTTGTGGCTTTCCAAAGTTCAACTCTACCAGACAAAATTGTATTCCTTAGCATTTAATATCTGTCTTTAGGGAGAATTTTAATTAAATATAATCTTTCCCCTTGGGGAAGGTGTGGATGATAATGAAAGAAAGGTTGAGAAGCACGGTGCTAAATGAAAGAAGCCAAACACAAAGGACCACACAATGTATGATTCTGTGTACATGAACTGTGAAGAAAAGGCCAATCTGCAGAGAGAGAGAGGAGGTGAGCAGTTGCCCGGGGCTGGGCGTGGGAACAGGGAGTGACTGCAAATGAGCAAGAGGGACCTTTCTGGGGTAATGAGAATGTTCTAAAATTGAATTGTGGTGAAGGTTGCACAACTCTGTAAATTTCCTCAGTCATTGAATTGTGCCCTTAAAACAAGTGAGTTTTCTGGTATTTAAATTATACTTCAATAAAACTATATATATATAATGCGTGTGTGTGTGTGTGTGTGTGTGTGTGTGTGTGTGTTTTTAAAGGAAGCTTGGCGATCTGAAAGGCCTGGCTCCCGTTCCAGTTCCCTCACTTCCATGGCCCAGGTCTGTCACTCCACGCCTCAGTCTGCTCATCTGGGAAATGGAGTTGCTAAGGGAGCTTTGAGGGGGTGGGTGGAGAAGGTGGGGAACCAGATGTGTTTACAGCACTTAGCACTGTGACATGAGGGCCTGAGGGAGAAGGCTTTGGGCACCGAGTGTGAGACAGAACTAGAAAAACTCCTTCTCAACTTTCAGGCATCAGATGACACTGCGCCTCCCTGAGAGGCCCTCCTTAATGCTTGGAGGCTATTACCCAGCATGTCCCCGGGTTTATTTCCCTGTAGTACTTACTAAAAACTCAAGGGGCCCTTTTGTTTGCTTGGTTATTGTCTGTGTCTCCACCCTCCCCTGGAATGTTATCTCTGGGCCGGCAGGGACCTAAGCTGCACCACCCCTGTTAGAAGGACACCCCGCACTGGGCACAAAGCTGGGATGTAAAAGTGTTCGCTGTGGTTATTATTATGACCGGCAGAATTCCAGATGAACACAGGCATGGGACCTGGGTGTGTTCATCTGAAAGTCGCAAATTTCTGGAGCGATCTTTCCTTCTGAAACACTTCTCTGTCAGGTGTGTGGAGGGGTGAACAATACTGGGGGAAAAATTTGCTTTAATGACGTGGATTCATTGGCGCTGGATGCCTGCTGCAGTCATTCTTATCCTGAGGGCCACAGGGTCTCATGAAACTACTGAAAACATATGCGGCCTGTTGTTTGCAATCATGCATATACATGGTGGGGGGAGTGAATGTCATTAGCACTTGTTTCAAAGGGGTTTGTGATGAAAATAAGGCCATGATTCTCTGGTGCTCCAGGTACCGTGACAACTCCCAAGCACAGAGACCATACCCCCTTCTCTCTCTCCATCTCTCTCTCTCTCTCATGTACCAACAATTTCACACGCCTCAGGAGCTCCAGCCCTAATGGAGAACTTGGGGCTGGGCAGTGCTGAGGAATCTTCACAAAGCTGAAAACTGACCAGCTGAGATAGGAGCCCAGCAAGATAGGAAAGAGGGAGACTGGAGACCTCAGGGCTCACATGACGTTCCTGGAATAGCCAATTGTGAAACTGGAACCCGGGCTGGGCACGCATAAAGAAAGCTGCATAGAGAGACAATGAGCCCAAATCTCGTGTGCTTCCTGCCCCGTAGCCGGGGACACGCTCTACCTGGAGCACATGCAGAGGCCACAGCACAGCAAAGGGGGCAGGGCCAGCCAGACTGGGGGCCCCTGTGGGCAGGGCTCTGTGGGGTGCAGGCTGAGGCTGCGTGATCAACAGGCTTCTATGGGTGATTTTTCTAGGGGTGTGTGTGCACGCGCACAAACCAGAGAGAAAGGAGGACAGGGCATCCTTAACCATGCACTCCTAAAACAGGGTATCAGACAGCCGGGGGCCCAGGAAACCGTCTCCTGTTCTCTGAACATTATGGCCCTTAAAGGATAAAAACAAGAAGGGAGAGGCCGGGGGAACGGGCTCATTACACCTACCAAGCGACAAATCACTTGGAAAACATAAATACGTTTTCAAGGACACTCCTCCACTAACGAAGCTAAAGTGTTTTTCTTTCAAACCCCGGCAAGAAAATCCAAGGGATGAAACAAATTTCGCTTATTTTAGTTTCTACTCAATTACCTGTTAATGGAAAAAATCTGGCACCAAGCGTAATGAGGCGGGCATGAGCTCACTGGCGCGGGGGTCGGCGCTGTCAGGAAGGCTGCAACAAGCCCAGCATTTATCTGCCTCTCTGTAACCCTTTCAAACTCGCTGTCAGGGAGCCCACGCCGAGCAGGCAGGAGAGGAAGGACTTGGAACCTGCTGCCGGCCTCCGGGGCCCTCTGGGAAAAGGAAAATTGTTGTTGGCAAGTCTGCCTGGCTCCAGAAATTGATCCAGTGCCCCCCACTTGTCCGAGTAGCAGCAGACAGAGCTAAGAATTTTGTTATAATTAAATAGAGTGCTGATTGGTTGCTGGAGGTGGTCTTGAACTAGTGTTTAAAAGCAGAGGAGAACAAGGGTTACTATTCATAGGAAAAGCCCGGAGTCTTAAAAATCCATCTGTTTCATTCCCAAATTTAGGCCAAAAAAATGCTCACTTGCTGTCTTTAAAAATACCACCTGCTTTGCAATGTTGTATAATGTGCCATTATATAAGGTGGAGGTGGGAGGCGCGGAGGGGACGGCCGGGCAGGAGGATGCGTTGTGGTGGCCCAGCGCCTTCCTAAGGAGACTAGAGGCTGTCTGCAGAAGCCAGGCTGTCTGCTCCCCAGGCCGGGCTCCCCTCCTCGGACGCCCAGCAACCAGCCTGGAGGCAGCCGGTATCACCACAGCGAGTTGCCTTCAGGAGCCCCCCAAACCCCGGGCCCTGGTAATTACAGACATCCGTCCCACCCCTACCTGGATGGTCCCGGATCAACCTTCGCTTGGGGCTAGACTGGACTCACCCCACTACTCACCACAGCTGACGGTATAGGTGAGGTCACAGCTCCTGGAACCAAGAGGAGAAGCAACCAGGTCCTCTTAGCCCTGGGGTCAGGGCCACTTAATCCCCTCCCACAGCACACCACCCTAACCCTGTAACCCAGCAGGACCCTGTGGGGCCTTCCAGGGTCAGCCCCTCCCCCATATCCTCTGCTGCAGTTCCTCTCTGACGTATCCAGATAACGGTATGTCATGTATGTTTCCTGAGTTTTTCAGACACTAAAAACCACCACCAAAGGGAAGAAATTAACTACCTGATGATCAAGAGCACGTGGCCCCCAGACCTTCTGGTCCCTCGGGGTTGGTAGTGTTGACCGCCCTGTTACTTCAACATCAACCAATCAGAGATTTGTACATGAGCTGATCATGTCCCCCGTGACCCTTGTCTTTTACCTGGCCTTTAAATATGCTTTGCTGAAACACTTTGGGGAATTAGGGGCTTTCCTGGGCGTGCGCCACCCCGTCCTCCTTCCTCGGTCCTGCAATAAAACTTTCTCTGCTCCAGACTCCGATGTTTCAGTTTGTTTGGCCTCATGGCACAGGGGGCACACAAACTTGTCTTCAGTAACAACCCTGGAGCCAGGCAGCCACGTTTCTGCCAGTGGACAGATGTCCCAGTCCAGCCTGGTCCTAACAGCTTTTCCTAAACCTCAGAGAAATATCGAGACTCGGTTTCTCTTTAAGGTTCTTATTCACAGGGTAATTGAAGAGAATTGGCTCTGTAGTCATCGGCCTCATTTTAACCCCAGCTCTGCCACATTTTGGGTGACTGACGCTGAATGTGTTTCTTAGCTTCTTCCCGTGACAACGGAAATAAGAAGACCTCCATCATAGTGTTTGGGTGAAGAACAAATAAAACAACACGTGCTGTGCCACATGCCCAGAAGCCTAGTGTGGTGCCTGGCGCTTCAGAGGCGCCTGCTAACAGGTGGCTTCTGCATTCCTGCGAGCTGCCCACTCCAGTCCTTCATCGCATTGGAGTCGGCAACCCTGGCCACTGATCCATGTTTGGGAACAAGTCAAGGAGCTGGCAGCAGGATGTAAATTCGCCGTCATCAACACCAGCCAGTGGAGGATTCAGGGCAGGGGTAGTTAGTTACTGGAAAGATCCCTGGTCTAGATTTGAGAGGAATCGTGGCATCTAGCCTAGAACCTGCCAGCACCCAGCTGTGTGGCTTCAGGCAAGACACACTTGAGGCCCCTTCTCTGGGCTACAGTTTCCTCTGGCCCTTCTTTCCAACTCCTGGAGACCAGGCCGCCTGACTCTGCTCAGAGCAGCTGCTCTTGCCGCGCAAGCCCTCCTGGGATTCCTGCCCGGAAGGCTAGAACTTACCTGCCTCCACACTCCCTCCTGGGGATTCTGATGCCCTGGGTGGGTGTGGGGGCTCACCAGGAGCCCCCTCCACATCCTGCCACCAAGGGTAGGTTCTAATTTCATAACAAGCCCACGATTTCCCATTTCCACCCCCCCCCAGCCCTTGTACCCTGAAAAGCGAATACAGACTCCTGAGTGGTTTCTAGTGGGGTATTATCTGAAAAGTTATTAATAGGAACTTAATGCTTTATTATTATTTATCCTTAGAGGCCACTCCAGTAGCCCCACTCCAGCCACATTTTTCACTGTGAATTTCCTTCCACACGTGGTCTCATAAAGCTAACAGGAATGTGGGTGTGGGTGTGGGCCGTGCAGAGCTGGTTTTGTTTTAAGGAGCACCCACCACCCCTACCTTTGGAATCCAGAGGAAGTTAACATTGCCTAACCTGAATTCTTCATCATTCCATAAACCAAGTGAATAGGGGGCATTAAATATTTTTCAAAAGGCTTGTTTCATGACTTTTGGCTGTGGTGACTCGCTGTTCAGGCCCTAGACTGTAGACCTCATGGTAATTGTACCTACAGTCTTCTGTTATCTGCTCCACGCAAGACACACAGGTGAGAGGGCTTCTGTCCGCTCACCCACCCAAGATCACCCCCAGCATTTCAGTGGAATGGAGCATACATCACCTATGAGAACAGTCCAGGTGGAAGAATCTTGAGAGTATTGGATGAGAACCAACCATCTATTGTATGAAAACCACAATTCATTTATCCATTCTACTACTGATGGACAGTTAGAATGTGCCCAGTTTTGGGCCATTACGAATGAAGCTTCTATGGTCATTTACTAAAGGTAAACAAAGGCTAAGGGAATATCCTTTTTTTGTGAACTACCTCGTCTCAGTCTTGCTCTGTTTTGGTTTTTTGCCCACTTTCAGTTGATTAAGCTACCTTTTCTTCTGATTTTTAGGAATTTTTAATACTTCTGGATATCAGTCCTTCTTTAAATAAATGTGTTGACAAATATTATCTCCTAACTGTGGCTTATCTTTTCACTCTCCTTGAGTTTGTGATACATGCTCTCAACAAACTAAGACTAAAAAAAGAATTTTTTTTTTTGGTTATCTAACCCATTTTTATTGGATCAATATAAAAATACAGAATACAATAGGAACAAACATAAAACAAAATGGGAGGAATAGAAGAGAGAAGAAAGGAAGGGTCACATGTAAGTATGGTAATTTCTAATCTTCAGGGATAAAAAAGAATTTTCTTAATTTGATAACGTGAATTTACAGAAACAGCCGACACTATAGATACTTAATGGTGATATAGTGAATGTTTTTCCCTGAGTTCTGAAAAAAGACAAAGAATTTCACTATCACCACTCCTATTCAATGTTCTATTGGAGGCTCTTGCCAGTGCAATAAAGAAAAAAAAAAAGCAGAACAGAAAGTATAGAGATTGGAAAGGAAGAAATAACATTATCAGTATTTGCAGATAGCATAATTGTGTGGGTAGAAGCAACCAAAAAAGCTACAGCTAACCTATTAGAATTCATATATGAATTTAGCAAGGCTAAAAAGTCAACATGCAAAAATCAAGTAAAATTCTGTATCCTAGCAACAATCAATTAGAACCTAAAAATTTTTAAATATCTCTTATAATTGCAAAAAACATAAAATATCTAGGGATAAGTTGAATAGAAGACAGGTAAAACCTCTATACATAAAACTATAAAACATTTGTTATGGGCTAAATTGTGTCCCCCATCAAATTCATCTGTTGAAGTCCTAACCCCCTGAACCTCAGAATGACTGTATTTGAAGATACGGACTTCAAAGAAGTAATCAAGAAAAAAAAGGTCATATGGGTGGGCACTAATTCAATATGCCCAGGGTCCTTAGCAGAAAAGGTGATTGGAATACAGACACACACATAGGAAAGGCCATGTAAGAACGCAGCAGGAAGGCAGCCATCTGCAAGCTAAGAAGAGAGGCCTCAGAAGAAACCAAACTTCCACATCTTGATCCTAGACTTCTAACCTTCATACCTGTGAGAAAATATGTTTCTGCTGTCTAAGCCATCCCATCTGTTGTATGTTGTTATGGTGGCCCTAGCAAACGAATACATTATTGAGAGAAATTAAGGAATACATAAACAAACAAGGAGGTAGACGATGTCCATGGATTAGAAGACTCAATATTCTTAAGATGTCACTTCTTCCCAAATGGCGCAACAGATTCATCACAATCATAATTAAAAAAAAAAAAAAAAAGAGTCCAGCAGGTTGTGTGTTTGTGTATATGTATGTGGAAATTGACAACCTAATTCTAAAATTTACTTAGAGATGCAAGAAGCCAATAGTGTCATGATAATCTTGATGGAGAACAACATCAAAGGATTTATATACCATATAGCAAGACTTAGTACAAAGATACAGTGATTAAAACAGTGCGGTCTTGGCACCAAGCTGGAAAATGATCAGTGGAATAGAGTGTCAAGAAACAGATCCACCACTACACTGTCATTTGAATTCTGCTAGGTCAACCAGGTATCCCTATGGGAAAAAAATGAATTTGACTCCTGCCTCATATCATATACCAAAATCAATTCCAGGTGGATTGTTGACCTCTAGGTGAAAGGTAAAACAAGAAACCTTCTAGAAGAAAAGAGAGATGTGTTCATGAATTTAGAGGGACAAAATATTTAAGTGGGACTTAAATGCACTACCCAAAAAATAAAAGATTGAGAAATCAGACTTGATCAAAGTGAAAAATTGTTACTCATCAAGAGATACCCTTTAAAAAAAAAGTTTCATTCATTCTTTAACCATAGTTATTGAACACTTACCAGGTATCAGACTCAGATATTCTAAGTTCTGTGGATAAGAATGGAGAGCAAACAGACACCATCTCTGCTTGCCTTCTAGAGCAGAGGTTGGCAGACTTTTTCCGGAAAAAACCAAATAGTAAATATTTTAGGCTTTCTGGGCAGGCAACAGTCTCAGTTGCAAATAATTCTTCTCCTTTTCGTCCTCTCCTTTTCCTCCTTCCTTTGCAACTCTTGAAAAACGTAAAATTGTTCCTAATGCACAGCCCAGTGAAAACAGGTCACAGGCCTGGTCTGGCTATAGTTTACCAACTTCTGGTACAGAGAGAAGGGAAGGCTGACCATAAACAGAAGAGCAAGTAGTTAAGCACATACCTTCCAGTTTGCGTGTGCGCGATATACGGAAGGAAGGCTGTGAAGGTCATGAAAAGGTGCTCCAACAAAGAAAAACAGGGACAGTGAGGTAGATGTGAGTTCGACTCTCAGCGTTCATCCAGATGTGGGTGTTTCTCCACTATTCTCAGCCTCCTTTGTAGTTAGGTTGGCTCGTAACTGAGTTCTATGCAGTGGACTTTGGGCAGAAATGGTGTTCGTCACTTGTGTGTCGATAAAATGTCCTGTGATCCTGCATTCTCCCCTCATCCACGGATCTTGAAGATGTATCTGAGATGGCTGAGAAGTAAACCTTGATCCATTAATTTGATGTCCTGACCTATGAATAGGTTGCAACCCACAATCTGAGAAAGACATCTAATATACAATATTATAATACGTATACTTCTATTTTTCTTCTAATTTTAGGACTCCACAACTTCCAGCACTGAGTCCAAAATAGCTCAGTTCATGTAATTATCAACTGTCTTTATTATTATTACATGCACAGAAGCCAGAATGAGAAAAAAACAAAAAACAAAAAGCAAAAAACTCTTGCACACAGACAGGGAGAGAACACCTGTGGTCTCATGGCAAAAGCCTCTCCCAAGGCTACGGATTAAACTAGCTCCACCCTCCTCCTGTCTCCAGCTGCTCAGATGGTCTGTGTCTTCACGAGGAGGCATATGACGTGGTATTTAGCTGCGCCGACTCCCAAGTCGGGCTGCCTGGGCTTAAATGCCAGGCTCACCACTTCCCAGGTACGTGCCTTTGAGAAAGCCACTTAACCTCACAAAGCCCGACTTTCTACATGTGTAAAATGAACACAAAAGCCATTTCTATTCCCACAAGGATGAAATGAGAAACACGGGCAGAGTTTTTAGCACATCCTTTTGTATAAAGCCCACTCGCCAGATGAATATCTTGTCCGGGCCTCAGGAATGTTGGTGGCCACTTTCCTTAAAGACTCTGTCCTGTAAGCACAAGACTGAGCTTAGAGGGAAAAACAGAGACAAAGTTGACTTCACCCAGACCCATGTGTCAGTGCCTAGAGCAGTAGCTGGTCCAAATAGATGCTCAAGAAATAGCTGAATGAATGAATGAATCAATCAATGAGTCGATGTGCTTACACACAGTTTCCATCAAGTCCACTCACAAAATGCCAGCTTAAAAAACCCTGTGCTCAGAGCCAGAATTCAGCAACATTGTCCATCAGACCCACACCAGGATCCATGCTGGCCTCTGCCATGGCCACCTGCCTGGGAAGGCGGGGCCAGATCTGAAATAGGAGATGCAGAAGCCAACCCCAGATGGGACCCCTTTAGGGAATTGTATCTCTGGCCTTGTTCATCAGTGACTCCCAACTCTGGTTTCTGGCACTTCCCTTGAGGCACCGTTCACAGGAGGCTTTTAGGCTATTCCTTGGTTTCTTTCCAAAGGGATTTCATTAGAAACATATTTCCATCCCACAAAAAGCATGGAGCTAAACCTGCGGCTTCCCAAAAGGTGGAAGAAATGTTCATGGAGCCATTAAGTTGCAAGAAGGTGAATGACCATGAGTCACAGCGTTCCAGGCCCATGGTCCCTCGACTCGACAATGAGGACGTGTCTGCCACATCTAGATCTCTGTAACGCTCTAACCTGGGCTTAAAGATCTGGCCTAGCAGAATCCCAAATAGAAATAGAGACAACAAATAACTCTGATTGGCTTTCTGCTTTTATGATAATAATAAACACTATGACTTTACTACTCCAGGCACTCAGTATTCTAGCCCTTGCAAGAATCTGTCCAAATGACACTTGTCACCTTGAGAAAATGACCAGTGGTCACTACTTGCTAGCTAAGGAAACCAAGGTTCAGAGAGATGAAGGAATTACCCAAGGACACATGGCGACGGAGTCAGATGGAGGATTCTCCAAGCTCAGGTTCACGCCACTCCTCCCAGGTGTTACCTCTCTTCAAACCCTCGATCCAGACAAAAAGCCCTTCTGACCCTACATGCATTCACATCATCAGAATAAAAAGTGAGCCTTCCATTATCTGAAATGGAAAGCCATCTACTATAATCACCACTTTCCGCATGGGCTTGTCCAAAACCACCACCCACAGTGGAACAACTGGCCATTCTGGAGAGTTCTGTGCTGACTCTGCAATTGTCCCAGAATTGGCAAATGCCTCTGTGGTGGGCTGAAGGGTAGTCCCCTTACAATATATGTCCATATCCTAATCCTAGAACCTCTGAGTGGTGGAAGATGTGATTAAGGATCCAGAGAAGTGGCTGATCTAGGATCATACAGGTAGAGCTGAGACACAATGGCACGTATCCTTCCAAGAGAGGGGCAGACACAGAGGAGGCAGCGATGTGAAGATGGAGGCTGAGGTCTGAGTGTTGTAGCTACAAGACCAGGAACACCCAGGACTGTAGGCAGTCATCAGAAGCGGGAAGAGGCATGGAATGATGAGGCTACAGAACATCCGGAGAAAGCAAGCACTGGCTTCCGGGCTTCCAGGCTTCCGGACTTCCGGCCTCCAGAGCTGTGAAAGCTATTGCTTGAAGCCACCAAGTTAGTGTTAATTTGTTACACCAGCCACAGGTAACCAATACATCCTTCCAATATGCAAACTTCCTCGGCCAGGTCCCATCAGAGGTCAGGAATGATACAGCTCAAAGACTGAGTTATGGGCTCTGAGATGTGGTCTTAGGGTCTCTTAGTAACAAACAAACAACAACAAAATTCCACAGATTTTTTCATCCTTTTCATGGATGAAATAGGAAGGTGTTCAGTTTGAAAATAAACTCCTGAGGTAGGAGGAAACCAAATCGATGTCAAGAGGTGAGTTGGAGGGCAAGAACTTGGCCTGCCATTTGAGTGGAACCCAGACTGTGGAAAATCAGACAAGCTTGGGGGGAAAAGAAGTTCTACATTAGGGTGGAGAGAAGACCCCCAAAGCACCACTCAAATGTCGTAGGGCAGACAGTACGCGTGGCTTGGGTGATCCGTATTTTGAATTTTATTTTATTTTTAGGGGGAAAAGTAATTAGGGTTCATTCATTCATTCATTCATTTATGGTTAATGGAGGGATTGGGGATTGAACTCAGGACCTTGCGCATGCTAAGCATGTCCTCTACCATTGAGTTATACCCTCCCCCACTGAATTTTGAATTTTCGAAAGAGATCTGTACTCAGGCTGGTTGATGATGGAGGAACCACCGTCACTCCCAGCTGGCTGTTTTTGCCTTTGTAACAAGAGAAATGAGTTACATCCCAGCATGGCTAAAAGGATTGAGGAAGTAACTGAGACCTTGGAAGTCCTGAGAACACAAAATCTGGAAGCATTATGAGAAGTTTCCATTCTCCTGCTTTACCCAATCCAGGTGTTGAGTTGGCCAACCTCGTTCATTCCTTCCTCCAACAAATACATATGGCGCACCCTCAATGTGCCTGGCACTCAACTAGACATCTAGCAAACACAAATACCACAATCCTTTCCTCCTGGGAGGCTGTCTAGACCAATGGGTCTCAATTGGGCATGATTTTTGCCCCCTGGGGGGTATTTGGCAATGTCTGGAGACATTTCTGGTTGTCATAACTGGTGGGGAGAGGGTGCTACTGGCATCTAATGGGTAGAGACCAGGGATGCTAACAGCCTACAATGCACAGGACGGCCTCCCACAACAAAGAATTATCCGGCCCAGAATGTCCTAGGGAGTGGTGCTGTTAGCTGCCTAACTAGGCCGCATCCACTGACAAGACGGTGGATGAGCGCATTAAAGGCAGGGAGGTAAAACAGGACACTAATGAAGCACACAGGAGGGAGACACCACCCATGATCGACTACCGGGAGGGACACCTGAAGAGTGAGGAGGAGGAACGAGCTACAGGAGCAGAGCCGGACCTTCTGTGCAGAGGAAAACCGCATCTTTGAAAGCGGAAGACCAAAAATGCATTTAGGGGAAAGTCAGTGAGCGAGCGTGTGCGGTGGAGGGTGGGGCGGGGGCAAACAAGGAAGCCTTCAAAAGGGCCGTCCCATCGCTGCCTTTGGGAGAAGGACCATCGTCATTACTTGAGGCATAACTTAGTATTAAGAGCATGGGTTTGGAGTCAGGTCTGAATCGAAATCCCAGCTCCACCGCCCTATAGGCTGTGTGGTCTTGGACAAGGCACAAACTCTGAGTTCCTAAATTCAGTTTTAGAAAATAAAGCAGAGGACAGAGCGGGAGGATAATACCTACCCCAGGTGGCGGCGTTGGGATGAAATGAGAAAGTGCCCAGCAATGGCTTGGCACGCTGCCGCAGAGAACAGGTAACGTTACTTGTGTTTACAAAGGTCACTCTGATCCCAGTGTGCTAAATAAAATGGGGAAGGACAACCGGAATCATTCCTCCCCGGGAATACAAAGCAAACAAAAACAAAATAGCAAGATTCCACCGAGCCAAACCCAGATGGAGCAAAGCAGCGCTTCCAAGGAGCGTCAAGTCCTTGACAACTCCATGTAAACTTAAGTAAAAGACGGCGGTGGCATAAACCACTTTGGTGCCCATTGAAATCCCATTCTTTGAAGGGGAGATTGTCTAGATGAGTGGAACCACATACACGTGCATCCATCCATCCATTCTCACCAGTGTGAGGGATGAATGCAGTGGAAACCTTAGGAAGATCTTTGTCGTGGCCCCTGGTTTGTGATGGGGGTGAACTCGCACTCTGGCCGGGGCAGAGCCACAGAACTTTAGTTTCGGGTCTGGTAAGACTCCTCCATGCAAACCTGCTTTGGAAGTGCCTTGACCCAATCTTCTAAAAACCTTCCTGCTTAACAATTGCTCACCCTGGCCTCTCTCCCTGTATGTGATTCTTAGAAATTAGGATATTTTCACATCAACGATTCTTAAGTGATAAGGATGTGGTTTCTCAAATCCCCTCCTGATGAACTAAGTTTCATTAACCAGAATTAAATCCTTTCTGCTTGAGACTGAGAGGGTCTACTAGGATATATCAGAGTGACAGTCTTTAAGCCAGAAGAGTGACAACTGCTTTCAGAAATGAACTAACCAGGTACCCAAAGTATGCCAAACAGACAGTAAGAATGAGGCAGGGTGGGGATATCAACCCCTCAAAAGAGTTCAAGACCCCTTTCTGGTTTCCAAGTCCACCCACCACCCATACCAACTACATGGTCTGAAGGAGAGATACATTTCTCTTGGTGAAGGCAGATCCACTTCCCCCAGAGATAAAACTCCAAATTACAGAAACAAGTGACCAGCCTTTATCTGCACATACTAAGTTGCTTTTATTAATCCAGAACGGCATGCTACAGATACTGTACAGCATGAACATTTATTCATTACAAAAATGGCTTCCAAACCATTAAAAATGAAATTGGAATAAGAGCATAAAACGGAACAGTAACATCACAACTGTTAGGAAACATTCAAAGTATTCACAAAAAATGTTATAGTTAGCATTTTAATAAACCAGAGAAAAATCGGAGACAGTTTTACAATCGCTTCATGTCAACTACAATGGCACTGAATGAACAGGTTTCAGCTTTATACAGCATTTTGTAACATCAACATGCCTAGGTTTTTTTTTTTATTTTTAAAGTTTGCTACCTACTTGTATGTCGTACGGGATACATAAAAGTGGCAGCTGGTTTTTCCTTTAAGAGTAATCTAATATACAGAATTTTGGCCCTTAAGGGTTCATACCTCTTCATTTAAAATGCTTTCTGGACAATCTGCTACCAAACACGTCTTGTTATAGGTGACATTAAAACTACATACAAATCTACCTATGTAACGTCACAGCAAAACATGATGAACAAAAATTACAGCATCAAAGAGGGAGAAAGCTAAAGTTACTGAGAATTTTGGCACATAAAGTTTTGCACACAGTCAGTCCATGTCCTAAGGGTGCAGGGCACTCGACTGCAAGTTCACAGGGGAAACGGAACAGTTCCCACTGTTGCTCATACAGCGTCGCTAAAATTCCCTCACTAATTTTCAAGTCTTGTTTTACATAATGGCTTTTAAAGCAACTTGTTAATGCTACTGATCCTTTAATGCAACTATTAATGTCCATTTGGCGGCATCTGGGTTTCATATGGCAAAAAAAAAAAAAAAAAAAAAAAAAAGTCCAAAAGGGGAAACAAAAAATATATATATACACATTTTATATATAAACTTAAAAACCTTGTACAAATGAGTTGTTATATATAAGATGCTTATGCTAAGGGGGAAAAAAACTTTATACAGTTTCAAGAAAAAGGAAAACATATTTTAAAAGGGGACAACGTACAGGTTCGACGAGCAATCTCTAAAGCAATAAATACTACTGGTCCAACAGCGTTGTGATTCCATTAATCGTTGAGTAGCATACCCCTCCCCCCAAAAGAACACCACCATGGAACAAGGTATATTAACACATTTTAACCCTTTGTTTCTGTACATTTAAACAATAACAAGTAACATCACAAGAAAAGTTGTTTCACACAGGAAAAAAAAAAAAAAAAACCCAAAGTAAATGGCACTGCATTCGTTGTGCCCTTATGGTTTAAAAACCAGATGTAAAATGATTGGTTCGCAAGCTCGTATTTAATACAAATAATACAGAACCAACTCCTTTTGGAGGGCTGCTTCAAAATTGCTTCTTTTTTTTCCTTTTTGTTTTTTAATCAGTCTTTTAAAACTAAGCTATCCGAACTACATAACAGTTATGTATATATATATATATATTTTAAACGCTACAAAGACTTTAAACAGCTGTTGATAAAAATTTTGGTAGAATCATGAGGTTCTTCTCTCATCTACATATTTAAAAGGAGAAATTGAAATAAGAATGGGTCAAATATTGACCAATGAACTCGATAAACATTAACTAATGTAGCCACGTGGCACAAACTTAAAAGAGTACAAAACAGAACAAGGGGGGGGGGGGGGAGGCTGGGAAAGAAAGAAAAGCAAAACGCAACACTACACAAAGCAACCAGGCTCAGGAGGGTCAAGTTATTCTAAAGACTTGGTGACCAGGGAGAGCGGCTGGGGCTGGGTCCCGGCCAGAGAGTTGTGGGAATGTAAGGAAGATGTTGACGGCTGTGCCAGAGATGCGGAGGGGATGGCGGGAGGCTGCAGCGCGGCGTGGGGCAGGTCCAGGGCCCCGTTGGCGCAGAGCGCGGGGGCCTTGCCGTGGGCGGCCTCCGCAAGCAGGAGGGCGGGCGGCGGAGGCATCATGGAGAGGTGGGCCAGGGGGTCGGGCTTCAGGGACAGCGAGAGAGGCTGGGTCTGCTCAGTCTGTGACTTGGCGTCTTGGGGAGGGGAGCCTAGCAGGTGGGGGGAGGAAGGAGGCGAGTCTAGTAAGCTTCCATCTGAAGAGGGTGGACTGAGGCAGCTGCCTTCACCTTGTATGTAGCGAACGCACTTTTTTTTTCTCCTAGAAACAGGGGGAGAGAGTTATCTGTGAATAAAGGGCAAAGATGCCAAGGGAGAGAGTTATCTAATGCTCACAGCCAAGATGAAGTCATCTAAGGATGTCCCGCGGGAGACACGCCCAGCGGCCAGGGGACGATTAAAGTCACGCCAGGTGCCACGCTCATTTCGCTAAGCCTGCCCTGGCAAACGAGGTGTCAGACCACAGGACTCCCTACCTACTTGCTTCCCCTGCCCCCGCTAAACCCCCACCACCCGACCCTTGCACAGATACCACTGAGCAGGCTCAAGGGTACGACCTGGAGACTGTGGCCCTGATTTGCCAGAAAGGGGCTACGTCCAAATTGAGATGAACTCAAAAGCTTGTCATTTCTCTTTTGGCGTAGACATCCCCTCACTTTCCCATCATAACCAGCCCTTCCATTCCCACTACTCCCACCCCCACCCCCCCAACTGTGTGAGAGAGAGAGAGAGAGTGTGTGTGTGTGTGTGTGTGTGTGTGTGTAAAAGAGAAAGACAGCTCCCTCCCCAGGCGCCTCGTATCAATATTAAATTCTCAAAGTGCTGACTGTTGAGCCCACAGAGCTGAAGGCAGCGCTAGCAAGAGGCTTAAAGGTTTTCTCCCACCACCTCCGTCACCTCCACCATCACCACCACCACCAACCACCACCAGAGGCTGCTGGCGCCCAGAGAGCTTTTGGGCTTGTCTGTTAAGAACCACACCAAATCAAGAAAGGTCAGAGTCAGGTGAGAGGAGGGTGGGGGGAAAACGAAAAGAAAACCAAATAAACTCAAAAACAAAACAAAAAGTAAAAAAACAAAGTAAAACAAAAAACCACCAAAAAACAGGTAGAAGAGGATAAACAAAGGTGGGGGAGGGGGAAGAATAAGAAAAACAGAAAATGATCCAAAGGAACAAGAATAACTGGTCGTATGGCCTGCAGGTTGTGGATTAAATTATGATTCAAACTTGATTTTTTTTTTAAAGATTTGGGGTCTTCCCCTCCCCCACCCCATAGTGAGAAGGCTAGAAGGAGAGCCGGTGAGGATGGGAGGAAGGGGCGTCCTGCCCTGGTCCATGTGCCGGGGCCACTGAACGGAGGGTGCAGCTTGTCACAAGGAAGTGACGACAAAGAAGAAGTGCCAGGGAGTGGCAGCATGGACCTTCTTGAAGGGGGTTTTCAGGATTAGTATTTAAACCAGAAAGATTAATTTCACCCTGCACCAAAAAACCACTCTCCCCTCTCCAGTTCCTGTTTATGTAAGAAATAGGATTGAGAATTTCAGAGCCTCTCTTGCTTATCCTCCAAAGTTGGGGAAATCCACTCAAGAAATTGGGCTTGTGACCTCAAAGCTTCATTTAGTCATCCCCATCTGATGGGATAATATTTGGTAGGAAAGGTGATCTTGGGCATCAGCCCCACTCATGCTGTAAAAATAATGCAGGTACAGGGAATGTGCTGATCTAAGGAGAATACAAAGTCAGAACCGTGGCTGAAACACTCTGTCTAAAAACAAGTGTGTAAGCGCCGGCTGGGCTCCCGTCACGGGAGAGCAACTAAGATGCTGCCTGGTTGAAGGCAACCACTGTTGGATGTCACTGGCCTTTGAAAGGAAGGGGGTGTAATGAGTCCTCCTGGCTTCTGTGCCCCAGAGCTGTCTGACGATGCCTCTCAGTGCATGGGGTGTGGACTCAGCAAGGTGGCAGAAGGGAGGAGAGGAGGGGAGGGTGGGAGGGAACATGCTTGTCTTTCCTTCCTCCCCACTGGGCCGGTGGTCTCAGGGTCGATCCTCCCCGCTCTGGGTCGGAAGGAACTCTAGGAAAGCGAGGATAGCCCCTCTTCACCTTCAATTTGACAAGGTTCCTTTTTCTCCTCTGGGACAGACTAAAACATGATTTTGGTTCTGCTCCCATCCCAGAAACCCAAGGTAAATAATTAAGCCTCTCAGAGTTTTTAAACCACCTTAGCCTGCAGATCAAAACATGCTCAAAAAACTAAGATGTCCATGCATTTTAAAAATGGGACAAGAAAGGAGGTGGGGGGGCATAAGCAAAACTGAGAAAGCAACAGGGACAAATGAGAGAGGGGAGAGAGGAAAGGGACAAGGAGGGGGGAAATAACAGGAAACGGGGTGACATCCAGCAGCATTCCATGCTATATTAGGGCAGAGTGAAAAGATGGGGAAAGCAACTTGGTGGGCTCAAAACAGAATCTTGTTAAAATGTCCTCAAATGTCAAATAAAATTAGAAACCCTGTGCAGGGAGCGAGGAGCCCTGATTGGCTAGGAGTGTTTCTGGTGCTCCCCTCCCCCCTCCCGCCCTCCTCCTGAAAGGAAGTTTCCACAGTGGGGATGGGTGGGGGCACTTAAACAGGGGACATGAAGAAGACTATGAATGACAGGGAGACCACTCCTTGTAAGAGGTGGCGGAGCGAATAGCAGTTGGAACACACACATTTCAGATGGGCCAGAAAATGCCTCGTTTTGCAACTTTTCAATTTTTTTTAAAGCACATTTTTGTCTTACTGATTTAGCATCAAGCCAGATCCTGGCAAAGTCAAGAGGAAAAGTTGAGGGAAAAAAAAGGGACAAAACCCATTCTCTTACCCTCCCCCACTTAGACTCCATCTCCCATCAAGGGGTGGCCCCTTAAAAATCCATTTAGCTCCTTCAGATTCCTTCTAAAAGGAAAGTAAGAGTTCTTCCTGATCCTGTTTGGGAATTACACCCTTAAAGGGGCAGAAACGCATCTGCTAAAGCTTTTAGTGTATGAAACAACATCCCCAACAGAGGAAAACTATCAGCGAAGTTCTAAGGGTGCTGAGGCGGGAAAGAGGAAGGATGTGAGGAGGGAGGAGGGACTTCTCAGCGTCCATGACAGCTGCCGCACGGAAAGCCGGCCCCTCCAAGCTGCACTGCAGAAAATCACGTCTTTGGAGCAGCTATGAAGGTTTAGGGTCGTTTGTTTCTGTTTTGTTTTGCAAAAATGTCATGAAAATTCTAGCTTCTGAGGAAGATTCCACACTGGGATTAAGCAAGGTGCAGCTGGGTCTGGGAAGGGACTGTCTGGTCAATGTTACTAATGATAACTTTCACCCCCTGAAATGCCAAGTCTAACTTGCAGGCAACAAACCACACTGCGAGGGGTGCACAATGGTGTCGGCCGCACATGCCTACAGAGCCCAGAAAACCCTCTCTCAGGAGCGAGCCCCGGGATCAGCTAAGCCTTCACCACGGCGGGCGTCTCAGAGCAGGATTCGGCAGCTAGTTACGTTCCTACTCAGCACAAATAAAGGTCTGACACAAATTCACTGCCTACACAGGGTCAGCAGAGTGCCCCTCTTCCAGGCCAGCCCTAATTAAATACGTAACGCCCTCTCCACTGTAGCAGGAAACTTTTCTGTTGCATAGGGAGGACCCGGGGACTGTGTGGCAAGGACATCTGTCACCTCTGTGAACACTGCCACCTCACAGGACAACTGGGGGATCCCTCTACTGCTGGATGCTCACCCAGGGCCTCCCTGTCCTCACTCAATGGATGAAGGGTCGCCTGTGGAGGGAGGTCTCTCTCAAGAAAGACTCTTGGGTCCTCTCCTCTCAATGTCTGGTCATCGCAAGGCACTTGACAGATCAGCACTTCACCGATCTCTCATAAGGCATCAGGGCGGGGGGCAGAGACACAGGAGACTGGTGGGCATGCACGTAATGGAATGGACATCTGAGCTAACGTCTAAACACGGAACACATGGCGAGGGCGTGGAGGAGGGGACACGTGACATGGGAGGCACTACGAACAGGGAGGCGTGTTTGGGTGTTGAGATACCTACCATCATAATATTCCAAATTCAAAGACTGCTTGTATCAGAACAAAGAAACAACAAATTTAACCAAAGGTGGTCATTAAAGGAAAGGAAAGGAGACAGGAACTAGTTGGTATCCCTCCACCAAGAAGGAAGTACCTACACCTTCCCTGAAATTACAGGTTGGGTGGAACCTGCAGGTGGAACACAGGCGTTTAATTTGGACGCTTCTGATTCATTTCGGAACCAGCGTTCTCTCCCTGTCTCTCTAAAATATATATATATATATATCTGCATGTGTTTTTCATCCTGCAGGCCAGCAGCACTGCGGTGTGTGGCTGCACAACTCACTGCTTGCAGCCCGCCAGCTGGTGCATGCCGTTTAATGCCACGCTTCTTTTCAGCACTGTAAAACAATGTCAGCTAACCAGGCTCCTCTGTGCAGAGACGTGGTTTTTAAACAGAAAACAAACAAACAAAAAAACAAAACGAAACCAAAAAAAGCCTGCCCCAGAGCCCTTCTCCAAATGTCTAGATCCCAAGTGCTCGGGAATGCTACTGCTGCCAATTTGAGCTCATTCAAACCTTCGGAAACGGTGGCTCTCTCTGCGTTCTGCAGACACGCCGCAGAAGTACGGACAGGGCCGGGCCAGTTCCAGGATGCTGGCTTTCAGAGCAAAAAGGATAAGCGCCCGTCCTGGTCTGTGAGGGCTGTGGTCTAGGTCCTACCTCCAGGGCTATGTGATTCGTAAGAGCAGGGGAAAGAGAGAAAGAGAAAAGTAGGGAGAGGACACGGCATAAAATTAGCAAGGAAATTTTGAAGAATGAGGATCATTAGTCATTGATGCCAGCGGGGAAGTAGATGGGATCGAGGTCAAAATATGTTGACACACTAAGGTACCAGAAGGACAGAAGGCTTTGATTTTTCCCAAAGGCCTCGCAGTAGGTAATATACCTGCACGGTTTGCACCATAAAGTCTGTCGGTCAAGCCCGAACAGTGCCCGACACTTCTTTGGAGTATTTGCATCTGTTAGCATAAGGTAAACACAAAAAAATACAACACAATGGTGGGTCGTGCTCAGCTGGATGTGAACTCTCGGCTACGGCTGATTTGTCTTCACTATCAGCTTGGTTCTATTGGATTATCTTTCCTCACCAAGGACATGAAAGGAAAGGGCTTCTATGCGTCAAAAGAAAACATAAAATAAAATAAAACGATAAAACACAAAAGGAAAAACAACAACCAGAAACCAAAAAAAAAAAAAAAACAACAGGGAAAAATAAATAAAAACAGAGAGAGAAGAGGAGGGGGAAGGTGACGTCGTTTGCTTCTACCTAGGCCAGGCTTACGATGGATGTCACTGAGCCCCCATCCTGGGCTGTCGGGAGGAAGGGGCTGGCAGGCAACATTCCCTGGGAGGGGGCGCGCTGGGGTTTGCTGTCGCTGACCCGAGGAGGCACAAATGATGCTGTTTTACAGTGGCATTTTGGCTAGCAGCAGCGAGGAGGACAAGCACGTCCCTCACAGAGCAGTGTCCCGCGCCCTCCTGTCTCCTAAGATCCACACACAGAGCTACGAAGCAACAGGCCAGAGAAGGGGGGAAAGGACCAAATAGACCAGCTGCAAACCAGCACAGCGAATCTGGGAAATCTATACACACCTGCAAGGGCCGCACCAGTTATTCTGTTGATCAAGGCCAAAGCGCGCTCGGCATTTCTTAGGAGCGCTCAGGTCTGAATGAGTTCAAGAGAGAAGCGAGCAGAGGAGGACGACGTGGGAGAGAGGGAGAGGGCGAGGGAGAGAGAGGGAGAGAAGAGAAAGAGAGAGAGAGGGAGGGAGAGAGAGGGACGGGGGGGAGGGAAAGAGAAAGATACAAATAAGAAAAAAATAAAAATAAAAAAAGGGAATAAATCAATGACCTGGTTACTAATTACAAAATATTGACTTTCCATTTTTAACTTTCTTTAATTAAAAAAATAAAAAGGTAAAAAAAAAAAATCACATTCTTATTCAACTCGTGAAATTAGCTGTTGCAAATAAAGCTGCAGTATCCCTTCTTTAAGGACTGTCTTTCCGATTCGGTTTGAACTGATACAGGGCAGTTAGATGCTGAACTAACTTTTAAATAATGTTTTTCCTCTTTCGGTTCAGCTTTCTTTTTTCTTTTTCCTCTCTCTCTCTTAATTTGTTTTTCTTACAGAATAAAATAAAGCAAAGGAGGGAATTAAGTTTGTCACATGCTTTTTTCTTCTCAGAGGATAACAGTTTAAAAAAAGAAAAAAAAACTACAAATAAAAACAGAACAAAACAAAACGAAACAGAAAGAAATAAAGAAAGAAAAGGGTTGTGGTACTGGGATATTGCAGCTTTCGGAATGTTCATCTTTTCGGTTTTTTAAAACTGTTTTCATTAATGTTAAGAGAGGAACAGATGGAGGTCAACAGGCTGTGCGAATGAGCTGTTAAGGGTAAGTTAGAAGTTCACAGCAGCGTGTAAGCAGCTACAGTCAGTGAAATGCTAGTGGGTTTGCAAATTATGAGCAGAAAAGCAAAAGGAAGGAAAAAAACTAAAACAAAAAAAAAGCGAAGGAAAAAAATAATCATACTGCGGATGCATGCTGGCGTGAGAAAACTTAGTGGGAGCAATGAAAAAAAATGCCATTAGATTAAGGAGGTTTATTACTGAATTCCTTCCATTTTGTTGTTGTTTGTTTGTTTGACCAGTCTCTTTTAAAGAAATACTGCATATTCAATTTGCACAGTTAGTTCAACTCTAAATCACTGTCATCACGGCTTAAACCACTGTTACGGGAAAAATAAATAAACAAAGCAGAAGTTAAATTAAAAAAAAAAAAAAAAAAACAACGAAAGCAACTGAAAAAATAAAAATCTACCGAAACATACGAAACCGTGTAGATGGTCATTTTAAAGAATGTTCAAAGGTCATACGTGTTTCATGTTAATAAAACTATCATGGCAAGAAAAATTTTTAAAAAACAGTTTATCAACTATTTTAATGACTCAAAATGACATTAGCACCTGTAATCGGAGGAAGTGAAAGGCAAGGATTTAGGAAACATTCGCTGTGTTCTGAAAAAAAAGAACAAATTATACAAAGCCTTCAAAATGTTTTTGTCGTTGTTTGTAGAAGCCTGGCCTTCTGGAAGGGACTTCTGAGATTGCCTATGCAGTATTTCTAATTTCTTCTAGAGAATGACAAACCTCCTTAATTTAAATCGGGTGCAGTTGACCACTGTAAAGGCATGCATCAGGACATTCAGGAACAGCCCCGTTAACATCAAACGCTCGCACACACCCCTTCCGCTCCCCTAGCCCCCTCCTCATCCCTACTCAGACACATACAAAGTAAGCAGACTGGACAAACCCCCGCCTAGGCATGCCTACTGCTCTCCAGTTACAGGCTTTGCAGTTATTTAAAAACACATTCCACTAGACTTACAATGTGCTTTTCATGCAACAATGAATGTTACTAGCTTTAAAAGGGCAGTCATGAAGCAATTAATTAAAATGCATAAACAAAAAGGCTGGCTAAGATGGGATCCCCACCCCCCCCACCCCACAACGTCCTGGCCTTGAATTTCTCCTGCCTCCCCCAGACCGAAGCCTGACATAAAAAGAGTGGTCCTCTGAGTACCGCTCCCTCCTCCATCCTGCTCATTCTGACTTACCATTGGTCTCCCCGGGCTGCTTGTCCCTTTTCCTCTTCTTCTTCTTCCCCTAGATGAACAGATGAAACACAGGGAATTATTTCAGGAAGCAGATGGGAGGAGAGCGTCTGGGCTCACCTGGAAAGGAGGGGGCAAGGGGAGGGGGGAAACTGTCTCTCCAGCCACATGGGCTCCGGAGTGTTTTCCAACCTCCACCCCCTTTAATCCAAGTGCCCTTCAATTGTGTTCCAGCTGGAGGAATGCACACCCAGCCAGAGAAGGGATAGGCGGGGTGGAGAGGAAAAGCCTCCTTTCCCAGACACCTACGTCCATCCTCAAACCTGACCCAGAGCATCCATAAAAGGGAAGAGGAAACCTGGATGGGGAAGATTCGGGGAGGTGTGGACAGACAGGGTTGGAAGTGGCCCAAGAGCCAAGGGACAAAAGAACGTTGAGATGCTGTGTGGACTCAGAGACCTCTCTGCCCTGTGCAAATCTCTTCCTTTTTAGGGCAAAAGGTCCCCATTCTGAATCAAAAAATAAAAGCCTTAGTAGGGGATTTTCTTGGCTCAGTAGTGTGGGCCTTGGTTTTAAAGACGGGAAAGGAAGTGGGGGTGGGGAGGCAAAACAGAACCAGAAACCATCTGAGCTCCTTTTCAAACTGCTGAATGGACACCTCTAAGGGGGAACATTCTGTTCTTGCCAATCTCCTCACACAGAATGACTATAATACTCCCAGGAGTAACAGCTACCATTTATTGAGCTCATACTCTGTGCCAGACACGATCAGAGTGTGCTCTGCCTAGTGACTCATTTATCCTCACACAATCCTACACAACAGGTATGATCACCATTCCAACCTCCCAGGTAAGGAAGCTGAGGCACAGAGGGGTTTCATGAACTTTCCTGAGATGACACAGCTGTCAGATGGTGGGGCCATGATGGGGACGGGGACTGAGGCAATCTTGGTTCCACAGCCCTTATCCACAAGGCTATGCTGCCTCCGTATTTACTGCCTCACCCTCTGAGGAAGGCTTTTAATGGATCATGGGTGATAAATTGCATGCACTCATTCACATTCTCCAACCTGACCCTCCCTGATGTCTTGACAGTCTGCTTACAGCCCCTCAAGCATGTGGGATGGGAGGAAGGAGGAATTCTGTAGAGGTAACTGCCTCCTCCCAGATCTGAACCTAGTTCTCCCAACCCCATTAGCTCCAGTCCTACTATATGAGTTAGCTGCCTGCAATATATGAAGTGTCACGAACGAAAGAATCTGGTGGTCGGACACACTTGCTTGTTTCAGAATATCTAAATATTAACCTTTGCCTAAAAGTTCTCGTGGTATGTTGACATCAACTCAAGAAGAGACAAGAACAGAGATAGAGAGAAAACTGGAAAATCCACAAGGCTCTGTAAGGAGACCCCCAAGGCAGCAAGGCCACAGGGATTTAGATCCACCCGAGCCAATGTTTCTAGAGAAAGCCTCTCAGACCTCGGGGACCCTGTCATCTGGGAAATTTGTCTGGGCCTTCAGTTCAGTGTTTCCATCTGAAACTTTTTATGGTCTTTGGCATATGTTAAAAAAAAAAAAAAAGAGAGAGAGAGAGAGAAAGAAAAAAGAAAATGAGAAAATTAAAGGAAGAAAGTGCCTGTGCTTTTTCCTGAGCCCCAGTGGCCCATCTTCATGTTTGTGCCTCTCCGGCGTCAGGAGCCAAAAAAAAAAAAACCCGGCCATCCTGGAACAGGCAGGAGGGTCTGGTTTCAGTTTATTTAGGAGTCTGAAATAAAAACTCAGCTAACGTTCCAACTTCAAGCAGTGTCAGCATCCACGCACCCTAGAGCTGCCTCGTCATCTCTGATACAGGGCTCACCCATTTCCAGTCTCCCGCAATATACTCTGAAAGGCAGCTGAGAATTCTGCTACCCCAGGGAAGCTGTCAGTTTAGGAGACATAACTGAGATGTTCATGACTGAGAAAATGATCATTTAGACTAAAGGCTTCTAGAGGACAGGGACTGTGTTTTAATCAGAAGAGGACGTGAAGAAACTTCATAAATGCTACTTAGTGAAGAGGGAGATGCATTTCAAGGGAGGCGGCCATCCCATTGGCTCTTTAAATGCAACAGAAGAAAAGGCCTCAAGTATGATGGAGAGGGGAAAAAAAATCTCAAGATATGCAAATAGCCTGGGACTTACCTCCTTTAGCCAACCTAGCCGAGCTAGAAAGTAAGTAACATTCTATTACAACGCCATGAGTTAGCACTATGGGACCCAAATGTTTTCTCTTGTGTTCCTGAATTTAACCAAGTCCAACAACCTAAGTGTGACTGTTTTACTTAATTCTGTTTTTTAAGTAGTGTTATAAAGGCTTCTGTCACCACTGGGCTGGAAAAGTAGGAACGTGAAAGACGCATAATGTGATTAGCTCAGAAAACTTTTTCCAGAAGAACCTTCTGAACTTTAAAATAACTAAAGTAATTTATAGAAACTTCTATGTCAAGTCAGTTAAAAAAATATACTAACAAGTTTCCACATTCAAATCTATAAAAGCTTTAACTGATTCTTGCTCCACGGACCGCTTCTTTGAGGGGTAGGGGAGGGAGGAGGAAAGAAGGGAGACAGGGAGGGAGGAAGTGCGTGCATGTGTGCATGCATGCGTGTGTGTGTGCGCGCGTGTGTTTGTGTGTTCTCACAGCCACGTGTAATGAGCCACTGATGAAGGAATCTGACAGTACCCTTTCCAAGAGATAAATCTCCTAAAGCCCCCGAATCCAGATCCACCTCTAAACTTTCTCTCAAGTCTTATCAGGGGTACCCATATTACACCAAACCTTGTCCAAATGTAAAACTGAGCTAAAGTCATTTCAAGTGTTTCATGGACCTTCTGAAACCTGGAAAGCACTTCACAAAGAGCCTTGGGCAATACCCCGTCTGACTCCAGGAAAGCCCACTGCAGCATTCTTTTGAAGCTTTCACAAAGTCAGCCTTGTACCTTTGTGGAGATCTCACCCTGCACAACTCCAGGGGGTACCCATGTACATAGACCATAGCGTAAATGGCACACCCTAAAGTTGTGCAGTGCACGCCCTGCACAGCTGTACATGAAGGCCCTACTACGACCCAAAACATCTAATGGGGATATGATTCCTACAGAGTAGCTGAATTCCTCTCTGTGGTACCATTCTAGATTACTCAAAGAATTGGGTCTGTAGCAGGGAGAAGCTGGAGATGAACTCTAAGAACTTCTGACCTGAATGAAACCAGAAGAGCACTGTCCTGCAATGAGATGGCTGTATGTGTGGAGGCTGCAGAGCCTGCCTGCTGTCAGAAATCTCCACCTAGAGGTCAGGTGGAGGTGAGCTGCAAGCCTGTGGGAGAGCATTAACTTTCTTATCCTCTTCCTTTCAGCTCCAGAAGAAAGGCTTCCCATGCTGAGGACCAATGGAAAGGTCCCAGGCAGTTAAGATCCTGTGCATGACCATCTGTGAGTGACAAGGGCTCCAAGCAGAGCAAACGTGCCACTGAGCAGCACAAGCACTAACTCCCAGGAGGAATAGGTCTAGAGCAGCCAGCTGAGGGCAGCGGGACCTACGGGGGATGGGTGGCGGCAGTGATGGAGACATCGGTGTCAAACCCAACAGTCTCTGTGCTCCGTTCTCCCCCATCCACCCGGCCAAGAGCAGAGAAGCAAGCACAAGGTATGAGGCTAAAAAGGGAAGAAACTTGAAACAGCTAGTCAGAGCCAGCAGAAAACAGCCCTCATTAGGACCCAGGTATTCACACAGACGTTTGTTGAGGTCCGAGGGCTGGTACATTCTGAGAGAGTTCTGATTTAACTAATTCCCCTCAATACAGTGTGTAAAGTAAGTTCACAATCAGCAATAACTGAATGGATCTCAACCCACACACACAGGGAGCTTCTTCACCACGGAAGACGGCCACGGGAGAGCTCGGGCCGGGAGCACGGATGGGTAGAAGAAACATCCACGGATCGGTGACACTGATGCAAAGTGGGAGGAGAAGCCTGCTACTGGAATTAAGACAAGCTTTGTTTTCTCCCCAAAGGATGGACGGTAAAAATCATTTCATGAAACCAAATGCCATGTAATTAAGTATCAGGCAAAATAAGAGACATTTCATCCATCTAGAGAGGAGAGTGAGCTCCGAACTTGAGCTACCACAAATACTGAATGCAGAATGAGAAAGAATGGTAAGAGGTGAGACGTGACAGGGGAGAGCTAGTTTGTGGGAGGAGAAGAATCCTGAGTGTCGCGATCGCCGATTGGATTAGTGAAAACAACCACCCTACAGTGTTTTCTAAAACCCAGGAGAGGAAATTAGGCAAATCCTGCAGCCAACACAGAGCCCAGGCGCACACACATCACACACACACCTTCCCCTACCCTTGCTGGGCCGAGTCACTTCATCCATCTGCCAAAGGAAGACTTCTACTGGCTACTTTCAGGGATATTCCCATCATGCCCCTCTCAGGATGAACTAGCCTTCCAAATTCTACTGCACCACAGCCTAAGCTCAGCTGGGACATCTGTGAGGAATTTAACTCTCCCCCTCTGCCCTTACTGGTCTTCTCTGTAAGGCCACCCCATGGACCACTGCTGAGCAGCACACAAGCCCCACTGGGTGTATCCTAGGGCCGTGTCTCTTTGAAGACATGGGCAAGGAGGTGTGGACAGCCCTCAGCTGACCCCACGGACCCCCTGAGCCGGATCATGAGAACGCCCGCCCCCTCCTTCCTCCATGAAGAACTACTGCATGTTGATGGAGCCAGACAGGAGGCCAGAACAAAATCCTCCAATCTGGTGCTTGGGCAAGATGCTAACGGTCCCAGGAGTGGGTGGACTGAATGGTACTGAGGCCTGATTCAAGTTGGCAGGTGGCGTTCCCTTTGTCCAGCTGGACATCTAACACATTTGTACAGGCTCTAGTCCTGAAGAAAATGAACCACCTACATAGTTATCCCGTGCGGACCAGCCGGGGTACAGCTGCATGTGAAGCTGTCGCTCCTTCCGGGCCAGCTCGTAGTATTTCGCTTGCTCTTCTCTGGACAGTGCATGCCACTGGAGGGGACATGGTAGGGGAGAGAGAGAGAGACACGCAGAGAAGTCACAAACCACACCGCGGCTGGGGGGGCGGGCAGCGCTTCCATCAGAAACGGTACAGCTGGCAGGGTCCTGGCACTAACGGGGGGCTCAGACAGAACCTGGTTTGTCACCTTATTCTACCCTTTGCTCTCTCTGGGGGCGGGGAGGACCGGGCCTGTCGCCGTCCAGAACATCATTCGAATGCAGAGTTACCAGTCCCAACTCCACAAAGGCCATTGAGGGACTCGAGTGTGGCTGAAGGGAAAGGACTCTCCAGACCAATGGGGACGGGGCCATTTGCCAACAACCCCCTCCACTGCATCCTAATCTATTCATGTCCCCTTCCCAGCGGGGCTGCCGCCTACCCTTCGGCCCAGGATCTGGTTGATGGCTGCGCTTTCTTTCAACGTGCACTCGGCTACGACCTTTGCTCTCATTTCCTTCATATACAACATGAACGCGTTAAGAGGTTTCTTTATGTGGGGCTTCTTCTTCTCTTCTTCCTTTTTAGAGTCCTGATGCTTTCTGGATGTAGATAAGACAGACAGACACAACCCAATAAACCATCACAAGGTCCAACTTCCCTCTGCAGCAGAGAGCCCCTCTCCTTGCCCCCTTGACACCCAAGCCTAGCAGTTGGAAACAGAAGCGCACCTCCACTCTGGGTCTTCTCCACCCTGGGAAGTGGAACAAAAACAGCCTGGGGCGGGGGGTGGGGGAAGAGAGATTCTGCCTTCACTTCCTCAAGGTTCACAAATAGACAATTTTTCCAAGCCAGAGGGGGAAAAGCACATGGGGACCGTTTCCATCTCAGCCGGCGTCTCTTGTGCTCACAGCAGAGAGCAGGGTTAGGGATGGAGGGGTGGCTGCAAGTCCCAGTCCCTCCAAGGACACAGAGAGTTCTGTCTTCCCCCTGCAGTGGGCACCAGCCATGGAACTCCACACTGCGCATTTCTCCCTCTCTGTAAGGCTGCGTGTTTGCTGGAGTCACACCAGCCTGGCCAACGCTGGGCAGAGCCACCACCTGGTGGCCCCCAGGCTAAACACGGTGTCGAAGGAGAAAGTGATGAGGACGGGGGACACTTACGCGCTATGGAGTGAGCCGACGTCACTCTGGGAGGATTCCTGTTTGACTGTTGGCGTGACTATGGCCGGGTGAGGGATGCCAGTCGTGTGTAGAGTGTGATGGGGTGGGACCATGTGGGGAGGGAACCTAGAAGACAGAAAGCTGTGTAAATCGTCAGAATCAAAATGAATGAATGGGGAGGGATGTGTACACACAATTAAAACAACAGCAACAAAAACAGTACGTAACAGTCACATGAAAGCAACCCAAGGCATATGAAACCTGTCAGCATTAATTAGTGACAAATTAAACATAATGATTCTCATAATGTCATTAAAGCCAATCTTCCCCTTCATTATTGACGTTGACGTGAGACATTACGATTTTTAACATCTTTAGCAAAAGACAAGTTCAGCCGACAAACGCGGGCAGAAACGTAGACTGGGACTACCTGCTGGAAGTCACATGTCCACTTGTTTTTTGGGACATTACCAGTGGCATCTAAGAGACTATTTCCTAAGTCTTAATCACTGCTAGAATGAAAGGTGAAATCTTTTGTTGCATATGGACAGCTAAATAAAAGATTAACATGGTTGAAGCATGTACATACATTTTTGACAAGGCTGCACATTTCTCATTAGGCCTCATTCTGTTGATGGGAGTGCAAAGCAAAAACTATTTTATTTTTCTTTTGCTGCTGTGCCCCATCGTTTTGACAAGAATGGGAGAGTGAGGCAAAAAAAAAAAAAAAAAATCGGGGAAATCCAAATATTTCCTATCTTGTTCTCATCATAAGTCACAGACATTTTAAATAAGTTTGTATCAGAGATACCCCAAAAGGCAGTATTTTACACACACACAAATGAAGCTCTGAATTCTGATTTATACGCCCTCTTCCACTCTCAAATTCTAGGATTCCCAAGTGACTTTTACTTAAAATACGGCCTATGCATGAAAAGGCCTTATAAATGAATGTCAGAATTGTAAATAAAGAGAAGTAAAGTTTGTGTTTTTCCCTCTAATCCTGTTTGTTTTTAGAAAAGTTCTTTGAAACCCCATTTAGGCTGTGAATTGGCATTTCTCAACCCTGCAAACTAGCCAGGACAGATAGAGCTATTGTCAAAATGCTCTTGGCCCTTCTGCAAACTGACCACGAGACCCCACAAACAGCTCTCACATTTTCTGATATGTTCGGAGTCACCATGATGTGCTCTGAGTTAGAAGAATCACTCTCTTAAAGGAACACACATACTATTACAGAAAAAAGTGGGGTGAGGGACCCAAAGGGGAGCTCTCCTCTAAGAAAACAAAATGGCAGCCCCCAGGTTCCACTCCCACAAGATCACACAAGGGAGCAGACCAACGGGGGTGCTGTTCAGGGGAATCCGGACCAAGCAACTGTTGCTCTCATAACAAATCCAAATACCCCACACCAGCCAGGGAACGACCCCCTGCTCCTTAGGAAGCTAACTCTGCTGGGAACTGGACGTGCTGATGACAGTTTATTGTGGCAGCTATCTCACGAGGATCCTGTACTTGTGTACGGCATTCTTTTCATTTATGGGCTGGAGATGAAAGTAGTTTCCATTTAACCAAAAGAACGCAGCAAATGTCCATTTGAAAAATGAAAAATTAAAAGTACTAACTGACAGACCCTGCGTGGATCAACAGGGAAAACACCAATGAATAATGCAGCTTTCTGAAGGGGGCCCAGAGTCACAGTGGACACCTGACTCAGAATTTCTATCCTGACGTGGCCCTCTCCTGCAACCGCCTCTACGAATTGAAGTCCGCATCCAAGTTTGGTAACAACGGCACGATTTTTTAATAAGAATCATGCGAGTTCTTTGAGGGTGTCAAGGAAAAGGAAGGAAAGACCCTGAGAGAAAGAGAGAATCTATCTCCTTCCCCCCCCCCCAAAAATGAAAAGTAAAGCAAAGCCTTGGGAGGCACTTGGACTCCCAAGTTACACCCTGTTCCTTCCTGCAGCTCGAAGGCCTCGGAGAAGAGAGAAGTTAAGAACATGTGTTCTTGGAAGCCCTTAGGTGAAGCGGTGGGTGGCGTGGCAGCTTTTACTGTGAATTTTAAAGGCCTGACATTCCTCAAATACATATGTTCCCTTCCTGCTGAATGAGGATATGTGTACAGAGAGAGAGAGAGAGAAGTAGAGAGAGAGAGAGAAGAGGGAGAGAGGGAGGGAGGGAGAGAAAAACACTGTGTGTGTGTGTCCACAGGGAGACACCACAGTTGGAGGGCATTTTGGGGTGGGGAAGAATTTCCGGTGCAGCCATGAAGAACGAACACTTCCAAGTTCACATACCTACACACATATTCCTGTATCTGAGAAATGTACAGCCGAGAAAGAGACTCTGTGTGTGTGTGTCTGTGTGTGTACGTGCGTCTGTGTTTGTGTGTGAGTATGAGCGACACGCATACCTTCGCCTAAGAAACTCCAGTCTGCAGACAACTATTTCATGCCATGCAATAAACACCCTAAAAATTCTAAGCAGCTCATTATATCCCCCCGTCTGCTTTCATGGCTCCAAGCCAGAATATAATGATGAACCTTAACTTGTTAAGGACAACTAATTTTTGTTTCTGGCTGTCTCAGGGGCTCCTGCCTTACTCACTCTCACTTTACTTCACTGTTGACACGTTTCTGTTAACTGGATGTCATCTGCCGGTCTTCATTTCATGCACAAGCAGTAGGATGCATTTTCCTGTGCAACAATCTGGCTTTGAGTTGCATTAGGTTTGTCATTATTCTCTCATTTCCCCCCTTGCACTTGTAACACTTCATCTCTTCCTGCCTTATTTTTTGTGAGCCACGGTGCACCCACATTATGGTTTATACATGATCTCGCTCCCTTTGAAGCCGGCAGATTTCAGAGCCCGCTCTCGTCAGGAGAGGAGCCTTGCGCCAATTTAGTAGGCTGAGGGCCCGGAGCTCCAACATCTCAATCTAAAGGGGGTCACGGGGTGGCACAAGTGTGTGTCAGCAAGAGCCGTTTAATTGCCAATCTAGGCTTCTCCATGGTGTTTAAAGTATAATGACCCATCACTTAATTCTGAGAAGTCCTGGCCCCGCTGCTGAAGAGAATGAATATCAAAGGGTGTTCTGGAACAGGGCAAGCTGCCTACATTTCCTATAACTGCCGTAAGTATAATAGACCCATACTTCTGTCGCCCCCATTACCACAATAATGTATTTAATTTGCTGTATACACTTTTTAACTAGCTACCTTTCATAAGGCCCACCTGGGGAATCGGCCGCCTTTCCCCCGCACCCCGAGCCCCCTAACCTTCCCTCCCACCGTTCCCTTCCTTTCCTCCCCCACTGGCCCACCTCGAAATCATCGACTAACCTCCTAATGATAATTCAATCGATAAGCTTAACCTCACTCCCCATCCTACCACGACCGCCCCGCTTTTAACCTCTGGAATGCACTGAATAAACAAACACGAAAAACAAGCCGGTGCGTCGCAGGAACGCGGGTTCGGAGGAGGGTGGGCTGTGGGATGGAAGGTGCTCAGAAGCCGCTCTCCTCCTGGGAGACTCCCTATTCGTTCCCAGGCTTTGCGACGGTGGTGACGACATTATCTAATGAGGATAACCTTCTTCTCCTCGCTGGAGAAGAGAGGGCACAAGCATTTTCCCGCCTAACCGGTACTGGTGCAGACCTGGACACGGAGAAGGTTCATCACACGTGGGAAACGGGTCTTTAGAACTGCGTGAGACCCACGGCGCAACTACAAATGTTAGAGATGCTACCGTGTGTGTGTCTTCATGAGTGTGGTTCTGACTCTTTCCTCCACCCAAATCCCTGTTTTGTAATTGGGAATGAGACATCCTGGCGTGTCTTTCCAACCCTTCCTGTAGTCTTGAGTCCTCATGTTGGCTACAGAGATTGGGGGAACAGGCTGGAGGAGGCATCCTTGCCTTGTAACGCATGCTAATTGAATTAGGCGCCATCATCAGAATGGATTGGCTGTTGCAGCCCATCAGGAAAGTCTAAACCTCCACCGATTTAATTAACTTGACTGAAAATCAGATGAACAGAAAATAAAACTATCATTAGGAGCAATTAGTGACTACTTAAACATACTGCTGCCAACCAGTTTGTAAATAAACTAGCAGTCGCTGAAAAATTAAGTCAGAATTAATCAGAAGGGGGAAGAGGAGAACACGGGCAATAGAAAGATCTAGGTACACATATGTGGGTACTCGTGTGTATGTGTCGTACATACATTTACATGCTTAAAGATATGTGAATGGACACACGCACATGATTTGTTTTTAAAACTTTCAAAAATTCAGAGCTGCGCAGGACAGTGTGGAAGCCACCAGCCACCTGTGGCTAGTGAGTATTTGACATGTGTCCAGTCCAAACTAACATGTGGTGTCAGTGTGAAACATATTAGACTTCAAAAACCAAGGACAAAAAAAAAAAAAAAGGTAAAATCTCACTGATAGTGGCTTTCCAGTGATGTCGTGTCAGATTGATAATATTTTGACTATCTTAGGTTGAACAAAAAATATCGTTAAAAATAATTGTCTGGGTTTTTCTCTTCACCTTTTACAAAATGTAGCTATTAGAAAACTTAAAATTCCCTATGGGGCTCACTTTGTGTTTCTATTAGACAGTGTTACTTTAAGAGAGGGGTGTGTTTGGGTTGGGGGAACGGGGGATGGGCCTTTCCTTCTTGTTGATACATAAGAGTCTGGAACTTCATAAAGACTGATAACCTTTCCTCAAATTCTTCTTCGTAGGCGAATCAACTTACCTGCACCCTTCCCTTCCTTACCCAGTGTAGGGCAATAGAGAAATAACACTTTAAAAAGCTCCACATGTCCTAATTACTTCTTCCTGCCTTCTTAAGTTCTTCAAAAAGATACTGCTCTTAAAAAAGATGATCACCCAACTGCCTGACTCACGAACTCAACCTGGAAATTTTGCCGTCACCTACCTGGCAAGTTCAGGGCGATTTTCCAGTACTCTCTAGGCGGGGCGTCTAACACCCTCTGGGTCTTTCACCCTAAGCACCGCCCGTAGCAGCAGCCCCCCGATGGCCTGGGAGCATCCAGAGAATGTTCGCAGAAGTGACCCCGGGACTTGGCTGAAGGCCCTGGCTCTTGGCACTCACCTGGACATGGAAGCGTTGACAGTCAGAGCTGTGGGGTAGGGATGACGGAATCCTCCTGTCGTGATTGGATACACGGGCTGACCTTGCCTACAAAGAGGGGGGTACCAAGTGAGAGAGTGCAAACCAGGGTGGGGGGTAGGGCCAGGAAAAAGAAGAAAAAGGAGAAGTTCTCTCTGCACAGTAAGCTTTATTCTCATTTGATCAGAACAAAAATCTTGGGGATTGTACAGGAAGGATCAAAGGGAAGAAACACAGAACAATTTGAATGCCATAAATCTGATAGGAATGGCTAATTAAATTTTATAACCTTTGCTTATGTCAATAGAGACCCTCTCCCCAAGCTGAAACTAGGTGTTTTGTTGTAATAATTAAAGGCGAAGTCTCACTTGCTTTAATGGAGCCATCACACTAATTGAGGGTTACACATCCAAAGGAAAACAATAATGAATGTAAATTTATACCAAAATAAAGTACAGTGAATCAAAGGACTTCAGTTGCGCTTTGGGCCTCTTTCGGTATTTAGATCTCGGTGAGAAAACATTAAATTAACAGAGCTTAATTTGTAGCCTTTTGTCAAATTAACAAGTGTTGACAAGAGTTACCGGGGGGGAGAGTCCCCAAGAAGAATTGTGGGTAACCAATAGACAATCACACCTCATTACAATAATTAAAAAATACAGCAACATGCAAAATAGCATCCTCATGAAAGACACAACTTTTCCTGACAGAGGGCTGTATGAGTTGGCTATTCCTTTTTATCTCGCCTTCAAATATCTCCCCATCAGCTGAATGGAGCAAGCGATGACTGAGAACTATCGGAGGCACGGCCCCACCCAATGAAGAAGAAATAGGACACACTCCTGCCTACGTCTACCCTCCCTAACAAAACTAAGGAGGAAAAAAATAAACATAAACTACACCCCAGGTTGGCGTTTAGTACAGCTACTGCATAAGACAAGTTGTTTTTTTAAAAAAGAATGTAAAATATGCTCCACTAGAGAGTGAGGATACAGCTGGGGGAGGCGGGTGAACCATGCCAAAACTGTATCTTCTGCAAGGCTATGAAAGGATGTCTTTCCCAAGACCCAAACTTGAGAGTTTTACCAAGATTTATTCCTGCTTAAGATTCAACAAATTGTCCTGTGTTTTTTAAAGAGTAGAGATCACTGATAAACATGGGGAAATACAACACAAAAGCATGCCATTGTAAGACACACATTACACGCATGCACACGAACGCACACAAACATGGTATGCTGATGCATTAAAGGCCTTTCTGCTCTGATTTTAGAGCACATTTTTTTTTTTAAGTTGTCTAGGGAAGGTTAAATGGATGGTACTGAAAAGGCAAGAGCAGGTGATAGGAAGACAAATCGTAAAAGGCAGTTTGATGTTTTGGGCACTGCCTGGAATGAGAGCTGACATTCAGGAAGGCTTCCTATGCAGGAGTGAGGACTCCAACTGCCCCCCTCTCCACCTTCCGCCCCATAATTAGGTGAAGCACTCAATGTGCAAAGGATCTCAGAGAGATGCTGGTTGGATAACATGGAACTTCTCAATAGACACAAATTTCCACAGTGGCTGTCAATTTCGGGAGCAATGGTTGGGATGGGTGTGGAGTTATAACCCCCGACTCCCACCCCTGGATTTCAAAGCTAGGCTATGCCTGTTGCCACCTGCCTGCTGCCTCAGTACAACAGCAAGACTCCAGTTTGGGCTGCCACCACCAGCAGAAGAGCCATGATCAGCTTCCCAGTAGAGAAGCGCTCAGAGTCTCCTGCAGTCCCCAAGTACCTTAAGGGTACTGTCGTTCACAGAGAGGAACCTAGAGCTTCTGGGGGACCACCGGTTCAGAATGCTAAGTATCAGTAGCCCCCGACCCACCCCCATCATCCATCTGAATGGCTACTGCCTTGCCTGCTTTCCCACAGGGCATTTCAGCAAGCATCTTCCCCACGACCCCCACCCACGGCCCTTCCTCACCAGCCCTGTCTTCTAAACACACACACATACATGCACCGAATAAATAATAAGCATGCCCATGTAAGAAACAAAAAGGAAATTAAAAAATGGAACTCCTTACTGTGGTACTAACCATCCTAGCGGATGGGGGATTTGTCCTACGGTGCCGGGCGAGAGTGGGTAATACGGAGATATATCTGGAGGGTGCGGAGGCCGTGGGATTCCTGAGAGAAGAAGCAGCATTTTAGGTACAAGAGAGGGAGGGAAGGAAAGAGAAACTGTCAGGTGATGGGAACAGGGGAAGGATAAAGGGAGACGTTGCCTCTGTAATCCTAGCATAAGGTTCTTTGCATGATTGTGAACCTAAGACTTGTCGGTAAGTTTCATGTCATTATCCCTCTGCCCCAGTTTGAAAAATTGCTTTCTCTCCTTCCAGACAGATCGTACACTGGCTCAACGCAGGCAAACTCAGAAAATGCCAACTTGGGTATTTTCTGCCTTAGTGATTGGTGTGATCATTTGAACTGGAAAAAAAAAATCTGAAGGGCTTGGCACATAGTAGGTGATCAAGTAACATTAAACCCCTCTGTCCTCACAGCTTGTCCTTTCCTTCCTTTTAATTCTAATGACTTCCCTGCCTGAGAGTTACTCCTCTGGTTTCTAACATACTTTTTGAGTTAAGGCTTTTAGAAAGTTTACCCTTGCCTTCTTTCAAAAAAATTAACCCCGCTAAAATGTGTCAAGTCCATCTTGAAGATGAGCTGTAGGAGAATTCGCCCAGTGCCTCGGCATCTCGTCCAAGGCAGGATCTGAACTGAACAGACCAGACGCTGGAGGCCTGCTATACCCAGTTCTAGAAGCTGGTCTTCTAGAGGACGGAGTCACCTGTGTGAATCAACCCCACCCAGTGTCTGGCACTGCTGTACCACAGGGGCTGAGAACCTTCACGTGACACACAGGAGTGAATTCTGAAGGCCCAAGCCACTGCACACACGTTAATTCCCTAGGAACACATCCTGCAATCGGTTCTTAGAAAAGCAAAAGGGCTGGTTGCATCTTGGACCCAGAGGAGAAGACCTATGCAGCTCAAGTGGGAAACAAAACCATCAATTCCTCAGTATTGAAGGGAACGAGCTGCGTGTTCCTGGATGAAAACTATTTCATTTTTTTAAAAAATTCATTCAGGAAGCGTTCAATCTGTAAATTAAGCCTCCCTGGGTGACATTTGCAGGCAGATATCACTTTCTCTCTATTACAAAAACCAAACAGATTAGCTGGGCTTGGACCCTACACCAAGCCATGCACACACTTGAAAGAATGTTCGCAGAGGAAAAGTAAACAGTCCGCAGACGTTAATCATATGTTTTACGATAACCATTTAAAAGCTATTCCCTGTACTACCATTATTTAAATGAGACGCTGAGGCTGCCATTCACTCGCAAAGCCTGGGGCCGGCTGGCGGCCTCCTCCAGCCATCCAAGCGCCAGGCTCGGTCCCCCACCAGCACAAAGCGGGCTCAGAAGCTGGTGAAAACCAGCCGATGTGTGGCTTCATTCAGGGACAGCAAAGGCCGCCCGAACAGGCAGTCCACCTCAGCCCAGCCCCAAACAATTCCCTCTGACAAACTGACAGGAAATAGCCATTCCAAATCCATTCTTCTAATTAATTAGCTGGGAAGAGAACCAAACCCCAGCCAGTGTACCACCCAGCCGGAAAGATACACCCTGGCCTTACTGTTCTCCCAACACCACCACACCTTGTTTTAAATCTTGCTGTAGGGGAGCT
Organism: Camelus bactrianus; assembly: GCF_048773025.1. Taxonomy (NCBI): domain Eukaryota; kingdom Metazoa; phylum Chordata; class Mammalia; order Artiodactyla; family Camelidae; genus Camelus; species Camelus bactrianus. The sequence continues at coordinate 31,870,312 of NC_133549.1, forward strand.
CAAAGTAACCCCACCTTCTCTCTCTCTCTCCTCTTTGGGGAAAAAGGGTGTGGGATGGAAAGTGGGCGGGACAAGTGGAAAAGCTGGAGTAATGTGGCAGCTTCTGCCTGTGATGCTATTGGTCATTTCATGACGCAATGAGGAAACCATCTTGGACTTGGGGTTTCCCATCTGTAAAATGGGCTCGATAATAACTACCCAGGATATCGCAGGGGAGGAAGAGCCCAAATAATCAGCAAAGAGAATGCATAACCCAGCAACGCAGTCTCTTGAGGCTACACCAAGTCATCGTCAAGTGACTTTAGCCACAAGGGAACTGGGGCTTCAGGGAACGACACGGTTACGACTCTTACATTCCCAAGGAGCTGAGTAGGAGTCCATGAGATGCCTCCAAAATGATCACTGTCTCTGAGTCCGGGCGAGGCTCTTGGAGTTATAAGCTACTCCTAAAAAACCACTGAGTGACTCACGGTCAGGTTCTCAAGACAGGCCATGCAGGGGTGCTCGGAGGTCTGGAGCACCTCGGCACTTCAGATGGGCTTCTCCACGGGGGAGGAGAAATCCACTCCGTCACCGGGCTCCGGCCTCCCCAGGGAGCTTCCTCTTCAACCCCTAGGAGAGGAACCGGGGCCCCTCCACCACCACCTCCGCCCAGTCCCCAACTCCCCCCACCCCCCAGCACGCTCTCTCTGCGCCCAAGGACGCGGCCTACCTGTTTTGGGGTCTACGTCAGCTGGTAAGTGTGGAGGTGGGTTTCCCGGCGTGAAGTGTTCATTGCTGTACGTGATAAGAGGCGTGAGAGGGTGGACATGGTGAGGGTGCTGCACAACCGGCACTTTGTTCGACTGCGGGGAGGAAGAGAAGAGAGAAGAAGGCTGTCACACCGGTTCCCAGCAGCCCGGGACTGCGGAGCACCGCCTGGGCCCCGCGGGACCCCCAGACCACACCCCCAACCTGGATTTTGTAAGAGGCAATCAACTCCGCCCGCTGCCCTGGCCCCGATCCGTGCACTGAAATAACAGACACTTGTAATTCTGCTCTCTGGGTAGGTACACCTCAGTCTCTACCTCCCCGCTGAGCCTGCCTTTTAAAATACCTTCGCCGCCACCACCCCGTCAAGGAGCCCAAGGGTTTGCACTTTTCCCGTCGTCGGCAGGTAAATCGGAAGTGGGGACTTTAATCCCCCAGGCCTACTGTGTTCCTACAGGTGGGGGGCATCTCCTACCCCAGGGCCCCCTGGGAGGGACCTGCAGGAGGCTGGCAGCCTTCCCAGTGGACTGGCTAGAAAAACCTTCCGTTACAAGAAACCTGGCAGGGCCTTAATCCCACGCACCCAGCCTCCTTATCCATCACCCCAGGTTCCGAAGCCCTCCCGTCCCCTTAGAACCAGTGGGCACGCTACAATCCTTCGCAGACAGCAGGGAAGAAAAGCCCCACGAGTGGTCTGGTTGGGAGTGTGAACTTTACCAGAAAGCTCTAAACTGCCAAGCAAGCACCTGCACATTTTATGCAGATTACAGCAGCCCCGGTTCATTAGGAATCTCATTAGGAAGTCATGGGGAACGCTAACAAATTAACTGGATGATGATGAATTGGGCTAGTAAAAGGTATGCATTTTAGAAACGGACAGTTCTGGAAAACAAAGTCCAGGCATTTTTCTGTTTGGGAAGTGTTGGTCGCGGGAGACAAGCAGGAAAAAAAAGGAAAAGCATTTTAAAGATTTTTCTAGTTGCTATGACCAGACCTTCCCAGATTATCCTCCTCTCATTCCCCTCACCCTACTTGCAACCCACCCCATCCCCCCTCCACTACACGATGCTGTAACTCAGCCCTGCGAGATCACAAAGAAAAAATTAAGCTGAAACAAGTGAACTACTGGGCCATTTACTGAGAGTAATCCAATTGCAAAAAACCCTATTCCCAAAAGAGGATTTTCACTAAAATCCTACAACAGGGACATTTAACCAGATTAGGTACCAGCGAAGATAAAGAGGCTAGTATTAGATGATGAATGGATTAGAGTCAAGTTTCATTTCAGAACGTGTCTTCATTTCCTTTTATTACTTTTAGGAAGGCACAACTTGCATTAACATCAAGGAAAAGGAACTGCATTAAAAGAAAAGAAGCAGGTTCCAGTGCTGCCCACTAGTGCCTCTCCAGTTCAGGGACCAGCAAGCAGTTGGTTCCCTCTGTTTTTCTTTTTGTCCCTTTTATTTTAAATGGGTGAAGAAGGGGTGTAATATAGTTAAGAGTATTTCTCACCACAGTTAATTGTGGGGAAGGCACTTTCAAAGGTGCTTCTAACTTTTTCATGGGTATGTTTGGAAAGAAAAATATGGCTTTCCTAGATGCTCCCGGAAAAACCACAGAAAGTCGTCAACCCTCCCAACAGCCGGGTTTCATGATGCCTATAAACAACTGGACACTTTCACAGAAAGAGGCTAGCAAGCTGCTCATAGGAGCCGTGTATTGCGAATTGTCATTTTGCAATCAAAACACTGAAATTAAAAGCACCCAGTAACACCTCCTTCGTCAGCAGCCACGAAGGCCTGGACGTGGCCAAAGCCAGCAGGGTGAGCAGCAGCTGCTCCAAGGCCAGCTCCAGCGACTCAGGGACTTGCACTGAGGATGCTTTTAGGAACCATTTTTGTTTAGGACAGCTTGAAAAACAACCCACAAATCAGCTCCCCACCGTGTGTTGGGATGGAGAGAGAAACAAGCAAAGAATAAACATATCAGATGGCGTGGAGACCACTAGGAGGAAAGGACTGTTGTTACCTTCTACAAGTTTTCTATCTAGTTGGAAAGATACACACATACTGAAATGAAAGAAACAGACCAATCTCAGACAGTTTAAAATAAGTGCAAAAAACCTGTGGGGCAGTGGAAAGAACTGCAGACAGCCCGGGGAGGGAAGACTGTCGCTTAGGAGTTGCAGGACTTCTGGGGAACAGGACCCCCACAAACAATGCAAGGAAGCAAATGTATAAACCTGTGATAGGAAAAGGGCAGCGAAACCCGCAATTCTCAGCTCTGGTTGAGTCAAGAATCTCTCAGGATGCTTATCCCAAACTCGGATCCCTCAAACTAAGAAATCTCTCAGTAGGGGCCTGATTCAGTAGCTCTGGGCTCAGGACCCAGTGGCTCTTCTGTTCAGCCATGACCCCTAGGCCAGAGAACCATGAGGTCCCAGGCAAGCACACCTGTTAGGAGACTCGAGTCCTATCATGAATCAAGTCCTAGTTCTGAGAGAACCATGGAAAGGGCTTAATACAAAACCTATCACACGGTAAGCACCAGAATGCTGGTTCATTATTACTGCTATTTTTATCGTCTGATGGCACGGTTCTGCTTTGCAGATCAGAAGTGCAAACTCCATGGCTGTTTTCCAAGCAGGAAATAATGCTGGGGAGGCTCTCTTTCTCTACTTATCTGTCCAAGGATGAAGACAGCATTTGGGTACCAGTGATGTTCACAGGGTGTGTGAGAAAAATCATTTCTCCCTCTTTCTCTTAGGAATAGGTATGGAGAGGATTCCAACAAAAGTTGGACACTTATTCTAATTGCCATCACTTGTGTATTAGTTTGCACACCTGAGCCAACTAGCCAACTAGTTTTTTCCTGTGCAGTCAAAACCCTGTACATGGTGTGGGGGGTGGGGTTGCTCAGAGGTGGGTGAAGGGATTTGAAGTTTTAATTGCTGCCTGGCTTTGGTGGAGATACCAGGGAATAGGGCCCTGCTGGCACATGGATCTGTTTTCTGATGGGGCTGCATGCCATGCAGGTCCCTAGAAATAATACAAGCACACATCCCCCCAGGGTGACTGGTCCCCAAGCAAGCAATGGTCATACATGCAGAAGCCAGGGCCTGACTGCCACTCCCATCAAAACTGCCTGTACGTGGACCGCTTTTATGATGGGAGGATATCCTTCTAGAAAATGCCCATGTCTCTCCAGCCTCAGAATCCCACAGTTCTTTCTGTCCACGCCACATTATGTCCATTGCTGGGGTCAGGATATATCTTTCTTGGTCCCATCATAGCTAAGTCCCTTAAGGACAAAGACTGTGTCCTGTAGAACTTGTGTCCCCTCTAACGCCCACAGCCTGTGGGAGCGGTGAGCACAGTTTCACGAGCAGCACCAGAACCATCAAATTGCAACTACAAGCATTAGGAGAAGAGAAGGCTAGAGCCGGTCTCACGGCTTCGTTGCAGTGAACGGCAGCGCACTTGAACGGAGTCTGCGCAGAATCACAGAACACAGCTGGGGGGACGCCTTCAGGAAACATCCAGTCTGACACCTTGCTATAATAGTGTCCTATTTCAGAGCCCAGCAGCCTGCACACGGTGACCAAGAGTGGAGTCACAGAATTTCAGGAAGACCTGGGCTTAACTCCTACGTCACCAGTCCAGCTGTGGAGCTTCCTGCAGGCCCGTTTCTGTCCAGGCAGACTCCAGATGAGGACCGTGTCTCTCTACAGGGGATGTCATGAAAATTGAAAGAGATCATGCCTGCCACGTGTGTGTGAGCACAGGGCCTGGCACACCTGCAGACGCAGTACAAAGATCCCTGAAAAAATAACAGTCCACTGAGCACTAATGAGGAGGGCCCAGGGAGGGCGAAGTTTGCCCCCTCCAGTCTCTTCCAGTTAAACCCAGAGTGGGGACTGCAGTCACAGACCGCACTCCGTACTGCAAAGGCAGAGATGCGCCGTGCGGGGCAAGAGTGCGTGGGCGTTAAGTGGCCACCCTTCCTCAGGTGCACGGCCTTCCTAAAAAGGTGATGTTTAGTTACTAAATGCATTTTATTATGTCTTCTGGGAAAACCCTGACTTTATTATGCTGATAAGTAAGACGGCCACAGAAGAGTTGAAAGTTAAGTATGCGCAGCTGGAGATGACCATGGTCCTTCCAGAGTCAAGGCGAGGGCTCTGGAGTAGGAGCTGATACAAACAAAACAAGGAACAACCACCCAGAGGCAATTTCCCTTTCTCGACAAACAGCTTTCACGTCTTTAAAGGGGTCTTTAAGGACAGCGTTCAACACTGTACCACCCCAAAAAAATTCAGATGTGGAAAGTTCCTTTGGTAGGGGAGGGACATGGACAACCTTCTAGAAATGCGTCCCGGAAATCTAAATTAAAGTGACCACCTCCTCTGAGAGTGTTGGTGGGGTAAATAGCCTGAAATATGTATCTCCTCCCCCTTTTATCTTTTCACAGAGTCCAGTGTTCAAGGCAAACTGTCACGTAAAACCAGGTACCTCTTAGGTACGTGCTCTATCTAAACATTAAATGTGTCTTCAAAACTACCTGGGGCTGCGAAATCGTCATTACCTCCAGGCACAGCTAACTAAAGTTCAAGGCTGTGAGAGGAGGAGTCCCAGGAGGCTGGATGGAGACCTTAAGTTACTGGTAGTGAGGCCTTGAGAAGCACGATGGGCACGAGGAATCTCTGAGCCACAAACACAGCAGACATTCGTGAAGTAGTCCACATAAGTTCAGGGGGTTATGCCCTGGTCGCCCACACACCCCAGAACCTTCCGTGCCTGAAACTCACCCTGAGGGTCACTCAGGAGCCCTCGTGACTGAGCACACTCACTGCTATTCCTGAAGCTCTGTGCCCCACACCGGTGCAGTTCACGACTGCCACGTTTAATGGCGCGTGGCCTCTGTGCTGCATGGAGCAGGCTTCAGTAAGTCCTTGCAGCCAACCTATGAAGTGGCTGCGCTGGTTATGAGCTCCACACAGCAGATGAGGACACCTGCCCCAGGTCACAGGCCTTGCACGCTCACCTGTCTGCCTCCACCTCCCACTACTGTCTGCAGAGACGGGTCCCGGGATGGAGTTCGCTGCCAGGCCGAGCCAGTGAGTTGCCCGCAATGAGCTCAGCCTGGGCCAGCCTTCCCAACTGATACAGATGCTTCCAAACTCACACCGACCAGTCTCTGGAACCTAGACTAGTTCAGCAAACAACGCCCACCCTCAAGCCCCCCCCAGTTAGGAGTAGCTCAGGGCTCCCTGCCTTGCCAGAGGGCACCAAGTGTCTTTTAGCAGGGATTTTACGGCCTGGATGGCATGATTATGGAGGGAGGGGTGTGAAACACTGAGTGGGATGTTTCTGCTTCTCAAATACAGACACAAGCAATTTTAGGGCCCCGTAGGATTCTGGTGATCTAGGTGGTCAATCCCGGCAGAAAAGAAAAAGATAAAACCCCGAACTTATTAAATGAAGTAAACAACAGCTATGTAAAAGGAACCCAAATCCTCCTTTGACTTTAAATCTTCGTGAAGGCTTTATGCTTCCTACCTGGAGAAATGGCTGTTACCCAAAGCGAAGCCTTCCCTGCTTCTGTTCATCCAGTTCTATGGTTTTTGAGCACTGAATAGTTAAATTAGAAAGAAAGGGTCCTTTAACAGCCCTCAAGGCACACAAAGCCTTTCCACCCAAAGTATTCAGCCCACTACAGTGGGAGGGAGTGGGGTGGGGGCGCCCCCTGTGGCTGACCTTCGACCCCTGGAGAACCCTCAAGCACGGTGTTCTGCGACTTGGCCCTGCCACCCTCATGGCCGGGCGCCCACACACCCATCCACCACCAAAGGCCGCTTACAGTTGGGAACCTGGCAAGTCAAAGAGTGATTCAGGCACTTCTAGATCCCCCTGCCAGCCTCCTCTCACCCCAATCCCTCAACCTTCTGTAACTGCGGGGATCCCGAAGGGAATGAAAGCTCACCATTCACCTCGCAACCTATTAATCAACAGACGTTGAAAACAAATAGAGCCGTGGCTCGCCCTGGCCTCTCCGCTGGCCCTCCTCTTCAATACTCCCCCATTGCTTAGCCTTTCTGCAGAAGAAAAATGGGGCCACAGAGTGCCTTTACGAGCCCAGCACAATAAAACAAAAGCAGCACAGAGGAGCATTTGTCAGCCTTCTCCCCTCCTGGGGTGGATACAGAGGGTATTCGGTGTCTCAGATCACCGGCCCTCCCAGGCTCTGAAAGCAACGTCAGGAAGGGACACCGTTCACCCCAGGTTTGCGCTGAAAAACGGGTTGATGGCTCATCTCTACACGTTTTCTCCAGATGCTGCTTACCACGGCTGCCCCAAGGCCAACGGCGACTGGCGAGACGTTAGATGTTGCACATCACCAGGGCCGTGGAACGATGGTGCTGGGGGGGGGGGGGATGCAGAGGGGCTGTTTCTTACTCTTCAACAACCCTCTTGGTGACTCAACTAGTCCTATTTTCTGGGACTATGAACCAAAGTGGAAGGGTCAGCGATGGTAACCTTTCTACCTCGACAACCCACTGCACTAATGATTAGCCACCACTTCTGTTGCTGGGATGATGACATCAAGCACAGCCCGGAGCCAGGCCTGCACACACAGCCCGACGTATCTGCTGAGCACCTCGCTATCCTGTCTGTAAACCTCCTACATGTCCGGAAGGGAAGGGTGGTGGGCAGACGCTTCCACTGTGGCCCGAAGGGGTGCTTTCCACCCTTTACTCAGCCCCACTCTCCTCACAGCTGTCTGAAGCCCAGGCAGGGAGAGCCCACCTAACACAGGGGATGTTCGTGGTCCGACACTGCCCCCTCTGTCTAAGGCCCTGCACCCAGCTAAGGGTGCACTGTTTCCTGGGGCAAGACTTCTGCATGTTGGAAATAATACATAGAGCTAAAAATGGTTCGAGTTTTGCTTGGAGAAATGAGGTGGTTAAGAGAAAGGAGGTCTGTCTGTGAGATGCAGAAAAGAAACACCCCTAACCCCAGCGACTGCAGTCCCCAGTCTACATCACCTGGCCCCAGTCACGTGCCCACAAGGCTGCAAAGACACAGCTTCCACAGCCCGCCGGAGCCTGGCACTCAGGGCGCTGCTTATTTGTTTTGTGAATTACCAATGGCTGACTATTTCTTACCCCTCTGCCCCCCAACCTCGTCCCTCTCTGGAATCAAATCCATTTAGACAGCAAGAAGAGGAAGAGAGAAGATTCTTCCTGCGAAATTCTGCCGACTTATGGTTCCTCATGAACTCACACAGGCATTGAAATTCTTCGTGTGGGGAAATGACTGAACTGGGCAGGCAGGGAGAGAATCAGTGTGCAGCCAGTTTTCATCCAAATTCTCACACATGCATGCATACACATGGAACTAACGCAAACCATCCTAAGCCTTTGACCTTTTGGGGTTTTTTTTTTTGTGGGGGTGGTGCCTTCTGTAATATAACAACCTAGCTGGTTACACACCAAACAGACTGCCAAGCATTAAGGGTCAATCGAGGGGGCCAAATTCAGCTCTTCGTAATGACCTTTTCTTAATCCCCCAAATGGAGGAGGGGAGGGCAGGAGCAGGACTGGAGGTGTCAGGGTGGGGAGTGGGCACACGAAGGGGAACATTTAAACCCTGAAAATCAAGATGTGCTCCAGCTGCCCGGCTTTGTGAGCGTCGCAGCCAAGGCCTGGCCCCGGCAAAGCTGTGCTTTCACAGGCTCTTGAACAATTACTTCCAGTTAAGTTCATTAAACATAATTTATTTCCACTCATTCTCATTTATTTTCCAATAAAAAGAAAGCCTCCCATTGTGCTTCTCCCAACTAACCTTTAAAGCACTTGCGAGCTTTAAGTCTTGGCCCGCCCGGTCCAGGCTCGCCCCTGACCAGGCAGTTCCCAGTGTTTTCTTCCTGCCGGCCTCCCTCCAGGAGCAGGTCATGGAATCCCGGAGGTCAGAGTGGCGGTGGGGGGTGGGGGGTGGGGTTGCGACAGCACAAGAGGGTCCTCTGACTGTCCTAATCCTCTACCAGGTCTCAGAGATGGACCAGCCACTTTCCCAGGAATCTGCAGCTCCTACCCTCCCGCAAGGTATTTTTCTACTACTTGGGTATTAAATGATTAGCGTTAGCATAATCAATCTTGTTTAAGTGTCCGAGTTTGCAGGGAATGTTTGGGAATTGGGTAAGAGGGTACAGCTGTTCCTAGGAGAGCCAATTTTCAAAACAGCCAGGAATAAAACTAACCTCTTCCACATGAAGAAATCCAAAAGCTCAAATTCAAAACAACTTTTAAGAAAACCATGATTTCCAGACCATCTCCCCCAAAACACAATAACCCCAAATCTAGGGATTCCTAAATATAATGGAAAGGAAATCACCAATTTTGGTTTAGAATAAATTTTAAGTGCATAATGGTTATTACAGCCTGCAGATTTCAAGAAATAAGTAGTGAACAAAATCTGATACTGCCTTTCTAATTTATTTACAGTGAACAGCAACAGGAAAGTGTCTTTTGTACTTCCTAAACACTCTGTGCCTAACTTTTGAATCTAGGCAGTATTTGAAAACCATGCCTGTTAACATGAATCTGGTAAGAGCTCGAGAAATAGTTTCCTTCAGAGAACAGGTACATTTCTCTCTCGTAACAAACAGGTAAACTGAGAAGAGGGATGAACGTTTTCACGCGGCCCCACAGATACAAACGGCCCAAACCTCAGATTCAGCAGGAATTCAGCAAAGATGGACTAGAGGGAAGACGAACGCAAAGGCAAAACTGCCTTGTCCTGCACTATTTTCCCCCCGTTAGTGTCCCGAACATGGCCGTTCTTTAACAGACGTCTATAGCCACCTTAAATGATCACGTCAACAGGAAACGGAGCTATGATGGGGTGAGGAGGACACAATACGACAGTCCCCTCTGACCGCAGCTGACGAAAGTTTAAGGTAACCCAGGCAAAGTTCACTTTAAAAAAATCTTCAAATGTGTGCAGAAGTATGTAATCTGGAGGGCATGTCAGGATTTCGTCACATTCCAAAATATTGCAGAAGGAAAGAATTCCATTACATAGCTCAGCCAGGCCCCCTACCATCCCCAAACCACAAAGGGGAGGTTTCCCTAAAAGTACAAGATTGCAGGCTCTGATGCTTCCAGAAAATGCGGAGGCGGCAGCCTGTTGTGACAATACAAAGATCATAATATCTGTATCATCAGAGTCAGGAATTTACCCTTTCAAAGGGACTCCCTTTCCCATAAGCCATCAAGAATGGAGGTTTATCCCAGCTGCAAAGCAGCGGGACTGCTATGAAGTAACCCAAGTAATTTGAGTAAACAAAGGTCCCGGACCTTTCAGGAATCTGGAAACAGGAGACTATGCTGGGTGGGAAATTTGTGGCAACACAATTGATACATTTGCAGTGCCAGCCTGCACTCTACCCACCACCAATCTTGACAGTTTACACCGTCATACACTGAACTAGAAAGTTGCACAGAAGCCGCAAGGAAGACCCCAGACGTGCATCTGTCATTCCTTCGTGCTCATCTAGAGGACTACCACCGCTTTGTGTTTTGAACATGGCAGAGGATTTAATTCATGATTTTGAAAACATAAGGACTCTTCTAGTCTGTAGTATATTTTATTCCTTCTTCCCCGCAGTATCGGACCTAAGAGCTGACAGAGGGCTGCAAGTGTTTCTGTTTGGCCATTTGACAATGAAAAAAAAAAGAAAAAAGTAAGAATAAAGACAAGTAAGGACTCACGTCTAAATTCACGAGACTGCCCTTACAGCTTATGGCAAAGGGTCTGACCCAAGAGCTGGACAGAGTATCAAGTATTCTAAGCTGCAGATTGGTGTTGCTTCCTCCTAATCATTAACAGCACAATGGGCTGTCATCAACGTCTTATTCAGGTTTCCAAAATACATTTTATATTAAGTTTACAAAATACAAACACCACAAGCAAGACTGGAGCCCTAAAAGGCCGGCAAGCATCTAAATTTGGAGATTGAAAATAAATACAACTAAAGGCAGAGCAACAGAAAGTTAGCATTAAACATGAAACCAAAATACACAGTTTACACAAGGCCTGCTACTGGAAAAGCCTTATTGCTCAAAAATGTCTCAAGCTTCCAAAGTATGCTCCTCAGACGAGGAAGGGAATGTCATTTTTCCTTCTCTTTCTTCCAGTGGAGCCCACCCTGGTGGGCAAAGGGGAAAAACAGTATTTGTTAGAAGAAATCCCAAATCCCACCGCCCTCTTCCCAGATTCCAGCTCACTAGCACTTGGGGAGCGGGGTCTGCGGTGCCAGAGAACTATCAGGATTCTGACGAAAGTCAAGCTTTCTCTCCTCCCCATCTTTTTTTTTTAACCCTTTCCCCACCTCCCCCCCAAAACTGCTATGTAAAGTACAGTGAAAGGGCACAGCTTGAGTTGACCGTTTATGCTTGTTTTGTTTTTCCTTCCCACCGTCTGAATTAAAAAAAAAAGCACAAAGGCTTAATGGTCAAGACGAGAAGCAAGGACACAGACACACACACAGACACACACAGACACACACACACCCCTCACTACTCACCCAGCAATTCAAATTGAGGTGCCAACCGCCCAACTGCTGGAAGAGAGTGAGTCCCGAGGCCACCGTGCCTCCCTTCCCACTCAAATCTTCCATTCCCACTAAGATGGCATCCCTAGGGTACATAATATCTTTGGTTTTCTTTCTCTCCTCCTCAAAAAAAAAAAAAAAAAAACTTTCTCTGTACCTTCAAGATGGGACTGGGCCAGCTTTTTTTCTCCTCCCTTATTGCTTTTCTCACTTTTCTTCGTCCTCCCAGCTTCCCCTCCCCTTTAGTCCTTTCACTTAAAGAGCTGGTGGGAAAAAAGCATCTTAAAAGACAGAGATGGCTCCAAATTTCTGCCCTGCTACGTTCAAAATGCCCCATGTTCTCCATCACACTGCCTGCAATTATTTTGTTAATTCTTTCCTTTCCACACACGTCCGTCAGAAACCAAAACCAAAGAAACAAAGACAAAATTAACAATAACAAAAAAGAAACCAAATCATCTAGTTTCACTGGTTGCAGATTAAATTTTTTTAAAAAATTAATGAAAAGAAACTCCTTCTAGTTTATACTCTGAACCACTAGGAAATCCGTGAAGGAAGAGGGAAGGCCCACTTTCCCCAGCCAGCTCAGGGCACCTACGCAGAGTCCCCCTCCCTCACCCGTTACCTGGGGCAGCGGGGACAGAGCTCTCGCTAAGAATAGCTAAGAAATTACGGTCAGCCATGAGGGAAAATGATCAACCAAATGAAGTAGGCAGGCACTTTATCTGCAAGATTGTCAAATCCCTCAAAACAAATTTCTTAGGGAGAGGGCTGCGATGGGTGAGGGGGAGGGAGGCGGAAAGTGTATTTTCTTGTCACAGTGACACTGAGTGACACTTGGTAGGGCCTTGCCTGCCACACGTACACACCCCTCTTTTCCTTCCAGAGTAAGAGACTGTGCCTGAAAGATTTTCAGCTGACCTCTGTGAAAGCAGAAGAAAGTAAGCCTCCTGTGTTCACTGGCATTCCAGTAGTCTGAACGCCAACTTGCTTTCTGACTGTGAGTTTTGTGACAGAGGGGGTGGGGGGAGAGAGAGAGAGGGAGAGATAGGAGAGAAAAGGCAGTCTCTCTATCCCTGAATCCCACCAACCCGACTTACTTTTCCCAGGGCTCTCATAGGATCCAGGGCCGGGTACATCTGTGTGGGTTTAACTTAATTAGAGTTGAGAGAGACAGACATCATAGGCCTGAAATCGTCCTCTTTCCCATGTAGGAGGGGAGCGAGAGAGGGTGTCTGTCTGTTCCAGGAGGAGTTAAAGACAGAAGAAAGTCGCAGAGGACAAAACTCACCGAGAATGCCTTTCTGCCTTTCTGGTCCTCCCCTGCTGCCCCACCGCCCCCAAGTGTTAAATCATTTCACCCTCTTCAAAAGCAAACACACAACTCGGATTTGCATGCAGGTAAGAAAACACCCCTGCCGCCATATGGGATCCTGGGCCTGTGTTGCATGAAGCAAGACCAGTGGCAAAGATTCCGTTTCTTCTGGCTCAGGACACCTAACATACAGGAGATGTTTCTAATTTACCGACCCGACTGCCCAGCTGTATACGTCCAAACCCACAGGGCTGTTTTCATGATGTTGGTCTTTAAGCAATCTGTGAATACACCAGACAAGTTAATAATCTTCATGCCCCCCCCCCCGAAAACCCCCAAAACTTGGGGACTGGAAGGGCTTCAAGATAACAAAAAAGTGAGGATTCTTAATTTTCCTTTTCTTCTTTTTAAAAATACTGCTCTGCGGCCCCTCTTTCTGGACTTAACCGGCCTTCCTGTGTTCTAAGTGTCAGGCAGCAAGCTTTAAGGCCCTTAATACCAAAACAAAACCCTGCCATTTCCCTTTACATGGCGGTAACAAAAGCAATGAGGCTCCAGTTTGACAAGTAAAAAGCCCCAACCACACAGCCCCCTAATTGCCTTCCCTCCCTCTATTCACATGGACCACCACACTCGGCCAGCTGCCTTTGTCACACATGCAATTTCTTAAGTAAACTGCAAGTTCCCTCCTGGCTGATGGACAGCTCCCAATCACTCAGCAACAGTAACTTAAAAAAGTGCAGCAAACAGGATGGGCAACTTTGACTGGGAATTTATTTTCTGGCTTTCTCAAAAGACAAGGAAAATGGAAACAGCAAGACGAGCCAACACATTCCAGACAGACCTCCTCCACCTCCTCCTTAAAAAAAAGGACAGGGAAATCTCCCCTGAATTTCTTCAAACTAACTCTTCCTAAGAAACTGCTCCCAGATAGCTGCGGTCCCATCGCTCAGTTCCGAGTCCCTCCCAGGGGCACCCCAATTTGTCAGAAGTACACCCACACTTAGAACATTTCCATTAAAAAAAAATCCCACAAAATGATCGAAGGCTGCAAAGTTCTGTGGGATTTTTTTAACTTCCCCAAACCCCCACCCCAAAAAAGAGACTTTGCTTTCCTTTCAGCATGAAATTGACAATCAGGTGAAAGAGAAATGAGACCAGGGGGATGGCCGGTTTACATCCCACGGTCCTCGTCCACATCCTCAACCAAGTTCTGTTTGGTGGTTTGAAATAAAGAAGTTTGAGATGGAGGTGAGAGGAAATGGGGTTTGGAAGAATACAGATGAAAAGTAGAAAAATGAAAACCCTTTAAGAAAATATTTGGGGAGAACCAGGGAGCAGAGGCGCCAGTAGGGTGGCACATTTAAGTGAATTTAACTTGGTGGGGTGAAAAGAAACAACCCCCCTTAAACACTCACATCCCGAGTTAAACACTAATAATATAAAGCATGTTTTTAGAGTCACAGGCTAAAAGTTCAGAATGAAAAAGTCACGTCATTTTCCATTCTCGTTTTTTTGTTTGTTTGTTTGTTTGTTTTAAAAGGGAGCTTTTTTTTTAAATAATAAAAAGATCAACTCCATCGGGCACCTTACCAGTCAAGAGACATCAATCTTAAAGTTACTGCAAAGTGACAGCGAACCCTGCAGAGGCTGAGAGCAGGAGCATGCAACGGCATGGGACCAGCCCCGGCGGCGCGGGGAAGCAGCGGGCCGGCTACCGCGCCGCGCGCCCCGCGCCCCCGCCCGCCCGCGCGCGCGGGGCCGCTTACCATCTAGAGCGGGTTGCGGGGCTCTCCTTCCCGCCGCCGGCTCGCGGGCATGCTGCCGCGCGCCCCGATGGCCGCCCAGGGCCCGCGCCGGCCGCAGGCTCCACTGGAGGGCAGCACCCGCCCTGCAGCCGCGCGGCGCAACCGCAGCACAGGGGAGCAGCTCACACCAGCAGCGCCGCCAGACAGGATGCTCAGGCACAGTTCCA